>NC_046224.1:62957016-63626277 GCF_009819885.2 Catharus ustulatus
TTGCTAACAGAAGCAGAGATCAGGGACAGTTCATAATCTTGCTAATGCAAGGAAAATTCTATGGCTTTATGCTGGCAATGAAGCTCCAGCAATCATTAAAATTCCCTGGGAGATCAGAAATTCTGAAAACAAAACCAAATGGATGAACATAAACTGTTAAATCAACATTTCATTGAGTGTTATCCTTTGTACTGAGTTTCAGAATGAATGCACCAAATATCAAATGTATCACATGGGTAATATTCACTAATTAGATGTTTCTTATATCCAGCAATTAAGAAGTGATATGACAGCAGGGCTCTGAGCAAAAGACCATATAAAAATTATTTGACATATTTGTGTAGAATGTTCCAAGCTACTTATAGCACAGTTCTCCTACATATAGGTTTCAGCTGTTAAAAATAAAAAACCCAAATAAAAAACAAAACTAAATTTCCTTCCTCAACTCCTCTTGTCTTGATATTACAATTCAAGGACACTTCCAATTATACTGTATACATTGAAAACTCTATCCCTGAACACTTTCAGTTAAAAGTAACATTCAGGTAAAAAATTTGAGTTTAAAACTGGGTTTGTGTCCAAAGTGGGAAAAAACAACCTGATGCACTCTCAAGATGATTTCTGATATCTCACAGCACAAAGGTCTTCCCCTCATTTTATTCTTCCAAAGCCAAAATATTCTAGAAGGAAAGTTATTACATCTACCATCCTAGCATATTAAATCTACATCCACGTGGTCCATACTACCAAAAAGATAGCAAGAAGCCAAATTTCAAGGACAAAACTGCACTGAAATCACCATTGAGGCCTTAGAAATAATTTCTGAATTCTGCCTGCACACTGAAAAATATGGCCAAAGGCTTCAGTGTTTTGTTTTATGACTTTCCAAACATCAGATATGTAGGAAATTCACAAGACGAGTAACTGCTCCTCTGGAAAGTTCATCAAATCTTGGGTGTAAGCAATGGTATCACCCCCTCAATTTATCAAAATGACCTCAATAGCATCCTAATACATTTTAATTTTTCAGCAAGCCTTACTGAGAAATTTCTAGGGTAAGACAAGAACATCTTTATACATAAATAACATTGGACAGACAATTCAGTTATTTCTCTTACTAAAAATATTGATCTACAAGTCAATGCCCAAGAAGCCCTTGACCAGTACTATTAAAATCTTGCCTATTGCAATGAACAAATTTATTCACAGTAATATTTTCATGAAAAAGTCATGTAAAGATTTTACAATAACGAAATATCCAGAATATAGGAGTTTTCTTTTAATTTTGAAATGCTTAAAATACCTTAGTATAACTTACCCTAGGACTTCTGTGTCACTTAAAATCATACCAAAAAATTCTGTGTTATGTACAAATAATTTCAATTCTACACACATTCAAGGATTTGAATTTGACTTCACTGACAGACACTGCATAGCTCTATTTGATTTAATTTATTAAACACAATAAGACATGCTACTGTATTTAAGCAGTGATTTTAAATATCCATCAAAATGATGAGAAGAATAATTAAGTTATTTGGAAAAATATCATTTCCTTAGTATTTGTTTTCCTCTGTTTCAATGACAAATAAAACTAATTATTCTGTAAAAGATGAAAGCCAGAAATAAATTAATACAAACATTTTAAGAACATGATTTATAGAGAGTTAGTGATGAGAAAAACCCCTGCCTTATTTCGTATAATTCATTCTGCATAACAATACAGTGTGGGTTGTTGGTCCTTTTTTTCCTCTGATACTGCAAAAGTGCTGTTTTGTTTTGTGAAAAGAGTAAAATCTAGACCACAACAAAATCAGTAACACCTCCACAATCTTTTAGTTCTTCTGATAGTATAACTTTATCAATAAACTTTTATCGATTTCCTAAAATCCAGACAGGTACCAGGCACCTGTATAAATTAATAAAATAGTTCCCTAATGTTTCTGCTTCTGCTTGAGATAAAGAATAAGTAATACATTTTTCAATCATATAAATACCTTAAGTAAAAAAGATCACTCTCATCCCTCCCAAGTAAAAGACTTCATCATAATCCTATTTTTAAACTTAAATTTTCTGTTTTCCTACGATTTGCAACAGATCTTCCACACTCAAAAGTAAAGAATATCCCATGAATGAAAAAGTTCCATTCCTTTTCTCCTGTGTAAACTGAATTTCTCTTTCATTCCTCAATAAAGTTTAATTTTGAGAAGTGCAGTTTCCCAAAATAATTGCTCAGGAATATCCTTATGCTAAAGTTTTGACTGCTGGCTATTCTTTTATTGTGCATTATTTTATTGTATACACCCTTCAAAGCACTAATTTTTATAGTGAATACATAAGGACAGGAATGGAATATTAAGATTTTTACAGTGATTCTGTCAATACCTGTAGGAAATGCTGCCCAAGCAATAGCAGGAGATGTAGTCTGGTTTTCACCGTTTCCAAACTCATAAGTCTCTGCTGCCTGGAAACAAGAAGAAATGGTTACATATTTTACACAATGCTATAAATGTCCATAAAATAGTTGAAAATAGTTAAATTTCAAAGCAAAGTTATCCAAGCAGCTTACCTCAAATCCACCAAAGTCATCATCATCCATCTTTCAGCAGGCACTGCAACACAAAAATAAATCTTGATTTTAAAACCTTTTCATAACCTCATCCCCTGCTCACTCAGAATGAGCATCCAGTTCTTCCCTCCAGTCTCATCTCCACAGCCTACCTAAAGTCTCCATCATTTGTAAGTCCTAAATCAGATCAAGGGGCCTAAATAAGAACTTTTTCATACAGAGGATGCAAGGCCAAGAACTGCAAGATCTCACTTAAGAAGCACTTTTTTATTGATTGAGTTAAATACAAAAAATTGGGGATTTTACAACACAATTTGAATATATTCAGGGGAAAACATAAGCACTGCCCATCAACATAGTCCAGCATCTTTTGAAAGCAAAAATCCAGGAAAAGTATTTTCATAGAGGAAAATAGAAAGATGGTACCTAAAAGTTATATCTAAAGATTTCAGGTATAGCAAACAGGTCCCCAGTACCTCAACAAATGATAGTACAACCATAAAATAATCTACGTCTGGACATATATATATATGTGTAAAAACCAAAACAAACCAACAACAAACCAAAAAAACAACATAAATATGTCCAGGAAATAGGATTTCTGACCACCAGATTCCAAAATGAAGGGTTATTTTCACTCACAAGGAAAACAATCTATCTTAATGCAGTCATGATCTACCATGGACCTTGTATAGTTTTGTGTTTATGATTCAAAGCATAAAAAATATTTTCCATTGTTAAGTTGCTTTTTCAAATCAGCACTGTGATTAAATCCAAAAAGATTTCCTGCTTTTCCCATCTCTTCTGAGCTGTCTGGCAACATCAGAACAAACTGCAGCTTGGAAAAAGACTGTGGTGAATTTCTGGAAATTTTTCTGCTACCACAGAGGTCCGTCCCTAGGTTTCATGGAGGGACTGATTAAGATTTTACAAACTGATCAGCATTTTTGACTTGTAGCCCTGAATTCTGTGGCATGTGGATATATTTATAGTTAAATTGCAGTTCCTTTTTAAAAAAAGCAGGCTAAGTTTCTCAGCTAATGAAAGTAACTCAAGCTATACAAAGCTGTTGAAAGAAAGGTATTATGCATTAACAAAATACATAAATCTATAATTCTGATATGTAAATGCAGGATGATCAAAAAAATCCTTACGGTTTTTACAGGATGTTAAAATGTTTATAAAGCTAATTGACTTCAGTTAAAACAGTCTATAGGCTGGATAAACTCTTATTACTGCAGAAAATATGGAAAGGGACATTTTACAAGAGAGCAGGGTTAGATTGGATGTTAGGAGGAAATTCTTCCCTATGAGGGTGGTGTGGTCCTGGCACAGGGTGCCCAGAGAAGCTGTGGCTGCCCCATCCCTGGAAGTGTCCAAGGCCAGGCTGGATGGGGCTCTGAGCAACCTGGGCTAGTGGAAAGTGTCCCTGCCCATGGGACTGGATCAACTCTAAGTGATTCAATGATAAATCATCACTATCACAGTGTAAGCAGAAATATTTGTTTAAATTGAAGTATTGTTGAATAGACTCATGTGGTATAAGAACTAAGTATCTTTTTAGGGACTGCAGGTGTTTTGTTGCTTTGTGTGGGTTGGGTTTTGTGCTGGCTCATTTCCCAAGAGAGAAAGAAGGTAGTTGGGTATTTTCCCCATCAGTGTTAAGGTTAATTGGTCAAACATTCATGCACTCTATCAACATTCAGAGCTATAACACATGGCTCTGGAACACAGCACATGCGGGCACAGCACAGGATTGCAGATGGAGACAGCACAAACTGAGAATGCCGCTGTATTCATGCCACATTCCAGGAAAAACCACCCAAACCAGACGAGGGATTGACACAACCACTGCAGAATGTAGGGTTCAGGTAGCAGGCAGAGCAGCCAGCTGGAGAAGGTGAGCCTTTAAAAAGGCAAACAGATATTTTATCTACACACTCTGTATCACATCAACAGGTCTTACAGACTCTACACAAAGTTCCTTCAAAGCAGATTTTCCCTACAAAGTGCATGAGACGTTATTCCCATCAACTCAGAACTGGTTTTGTCTCAACCAGGGAAAGTACATTCAGCACTGTATTTTAAAAACACAAACTGGAACAAGTTCAGAGGAACTCAACAGGAATTAAAGCAATTTTGGAAAGGCATGCTAAAATGGAGAGGCTCTAAAAAAATAAAAGGCAAACAAAAATAGAAAATATGTAAAATCATGTTCTAAGAAGTGATTAAATACTTTGATTTCTCTTCAAATACAACACTGACCTGAGGCAGTAAAGACAGAAGGCCCTGTAAGGAAAACATGTGAGGATTTCCATTTCTCCTTCAAGAACAGTTATAAGAAACTATGCATAAATAAAACAGAAGTTTTGATAGAGAAAAAGAATCCAGGGCAGAAGAAAAACTGGAGAGCAACCTGTTATTGAATCCATCATATTTTTATTGCATTTCACATATAGTTTTTTAAGTCTGGTAACAATCCCAGGATTATTCTGACCTAAGATTACCTTTACCCCACAAATTTTAAACACAGACATTTTGTAGCTTACAGCGTGATAAATTTATGAATTATTCCACATATCACTCCAATGGAATAAAAGATAAACAAACTCCAAGCAAGTCTCTATAGTACCAATGGTGTTTTCACACCTAGCTGTTAATCCTCCAATTTCCAGTTCTTCAGAGACCCCACAGGAATTCCAGGCTGAGTGATTCTCCCCCAGGTGAGAGAATTCTGGGTCTGTTTGCTCTTTGGGTATGTATAATATATATTCACACACGTACATGCACCTCTGTTTCAAAATGAAATCCTGATTTGTTTCATGCTGTATTTGCTCTGGACAAAAAAAAAAAATCTAAAAATACCAGAACCTGGCAAACTCAGTGTGTGTCACAAATATGCAGGCAGCAGATCAGGATAGAAAGCATGGAATAAATCCTGAGGGATGCTGATATAAGACACTTCAAAACCTCAGACACTGAGGTTGTCTTCAAATAGTGTTGGTTCAAGAGTTCTTGTGAAGAGATGTCTTTCCCAAAATGTGATCTCTTCTTGCATAAAAAGGGAGCTTCTGCAAGGAAAAGGGTCACACCAGTATTATAGGAACAGTTTAAAGAAACAAACAGGAGACATTCACAGTCCTCAAAGCACATGTGCATTTAGCTCAAAAAATGTATTAATAATTCATTATATATTTAACTGATAACAATGCTGAAAATATGACCAAACACATAATTTCTCAATTCTATTCCTTATTTTCATTATGGAAATGCATTTCTGGTACAAATAAATAACGGAAGTAGTCTAACACTTCTCCTTAGAACTGCAACAAATTTGGGAGCAAGCTCTTTTAATCAACCTATTCCAATCATCTTTTCCAAAATAGGAAATCGGACCTTTCTTTCCTCACAGGGTAGGAACATTATTTGTGGCACTGGAATAGGAAAGAATACATTAAGTGCTGACAATCTTCAGGATTTGAAAAATAACAGAAAAAGACAAAACAACCCACACAGTCTTACCATGACTAAATGTGGTCTCTTGAAATATGCCCGATACTGGAATTAAGTAACTGTAAAATTGGGCAACAAGAAGTCAACCTCAAAATTACAGAGTCATAGAAATTATGGTTGGAAAAGACACAGTAGGTCATGCAGCCCAGGTCATTTCCAAAACATTACAGTTCTCAGACAGTCATGTCCTAAAAGGCTTGAGAAGCTCTCCAGTCACACGCCGTGAAAAGAAGGAAACTTTCCATAGACAACGAATACGCAAGCCACTGAATTTTGAGCAGGTTTTATCAACAAGTTTGTATTCACCAAATGGAACAATAACTTCTGCCAAAATTCAGACCAGCAGGTCATCCAACCCAAGCTCCTGCTCAAAACAGGGCCAACACTACATTTCAGATGAGGTTGCTCAAGACTTTCTCCTGCATGGCTGGTAAGTCTGCATGAACTTATTCAGATTGATGTGCATACCTGAGAAGCTCATGAGCTTTCCTGTGCCAAATACAGTCACCAAAGCCGGGCCAGCAGCTTAAAGTAGGTCATGAAAACTTTTCAAAATGTGCTTACCTAACAGACATACCAAAAGCTTGTTTTTATACATAGGAAGATCAAGAGCCATTCCCAAGAAATATCGCAGAAAAATGTAAGCTAGAGGAAAAAAAGCCCCTCTTCCCCATTCCAACAATTAGGGGAAGAAAGAACATTGTGATCCCACCAGAAATTCTGGTATTCATAGTCAAAAGGCAAAAGTGGTGGAAAGACCAAATGGTGAATAGGAAGAATTCCTCATTCACATCCACCTCTGGTTAGCGAGAATTCAAATTAATCAAGTCCTGATCCATTATTTGACAATTTACATTTGTCTATGTAATAGAGAACTGATTCTGCCAGGTACAATCAAGTGACTTCTATATAACCCAGTCTGTAAGTTTGAGTTTGAGGCCAAATTTTGTACATTTTAACAGAAAAACTGACAGAGTATACAGCTGTTTGTTTTGTCAGAATGGTGTGTGTGGAGCTGCCTGAGGGTGGGGCTGCTGCATTTGTATTTCTGGCAAACCCCAGGGGTGGGTAACTCCCATCTGTGACAAGCTATCAGTTTTACTTTCATTCTTATGTTTCCTAAATGCCTCATCCAATGTGTTCAGTCCAGGACAGGCTTATTAGCTGTTCCTTGACTGCACATAACATAGACCACAACATTTGAAGAATAAATCTTTGGCCGAAACTACAGGTTCCAAAAAGTCTACCCAGATAAGTATGAGATTAAAAACAAAAACAAAACCAACCAAAAACACCCCAATAAAACGAAAAAGTAGCAATTTAGTAAGCATGTACACTGGCAATACATCTGTGATAAAGAGCAGGGGAGATGATAAGTTTCTGTATCGCCACAATCTAACCAGCTCACATGCACTTTTCCCCATGGCTCTTTCACCAAATCTCCAAGTACCTTTTACAAATTTTAAAACAGGAACAAACTTTCTTCTTTTTACCTAACTAATACAGGCTTTTCTCCTGATCTATATCAATTACAGTTGCAGAATAAGCATCTGACATCTTAAAAACTTTTAATAGTTACTAAGCTGTTAACTGGAAAAAAATTAATTACAGAATACACATATCACAAAGGATATCGAGCTCAAGAAAGACCAGAATATGAACGTACAGCATAATGGAAACTAAAATATATTTAGAGCATTTGTAAAATTTCCTAAAGAAGAAAATCCACTTAACAATTCTGCATGCTGTGTCCTACCCCATTGTAAGATAGTGAAAACCGGGTGACAACAAAATACCAGTGCTCTCCATCACATTCCACTGTGGATTCCATCATAAAAAGGGACATGTGGGAAATCTTCCCTGGCAGGAAGCAGAGTGCTGGTCAGCTCCCAGAGTGACAGGGATGATGGCACCTTTATTTTAACAGGGGGCAGGAGCCTGCCACACACAGAGTGAACTAAGATACTTCAAGGTTATGGGGAATAAGAAGACAACATAGAAGATGTCACAGCAATTTTCCCCTGGGAACTGAGGCTGGTTCATTTAACCTGGAGAAAAAGAGGCTCAGGAGGACATTATCAGTCTTTCCCACTCTCCCACCACAGGAGGGTGCAGCCAGGCGAGGGTCAGGCTCTTCTCTGATGCACAAAGTGATAGGAGAAGAGGAGATGGCCTCAAGTTGTGCCAGGGGAGGCTTAGATTGGATATTAGGGGAAATTTCTTCACCAAAAGTGTTGTCAGGCATTGGAACAGGCTGCCCAGGGATGTGGTTAAATCACATGAAGTTATTTAAAAGATATGTAGTTGTGGGACTTGGGGACGTGGTTCAGGGGTGGACTTGGCAGTGGGAAGTTAATGGTTGGACTCCATGATCCTAAAGGTCTTTTCTAACCTCAATTATTCTATGATTTCACTGCCAGTACTGACTTAATAAACACCTAGTACATTACAATAATATTAAAACTTTTCTAATAGAGAAAAAAAAACAAACCAAAAAAGTCAGCAGTTGCAAACCCACCTATTTTACAGTAGTAGTTGCTTATATTACAATTGATTCTACTCAAGTCTATGGTACTTTTAAGAAAAATGAAAGCTTGGCCCATTGTAAGGAGTTTTCTTCCACAGCCCAAATAAAGCAGTACAACATTAAAGAAATCACAATTTAGTTTGCAAAGTTTCCCAGGACAACTCATGCAACACAACCTTAAAGCATGGCCTGCTCAGGCACTGGCTAAAACCACACACAGTCAAGTTAAGAATATCTGCAGGGACTGAGACTTGGGTCTAAAAAGCAGCAGCAGTCAAGCGCTGGAGCAAACACCCAGAGAATTTTCTTTTCCACTTTGCCTTTTGGGTCTACCCCTTGATCCATTTATTCTGAAGAGTTTCCAGAAAGTTTTAATACTTGGAGATGACTACAGCACATTAAGGAATGTGACAATAAAAGTCAAGGATCAGTTTATACAAAAAGAGAATTTGTAAACCAAATGGCAATACCTAAAATTCTATCAGTTCCTTCAGTGAATTTAAAAGAAAGAGAGAGAGAGAGAGAGAGAAAGAGAAAGAGAGAGAGAGAAAGAGAGAAAGAGAGAGAAAGAGAAAGAGAGAGAGAGAGAAACAGAGAGAGAAAGAGAGAGAGAGAGAGAAAGAGGGAGAAAGCTTTTTTTACCATTTACTCATTTTGTCAGGACTCCTGAAGTAAAAGATCCAGATCCTGCAAGAAGCACGTAAGATTTCACACCCTATGATGTGATGTTCCACATCTAGTATCACCAGCAATCTCGAAACAACTCTACTTTCACATGCCAATACTGCAAGCAACAGAACAGTACCAGAAAAATCTGTAGCATTTGTACCAGCTTCATGTAGCAAGACCATCCTACATGATCTATGACTTCAATAACTGCCTTCCCCAATGTTAAAAGCATTTTAGAAGGAAAAAGAACCCTTTTATATAAATAAACACCTTAGCTTCATATAGCCTTTATTAAAGAAATATAAATAATCTTTAGAAATAATAATCTCATCTTCAAGGTACTGAACTAGTATGAGAAAAAACCTCAGAAACACCCCAAAAACTGGTATTGAGATAATCTACAAAATCAATTCCACAAAAATTTGTGGCTTAGAATTTGAGGGAACTCTTCTTCAGCATATACCTTTTGGTTTTTTAAACAGTGAGCAAAGCAGGAAAAAGCAACAAAGCACAAATTCAAAGTCCATTCCACTTCCATAGTTCAAACACAACTACACAAAAAAGAAACAGGAGTTCCATTTATACCCACAAGAGGAAAATGAGCTCTGAAAGCTCCTACAGAGAGGGCAAGTCAAAGTCACTTATGACATAGGAGGGGAAAAAAAACCAAAAAACCCACAGCATCACAGCCTTGTGTGGAAAACATATTCAAGAACTGCCAATTCCTCAGCCATATCCTAGGAGAAACTAACAGAGAAAACTGGGAAACCCATGTTCTGTGAAATTTCCCCCAACTTTTATAATCATGTACTTTAAAAATACCAACTTCTTCTCTCTAGATATACAAAGACGATTTTAAATAATGCATTACCTACAACAGAAGATGTAATAGATTATGGTATTATACAGCATATTTCAATGTCTGCAGAACCTGTCTTTCCCAAGACTTAATTCTAACAATTTCAGAAACTCAAGGGTTAGAGCTTCAGTCTTCATCTTCTTAGATCTTCAGTCTTCACTATAATTGGTTTCTTGTGACCAGAACATGGAAAGGTTAGTTTTGCTTTATAAAAATAAGGAATCACACAGTTAACTGTATTTTACATTTCTTGAATGGCTCTCTCTAAGCTTTATCATAAATATCCTCTTACTTCAAAAGCCACACATTTTTACAAGATGCACATAAACTTCTGTGACAAGTCAGGCAAAGTAGATACACAATTAAAACATACTGTGCTTTGGAGCAAATCCCTTTTCTTTCCCCAAGCCTTCTCCCCATCCAAAAAAATCTCAGAAAGTAGCTTGAATTAAACTGAAATTAAACGTTCATGTTAAGTACAGCCAGGCAATACCTATAATTAATCAACATCAAGTCCAGAACAACAACCTCTGAAATCTGATTCAGATTGATGATAATCAGAAGGCCTGGAACTTAGTTTGTATTCTTAAATAAATAAATAAATAAATGAAAAGGAGAAAAGCCTGACTTGTCATCTGCTAATTAGGTCACAAAGATCAGACACCATGAGTCCCACAAATGCCTGAGAAAAAGTCACCATGGTAGACTAAAAACTCTCATACTTAAAGTAATCTTATTTTGCTGAAACCCATAAATTGGACACAGGCCTCCAAGAGACAGAGACAGGCTGTTCTCAGAGCTGCGCCGGGATTAGGACAAAGCCCTTAGGACAGAAGTTGGAATAGTGAAAATTGTGACCAGATATTGGAACAGGCTGCCCACAGACATGGTGGACTCATAATTCCTGAGGACAATCACAAAGAATTTAACTGGACAGGGCCCCGAGCCGCATGTTCTAACCAGATCTGCTTTACACAGTGGCTTGGATTAGAAAATTTCCAAATGCCTCTTTCATGGATGGTCTATGTTTTAATGTATTCAGTTTGATCCACAACAGTATCATTAAAAGAAAAAGTGAATCCACTTTTGACATTGTACTTCAGCTGAACCATACTCATAACTACCAACATCTGTCCAAGATCATTTATGACTGGGTCTGCTGATGACATAACCAACCTCAAGAGAGGAGCATGAAAGGCAAAGAGTAGCTCTAGAATCTTCACTGCTATAGAAGAAATAAGAGAAGTGAAAGCCTAATGAAATGCACCTGAAGGGAACCCACATCAAAGATGGAGACAGACTATTGAAAAGGACCTGGAGTGACAGGACAAGGGACAATGGCTTCACACTGACAGAGAGCAGGGTTAGATTGGATATTGGGAAGGAATTGTTCCCTGTGAGGGTGGTGAGGCCCTGGCACAGGTTGCCCAGAGAAGCTGTGGCTGCCCCATCCCTGGCAGTGTCCAAGACCAGGTTGGATGGGGCTCTGAGCAACCTGGGATAGTGGAAGCTGTCCCTGCCCATGGCAGGGGGTTGGAAATAAATGAGCTTTGAGCTTCCTTCCAACCCAAACCAAATATTGTATGATTCTATGCTTCTATGAAATATTTTCATTATGAGTTCAAATAAAAAAATTCT
Source organism: Catharus ustulatus (assembly GCF_009819885.2). Lineage (NCBI taxonomy): Eukaryota > Metazoa > Chordata > Aves > Passeriformes > Turdidae > Catharus > Catharus ustulatus. The sequence continues at coordinate 62,968,792 of NC_046224.1, forward strand.
CACATAAATCTTCATAGTCTACAGAAATGCTTCTTGAAAAAAGCTGAGGTGAACTTCTGGCATTAAGAAAAAAAATCTCAACAAGAAAGCAAAACTGCATGGGGATGCTTCTTCTTTGGAAGTAATAAATCACTTTGTTAATTCATTCATTAATTCAAGACCTTTCCTAGGAATCATTAGATGGTACTATTTGATCATGAACGCAATAAGACATTTACAAATAACAAGCCTTTTTCTCAAAAAGAAAAGTCAAATGCTTCTAAACGAATCAAAGTTTCTTTGAGCCAGGTTCAGTAGTCTCAGCCTTTACCTTCCTCTCAGCCTTAACAGAGAGTGTGTTGTAATTTAGGGTTTTCCTCTCAAGAGAAGAGCTGATATCAGTTCCAAGAAGTTCATGCAATCAGGCGCTCCAACTACATGCTTGAATTTTATACAGCGCTGCTTTAGGAACACAATCTTTTTACTTAGAAGCAAATAAAGGATACAGAAACACCTGGTTTGGGAATGCTAGAACAAACCAAGGCCTTTCTTCTACAGTTCACGTCTGATAAACTTAAGAAATGGAGGGTTTAAAAGCAAAATACAAGGGTCACACGTGTTTCAAATTCATTCCCACTTAAAATATTAATGAGTTCCAAGAACTCAGACTGACAACTGAGATTCTCATGCTGCTCCATGTTACTAAGCAGCATTAGGAAATGCAATCAATTATTTTTGCCTGCAGATCCCAGTAATGTGCTTTAACAGAACCTAAAAAGAGGTGTCTGCACAGGGAGAAACTTTTCAAGAGTAAAAGGCACCAAGTTATGCCTCAAGCAAACTTTGTCACGGAACAGGTATGTGAAAATAGAAGATTTGACACAATCTTAGTAACAGTAAGAGCATCATAGCAACACAATTTAATATAACAACATGTCAAACAAAAATCTAAGTCTTTGAATGCATGCTTATACGGATGTGTGGTAACTTGCACTAATAAATGTCATTAATGTTATGAAAAAAGTGCTCAAGACCTTTCACATTAAGAAGGAATACAAGCTTTACAGGAAAATAAAAAATAAAAAAAGCCAACTAAACAAAACCAAACCCAGGGTAATACCAGGTTTTGGCATGATGCACTGCCTAGGAAAATCTGGTGCTGGGTGAATCACTTATTCTATAAACCAACACTCCTTCACCAGAAAAGGAATCTTTAAAGAAAAAAAAATAGGAAAAATGTTTTAAATTCTATAAATCATCTTGTTATGCACTTGAAATGAGGCTTTTTCTCTTAATTAAAAGTAAAATAAGATAGTACAGGCCTAAATATAAAGGATAATCAGTAAAACTGATAGTTAAATATTATGAAAAAGATACTCTTTAACTTACATATAGACAATTCACAAAAACTGTGAAATGTCAGTTCACAGGTTATCATTCTAATCTCATGTCAGAAAAGCTGACATGTGACCATACTTCAAAAAAATCCCCCCAAAGAACCAAAAAACCTGACAAAATCAGCAGCACATAGTAAGAAAGGATTATATTAAATAAATACATTATGTAAGATAGGATTGTACTAAATAAAAATACACAGCATTCCTTTATCATTCCTCTGTGTCTCCTAATGGACTGTAAGACTCACTTTTCCAATTAATAAAACAACTCCCCGCAGCTTCCTCCAAGCCCTAGAAGTTCAGCACTTCCCACAGGGAAAGGTATTAATTGAGGCAAGAAAAAAGGTATTAGGCTGTTTCTCTGACATGACATGACATTATCAAAAAGAATAACAATTACGTCTCAGATTTTTAAGTTCTGATTTCATATCACTCAGTTGCTGGTCTTGAAAATCTTAAATAACACTAAAAAATCATTTCCCCCCAAACACCTATCAGAATTCAGATTTTATGGAAGTTTAATGTAAAAACTGAAATACAACACAACTGCCCCCCAAAAACCCTTTTAATTCTTTGTTTTGCAAACTCTAGATATACTGTTAGAAGTAGAAAAGGCCAGATATTACTCTCCCTCTCATACAGAAAGAAGAATGCATTATTGCACTTTTTCTCTCTTTAATAATACTTAATAAGAAGACTTGATGACTTTTTGTTCACATATTAAGCAGATTAATTTGATTTTCCATACTCCCCAAAAGAGATGGTCTGGTTCATGAAGAAGCAACTCACAGTGTGACTCAAAATTAATTTTTATGTGACTCTCTTATGAAGCAAACAGGAGAGGCTTCACATTGTTCAACTCCCAACTCATAAACAAGTAAAATGACAATGCTAATGTGCTTTCCAACAGAAAACACTGCTGCCAGAATGTCTGTGCACATTATCTTTCTTTGTTTCATCTTTGTTTTTGGTCTGCTCCTAAGCATGCAACACATCACTTTTCATCACATGACCTTTGACCAAATGGATATTATCATAATTGTATGTTCTCTGTTGCAATTAAAAAAAATTATTTCTCACAGAAAAGGCTGCCTTTTAATACACTAAGGGAGCTGCAAACAGAGATTCCAGATCAGGCCATACCGAAAATAGGATTCGAGCTCCACAACCAAACACTTTTCTTTTAATCAGATCACAATATTTTAAAATAATTTATCACTTCAGGTTGATTCTTTATACCTACTTTGTATTTCTAAAATACAGTTCTTCTCTAGGGCCAAAGCTTTTGACAAAGATTTGTCAGAGCTACCAGGTCCTTCTCAGAGACAGATGTTTCCTAAGAGGTTCCATACTCAGCAAGTTACCAGGACATTTAAGAACTAAGAGTGTGAGGAGGGCACTGATACCAAGAATATGAAAGGTCAGTTGGCAATTAAGCAAAAATTATTTCTCATTCAAGACGAGCTAAACTCCCCCCCAATCCCAAACAGACAAAACCAAAATGCTCCACATCTTCCTGGTTTAAAAGAAACCAATTGTTCCTTCTCCCATTCAATTTATTTTAAAACACAATTTTTACAAGTCTTCTAAAACCTTTGCAGAACTGGAAATAAATGCATGCCTAACAGGTATTCATCCTAAAGTGTAAAACTTCCATACACATTAAATATAGGTAAAAAACAAAATAGTAATAGGCTGTAGTGGACACTTAGTTATTTATACAAGCACACAGTGAAATTAGAAATAAATACTTGAGACTTCATGGAATTATTTAAGGTAACAAGGGCCTTAGATATTCACAGAGCTTAATGGTTTTTTAAACGAGCACTGTTTAAAGAGAACTCATGACTTTATTCAGAAATTACTATGCAAAAGTATCCCTTCTGGCAATGCTGCGAAAACCGGCAGAACGGCAGAATGTTCGGGTTCCAAAGTGCAAACTACATGTAGAGTGATATCTTTTAACTATGTTAATTACTGGGCAATTACATAGTCTTCAGTCAGCAAAATTCCCAATGAAAACAAGTTCTGCTTGACTAAAGTCAGCAAGAAAAAAGTTGACTATTTCAATAATAACCATTAATGCCTTACACTTACACTCAATAGTAATTAAAAAAAAAATGTATTTAGCAATTAAAAGTTTCAGGTGATAACTATAATTTTCTGTAGAGGCTTTGACAAAAATATGTATGTGAATGGCCAACTCCAAGCTAATCCAGTCATCTTCTAAGTATATAATGGTTTAAAAAAAAAAAAAATTAACAGAAAAACTCACAACTATCTTCCTTCACTCATAATGAACAGTACGTTAGGTTATTCCTATAATCAAATGACTTCCTTCCCCAGGACATATATTGCTCACTGCACAACTTACACAGAAAATTAATATCATAAAACATTTCACTAAATAGGAATAAAGAAAAAACCCTTTTATTTTAATCCAAAATGCCAAAATAATTTTAAGAAATTCAAACCCAGTGCACTTCATGAGAACAGCTGCTGAGGAGGGAGCCTGGCTGGCTGGCACCAGAAATCTGACCAGGAGCCTGCCTGCTCTAGTCTGCCTAAGACTAGAACTAAACTCAACACTGAGAATGTTGGTCTCCTTTCAGCCTTCCCTCACTTTCTCATTTGGTGTGTGGATTTATAATTCAAACCTTATGGAGGAACCAGGATTGGATTAATAAGCAAAAATTAATCATTAGCCCCTGCTGTACCAAAGACACTGTCAGTGCTCCACCCTTCGTTAGCTTTACCAACTCTACATATTCTGCAGTCATGTAGAGTTAAACCAGGTTAAATACACTTAATATTTTAAATACAACAAATTTTCTATGGGATTCAATGTTGACATAAAATTTTACATTTAAAAAATTCTTTAAAAAAAACCCTAAAAGCTGTTATTTATTAACTAGAGACTAATCAGATCATGGTATACTTTACACCATGAGAAAATTGGAAAGATTTTAGCATAGATGCTACTGGAAGACAACCATTTAAAATCAAAATGCATTGTGTTTTTGAAACTACTTTGTTAACTTTTTTTATTTTAAAGAAAAAATATTCAAGTATGTCAGAAGAATTACTTAATTTCCAAGTGTTTTACATATACTGCATCTAGATCATGACTTGCAAAAAGTGATTTACATTTTTGCAACTACTTTTTGAGCACTCTTGCTACTCAATATTCATCCATTTTACTAAAAACGTCTTTAATACAGTTCACGTCACAATAACTCAAAAAATTAATCTAAACACACTCTGGAATACATTAAGGCAATTTAGCAAGTTAGTATCTTGTCAAAACATTTTGAAACCTTTTACTGATAAACTCATTTTCTAACAGTATTACCTTGGTCCCTTATGAAGGAATTACAAAGGTGGTTAACTTCTAAAGGTATGCTCTGAAAGTACTAGGTATTTATACTACAATATTTCTGCCTGCTATAATAAAAAAAAAAAAAAAAAGAACAAAACCCAAAAAAACAACTACAAACTTTTCTCAATTGTACCACTGGGCAACACTGAGGGATGTGTGTGAAAAGGATCTATGTATAGCAAGGTCTTCAGGGCACACAGTCAATTTAAATGAAATAGTTTCCAAACATAAGTATAATTTGCCTCAGTTTTTGAAATTTTCAAGCACATTAGTTCTCGTCTCTTCTCCACTTAAAGGTTCTTAAACCAATATTGTTCTTTCAACCCCAACGAGAGGGCAAGTCAGGCCTCTTTATAAACATTAAAGGCAGTTCATAAGTGCATTTGTAAGGATAATTTAACTAAATCCAGGTACATTCAATATTGATGGAAGTTAAGTAGCTGTATCACACACTTTTTAAGCACTCTTTAACTAGAAAAAATATTTATGAAAGTCCTAATGCAGAACCTATTTTCTAGCTCCTAATAATAAACTTAATCTGGTCCTGGAGTATCAGTATCTCATTTTATCATTCATCACACTGTGATTAATCCTAAATTTCTATAAGAATCATTTTTAAGTGGATTAAATAAAAGTGGTTTTAAACTCAGTTTCTGAGACCCATTTAGAGTCAGTTTACAATGCTATTGTCCATCAGTGCTAACCAAATGGGCAGGAATTTGTCCAGAAAAAAAAGCAAAACAAGAAAAAAGGAGGTGCTGGGGCAGAAAATGTTTTGGGTACAATCAGAGGAAAGGCAAACAAGGCAGATATCCTGGTGGGAGTATGTTACAGCCCACCCAGCTAGGATGAAGAGACAGATGAAATATTCTCTAAATAGACTGGGAGAAGTCTCACGATTGCTGGCCCTGTTACTGGGTGTCTGCTGGAAATACAACACAGCAGAGAGGAAACAGGACTGCAAGGATGGCATGAGGTTCTGCAGGGAGGAATTCAGGAGGGTCCAAGCAAAAAAAAAAAACTTAACTTGGTTACCACCATAAAAGAAAATTCAAAAATTATTTTATAAATACAACAGCAAGAAAAGGAGGGCTAAATCTCCACCCTCACTGGATGCACCAGAAAATAACAGTGAGAAAGAATAAGGAAAAGGCTGAGGTATTGGTGCTGTCTTTGCCTCTTCAGCAGCAAGACCAGATGTCCCCAGGGTACCCAGCCCTGAGCTGGAAGAGAGGGAGAGGGAGCAGAATGAGCCCCCACATTCCAGAAGAAGATGCTGCTGTGACTCTCAGACACATACACATCTACAGGGTTGGCTGGGATCCACCTGAGGGTGCTGAACAAACTGCTGAGAGAGCCCACAGAGCCACTTCCAATCATTTACCAGCAGTCCTACCTATTTAGGGAGGTCCCAATTGTCTGGACATCAGCAAGTATTCCTCCCATCTACAGAGAGGGAAGGAGGAGCTGATCTGATCTCCTGTGACAAGGTAACCCGTGTTTTGGATGAGGGAAAGGCTTTGGCTGCTTTTTTACCTGGACTTTAGCAAAACTTTTCTTTTTCCAATGTCTTCACCTGGAGAAATGGCTGCTCCTGGCTTGGACGTGTGCACTCTTTTCTGGGTAAAAGAAATGGTGAACAGGCCCAAAGAGTTGGGGAGGGAGTGGCTGATGTGGCTGGGAATGATTGATCTGGAGGAAAGGAAGCCTGGGGGGAACCTTGCGGCTCTCCACAACTCCCTGATGGGAGGGGCAGCCAGGTGGGGGTCAGGCTCTGCTCCCAGAGAACAAGGGACAGGAAAAGAGGAAACAGCCGCAAGCTGCGCCAGGAGAGGCTTAGATGGAACAGTGGGGAAAAATAATCTTCCCCAAAAGGGTGGTGAAGCACTGGAAAAGGCTGCCCAGGGCAATGCTGGAGCCACCAGCCCTGGAGGCATTTAAAAGATGTGTGGATGTGGCACCTGGGGACAAGGGTCAGTGGTGAACTTGGCATTGTGAAGTTAATGGTTGGACCCAACCATCCTGAAGGTCTTTTCCAACTTTAACAATTCCAAGATTTCAAACTAAGTACAACTTTTCTTCAGTGTATAGTTGATCAGGCCAAGATATTGACTTTTCGCTGTGGCAACTTAAGAACTAAAAGCAAACTGACTGTGGCCTGTGCATCATATGGAAACCTCTTCAGAAACTCACTATTACAGTTTCACAAGCTGCACCCCATGGAAAGTCCTTTTAAAAGCTTAACTGGCAAATGCATGCTAAAATATTTTGGTTTCCATCTAAATCTACACTAAATTCCAATCCTCAGAGACAGGATTTCCACTTTATTTCTCTCTATACACACACTAAGCTCAAGAACGGTAACACAGTAAAGTGTTGTTAAAGTTTGGAAAAAAGCAAGCCTAGCACAAAGAACTTGACTGTAGGTCTCTTTCCCTCAGAAATTTTAAGAAGTCCCAAACATCACTGTGTTCTGCAATAAATAGAAGATACTTAAATGAAAACAGAGGTATTTAATATAAATGGATACTAAAACAAATTCAAAGTAAAGCAATTCCATCTTTCTGTAAACCCACCTCAGCAGTGGGTTCTGGCAAAATATTTGATGAGGAATAAAGAATTACAAGATCAAGTTTTGGCAACAATACACAGAATATTGGATAGCTTTTACCTGCATTCACTTTATTCAGAAACCTTAAGGAGACACAGAATAAACTTTAAGGAAATGCAGAATGAACTTTTAATATTTAGTACATTATTTAGTACCTTTATTTATTTACAATCTAATGGAAGTTCAGAAAACAAAATAATTTCTACACCTTTGGAAGTTTTGTATTTAAAATCTTCAAATTTTACGTGGAATCATTTCATTTGAATATAAACACCTGGGAAGGAGAAAAAAATTACTTATGAGCTTCTAATTTTAAGGTTTGTAAGGTTGTTACAAAGAATCCTTTCATAATCTTGTATATTGAGATCAAATTGCTTATGAATTGATGTAATGGATTGTTAGTTCCTGCTTCCCAGATGAAGGGGGTTTGCTCAGCTGGGTTTTTAAATGCTACACTACTTTCAGGGCTAGGTTAAACAACCTGTTTTGCTGCAGGAGATTTTATTCTCTTTTTGTGAGCATGGTTATTAACTAATGAAGCACCTCTAAACCTGCTCACCTTCTTCCAGATTTCTTCTGCCTTCAGCTGACATGCCCAAAAGCACATGTGCAACAGCAAGGATGTCTACAGCAGTGATTTCCTTGAAAAGTCCACAGCTTAGAGCAAACATCTGTCATCCCTTTCAGCTCATACTTATTCAATATCCTCTCCCACAGCTGCATCCCCTCCCCAGAGTGTTCACAGAACAGAACAGAACAGTTCCAGCTACAACAGACCTACAACAATCATCTGGTCCAACAGCATCAGCCCTCACCAAAAGTTGGAGCACATTAGGAAGGGCATTGTCCAAGAGCCTGGGGCACTGACCACCGAGCTGGAAGCCTCTGCCCTGCCTGGCCACCCTCATGGAGGGTACCCTCAGCCTCCCTCTCTCCAAACTGGACAAAGCCAAAGTCCTCATCTGCTCCTCACAGGACATCCACACTGAAGTATGGAATTTCCACTCCATTTTCACATACACTCGTTGTCACTTGAAGGAGATGATCACCATTTGTGAATTTTTCATCTTCTGCTCAGATCCAAAGATGCAGTGCCTTGGTGTGGTGGCTGTGCTGCCACATGAGAGCTCTCATGAATGCAATGGTTCACAGCCAGAGTCCAATTCTCCAGTATGCACAAAACCTGAGACACAATCAGCCAGCAAACACTGATAGCAATGTCCCTGTGAACTGTTTTTTTATAAATAACACAGCACATTAAATCGCTTTTCTAAGTTCTTTGTTGAAGAAACAGCAACAGCTCTAGTAACAGATCCAAGGCTGCAGTGGCTACAGACTAGAAATTACTAGTTTTCACACTGGAATAATTTGAGTTTGGATGTTTTGCATCTCAAGATGTGCTTGCTTGATATCCAAAGATATCAAGTTTTAAATAGTCAGCCCTTAGTGTCAGATTCCAGCTGTATTCCTACAAGCAACCTACCCACCAGAAGACATATCAGTTACAGTCTTATAATCCAGAGGAAAGATGAATTCTCAATTTGGAACCACCTCTGCTACCAGCATTAATTATTTTAATTACTTTTTGCAAAAGCAAGCCAGCAGCTCCACCCATTACTGTTGCACAGTCACCTAAAATCAATTTATATATGTGCACAAAAATTTGCTATCTTTTCTAGGGCTGCACTGAAATGAGAGGAATATTCCTGGAGTCTATGGAAGAATGGATCTGAATGGGTCTGTGGAAGAACGAGTCTGAACCTGCAAGTGAAAACCTGCCTATTTAATATTTGAGTATTATGATGCCATGTGTTATCAGATAAGGAGATTCAAATTTGGTTCTTGAATCAAGGAAGGTGCTGAATAGGTGAAAATATTTTTCTTTCTGAGGATCCAAAATGACTTTACAAATATTATGTCCATTCCTCTAGCTGTGATTCAAAGGATGGGAAAGTTTACTAGGCAGTGTCTGTAACAAGGTGATCACAGAAAATTTTAGCCTTATGTACACCAACAAACTTAAGGTAGACACAGATGACACACAAAGCTTCTAGAAAACTGCAGAACTTCATAAAAACTACATTCCTAAAAACTTCTTGAGGAACATTTATTGCCACTTGTACATGTAAATAAAAAACTTAATTCACTTTTTTCTTAATTCAGAAAGTCCTCTGTGATTACTTGGAAAGAAATTTATGGGCACGTAATTCTTTTTCTTCAACCACTCCCTAGAATGGAATTTACATTTTTAATGGTTTAATTGAAAGAATGGACAGAACCCCCAAAATTCATTTCAGTCACACCTAAAATAAATCTGCCAACTGAACAATGAAAAGGAAAAAAAGCCTGTTATGTTAGAAAAGCAAAATTCTTCACACTGGTCAATCCCAAACTTTTCAGGACAAAGTAATATAAATCCTGTTGTATGTTAAGTAAGTTTAGATAATATAATTCTACATTCAGAAAACTACAAATACTTAATTTTTATTTGAAATAGTACTACTTCTGGAGACTCAAGTCCAGAGAGCAGATATCTTTGCTTAAAGGATGCAAAGTGATGAGAGAAGATTAGGGTTGCAAGAGGCCTTATCAGAAAAGATAAACCCAATCCTCAAATTTAAGGTATTTTTTTACTAATACCAGCAGGGGTTATTTCCACCTAAGTCTTCACAAGTATGAGGTAGAAAAAAGAAAAAAAAATCAGGCACTTTGAATTTCTGATGCATTCCTATATTTACAAATATTAAAGTAACAAAGTAATACAGTGTAACAGATAAACTGTTAAAACAGTGTCTGAAAGTCACCTTAAAACAGTTTTTAGATGATCTATCACTTACACTGCACTCAAAGGTAGATTTAGTCCACATGACTTAAAATTTAGTCTGTAGCCTTAGACTTAAGAGTGTACTGGGAGAAAGCCCTACACAAAAACAAACAAAAACTAACCAAACAAACGAAACAAAAAATCCAGCTGAAAAAGTCCTGAGTATTAAGACTGGTTTAACAAGAATTTTTCTGCTTCATTATTATGACCAAAATAGTTTTCCATGAGCAGACAGGACTTCCCTGTAAGGGCACTTGAGTATGAAGCACTGTAGATGGACAGTCGCCGATTACACCTCATGTACCTGCACATGGGGCAGGAAGGTGCTGTGAACTTTACATTTAAGGACTGACAGAAAGTGTGTTTCCATCACACCACAACTTTTTTTCCATTTGGTGTTCCAAGCTTTCCTGAAAGCTGGCTCTTCAGTAGGAACCCAGCCAGAGACACCACACTTAGATATCTATCTCAGCAGTTCTGTAAAGATTTGGGGAGCTATTGCCCTTAAGATTGCAATCCAATTGCTCCTCTGGACCAGAAATATGCTTCATAGCATAACTGCATCTTGACACCTCTAAATCTGTGTGGTTGTCATCAGCCTGACACCACAGAAGCAGATAACAGTGCCCAGACAGCAGGTACTCTTCACCAGTCTCTGGCAGTAGTTGTGTCACCTGGTAGGAAATGTGAAGGAGCTGGCCCAACACCCCATGCTGTTCAAAGAGATATAGAAAAACAGTCAAGTAGCTCCTAATTCATTGCAAAAGTACCGAAACCACACTGGGAGTTCTAGTGAGGCACAGTCTGATCACTGTGTTTCCAAATCCTTACAGAGGTTTCTGTGTGAATGTGACAGAAGCAAATGTGTCTTCCTGGTAGAGTCAAACTGATAGGAAACCTTACACTTTATTAGCAATTGTCAGAGAAAGACTTGGATTTTTAAAAAATCCAAACAGACCCTATTTTATTGCCAATTACCTCAATCTGGTGTTCACATGACCCACCCACCATCTCAGCTTCAATGTCCCAGACTAACAGCAGAAACCGATAACTGGTGGAACTATTCACACAGACACACTGAGGCACAGAGCACAGAAATTTATCTCCTGCATTTAACCGACTTCCTTTCAAAATACTCTTAAGAATCTTTTCAAGACGTGACCGTTCATTGAGCATCCAAGCATCACCTGTTTGAACACTACTGTGATTTTCTTCTTTCAGATCCTACTAGCATGAGGATCACTACTGCACTCAACAGACACTGTCTGCCCTGAAGTCTGTGTTTGAGGATGGTCAGCAGTCTGCTTCCAGGATTAGGGAATGAGAAATGAGAGCCCCTGAAGGAAAAACAAGGAAGTAATTACAACTTGCATCAACACTTACTTTTGACAAACCACGGATGTGGGGGCACTCAGACCATGGTCATATATTCAAAAAATATATGTGGAAGAGCAAAATCTGAAGAATAGAAAAGCAAACAGCCAGGAAGTGCTGAGAACAAAAACTATTAAGCAGGTCTACTGAAATAGGTGTTCAAGCACTGTGACAAAAACTACCCAACGTTCCACTAAAATGCTGCAGTAAGGTGGCAAAATATGCATTTATGGTGTGTAATTGATAGGCAAAAACAATTGCTAAAATAGAAAAGAAAAATTACTTATGAAACTAGAGTCTCCTGACAAAAACCAAAGCTACAGGCAGAGTTCATCATAACAATATCCCAGAGCAGAAGGGTAGACTCAGGCACTGAGGTATCAAGAGGACACAATCAACCCTATTACAAAAGATCAGAACTCCTAAAATGTTTAAAGACCACATTTATAGAAAGTGATTTAGATGCCTGAAGATTCTGATATATTGTCAGGAATACTTTGACACCTAACTCCGTTTACAGTAATAGGTACCCACACACCTCTGAAAAATCACACAGAAAATGTCACAACTAAAAAATTCTGGACAGCGTTTGAAAGTTTGGCAATGTACAATTTGGCCTTGGAAGCAGATGAGCAAAGAACTCATAGCCAGGATTTCTGGCCTGGGCTAGAGAACTACTCAAAGGGTTCTCCTGCTGCCAGGGACCCCAGTTTCGTGCGGAGAAGGAATGGGCAAGGAAGGAAGGCAGGCCCCTGCTGCTCCTCTGAACTAATTCTAAAATCCCTTTTGTGGCGACCCTTACGCCCCATCATTAAGGGCATCACCAGCGCCACACACCACGGCCAGTGCTGCGGGGCAGGGAGGGCTCGGACGGCTCAGGCAGGTGACGGGAAAGATGAAGGAAGGAGAAGGCAGGTGCGAGTAGGTGCAGGCAGGAGGAAACAGGTGAGACTGCAAGCAGGTGGAGGCAGAATGGCGGCAAGTGGAGCCGGACTTGGAGGGGCCCATCCCCGCAGCCAAGCTCTGGCCGAGCTCTGCCACCCGGGCTGGTAGGGCCGTGACCCGGGGCCGGCAGGGCCGTGACGTATCGGGACCAGCGCAGCTCCTGGCCGTGACCCGGGGCTGGCAGGGCCGTGATGTATCGGGACCAGCCCCGCTCCGGCCGGCCTGCCCCGGCCCGGCCCCGCTCCCCGCCCGCCGGAGCGGCCTCACCCGGATGTGGATCCGGCCGCCTCCCCCTCCCCACGGCCGAGGTCACCTTGATGCCTCCGGGCTGAACTGTCTGTCCCCAGGCTGGGCTGTCTCACCTTGTGTAAACGCAACTGATGGCGTCAGATAACTTCTACGATACGAGTTGCTTAATGAAGGAAACAACCTTGTGTTTGGAGCATGGCGTAAGATTGCATCACGGGATAAATATGCATTAGGTAGGCGGAGAGCGTGGATTAGATAGGCGGGTCTATGTGAGCTTGGCTTTATAAAATACGCAAATTATTACCACCTGAGCGTGGTTTGTGTAAAGCTCCGCCGTGCGCCCACTCGAGAATAAACAGTATTTATTCTGTAAACTTTCTATACCGCTCTGTCAGTGTTTAGGGAGCTCCTGAATTCGGGAACAACACTGCTGCTCATCCTGGCCGGGCTCAGAGCCACCCCCTGCTCTCTGTCCCTGCCGGGAGCCGCTGGAATCACCGCTGGAATCGCGGCTGGATCACCCCCGGATCGTCGCCAGCGCCGGTGTCGGGGCAGCCCCGGCCCTCGCTGGAGCCTCTGCCCCTTGCCCCGTGGTTCCCGGCCCGTGTTCGCTCGCCCAGCCCGACCGCAGGCTCGGTGCGGGGCAGGGACAGCGGCGTCCCTTCTATGTCATCCCAGAATCACAGGATGCTGAGAGCTGGAAGGGACCTCTGGAGATCATCCAGTCCAGCCTCGGGGTCATGCAGAGCAGGTGGCACAGAGGTGGGTTTGGAATGTCTCCAGAGAGGGAGAATCCACACCCTGGGAAGCTGCTCCGGTGCTCTGCCATCATCAGTGGGAGGAAGTTCTTCATGTTGAAATAAAACTTCTCATGTTTTACTTTATGGCCATTGCTCCTCACGCTGTCGATGGGTGATGGGTACCGCTGGAAAGAGTCTGGTCCCTCCTCTTGGCACTCCTTTGAGGTGTTTATCCTCATTATTGAAGTCCCCTCTCGGTCCTCTCCAGAATAAACAGCCTCAGCTCCCACAGTCTCTCCTCATCAGAAACCTGCTCCACACTCCTCACCTTTGTGGCCCTTCTCCACTACGTCCGTATCCTTCTTGTACTGAAAGTATGGCAATGAATCAGGAACTGTCAGGACAGTGAGGATCATGCCAGCCCTAGGCTGGGCACGAGGAGATAAGTGCCCCTTTGTGCCATTCTTTGAGGACACGCCATAAAGAGGCCGAAGTAAGGGCAAGCAGCAGAGTTGTGAATGAAACACTGTGATGAACTGGGAAAACAACGGGTTAATTTCACTGCCGAAACTCTTGTGAACAGTGTCAGTATCTAGTAGACAGATACTTAATGAACAGTACAGTAGAAATTATACAATGAAAAAGATGTAACACTGTGCCACTGAAACAGTACCTTGTAGCAGTTTTCCTGTTCCATGCTACATGAGGAAACATAAGATCACAGAATAACAGACTGGTTTGGCTTGCGAAGGATCTTAAAGCTCATCCAGTTCCACCCTCTGCCATGGGCAGGAACACCTTCCACTATCCCAGGTTGCTCAGAGCCCCATCCAACCTGGCCCTGGACATTTCCAGGGATGGGGCAGCCACAGCTTCTCTGGGAAACCTGTGCCAGGGCCACACCAAAATATTATTAAAAATTGAAGAGATATTGTGGTGCAAGTTTTATGTCCCATTATGCATGACTGTGGCATTCCCAAAGGTAGTTAGAGAATATAATTTTTTGGGGGGGTAAATAGCATACACCTTTATCAGTCTTTTAAGATATACCATGGGAAAAAAAGCTTGTGCCTGTGTGCCTGAGCACTATAAAATTTGACTGTTTGATGGAAGTTTCTGAAACATTCATATTCAGCAGACAAAAGCAGCAATTAAGGGCTTGTTTTCTCCATTAGTTAATCTTCTACTGCAGTGTTATCCCAGGTAAAGACCATTATATAAGTCAGTCAGATGGCAGAATTTCTTCTTGGATGTAAAGGGGAAAAAAATCTCCCTAAAAAAACCTGCCCAATATTTTATATTAGTGTTGGTACATTCAATAGGTTTTATAAAGTTTTAGACAGTAGTTATTTGATTGGTTTCTATAATGCTAAAAGTGCATATTCAGATTCTCAGAACTTCAGGAGGTTCTTTCCAGGATGGTGTTCAAACCTGCTTTGTGGCCTGGAGTGCCTGTTCCTGTTTTGTCAATAAACTGAGGATTTCACTTCTTTTTACTATCAAAATGCTATTCTCTTTGTAGAGATTAATGTCAATTTGGATTACTGAAGGCAGTAATCCTTAAGTATGTTACATTTATCATCAATGTGTTCTTGTAGTGCATCTCTGTAGCATGTTCTTTTCTGTTTTAGAATTTGCTGTACTGTTTTTGCAGAAGGAATAAATGTATTCTGGGCAAAAATCCAAGAAAAAGTAACTCTTACCAAGCCAAATTAGATAATTACAATTTCACCATGTCTTTAAAGCACAGCTGTGTCTTTTGGGTTGTGAGAATTAGTATTTAGCACACATAACTTTCGACTTTTCTTATCTGAAGAAAAATGTCCCCTCAAAATGTAGACCCCTCTAATTAACTTGTTTTCTCAATTTTGAAATTTAGCAGAAGTAAATGTATTCCTTGTTACAATCTATTATCATTATTCCTGAGTTTAGTTAATAGTTTATAATGGCCATTATCAAATTTATCTTACTTTTTTTCCGTGTCAGAATTTGGTAGATGGGAAAAACGAAAGTACTTTTCTTTTGGTTTGCCACTGAAGCGACTGCATTAATTTTATATCTTCTATCTTTAATTTATATACCAGCAGTACAAGAGGAAAGTGTGCCTAGTATCCTAGAATTGTTCCAAAAGAGAATTCAAATATTAAGTTTTTCTGTGTATGATTATGTTTAACTTGTCCAGAAATCCATTTCAACATCTCTTCCACACAATTTAGATCTTTGTAACACAGGCCTCTATTTCTGGTTGGAGTTTTTTGTTTATTTGTTTGTTGGGGTTTTTTAAGGCTATAATTTTCAAAATAGCTGTATTTTTGGTTTCCTTGGGGTCTGATGTGGTTTTGTTTTGATAATCATCTTCCCATCTTCCCTACTGAGTTGCCATACTGTAGTCCTTGAAATAAGCTGCTCTTGGTGAATCTGCTTTGATTTTGCTTCATCTGACCTGTCTCAAGGCACCCATAAGATGACTTTGAAAATCTCCCTGGATAATGCCACTTATATTTCAGGAGCATTTCCTGTTGTAGCTCACTGTAAGTAAATAGATCCCAATTTTTTTACTGTCCAACACTGCATTTCATTGAATACCCCTGTTGTTCAGACTATCAGTAGAAATTGTTGGCATTTTTTCCAAAGCAGTATTGATTCTCAACAGCTGCCTGTATTTTGGGAGATTGAAGGGCAAAGAAGCAAAACAGAAATGAGCAAATCAGCCTCAGACTCATTCCTTGAAGTGAACAATTTATTAGGCACAAATTCAGCAAGTAGAGAAAAAGCAAGAGGGGGAAACACATTGCAAACTATACACTGATTACAGCTTTTAAAAGGGAACAGGAAGAAGAAACTGTATAGGAGGCTTGTATTTTGGCTTAAGGTTGCATGTAGTAAATAGCAAAATGTTGATTGTTTATATTTTTTAGCTGAACTCAGCTTTAAACTATATTGCTCTCTAGAGCTTTATGAAATATGAAAAAGACCTTTCATAATACTGAATAATTACACCCAAAATAGTTTGAACCAATCTAAGACCAAAAAACATCTTAATTTGGACTGAATGTTATTGTTTTGTCTCCTAGAGAGCAAAGTTTATAGAGATTCCTGTCAGTTCTGGAACTTTTTTTTTAAATTCATTCAGCCTTACATGGTAACACTGGATGGTTATAAATAGGTGGGTGATACCCCCCTCATTTGAGCATTTTTGTGTGGTATGAAGCCAGTCATATTTGTGGGTCTTTCAAAGGAAACAATGCTTGTAATGCTGTTGGACTGGAGGCTTTTAAAAATCCTAGTAGAGAAATAATCAAAACTGCTGAACAAGCATGATTTATAAAGTAGATATGGATTGATTTACCACTATTAAATACCGTTGTTAATCTACAGGGCTGACTTCCTTACTGAGGGAAGTTGGTGATAGAACACCAACAAAATGAATATTTACTTTTCTTACCCTGAAGCAGATGGAGACAATGGGGTGTGGGACAGTGAGATTCTTTATATGAAAGATAACTGCCTTTTTTTTTCCCCAAATACATCCAAGACTTAGGGAATCTAAAGTCTTTATGAGCCATTGTTTGGTGATCAGCAGGGAATGGACCAAGTTCATCTTGTTGCCAACTACCATTTCCATGACAAGAACCAACATCCTCCCTCATTTTGTGGTCACTATTAGGAGTAAGGTTCAGCCAGTTTGAAAGGGTAGGAGGAAAAAAATGCTGTGTTAACTGTGAAAGTAGCCATCATGTGCAGGATAATTTAGTCTGTTTCAATTTAAATATCTGATTTTTCCCTATTGAGGTACCCACCTCAATTGGCAATAAAGCAAAAAGTGTATTTGTTGCTAGACCACAATCCACCTCAGAAAAATTCTGCCACCCTTTTCTACCCACTAAAAAACCCAGTCGTGGTATACTATAACTTGTTTGCCTTTTGGGGTTTTATAGGAAAAAACATTGTATGGAAATCATTGTCATTTCCTTTCAAGAAAATTTACTAAAAGTAGACAGTTAAAACTCCTTCTGTAAAACAAAAACCACTATAATGTTTCTCCTCTACCTATTATATTTCTCCTTTAGATGACATTAGCAGAACCAAGAGGCCACATTCTAAAGTGGTTTTTCTTTTTCCTGTTTATAGAATTTCTGTATTGGCAGAAATGCCAAGGTTTCTGCAACTTCACCAAGAATCATTCTGGTAACATGTTGTACATGTTCCTTCCACCTCAAGTCATGCAGGCCTATCCTTGCAGTCAATTAGTAGTATCTGCCTAAGTAGCCTTCTTTAATTATCACAACTTTTGTGCATCTAAATAAACACTGTACTAGGTGGCTTGGTTTTTTTCTGCATTGCATGTTTTTGTTATAAATATTGGATCCTACTGTTTTTTCAATCCTGTGGTAGTACTTTTGAATTTGTAATCAGTGATCTATTTTTCAGCTACCTTTTATTCCTGGTTTAATTGATTTATATGTTAAGTGCATTTGTATAAGCAGCAATGCTACACTGGAGACATCTTTGTGAAATTGTGTTTAAAGGTTTAAGACAGATTTTTGATACACAAGCACAATTTTTTTAAATCAGCTTTTGCTTAAATCTGCAAGAGCAATTTATGAATGGTACTCTTACTTCAAGTTGCATTTTCCTACAGTATTTTAGCTTTCCTTATTTAATGTCAAAATAAATAAATTTTTGAGTTCACAGAAATTCTAGAATAAACAATATTGCACAAAGAAGTTACCTAGTTAATCACAGAAAACTGCCCAAGTTCTGGGAGAATGGTTTAGCTCTGAGGGAAATGTCCAAGTAGTTCTTTTTGAAGCCATTATGAACATACTTGGGGCACTTAAAATCAGCCAAACCTCACCAACAAGAGCTATGGCTGGATTCTTCAGCTGGCAGCTCATGTGCACATATTTTGTGGGCGTTTGGAAGAGTGGACAAACAAGATTCATAAATTCTCTCAACACCGAGGTAAGAACTCTGAGTTTTAACCAGAAGAAATATTTTCAGAGGACAAAAGTATTGCCACTTGAAAGCAATTTTATTTTCACACTTGGCTTTCTTAGAGCTTCAGTCTTCAAGGCTTCTGTGGATTGCACTGAAACACAACTTTATTTCTGACATCATCAGCATCTTCTCCACGATGGTGCAGAAATGCATGAAGTTAATACATGAGTGCATGTTGTGGGTTAATGTCCAGTAGCTGAGAAATTCAATGGGGCAAAAGTTTTCCTAAAGCTGTCCTCTTTCTTAGTTTTTCCTGTGTTGTTTTTTTGCATTTATTTTAATTTTTAATTCATACTTGAAAAGAAAATGACAGACTTTGTAGCACTGCTGAATTTATCCCTTCAACACAGTTTTGTGGAGACTAACTCAAGAAAGGAGAGAGTTAAATCATTCCACTTCCTTACATTTAGTACCTCAGAGCACCTGTATTTGAAAGATAGAGATTGATCATAAGAATTTTGGTTGTTTATTATTATTTTGCTAAAATTACTGAGAAAATTTATAATAGTAAGTTTGCTCTGTGAGTAGTAATGACTTGAAACAAACATCAGGTAATCTAGGAAGTCATGCACTACATCCTGAACTACCCTTAAGCAGAAACTGGCACAATTTCATCCAAGGGATGGAAATCCAGAGATGAATCTGAGAAGTTAGGTAAATGATCCCACAGCTAAAAAAGGTGGGTATAAAATTTTCCAGGGAACTTGCATGAGCAACTACTCCAGTTACTCAGGGGATGAACTAGAACCCCAAAGAAGGACGAACACTGTTGTTTTGGAACAGCTACTTGGAATTGTGTGTCCTACTGTGCAAAGCATGACTCTAGTACAGTAGTTGCACCAGATGCAGTGCCATATTATTCTGACCAAACTTGCTGGAACCAGGTACTGCCTCAGATTGTTCAGATATTAGCTTGTAATTCCTTATGAATGTCTTTATAGCCACTGTTAAAAATAGCTTGTGGTAAGACCTAAAAATCTTCAGACTGAGTGTCTGAATGCAATCCTAGAGTTATTTATAACCGCCTATGAATTTGTTGTTTGAGACAGATGTGGGCAAACAGCCAGAAAGGTTCTGGAAGAAAAAAAATACTCCATTCGTTCTCCTTGTAGAAAGCATGTGCCTTTTTGTGAGACCTGGACTTTGTCAGCAACGGTGGCTGCAGCCATCACTGTTGGACAGCTCTTAGCCAGGGAATGGCATTCCTTCCACTGGCAGTCAGAGGGGACTGACCATTCCTTTCTCCAGCAGTAATCTGACCGTACCGGGCCATTGCACCACCGGGAATGTCATATCCCTGTCTACATATAGTCAAAGATTGAGCTTGAAATTACGGAACTAAAAGGAACTCATCTTCCTGTTCCACTCCTCTTTCCTAAATGAAGGCATATTTTCGCCATCTTTTCATGCTAAATTTCAGGGAGAATGATTAACCACATGGTCCATTTTGGAGGGACAACATCATAGTAATAATTGTTGAGGAAATAGGTGCCTACTATTCTGATCCTGATTATTCATTCATATACTAGAGGCTTGTTTTGCTATTTAAAACACTTCCAAGTCATTCAGCTGCTATGCAAAAATTTAATCAAAGCTATAAAAAGAAAGTTTGACTAGCTATTTTTATTGAAAATAGGTAAATATTTGCTAATGTGAAAGTGAATCAGAGAAAGCTCCTGTCAAGCAAAGAATTATCAGTAGCATTGGAGACTTTTGATACTCATAAATTATGTTGTCACACTGGCAAAATGAGTGAAAAAAGACACCTCTACTGATTCTTTTTAAAAAAAAAGAATTGGGCAAACCCAGTAATTGCTTAGCAGGGTATAAGTGCTACCAACTCTTACTTTTTAGAGGGAAAATCTTCTGTTGATGCAGCAATCAAAATATTACCACTTCAAAAAAAACCCCATCCCACATAAAACCCTGTTAACCATTTAGCAAGTATTTTAATTACAAAACAAAAATTAAAATATTTGCTATGCTATGAACTAAGATTCTTGCATCTTACCTTCAAAAAATGCCATCATAACATTAGCAATGGACCTCTACTCATGATCTGCCAGTGGTACCTTAAATGCTTGGCAATTATTTTTACCAAAACAAGCAATTTAAAAAATGGATTGTTGGCCTTCTGGAGAGATATTTCAGTAGGCAAATTGTGGGCCACAGCTGTTGGTGGTTTTCACGAACCAACATTTTCTTTTCACAGTGGGCAAAGGAGTATTCCTGTTAAGAGCACTGCAGATGTAATCATGGCACCAGAATGTTGCATCTCAATGTTTTGTGTTTTTGTACCCATTAAGGTCATAGAATGGTTTGAGTTGGAAGGGACCTTAAAGATTATTTATTTCCAAACCGTCTTCCGTGGGCAGCATTGGTTACATAGAATTACATTGGGCAGTCAAGGAATTTATGAGAAAGTATTGAACTTCTGGCATAGCCTGAAATGTTACAAACTCTCAGTTTACTTGCAAGACATTTGTGAAGCAACTTACGCATACAGACAAAATTTGCATTTTTCAGTTGCTCAAAAAATTAATAATCCTTTGAAGTAGTGGAAACATTTCTCTTTTTGAAAATATGTTGTATGAAATGTGTCCACATATTAAAAAAATTAGATGAATGCTTGCAAAATTACTCAGGAGAATTTTGACCTTAATCCATTGATCCATTTTTTTGATCCTTAATCCATTGAGCATTTTAGTACACTGCATCCATTAAAAATGACATTATTTATTAGCATATTATAATAGAATATCATACCAGTATATTGTTTGCATGAGTGAAGAAAGCACAAATGCATTTCCAAACTTGAAGATTTCATGATTCAAACAAGAGTCTTGGAGAAGCAGTTGCTCTAGAAAAGACCTGGGAGTTCTGGTGGACAAAAAATTGAACACAAGCCAACAGTAGGCTCTTTTGGCAAGAATCTTAGTTTCTAGTATAGCAGACATTTTTCTTTTTATTTATTTTTTTTGTTTTTGTTTGGTTTGGTTGGGTTTTTTTGTTTTGTTTTGTTTTTCAGTTTTTGATATATTTTTTTTTTTAAGTGGCAATAGCTTGATAGCTGCATCAACTCATCATTAGCAACTGGGTATTGCCAGCAGCTTGTGGGATGCTTCCTCACAGATCTGGTTTTATTAATTTGGATCAATGGAATCACTGGGAAATTACATGTTGGAGCGATTTCTGACCTTAAAAAAGGACTGTGCTAGCTGCTCCTGCTGACACTCAGCAGGTACTTTACTGTTCTGTGGATTATGAGCTAAGTGTTAGGAAGGACAACCCTGAACTTCTCTTCATGTGTCCAAACACTGCTTTCTTTGCAGCTGTGTGTGGAAGATTTCTTCTTCCAATGCCCCTAAGCAAATAATCCAGCACAGTGGTTTTGTGGCCTATAGCTGAGATGGAAACAAGACTTGAACCTTAAATACAAGAGAATGAGATCTTGTAACACATAATCACCTCAAATACTCAGTTACTATCAAATGTTTGTGTATTGTTAAAGGAAGGGGATTTCTGCTCATTTGTTAGAGAATGAATGAAAGACTCTGTTGTTAATTAGAGTCAGATTGCAAAAAGTATTTGCATTTCTGTGAACAAACTTTGGTTTGAAAAGCGGCTGTTCAGTCTTGTCCATGGTTTTGTGCACATACTTTTGGAAGTCAGCAAGTGTTGGCGAGCACTGTAGTGCATAAATGACGCTTACACGTGTGTCCAGGGGCAAGACTGACCCCGCAGGTTATAGGGCTTGCCACCACGTAACACTTCACATTCCATAGACACTGAAGGGATAAACCCAGTTCACGCTCATAAAAGTACCTGTGCCTTTTGAAATTCGTCATTAGTACTGTTTTTCTACATGGCTTGTGCGCCTGTTTATAGAGCAAGATGTGATATCCCAGATGATGTACATTTTCTATTCACTCAGGTTTACTTTGTGATGGCTTTCAGTTTATCATGGTATTCTAACTAGGTTCATAGAGAATTCATTTTCAGTCATGCCCAGGAAATTAGGAACTGCATGTAGGATAAGAATATTCGCCAGATAATTGGTTAAATACCTGTTTTCTATAGTGTGATACCTATTCTCATGTACTTTGCATTTCCAGTGTGTCCATATCTTTGTGTTTCACAGAGATATGGAAGAAATGAAAGGTGCAGCCCCTGGAGTTGTGCACAGGCTACCCCCATAGTCCCATCACCACCAGGATTTTGACTGCCCCCACCTCTTTCTTGGAGTCCATTTTCCCTTGCAGAGCTTCACTGGGTGCAAAGATATCGATTTCCAAATCCAGAGGAGGGAATGTTTGAAAGGAACAGCAGGGTGATCATCTAGTCCTGGGCTTCTTCAGCAGGGTCTTCCTGCTGTGCATTGCAAGAGCTTGCATTCTGATGGTTCGTGACTCTCTCTGGTGAGGGAGAGTCCAGAATCTCTGGGCAATGCCCAGGATCAGTTGATGGACAGAGTTTCTCTTTATCATTGGATAGGAAATAAGTAGGTCAGCATTGTCCCACCCATGTTGGAGCTGACTTGAAATCAGGTCTACATAAGGAACTAGATTTTTATTTTATGTATTTTATATATACCTAGAGTACACATATGATGTACTGTAAAGCTTATCAATGACTAGATAAAACAGTAAAATAGAACAAACCAATATACTGATAGAAGTAAAATCAGAGATATGAAACTTGTAAATATTATATCATGATAAAAATAGGTTATAAAAGCTTGTAGAAGAAATTATTTTTAAATCATTCAATGTAGGACTTAGTGTCACTATCTGTCATGACATAGTAGTGCTCTTATTGTATTTAAATCTGGAAAGATTATCGTGAAATAGGTATATTTATAAAATACGTTATGTCTATATTTATATATTACATTTTTTTATTTTCTTTAATGTGCAAGTAAAGCTGTAGGTTGTATCAGTCTCTGTTGGAGACACATAATTACGCTCTAGAGGTAGTGCAGGTATGTGTGGCCAACTGGAAACTGCTTTGCTCTTGATTCAATAAACTACAATATTCCAGAATCTGCATGGTGCAAGAGTTAAATGATCTCAGAGAGATTGATGATATTGGTAAATCTCACAGGTTGTGAGTCCGGGCCTGTGTACAGTGCCCTTGAACTCGAACAAAGGTTGCTCCAAGCCCCATCCAGCCTGGCCCCTGGGATCACTGCCAGGGCTGGGGCAGCCACAGCTGCTGTGGGCAGCGTGGACCAGGCCCTCAGCAGCCTCAGAGCCCAGAATTTGTTGCCCATGGGCAGCCTAAGGCCGCCCTGGGTCAGTGGAAGCCGCTGGGCCTGGTGCTGTCCCTTCAGGCCCTCGGACACAGCCCTGGGCAGGTCTGGGCTGGGCCCGGCAGGGGCTGAAAGGCCGCAGGAAGGTGCCCCCGCAGAGCCCCTGCAGAGCCCTGGGGCCAGCAGGGCCACCATGAGGGCAGCAAGCAGGGCCTGCTGTGGCCGTCGGGGCACAGGGCACAGGGCGCTGAGGCCCTGCCAGCTGGAGCTGGGAGCTCTGGAGTGCGGCCGGCAGAGAGAGAACCCTGGGAGATCCGAGCAGCAGCGAGGCACGGGGTTCTTGATGTGGGAGAGACCAGGGAAGAGCTTGACAATGGTCCATGATGGATTAGGGTGTCTCCCCGTGAGGAAAAACTTTCTCTACACAAGAGGTGTATGTCTGGAAATGACCAAGAGGAGTCCTGAAATGTAATGCAATTTCAGGAAGAGACCATGATACATTGGCTACAATTTATCCAAGTTACACAGAATTTCTATGCTGCCCCAATGAGAGCATCTGCCTTCTACTTACTGATATTATTCCTGTGCTTTTCACATCTGAACATGCCCTACTTAGGGGATAGCACCACAGAATAAGATGATACACATACATTCACCGTCCATTTATTTATATATCTTATACCCTATGATTGTTTCCTGGCACATCCTGTTGAGTTGCTCTGAGCTCGAGGTTTGCAGCTGAGGGGGTAGAGCCATTGCATGGGACAAACTGCAGCAGTGCTCTGTTTTTGTTGCCTATTTTATCAACATTTTCCTCTGCTTGGTTCCATTCCATTTGTTCCAGTGGTATTCCTACTTTGAAGTTCTCCAGTTTATCTTTCACATTTCTTTTATGTGCCTTTTAGTTTTTCTTGGGTTGCACCCAGCACGCTTACGTAGCCTAACTTTGCTTCATGAACCAGCCCCTCTCCCCAAAACCTTGATGCTGTGATTTCATGGATACTTCACAGGCAGCTTTACACCTCAGTTGAGACATCCTAGAGGTGAGAAGCAACTTGGTAGTTCTAACATTATCCAATCATGTTAGCTAGGTGTTTCCAAAGCAGGATAGGTTTGTATTGACTTCGTCTCTGTCCATTCCTGTCCTATGGGAATACTTGCACTGCACTTAAAACAGGGATGTCTGACTGTATTTCCTGAACTGGTTGCCAGGAGATCAAAATGACGTCAGGGCTGATCTTCCTTCCTCCTACCCAGCTGTAGTCAATTGAAATAGGCAAAGACATCTTCCAACATAGTAGTGGTTTTGAGAGGGAATTGTATATTCAGGGGACTTTGCCCCATGCTGACCATGCACAGAGAAGAGGACAGTGCCCAACACTTCACGGATGGCCCCACAGACGGACCTTGTTGCTGTCGCTTTTTTTCTAGAGGGCAGTTGTATGGCAACTGTGAGTATAAAAACCCTGCAAGAGAGAGTGCAGCGTGGAGTCAATGATTCCCTGTAGGGAACTGCCACTCAAAGGTATCCAAAATTCAAGCACAACAGAAGCAGCCCAGCACACTTTGACCTAGCAGCCCTCTTGCCATGTACCTGCTTTTGGCTTTGACCTCTTGGGGAATTCAGGGTTAGGGTCCCAAACTGGGACACTACTGAAGACAAAGACCAAGGAAGGGTTCTCACTTGTGCTGCCAGTGCCATGGAAGGCCCCAGAACAAGAGGGCGTTTCTTGGGTGCAGGGATCACATCTTCACAGTCTGGCCTTCAGATCAGCAAAATCCTGGCACATGGGCCAGGGGTTTTGAGAGAAAGTCAGCAAATGGAGATAGAGCTAAATGAAAATTAGTAGGGCAGGAGTGTTGCTCTGCCTGAGGATAGGAATGCTCTACTCAGGGATTTGGCCAGGTGTAATAGATGATTCAAGTCCACCTGTATGAAATAGAAGAAGGCAAAATGCTGTGTCCTGCCCTTTGGATTCTCCCACCCCACGCAGTGCAACAGGCTGGGAGAAGAGGGGCTGGAAATTGGCAAGAATCCAAAGCCAGAGCCAATGAGGCCAGCAGGAGCAGAGCAGTGATTGTCCTCCCCCACAGGGCAGCGGTGAGGCTGTACCTCAAGTCCTGCATTCACTTTAGGTCCCTGCACAACAAGAATGACCTGGACGTGCTTGAGTGTGTGCACAGAGGAGAAATGGCATTTGGCAATGATCTGGAGCACAAGTGTGATGAAGAAGGGCTGAGGGAGGTGAGAATGTTTAGCACAGAGGAAAAGCAGCTCTGGGGCAACCTTATAGTTCTCCAGGGATCCCTGGAGGGAGGTACACACAGGTCAAGGTCATTATATTCTCCCAAGAAACCAAGAATATGAGCAGAAGAGACTACCTCAAGTTGCACCACAGGAGATTTAGTTTGTATGCTGTCATGGTCCGCACAACCTGAGCAGGGATCGTGATGGTTCATTCGACCGCAGGTTGCAAAGGACAACAACAGGAGACTAAGGTTTTGTTCAGCAACAAGCAGCAAAGCAATTTATTGATGGCAAATAATTCAGTTTTGGGGTAATAGTGAGAAGGAGAGAGATAAAAAAGATGACAAAGTAGAGAGGGAGAGAGAGAGAGAGAGAGAGAGAGAAATGGAGACAGAGAGACAGAGAGACAGAGAAAGAGAGAAAGAGAGAATAAGGGGAATAGCTACCAACAGATGGGACGTCCTTGGGTCATCCAGGGATGTCTTCCATCTGTGGGGAGAAAGAAGTCTCAAAGTCTCTTTGGAGAGTAATAATATTATAGTCCATTTCAAGGCAAGGGGCCGCTGGCCAAAAGGTGGGGAGATTGATGGACTATTGTGTTCAGAGGACCATGGCTTCAAGAATCAGGTGCAGACAGTATGGCTGTTCTAGCCCCGTACCTGCCCGATTCCATTGTACCAGACAGTACAGCACACACACCTCTACACATTCCCTTGGCAAGCATCCACCTTGACCAGACCAGAACTCCTGCCCAGAGTGAGACGTGGGGTCCAGAGGTCTCAAGGGTCTCAGGGTCTCAGTCTCTGAGGATAATTGTGAGGCAGATCAGACAATCTTTGGACCGACCCTTACATATGCCTAGGAAATGTTTTTTGTAGAAAAAGGATATAAAGCTTGGGAACAGGCTGCCCAGGGAAAGGCTGAGTCACCACCCCCAGAGACATTTCAAAGCCACGTGGATGTGGCATTGGGGGACTCAGCTGATTGGTGGATTAGGCAGTGTTAAGTTTGTGGTTGGACTGTGTGACCTTAAGGGTCTTTTCCAAACTCAGTGACTCAGAGATTGAACTGTAGCACAGCATGGAGTCAAGGCTTAGATTCAATGATCATGAGGGGTGCCTTCCAACATGGATATTGATGAGATTGCCAATGGTGGGCAGCTGACGAGAAAGACAAAAGAAAGATCAAGAGAAGTTCTTTGAAGAAGATTGACTCAAAGACTGCCTTAACCAGTACACCTGGGCCCCTTTGACTGGCTGGACTGAGCTGGGGACAAAGGGCGGGGCCGGCCTGGCTGTGCTGTACTGTGACACATGTGTGACATGGGGGACATGTCACAATGGGGGCAGCTGTAAAAGGCCCCAGCAGGTAACACTGGCCCTGTATTGCTTGGGCAAGCGGTGAGTGCACACGTGGTGGGGAGGCCGGGCTGGGGACAAGGGATGGCACAGGAAGGCTGTGCCCAGGGCTGGGTTTTCCCCCTTCATGCAGGGACAACTCCTGATGGGAGAGCCTTGGGCAGGGCACCGTGCTGTTGCTAATGCTGCTGCTGGGGCAGAGGGACAGGCCTCGCTGCTTGCCAGCTGTGGGGCCTTGTTGTTCCTGCCCCCAGAGCCCTGGCATTGGTGTCCCTGCCATCCCCAGTGCCAGCTGCCTCTCTCCCAGCACCACTCAAAGCCTTCTCTCCATTCTCCTGCAGACCATGGATTCCTGGGTCCTGTGGTTCTTGCTCTTGCAAGGTGTACTCCAGTACCCACAGCCTGTGGGTGATGGTTTTGATGATGTTACTCGTCTGCGAATGGAAGCACGTGCCAAGCTCCAGGAAGAGGTGAAGATGCGGCTGGAGCAGGAGTTGGAGCAGCTGGTCCTGATGCAGGGTGTCTGGGGCTGGGAAGACCTGCTCTGCTCTGCCTTAGAGCCCTGGCAGCTCTGGGCTATTGCTGGGCTCCTGCTTGTACCCTTGACCCTGTGGAATATGTGGAGGAAAAGTAGCATGAGGAGAGAGGTTCCTCAAGAAGAAAACAACGGTGGAAATGAAGAGGACATCAGAAATGTGGGTGAAAACGAAGGAGGTGCTGGAAATGAAGATATCGATGTGGGAAACGCAGGAGAAGATGAAGACAATGATGTGAATGGGGAGGACCACGAGGATCATGGCCTTGTGATGCAAGTTCCTGCAAATGAAGAAGGAGATGCCAGGAATGAATTTGAGCATGATCGGGATGATAACCTTGGAAGAATGGTATTGGAGCGCATCCAGTGGCCTGTGCAGGACCTGCTGAGAGGATGCCAGTGGACGACTAACCTGATGGAAAGTTTTGCAATTTACTTTCGGCGCGTCTTGTCCGACAGCTTCTACCCAGTCCTGCAAGAAGCCATCGGGGTGGGCAGTGCCTTTGAAGGGTGGAGTCCCCGTGAACAGGATGTTGTGTACCAGGTGCTGGTACCCATGACTCCTCCCCGAGGGCACAGCTTCCACCTGGAGCTGGACACTGCAGGGCAGAGGCAAGTGCGGAATTTCCGGGTGCGCGTGCAGCAGGAGTGCACCTGCGGCAGTGCACAGCAGGGTAAGAACATGCTGTGCTTCCTGCACCACCCCGAGGAGGAGCTGAGCAGGAATCAGGATCCCAGCCTCCTTGACACGCTCTGCACCGACTCCTACCTCGACGTGCACAAAACTAGCCGCTGGTTCTACCAGCTGGTGAGGGCAGTCTGGCCGGCTTTGCTCCAGTCCCACAACTGGCATTTAGTGCTGCTGCCCTCCAGACGCTCCTGCCAATTCAAGGTGACCAATGGCAGAGAAAGCATCCGCATTGAGATGCTCTTTGGGGTGCGGCAGGGAGACTCAGACATATTTGTAAGCAGTGAGCCCAGAGAAGCCTACACCTCAAGCACCATCTGGCCAGAGAGCTACGCCGTGGCAGAAATGAAGTTCTTCAAGGTCATTGCCAGGCGGGCCCCACCTGGCAGCTTGCACCTGAAATGCCTGCAGTTCTTCACCCGTCTGCAGCTGGGCTTAGGCTTCTCCACATACACCATCAAGACCATTGTTATGCATCTATTGAGAATTGTTCCCGTATCCCAGTGGCGCAGGAGACATTTTGTGAGGCGACTGCTGGACATCAGCGAGGGTATTCGCACATGTGTGCAAGTGAGACGCCTCAGTCACTTCATTTTGGGCAACCCGAGACTTCCTGAGGAGATCAATTTGCCTGCAGAGATCCTAATTGCCAGCCCATACAACCTCTTCCATGACCTGGAGATGGATCCTGTTGCCCATTCCCAGGCTATGAGTCAGTATGTGGTTCTGCACCAGTGGCTCAAACGGATCATTAACAATGAAGAGTGAAAGAGGTTCTCCTGCAATGAGTGGTGCTTGTGGGGCTCACACCTGGAGTCTGAGAACAACCTGCCAGTCCATGGGAGAAGAGGGCAGAATGTGGGTTAGAGAGGGAAGGGTAAACGCAGCACTGTGCCAGCAGCAGCAAGAGCAGGGTTGTGTCAACATTCTCCCCAACACTGCATCCAGACATGACCAGGCTGGCTACAAAGAGCATGGAACACGCAAGAAGAAACAGTCTAGTGCCTTTTTTTGCTCTCAAAGCTCTGTGTGGAGAATCTACAGCCCAGGGAGAAGCTGAAATAGACCTGAGTGTGCAGGCCATGGAGAAGGCGCTGTTCACCGGCAGTGGCAATTGCTGTCACAGGTTTCCTGTAGTGGAAATGCGGACTCAGGGAGTCACAGCGGATGTGGCTGAAGAGGATGTGACCAGCAGACTTATGAAAGAGAGTCCCATTACCACCAGGACTGTAACTGCCCCCACCTCTTTCTTAGAGTCCATTTTCCCTTGCAGAGCTTCACGTAGTGCAAAGACTTTGTTCCCGAATCCCAGAGGAGGGAATGTTTGAAAGGAACAGCGGTGGGATCATCTGGTCCTGGGCTGCTCCAGCACAGTCTTCCTGTAGTGCATTGCAAGAGATTGTGTTCAGATGGTTCTCGACTTTCTCTGGTGAGAGAGAGTCCAGAATCTCTGGGCAATGTCCAGGATCAGTTGATGGACGGTATTTGCCTTTATCACTGGATAGGAAATAAGTAGGTCAGCATTCTATCAACTGTATTGGAACTGATCTGAAATTTTGTATAGATAGGAATCTAGATTTTTATTCCATGTATATATATGTATTGTGAGTACACTGTAAAGCATACCAATGACTAGAAAAAATAGTAATATAGAACAGAAAAAATCAATATGCTAATATAAGTAATATCAAACATATAAGATATGTAACTATTACATCATGATAAATATTACTGTTGATGGCTTTGTATGTAGTTATGTGGAAACAATAGAATATTTCACATATGTATTGTCATTATATGCTGTGACACATATATGTGACACATATTAGTGCTCTTGGTGAATTTTTATCAGGAATGATTTTTTATAAAATAGATATATTTATAACTTATATGATGTATAAATATCATATATTGCTTCTACGCTGTTATTTTTGTATGTGCCAGTAAATGCATAGATTGTGTCTCTGTCTGTTGGAGACACATAATTAAGCTCTAGAGGTAGTGAATTTATGCACAGCAAGCAGGAAACTGCTTTGCACTTCTTTCAATAAACAATAATATTCAATAATTTGGGGCGTACAGGACATTATTGATCTCAGCCAGACCTATGCTATTGGTAAATCTGACACATTGTGAATAGTCTGGGCTTGTGCATAGTGTCCTCGAACTCAGCCGAAGGCTCCAAAGTGCTGAAGTGGTTCTAATCAGAAATGAGGCCCAGCTGCCCCCAGCCCCTGGGATCACAGAATCACA
Organism: Catharus ustulatus; assembly: GCF_009819885.2. Lineage (NCBI taxonomy): Eukaryota > Metazoa > Chordata > Aves > Passeriformes > Turdidae > Catharus > Catharus ustulatus. The sequence goes on from NC_046224.1 coordinate 62,999,624, forward strand.
GAAGAGCTGGGCTCGGAAGGGTCCTTACAAATGATCTTGTTCCAGCCCTGCTGCCCAGGCCAGGGACAGCTTCCTCTAGGCCAGGTTGCTCCAAGCCCTGTCCAGCCTGGCCCCTGGGATCACTGCCAGGGCTGGGGCAGCCACAGCTGCTGTGGGCAGCGTGGGCCAGGCCCTCAGCAGCCTCAGAGCCCAGAATTTGTTGCCCATGGGCAGCCTAAGGCCGCCCTGGGTCAGTGGAAGCCGCTGGGCCTGGTGCTGTCCCTGCAGGCCCTCGGACACAGCCCTGGGCAGGTCTGGGCTGGGCCCGGCAGGGGCTGAAAGGCCGCAGGAAGGTGCCCCCACAGAGCCCCTGCAGAGCCCTGGGGCCAGCAGGGCCACCATGAGGGCAGCAAGCAGGGCCTGCTGTGGCCGTCGGGGCACAGGGCACAGGGCACAGGGCGCTGAGGCCCTGCCAGCTGGAGCTGGGAGCTCTGGAGTGCGGCCGGCAGAGAGAGAGCCCCGGGAGATCCGAGCAGCAGCGAGGCACGGGGTTCTTGATGTGGGAGAGACCAGGGAAGAGCTTGACAATGGTCCATGAAGGATTAGGGTGTCTCCCAGTGAGGAAAATCTTTCTCTACACAAGAGGTTTATGTCTGGAAATGACCAAGGGGAGTCCTGAGATGTAATGCAAATTAAGGGAGAGACCATGGGGCATTTACCATGGGCTGTCTCCAACTGCTGGGAACCAGGACAAGGGTGCCGACTCCTTTTTTATCTTGATTCCCATTTGCATCACCCTCTTTCTTACCCCCACTGCCTGAGGTACTCGGAAGGTACAGACTTCCCAAACTGCCTGCCCTATGGCTCCCTCCAATAAGCACCCTCTGTTTTATGTATCTGTAACCTTGCAGCAGGGACAGGCAAGGATGGCGTGCTGCTGGAGTCACCATCTGTGTCAGGGGGTTCCAACTGTCTAGAGCTTAGTGATGGGGCTGATGGGGCAGAGGATTGATGGGCAGGAATCAGGGGGAAGGCCAACAGCACCAGCCTGTGACTCTTTGGCAGTGGTTCATCACTGCAGTCTCTGTGGCAGTTTATACGCAAAAAGACAGACCAACCTATCTGGAACTGGTCACACAAAATGCATCTTTCCAATGCAGTACACCTTGCCATGGTGCTGGGAAACTTTTTCTGGAGCAGAAGAAATGAACGCTCTCTCAGAGGCCTGGTGCACAAGGGGTTGGGAAGCAAGCGGATGCTGTCATCCTCATGCTTCAGAAAAAGCAGCAAGCCTGGAAGCAAAGTGCACCTTTTACAGGTGGTAATAGGCAACACTGCCGTTTTATTGCAAAGGTGGAAGGATATTCTCATATCTATGAGTGCATGTCAATTGGTTGGTTCAGTTTCTTGCTAGGATAAATTTTTCTTTGGTTCTCACATTGCAATTTGATTTTTAGATCCGTTAATTCTAGAGCCTTGAAGCACAAAAGAATGAAGCCGTAAGCCAGTTTAATTGAGAATACCAAACTAAATTCTTCGATCACAAATAAATACACTAGTTATAATCCATTGGAAAAGAAAACAAAGCCTATTTATGTGTAATCATATAGTAAGAGAAATGGGACTGTTCTTAGTGAAAGGCTTCTTGTGGAAAACTTCCTATTAAATGCTATGTTTGCCTATTAAAGGAAAATTAACATAAAATCATGCAAAATTGCTTTAATTTTTTCTTTGCTTCAATTTTTCTTTTCTTTGTCTACTTTCTGTATTTTTTTTCTCTGCTCCTCCACTTCTTTTCCATGAAGAAAAAGTTATCCTTCTAATTGTCTGTTTCCTTCATGGGCCTAGTGTTTAGTTAATGGGAACTGAAGTTTGCAATTTTCAACCACCTCTCCACCATGAAAGGAGGGTGACTGAGGGGGATAAAATATATCTTGTTTAAGGGCAGTTAAATGTCTGGTCAAAAATCTTTTTGAAAGGGAAATTTTTTTTTTTGGGGGGAAAATAGAAACTACTCGGCCATCCTCAGTACAGAAAGGCCAATTTGAAGGGTACACATTTGATTTCTCAGCATCTCTGGATGGATTTGCATGTGACAGCAATTAAGAGGGAACAGTAACACCGGTGGTGTCTGAAGAAGGGGCTGGGAGGCTGCTGCTCTTGGAAGGGTTGATGCTGAAGACAACATGTGCCCAAGTGAGTTGATCTCAGTAAACACAGAGTTGTTGGATGACAAAAGCTGTAGAATGGGACTCCACAACGTACTGGACAGGGGGAAAAAATCCCAAAGTACAGTTAGCTCCAACAAGGGACTGCAGAACTTTTTCCTCTGGGCCACTTTACAACCAGTGGGACTCCAAGAGCTTCCCCCATGAGGTCAAATCCTACATGTGGACTGAGAGCCACCTCTTAATAACTGAGCAATATTCTCCTTTTTCTGGGCCACACAGCAGCTCCTGGCATGGTACGAGGCCCATTTTCCAGCCATGCTGGGGAAGTCACCAAGCCTCACGTCACAGATCCCCCTCTTCTATTAAAGTGTGTTCATGCACTCTCCTATCTCCAAGCTTTGTTTTCATGATCTAAATGGCAAGGAAGGAGGACTCCCCACGAGTGTTTAACCACTGCCAAGCTCCCCATTGTCATTTATATGTGTTTGGTGCTTCCCAAGAACAAGAACTTTATATACCAAGTCCTTTTCTTCAATTCTGTTTATTTTATTTTTTTTTCACTGAGGTCCCTGAAGGGCTTCAGAAATGCCAGGGAGCTGATCTGCAGAGATTTTCTGCAAGGCAGGTGTGCATTGGTTAGGGCTAAGGCAGGTTTCTTCACAGTTGCTCATGAATCTTATGCCAATAGCAGGTTTTAGCAGAAGAAGGGTTACTGTACCTTCTTCCCCATTTACCATTTTTACAAGTTACACTGAATTTCTAAGTACACCAAGGTCTCCCTGACTGGCTGAGCTGGGCTGGGGACAAAGGGCGGGGCCGGCCTGGCTGTGCTGTACTGTGACACATGTGTGACATGGGGGACATGTCACAATGGGGGCAGCTGTAAAAGGCCCCAGCAGGTAACACTGGCCCTGTATTGCTTGGGCAAGCGGTGAGTGCACACGTGGTGGGGAGGTCGGGCTGGGGACAAGGGATGGCACAGGAAGGCTGTGCCCAGGGCTGGGTTTTTCTCTTTCATGCAGGGACAACTCCTGATGGGAGAGCCTTGGGCAGGGCACCGTGCTGTTGCTAATGCTGCTGCTGGGGCAGAGGGACAGGCCTCGCTGCTTGCCAGCTGTGGGGCCTTGTTGTTCCTGCCCCCAGAGCCCTGGCATTGGTGTCCCTGCCATCCCCAGTGCCAGCTGCCTCTCTCCCAGCACCACTCAAAGCCTTCTCTCCATTCTCCTGCAGACCATGGATTCCTGGGTCCTGTGGTTCTTGCTCTTGCAAGGTGTTCTCCAGTACCCACAGCCTGTGGGTGATGGTTTTGATGAGGTTACTCGTCTGCGAATGGAAGCGCGTGCCAAGATCCAGGAAGAGGCGAAGATGCGGCTGGAGCAGGAGTTGGAGCAGCTGGTCCTGACACAGGGTGTCTGGGGCTGGGAAGACCTGCTCTGCTCTGCCTTACAGCCCTGGCAGCTCTGGGCTATTGCTGGGCTCCTGCTTGTACCCTTGACCCTGTGGAATATGTGGAGGAAAAGGAGCATGAGGAGAGAGGTTCCTCAAGAAGAAAACAACGGTGGAAATGAAGAGGATGTCAGAAATGTGGGTGAAAACGAAGGAGGTGCTGGAAATGAAGACATCGATGTGGGAAATGCAGGAGAAGAGGGAGATGAAGACAATGTTGTGCATGGGGAGGAAGACATGAATGATGATGTCAATGCCCAGGAAGGCAACAATGCTGCTGCAAACGAAGATGGTGATTCTGGAAATGAATCTGATGAGGATGATCTTGCCGATAACATTGGAAGAATGGTAATGGAACGCATCCAGTGGCCTGTGCAGGACCTGCCGAGAGGATGCCTCACGACAAGTCACCTCATGGAAAGTTTTGCAATTTACTTTCGGCGCGTCTTGTCCGACAGCTTCTACCCAGTCCTGCAAGAAGCCATTGGGGTGGGCAGTGAATTTGAAGGTTGGAGTCCCCGTGAGCAGGATGTTGTGTACCAGGTGCTGGTACCCATGACTCCTCCCCGAGGGCACAGCTTCCACCTGGAGCTGGACACTGCAGGGCAGAGGCAAGTGCGGAATTTCCGGGTGCGCGTGCAGCAGGAGTGCACCTGCGGCAGTGCACAGCAGGGTAAGAACATGCTGTGCTTCCTGCACCACCCCGAGGAGGAGCTGAGCAGGAATCAGGATCCCAGCCTCCTTGACACGCTCTGCACGGACTCCTACCTAGACGTGCACAAAACTAGCCGCTGGTTCTACCAGCTGGTGAGGGCAGTCTGGCCGGCTTTGCACCAGTCCCACAACTGGCATTTAGTGCCGCTGCCCTCCAGGCGCTCCTGCCAATTCAAGGTGACCGACGGCAGAGGAAGCATCCGCATTGAGATGCTCTTTGGGGTGCGGCAGGGAGACTCAGACATATTTGTAAGCAGTGAGCCCAGAGAAGCCTACACCTCAAGCACCATCTGGCCAGAGAGCTACGCCGTGGCAGAGGTTAAATTCTTTCACTACATCGCCTTCCGGGCCCCACATGACAGCCTGCACCTGAAATGCCTGCAGTTCTTCACCCGTCTGCAGCTGGGCTTAGGCTTCTCCACATACACCATCAAGACCATTGTCATGCACCTCCTGAGCGTTGTTCCTGTGTCCAAGTGGCGCAGGAGACATTTTGTGAGGCGACTGCTGGACATCAGCGAGGGCCTTCGTGCATGTGTGCAAGCGAGACGCCTCAACCACTTCATTTTGGGCAACCGGAGGCTTCCTGAGGTGATCAATTTGCCTGCAGAGATCCTAACGGCCAGCTTGTGCAACCTCTTCCATGACCTGGAGAGGGATCCCGTTGCCTACTCCCAGGCTATGAGTCAGTACACGGATCTGTACTGGTGGCTCAAACGGATCATTAACAATGAAGAGTGAAAGAGGTTCTCCTGCAATGAGGGGTGCTTGTGGGGCTCACACCTGGAGTCTGAGAACAACCTGCCAGTCCATGGGGGAAGAGGCCAGAATGTGGGTTAGAGAAGGAAGGGCAAATGCAGCGTAGCAGGACTGTGTCAGCAGCAGCAGCAGCAAGAGCAGAGTCATGTCAACATTCTCCCCAGCACTGCATCCAGACATGATCAATCTGGCTACAAAGATCAAGGAGCATGCAAGAGGAAATTCTGTTATTCCTTTTTTTGCTCTCTGGGCTCTGTGTGGAGAATCTGCAGCCCGGCAAGGAGGTGACACAGAGCTGAGGGTGCAGGACATGGAGAAGGCGCTGCTCACCAGCAGTGGCAATTGCTACCACAAATTTCCTATAGAGGAAGTGTGTACTTGGGGAGTCACAGCTGATGTAGCTGAAGGAGCCATTCCTAGAGGACTTGTGAGAGACAGCCCCATCACCACCAGGATTTTGACTGCCCCCACCTCTTTCTTGGAGTCCATTTTCCCTTGCAGAGCTTCACGTAGTGCAAAGATTTTGGTTCCTGAATCCCAGAGGAGGGAATGTTTGAAAGGAACAGCGGTGGGATCATCTGGTCCTGGGCTGCTCCAGCACGGTCTTCCTGTAGTGCATTGCAAGAGATTGTGTTCAGATGGTTCTTGACTTTCTCTGGTGAGAGAGAGTCCAGAATCTCTGGGCAATGTCCAGGATCAGTTGATGGACGGTATTTGCCTTTATCACTGGATAGGAAATAAGTAGGTCAGCATTCTATCAACTGTATTGGAACTGATCTGAAATTTTGTATAGATAGGAATCTAGATTTTTATTCCATGTATATATATGTATTGTGAGTACACTGTAAAGCATACCAATGACTAGAAAAAATAGTAATATAGAATAGAAAAAATCAATATGCTAATATAAGTAATATCAAACATATAAGATATGTAACTATTACATCATGATAAATATTACTGTTGATGGCTTTGTACGTAGTTATGTGAAAACAATAGAATATTTCACATATGTATTGTCATTATATGCTGTGACACATATATGTGACACATATTAATGCTCTTGGTGAATTTTTATCAGGAATGATTTTTTATAAAATAGATATATTTATAACTTATATGATGTATAAATATCATATATTGCTTCTACGCTATTATTTTTGTATGTGCCAGTAAATGCATAGATTGTGTCTCTGTCTGTTGGAGACACATAATTAAGCTCTAGAGGTAGTGAATTTATGCACAGCAAGCAGGAAACTGCTTTGCACTTCTTTCAATAAACAATAATATTCAATAATTTGAGGCGTGCAGGACATTATTGATCTCAGCCAGACCTATGCTATTGGTAAATCTGACACATTGTGAATAGTCCGGGCTTCTGCACAGTGTCCTCAAACTCAGCCGAAGGCTCCAAAGTGCTGAAGTGGTTCTAATCAGAAATGAGGCCCAGCTGCCCCCAGCCCCTGGGATCACAGAATCACAGAAGAGCTGGGGTCAGAAGGGTCCTTACAAATGATCTTGTTCCAGCCCTGCTGCCCAGGCCAGGGACAGCTTCCTCTAGGCCAGGTTGCTCCAAGCCCCGTCCAGCCTGGCCCCTGGGATCACTGCCAGGGCTGGGGCAGCCACAGCTGCTGTGGGCAGCGTGGGCCAGGCCCTCAGCAGCCTCAGAGCCCAGAATTTGTTGCCCATGGGCAGCCTAAGGCCGCCCTGGGTCAGTGGAAGTCGCTGGGCCTGGTGCTGTCCCTGCAGGCCCTCGGACACAGCCCTGGGCAGGTCTGGGCTGGGCCCGGCAGGGGCTGAAAGGCCGCAGGAAGGTACCCCCACAGAGCCCCTGCAGAGCCCTGGGGCCAGCAGGGCCACCATGAGGGCAGCAAGCAGGGCCTGCTGTGGCCGTCGGGGCACAGGGCACAGGGCACAGGGCGCTGAGGCCCTGCCAGCTGGAGCTGGGAGCTCTGGAGTGCGGCCGGCAGAGAGAGAGCCCCGGGAGATCCGAGCAGCAGCAAGGCACGGGGTTCTTGATGTGGGAGAGAGCAGGGAAGAGCCTGACAATGGTCCATGAAGGATTAGGGTGTCTCCCAGTGAGGAAAAGCTTTCTCTACACAAGAGGTTTATGTCTGGAAATGACCAAGGGGAGTCCTGAAATGTAATGCAAATTAAGGGAGAGACCATGGGACATTTACCATGGGCTGTCTCCAACTGCTGGGGACCAGGACAAGGGTGCCGACTCTTTTTTTATCTTGATTCCCACTTGCATCATCCTCTTCCTTCCCCCACTGCCTGAGGTACTCGGAAGGTACAGACTTCCCAAACTGCCTGCTCTATGGCTCCCTCCAATAAGCACCCTCTGTTTTATGTATCTGTAACCTTGTAGCAGGGACAGGCAAGGATGGAGTGCTGCTGGAGTCACCATCTGTGTCAGGGGGTTCCAACTGTCTAGAGCTTAGTGATGGGGCTGATGGGGCAGAGGATTGATAGGCAGGAATCAGGGGGAAGGCCAACAGCACCAGCCTGTGACTCTTTGGCAGTGGTTCATCACTGCAGTCTCTGTGGCAGTTTATATGCAAATAGACAGACCAACCTATCTGGAACTGGTCACACAAAATGCATCTTTCCAATGCAGACCACCTTACCATGGTGCTGGGAAACTTTTTCTGGAGCAGAAGAAATGAGCGCTCTCTCAGAGGCCTGGTACACAATGGGTTGGGAAGCAAGACGATGCTGTCATGCTCATGCTTCAGAAAAAGTAGCAAGCCTGGAAGCAAAGTGCACCTTTTACAGGTGGTAATAGGCAACACTGCCGTTTTATTGCAAAGGTGGAAGGATAATCTCGTATCTATGAGTGCATGTCAAATAGTTTGTTCAGTTTCTTGATAGGATAAATTTTTCTTTGGTTCTCACATTGCAATTTGATTTTTAGATCTGTTAATTCCAGAGCCTTGAAGCACAAAAGAATGAAGCCATAAGCCAGTTTAATTGAGAATACCAAACTAAATTCTTCGATCACAAATAAATAAACTAGCTACAATCCATTGGAAAAGAAAACAAAGCCTATTTATGTGTAATCATTTAGTAAGAGAAATGGGACTGTTTATAGTGAAAGGTTTCTTGTGGAACACTTCCTATTAAATGCTATGTTTGCCTATTAAAGGAAAATTAACATAAAATCATACAAAATTGCTTTAATTTTTTCTTTGCTCACTTGTTTTGTCTGGTTTCTTTATTTTTTTCTCGGCTCCTCCACTTCTTTTCCATGAAGAAAAATATATCCTTCTAATTGTCTGTTTCCTTCATGGGCCTAGTGTTTAATTAATGGGAACTGAAGTTTTCAATTTTCAGTACCCTCTCCTCCATGAAAGGATGGTGACTGAGGAGAATAAAATGTTTCTTGTTTAAGGGCAGTTAAATGCCTGGTCAAGAATCTTTCTGAAAGGCCCCTTTTTTTTTTTTTTTGAGGAGATAATAGGAACAGTTCTGCCGTTCTTCACCCGTCTGCAGCTGGGCTTAGGCTTCTCCACATACACCATCAAGACCATTGTCATGCATCTCCTGAGCGTTGTTCCCATGTCCCAGTGGCGAAAGAGACATTTTGTGAGGCGACTGCTGGACATCAGCGAGGGCCTTCGCGCATGTGTGCAAGCGAGACACCTCAACCACTTCATTTTGGGCAACCGGAGACTACCTGAGGTGATCAATTTGCCTGCAGAGATCCTAACGGCCAGCTTGTGCAACCTCTTCCATGACCTGGAGAGGGATCCCGTTGCCTACTCCCAGGCTATGAGTCAGTACACGGATCTGTACTGGTGGCTCAAACGGATCATTGACAATGAAGACTGAAAGAGGTTCTCCTGCAATGAGCGGTGCTTGTGGGGCTCACACCTGGAGTCTGAGAACAACCTGCCAGTCCATGGGGGAAGAGGCCAGAATGTGGGTTAGAGAGGGAAGGGCAAATGCAGCGTAGCAACACTTTGCCAGCAACTGCAGCAGGTCAGCGTTGTGTCAACATTCTCCCCCGCACTGCATCCAGAGATGACCAGACTGGCTAAAAAGATCAAGGAACATGCAAGAGGAAATTCTGTAATTCCTTATTTTTGCTCTCTTTTGGGCTCTGTGTGAAGAATCTGCAGCCCGGCGAGGAGGTGACACAGAGCTGAGGGTGCAGGACATGGAGAAGGCACTGCTCACCAGCAGTGGCAATTGCTACCACAGATTTCCTGCAGAGGAAGTGTATACTTGGGGAGTCAGAGCTGATGTAGCTGAAGAAGTCATTTCTAGGGGTCTTGTGAGAGACAGTTACATCACCCTTTCTTATTCTGGGCTCAAACACTTAGAAAATTATTTGTAGTAGAAGTTTGGATTTCCCAGTTTTTCCATATGTGCTGTACCTTTCATGACAGATCCCACACCTGTGCTCACCGCTGCAAACATCTACATTTCACCTGTGCAGTCAACAGGGTTTACTCTATAGGACCTGCAGCGATGGTCTGCAACTGAAGTGTGTGTAGGATCCCCACAGCTGTGGCAGTGGGATTTCCAAAATCCTCCTTCTTGTTAGGGTCCTTCTTATTAGGTTGGGCCCTGTGGTCTCACACCCTGAGTACCTCATGGGGGATATGGTCTAACTTACCTATTTCACTTGTGGTCCTGACAGTGAATTACAGGGGCTTGAAAATTACATCATGTATGTTATATCCACACTGCTTTTCATGGAACAGGCATGTGTGTCCCTGCAGGGCTGATTGATGTCGAGGATCTGTATGAACAAATATTAAATTTTCACTTTTTAATCTTGTATTGTGTTCTTCTGTTGCATCCAGATCAGAATCATATTTCCTCTGTGGCCTTCTTTGTTTGGTAGTTAGAGGAAAACTTTTTCTTCCTTTAAATATTTCCAGAAATTTTATTTTTCTCCTAGGTTCATGTAATTCTCTTCTATATTGTAATTCACTAACCCACTTCATGTAAGAGCTACGTAATCCCATAAAGATTCCCACAGGAGGCACAAGTGTGTTTCATGCCTCACAGATTTTTAATAGAACTCTGAGATTATGTTGCTATTGAGCCATGGTGGAAGGACATGGCAAGCTGATACGGTTTTTGGAGGCCTAGAGCCAGGGCACATTATTTCAGCCATGCCCATTGCCTTCTGTAACAGTAGAGCTGAATCATAAAGAAGATCCCAATCCTCTGTTCATGCTCCTTCTCCACCACACAGGTTCCCTGCCACTGAGGGTGGTGGTATATGCTGAAGCTGAGTCTGAACATGCATTTACACCCAGACAATAAAGCTATTGCAGAAACTACATTTTAAGTTTGGGATTGTGCGCACATGACAGTGCAGGTGTATCCCAAGGAACCAGGAAAGTTTATGCTCTGGTACAGGGCCTACTGACAGAAAGCATCCTTTATTCAGGAGATGGCTGTCATTCTGAAGTCCAGTGACACATTTCAGGTCTACTGCTTTGTTCTAGCAGGCATTGTAAGAGGCCATGAGAGTAATTATGTGGTACTGATAGAATCTATCCAGTCTCAGGAACACAGGACCAAACCTGTTCTTAGTTTTGGGAAGGGATTCATTCTCAGGGATTCCATTTTGTTAAGGGTGGGTTGGTTTTGGCTTTGCTCCAACAAATATCCTGAGGTTTGACTGAAGTAAAAATTTACTTTTTTTTTTTTTTAAGCACATTCATTAAGTACATTCTTTTGAAACAAATGTTAAGACTTACATCAACACTGTCAGTTATGATTCTTTTGTGAAGCAAATTTGACATGAGAGAAGAAAACTCCCATGAATGATGTGTAGACAGTGCCTGGTTGTGACAGACTGGCAGTGGCAGTCATGGGTTCTTACCAAGGATTTGAAAGGAAGGGAATTATCAAATTATGATAGTGATACTATGGACATACCCAGATAACATTCACATCCAGGAGTTTTAGTGGAAAGTGCTTATGGGTTCCAGAAACGGATAATTATCTTACTCCACTGAAACTGGAGAATCTTCAAACTATTCGTGTTCTGTATTTTTACTTATATTTAATTTTACTTCTTTTTTTTCGCTTTTTTTTTGCTTTTTAAAGCTGGGTAGTTGAAAGAGGTCTTTCACTTCACAGAAAAACAAATATGCTGTCCATAATCCCACAAAAGATGCTCTTTATCTAAGTAAAGCCAATAAATAGAGCAAGGCATTTGTGAGACAGGTAAGTGGCAGACGCTGTTTTTCTATACTTCGTTTGTCTTATCAGCATGGAACTTGGATAATATAATTATGATTAGTTAGTGATCACCTGATTATGCTGCCCTAATCAACTTGAACTATCAGGGGTTTACCAGTAAATAACATGGTGCTGTAATAGTAATGATTGTATCTACCTACAGTTCACAACATTTATTTACTGTATCTTTCCCTTACAAATTACTTTGAAGTCAATGATATTCTCATAGACAGCTAGAAAAGGAAACATTTAATGTGTGGCTATGGGTGTGCCATAATAAAGATATTTTATATTGTTGGACTATTCTCTAAGTAAACTTCAGGCGTTTTGAGCTTAATTAAAGTAGATAATAAAATATGTTGCCACAACACTAGTAAAATAGCTTGTTTTTTTTTTCAATTGTAAGGGAAATATTCTTATGCTAAAAAGAGGTATACTGTTATTCATACTGCATTTAACATTATTTGTTTATAATTGCTTTCCTTGATCTTGATTGCTTCTGTAAGGCTTTCAGAGAGCAGTAAAAGAGAAAAACACTGTCAAAACATGGTTATGAATCATTATATTTAACTACTAGTATTTCAAGTTCATTCTAGAAACACATTGAATTTCATTCCGTTTTCCACATGGCACATTTACATTTTTGTTTCCCCTGGAAAACAAAATAATCAGGTTGTTTGTGAAATATTTTTAAACAAATCTGAATTGCAGTTTCCTTTTCTGAACCCATTTTGTATTTTCAGTGGAAGCGTTATCAAGTTACATTTCATTTTCAATGCATGAAAACAAATTTAACAACTACTTTCTACCAAAATAAACATCAGTAGAGGTGATTTGTCATGGAATTATCTACTTAGCCCACGCTGTTATCTGTGGAGAAGATGTGTCTGAATGGCTTCCGTAGAGCTTGAGAATGCAGAATTTGTCTGCAAATATTTTAGTTGGGGTTTTAATTGAATATAAACATGAACTGTATGAACTTTGGCACTTGAAGGACTCCTGAGGAAAAGCTAGCACCAGGAATATAAAAGTGTAAGTACTCGTATATTGTGAGGATATTGCATCAAAGCTGTCGCTTGGTAAGCAGATCAGCCTTTCACTTCTGTCTCAGAAACCAACAGGATGCTATCTAAGTGTGTTTAGCCAGCTGAAAGCTATCAGAGAGTTCCTCCAAACAAACATTGTTTGAATTAATACGTTATTTCCAAACCAGTTACATTGGCAAGGTATAAGGTAACATGTGGTTTAGAAAAATAAACCTAAATAAAATGAAAACAGAAGCAGCAGAAACTCTGTTTGAGCCTTCTATGAACTGTGTGTGGATTTCATCTCATATGGCAAATGACCGAAAATTAGAAGCAATATTCTGAGGAGAAAAGGTCAAAACACACAAGGAAAATTTTAATATAGTGGAAGCACCCATTAAGTCTTAGTTGAGTGTGGAAGTATACATTTGGTAACATGTCAGTGAAATTGCTCTACCTTGTTATATAGGTATTTTTCAGTTCTCATGGTACTACTGGCACCTGTTTAAACAAATTTCCTTTACATTTGAGATGTAATCCAAAGGCCAACAATGTGCATGAGTCATTTCTGTGATTCCTAATGGCCAAAGGTGAAGATTCGGAGAAGCTGGGAGTATTATTTGTAGATCAAGGATGACTGGCAGTCAGGCTAGACTACAGAAATCTGGGTTCCCTGCAGGTTCTCCAGGCCTGCCTTCTTCAGCTTTGGTTCAAGGTGTTCTCTGATAAAGCTCTGGTTGATCAGACACTGCTCCTGCTGGTAGCCCTGTGTTTTGGATAAAAACAGGACTATGAAAATTACAGGAAAATGCCTAAATGCAGATTACAGTTTGCTTTGTTTGTTGTTTTGTTTTGTTTTGTTTTTTAACCTGAAAACATGGTGAGGATGCTGATAGGTGAGGTTTAGAGATAACTGGGAATGAATCTACAAGGCCACATGTCCTTCAAGATACTTTTTCTATACAAATATAGCTCATTCAGAAAGATCTGATATTTGGAGCTGCAGCTTGCAGGATCAAACCAGCAAATAGTGCAAGAATGAGAGATGAAAAGTGTGATATATGTCCCTTTCTTATACAAAAGAATATTAGTGTGGAAGAGGTTAATGGAACAAGAACTTTTACTGGACTTAACTGATTTTCTGTTTGCGTGTGAACTCACATTGAAAGTAAACATTAATTTCTAAAACCTGTACAAATACTTACATTTTGAAAGGTTCGCTGAAAATAATTCATATATTCTGAAAGTTGTTACTAATTTTTTTTAAAGAAAATCACATTACTTTAGTATTTTTCATTTGGTGGAATCTGTCAGTCAATGGTTTGCTATCTTTATCATTCAGTAGATACCAGAGCTCAGTTGCTGATAAATACATAAAAGCATGTTTGTCAAGAACAAGGCACAGTGTGGTTTTCAGGACCTTTTTGGATTTTAGTTATTTCTATTAAGCTACAAAGTTTTCCTGTTCTCCATTTCTTTAGGAAATCCATTTCTTTTCATGGCCATAAAAATAGACAATACAGGTGGACCCTCAGAATGATCTGTGAAAAACCATCTGTTAATAAGAAGAATTGTGTTTTGTGTTCTTAATTCACAGACACGAACAAACCAAATGGATATTTATTGTTTTTTAAAACATCTTAATCTTCTCCATATAACATCTGCTACCACAAAGCTGTTCCAGAAATTATCTGGATCCCTTGATGAAAGATTGTGCTTTAACATTCTTGAAATATTAAAATCTATTGTAATGCGTTTAATATGTTGAATTAAAAAATGCTTCTTTCCACTATGAAGAAATCAAATTAGTGAAAATACATTTTATCTTTTTTTGTTTGTTTCAGAATAATCTTTTTTGTTTAATAACAGTACAAACTGTTAAGGGATTAGGGTTAAAAAAAGCTGAGGGAGCAAGTAAAATAAACAAAGAAGGAAGAAGTGTGAAGTTGTGTAACCCAATTTCCTTTATGCCCCTAAAGGGTCTGTTTGGAGTTACACAGCAGGTACTAGAGGGGACTGACCCCTCAACTTCTGATTTGCTCTAACCTTTATTCTGAACTAAAGTCTAGAAGGACTTTACAAACAAACAAGTTTTATTTGAATTTATCTGTATTTATCTAAAGAGTCTCCGTGTCCAAGCTGTAGGCACGCCACTTCCTTTCCATGAAACATTTCTCCCTCTGGAATCAGAGGAGTTCAAATTCACTGGATAGAAATATGTGTTCAATAAATTTTCAGTGGAGCTGTCCTTGGGAAAAATCTTAGTGTAAATTACTATCAGAGGGCTAAGGGAATATATTTCCAATGTCCTCTTATCCTTCCAGATCCTACCTCCTTTATGTTTTGTACTTTTAGTCTTAAAAGAGCTCTCTTGTACAGGCTAGCTAGCATGATCTCCTGAGGAAGCCAATGATCACAACATGAGAAAACCCTGGAAATGACGAAGTTGTTCTTTGTCAATGTTGTAATTATTCATCCAAGACTTATAGGCATGATTGTATGTCCATGCAGTTTTTGCGTACCACTATTTTTACACTATCTTTTGAGGAATTTAAGAATTCTCTGGAAAATAATTTGAACAATTTATCAAGCATGGCACTTTTATGAAATCTCTTTTCCATTTTAGCTTGTATTTAGTGTTCATCCGATTTCATCACCTGCTAAAAGACATATTTTGGAGAAATTTAGATCAACCAGTGAAAGTTTAAATTTCCAGCATCTTCCCTCTAGATCCCTGTTGCACTTTTTACTCTTCTTTTGGTTACTGTGGAGTGATGAGTGCATAGGAAGTTCTGTATCATCCAGTACATGTACTGTGCTAAGGCATATTGTTTTGTCAAATGTTTCTTCTGTATTTAAAGAGGTTTAAATGGCCTTGGAACGATTGACTGAATTCATTGGAATTGCACTCAGCAGCAAAAATTGTAGCCAAACTTTATTTTGTAGTCAAAAACTGTGACAGTTTCAGCCTGAATGTGATGTTTGACTGCTGTGTCTTGCTGTCTAGAACACTGGCTTGAGTTGTATCTTCCTTTTTTTGACAAATAGAACATAGTAAATGTTGGAATGCACATATTTAAGCATATTGCTGCCATCATATGGCTACATACTTATTTGTCAGAATAATATAATGAAAGCAGTTCTGCATCTGTAAAGGTTTTTATGTAAGAGAGCATAAAGCTGCATAGAGAAACAGTAATGAGTGTTATGATGTTTCTAATCCTTTTTCATGTTTAGGCTGTAACAGGTCTGCCTGTCTCAGAGTGTGAAATACTTGTCTCCTGAAGCTAAATGAGTAAGATCTGTGTGATCCATAACAAGGTGACATAGAGATAATGTACCTAAATATTAGTCAGAAGTTAGACCGTGGGAGAGAAGTTAGTGGGAGTTTTGCCTGAATAATGAGTGAATAAAAACTAGAAAAAACTGTCAGAACTCATCCCAGGTGGTTACAAAAGTAGTTGTGTCAGTGTATTACAGTAATTTAAATCAAATTCACTCTTATTTCTTTTGTCTCTGATCATCCCCTTTTTGGAGCTTCTCATGCAACTTTCATCAATTTATATGTTGGCAGTGTTAGACTGATTTTAAAAAAAATGAAATAAATTGTCTTTCCAATCTCAGGCCTATATTTGTGCTGGCAGACACAAGTCATGTTGAAGCAAACTCTATTTCCTTTCTCCTTATTTGTCCCATAAAGATCATAAGCACAGTCAATCTGGCAAACACAGTAACAATGTGACTAGCAACAAAAAAAAGGAAAGGAAGAATATATCCTTATGAATATGTTGTATAGAAACTTTTTGAATATTTTTGGAAATAATAACTGTCAGTGTGATGAAAACTGTCAGTATTTGAAGAAATAACTGTTTATTATTTTTTAACTTCCAGTAGTATAAAATTTCACATGATCAGACCTGTTCAATTTGCCTCAAATCATCCACCCTGCATTGACTTTTACCACATATTATTATTCATTTTGCAATAATTCCATAGGAAGTGACAGACTTAGGGGTAAACTAGATGGTTCATAGCGTTGTGTGAAATATAGCCAAGACAGCTTACTCAGCCATCACAAAATGGATTCTGACTCTAGAATCGTAAGACAAGAAAACAGCAGAAGCAAAAAGTGATAGGAAGGACAGTAATTAAATATTCTGGTCCATCAGTGTAATGAACTTTTAGAAGTTCAGAAAGACACTTTTGTCTCATAAGGATATATCATTTCCAGGTGAGCTTTTTTGGATTCCAGATCAACAAAACGGCGCATTCAAAGGGGATTTTAATCCCAAATAAAACTGCCAGACTGCAGCAGACAACAAAGATAAGCCCAGCTCTCACATATATTGGAAACAGATGTTGAAAGGATGTAACAGTTCTATAAACATGAGTTTGGAATTGCTACATTGCTCATAAGTGATGAAATAACAAGTGCAGATTCTCATAAGTTTGCAGGATTTTATTGGTCCAAAGGAAGGAATGACAGAAATAAAAAACATCCCTGTGATGGTGTTCTCTCCCTATAGAAGGATTTCTTTTTTTTTTTAAATTCATGTTGGGGTTGCAATCTGAAACTGATTTTGCATCTCCCATTGCCTGAGGATGCTCGTGTAGTGGGACAGACCAAGCATCTTCTGTGTCCCAACTATCTTCCACATTTGTGTTCAATGAGACTTACAGGAAAGCACAAGAAGAAGGCTGTAAATCCTCTGGCTATCCCTGCCATATATCATAGGAATATCATCCAAAATCTCCCTCAAAATCCCACTCCTGTAGCAGTCAGTTGAGTACTTCTGGCAGAGAGGAGAGGAGAGGAGAGGAGAGGAGAGGAGAGGAGAGGAGAGGAGAGGAGAGGAGAGGAGAGGAGAGGAGAGGAGAGGAGAGGAGAGGAGAGGAGAGGAGAGGAGAGGAGAGGAGAGGAGAGGAGAGGAGAGGAGAGGAGAGGAGAGGAGAGGAGAGGAGAGGAGAGGAGAGGAGAGGAGAGGAGAGGAGAGGAGAGGAGAGGAGAGGAGAGGAGAGGAGAGGAGAGGAGAGGAGAGGAGAGGAGAGGAGAGGAGAGGAGAGAGTCCTTCCAAAGTTGAGGCTTGTCAGCAGAGGATACTCCGTGGGTAACCTGCTGTCCTTCATGTCAAGAGAGATTTTCCAAGGGTATTTGCACTGTGACAACTTTTAGTGACTTGGGCAAAAAATGCACAGTGAGTTTACCCAGGCCATGAGAACCCAGGTTCTTGGGACTCACAATCAACATCTCACAGCCAAAATCAATTTCTTATATTCCAGCTAGGAGCAGCTCATTCCACAGCAAGGAACACCAGAGGCATGTATTGCTGCTACCACCAGCCCATCTCCTTCTGGTGCTGTGTTTTGTAGGATTTTGGATTGCACCCAGTGTAGTTTACTTTGAGGTAATTCAGTCCTGAAGTATAAAAGCAAGGAGCCTAACAGGAAATTCTACAGTCAAAGGCAATGTTTCAATCATAGGCAATAAAGCATTTTTGGTAGCTTCTGTTCTATGATCAGAGAGCAGCTGGTATCCAACAAAGCCACAGGTTTGCAAACGTAAGAAATAGTGAAACAAGGAAAGATTTAGGGTTTTACAATTCAGCTGCAATGCCCAACCATGCCATCAATTTAATCCCTGTTGCACTGGATGAATCAGCAGATTTCACCCTTCTGCAGTTTGCTCACACTTTTGGCAAGGCACCACTGCTCTAATGGTTGGAGGAGTGATAAAATTGTGATAACACTCTAGAAATAATACCCGGATCTTAGGTACCTCCCTCTCACCCAGCAGTCTCAAATACACATTGGACAGGAAAGATGACCATGCAGATCTCCAGTGTAGTTCCTCCTCAGAGAGCCTTCAGGTGAAGGAAATGGATTTTGCATGAAATGTCCTTGGAAAAACAAATTGGGAGAGAAAATAGCAATTCAAAAGCAATGTTCACCACTGTTGTACAATATGGAAGGTAGTGAAATGAGGAAGAGAAGCCTTGCCGTGTTAACCATAGTCATGAAGTCATAATTCAGTCTCAGACTGATGGAACCAATGTGATTTCCATCCCATACCCATGCAAATAAAGGGACTGAGAAGGATCAAGGGGCTCTGAGATAAGATCTTTGGGAATTTTCTTTCCCATGGGTTTTGATATGATTTTAATGATAGATAGAATGCATCTATTAGGTTGATAGTTAATCAAGTCACTCAATATTTTATTAATCTTTCTTTGTTACAAAAAACACACAGGTAAAATTGAGTTAAAAGCCTTGAAAGTTTTTATAGTATGGTGAAATCGTAAGGTTCTCAGACTGTCAACATTTTGTGTCACCTTTTGTATATCCATTGAGATTGTGAGATTAAAGACCATATTGTTTTTTATTTTCTCCAGGGAATCTGTGTCTCATTGAGGGAAGAGGGTGGAGTTAATGAACAGGCATCTTTAACACAGGATTTTTTCAGTGATTTAGTGCCCCGTTTATTGCAAGCCCTTAGATCCCTGGTGCAAACCCAGAATTGTTCATTTTTCCCTGGCCTATTTTGTTTAACATTCGTGCCTATACTTTATGAATGCATCACAAATATTTCTCGTGTAAATTTCACAAGACAGTCTCATGGAACACAGTATTATAGGTAGAGAAGAGAAACACAGAGGTCTTGAGGTCAGAAGTTTTCACTGATTGTGTGGCTTGGGTCTTGCATGCCTAGAAATGGATCTTTTCAGAACTATCTACAACTTCATGTGCTCAAAGCACAAGTCCCATACATACCCAATGTGGTCTTGAGCTGCAAGCATTTCTATAAACCAAGCAGACACCTAAAAAATGGAGAACATATTTACAAATCATCTGGGAAAGACAAATTTAAGTCAGCTGTCTGATATTACATGGGAAGTTACAGAGTTTAGAACAGAATCCTCCAGATTGATATCTGATAGCCATTAAGACATTCTCTTAAACTGTGTTCTTTACCTTATGGCTCCTTTTGCCTTGGACTTCTGCTGTAGCTAAATTTTCCTTCATTATACTGAAAAAAAGTCTGGGATCTTATGTATAAATAACTCTTCAACTATGTAATTAAATATGATATTGCAGTCCTGTATATGGTGGCCAAATGAAGGTTGCATTAACAATTCTAGTTTGGGCTTTTCATAAATGTTAACAGTCAACATTATAACCCTAGTGCATAATTACCATGTAATGTTTTAGTTCTTCTTAAATTTTTAAGAAATGAACTGGAAAAAAGTACTGTATTCTGGCAACATGTGAAATGTCAGCAGGATTGGAACCCAAGTCCACTGTACTGCTTCGCCCTACATGAACTGACAGAGTGATTGATTGCAGGATGACTAACCATTGTCTAGGTGAACCAGCATAAACAGAGAGAATACTTTTCTTTTTTACCAAAGTAAGAACGTGGTGCCTGATAAATCCTGATTCCATTCAGGACCAGTCTCTTTGCCTCCCTCTGGGATTTTTTTTTTTTTAATCCAGATTGACTTTCCTTGTACAGCTACTGAGAGAGCCAGCAGATACTCACTGGACAGTTGTCCAGCTCTTCTTTCTCCTCTCACTCTTGCTTGTCTCTATCCAGCACACGGGGAATGTCTAGGCCTAGCTTTCCTTTACTTGGAGCGTCAGGTAGTCCCAGTTCCAGGTTGATGGGAATGACTGCTTATCAATCCCTTCCTGTCACTGGTTCTCATTCCAGTACAAACCTGTTTCCCATGTTTTCTGTAAATAGATAATTCTAGGTTTTGGCTTGTTTGGGGTTTTTTGCCCCTCTATGCATTTTGATCAGCTGCTTTCTTGTTTTACCTCCAGTCAGCATTATTTTGGCTTATCTGTTTTCAGATACGTACAGAACACTTAGTGCGCTGTGGAGTAAAAATGCATTCTCAACTAGATATAATCAAACTTTGATTTCTGCCTCATGTTCTATTTTTGAGCAGGACTGGTTCTATCAGTCCTTCTAGTCTCCACCTTCACTGCAAAGAGAATAAGATTTTACATGCAGAATACTACTGTGCAAGTTTGAGGCAATGGAATGTTTTGCCATTATGGGATTATGCTTATGAGGAGGTGCAAAGAACTCCCACAGACAAAACCTGGTGATTAATTGGGTATTGTGTGTGCTTGATGTTTTTAATTTAGGCTTTCAGAAATTCATGAGCCCTGACGCCCTGTGGTGGACATCTTTCTTCAGCACAACATAGTAAGTATTCACAGTTTTGAGCCTACAGACTACTGAGTTATGGAATTAAAACAAAAAAAATCTTGATCTCTATAATTGGGAGCATTAGCCCTTGCCTTTATACCAATTTTAAACTCAACTACATTGAAAAACTCTGTTTGCTTGATTTTTTCTGTTATTATTTTGTAGTGAATGGGGTGTTATTCATCTGTTTTGAAATCTTCTATGTTGTTAAATGACTGCATTTTGGTGGGCTTGCTTTATGAACTCAGCTTCTTTGCAACAGCGAAAAGCCTGGGAGCAGCTGCTCTGCTGCCACAGAAAGGCCTTTTGGACAGAGCTGGGGGCAGAGAAGGGGAAGAGATGTCATAGTACTCGGTGTTTTCCTCTGCTGTGGGGGAGCAGCCAGCTCATCCCCGAAATTGCGCAGCAGAGTGAGAACACGTCCCCATTTACTGCACATCCTGGGACATTGGCCAGAGCAGGTTCGGGGGGACCCCACCCCTTTCTCTGTTCATGGTAACATTTCATTTGCTTTTGATTGCCTTTCCACATTAAGCAGATGTTTTTATTAAGCTCTCCAAGGTGACACACAGGTCATTTTCTTGGGTGGTTACTGTTAATTCAAAATTCAACAATGTGTGTTAGTAATATCCTTCCAACACACCTTATTTTTAATTTTCCATCATGAACTTCCTCTGCCATTGTGCTGCCTAATTGCCTAGGTTTGTCTTGACTAACTTAAATAACTGCTCAGTTAAATAATTGTTCCTTGTTTAAAAAACAGTTCCATGGCAAATTCATGCCACCATGCTGATTAAAGCCTTTTCCAGGACAGCCATGAATACAGTGAAGTTCTGTTAGAGCTCTGCTACTAACCACTGCCATACTGAAAACTGAGCTTTTTATTCCATGCTGATCTCTTCCAGCTAGCTTGTGATCAACACACAACTACAACTCCCACCTCACAACCTCCCTGTTTCCTTACTAGCCTCTTGTGAGGTATATTGTCAAAAGCGCTTTAAAAATCCCAATAAATTATGTCAGTGAAACAATTCTTGTTCCTCATCCAGCTGAATTCTTTCAAATGTTCTCTGAAAACTCTCAAAATGCACTAATCTAATTCAGAAAAAGAGTCAGGAATGCTAGTAAATTATGGTTGACTTGCTTGTTTTTAGTAGTTGGCAGCAACTCTATTGATGCTGTGACTGGCTCTAAGCCATTTAGATTCCTGTCAGAAAAATTAGTAGCATTAATTGTAGCTCTGGGATTCTGCTGAATCCCAAACAATATCCGGTACCAGAGGGAGGCACAGAACTCTCACTGCACACCTGGTCTGTCTGGGAACTCTGTGTTCTGGGCAGTAGCAGCAGTGGAGATGCTGGGCTGGAGGTCAAGGAGCACTTTCAGAGACTGGATGAGGTTAAAACTCTGTGTGAAGCAAGTCCCATCACATCCCACAGTGTCTGCCTTCCTGCTGCCAGGAAGCCTTAATTGCTTCCACGGAAAGCTTGCACAGCTGACCCAACCTCCTCACTGCCAGCTCTCTGTGTCTGGGGGACAGGAAGTGATTTTGGCAGGGAGAAAGAGAACATGCTGAAGGTACTACACAGAAAGTGCAGTCAAAAAGGGCTGAAATTATTTTTGGGGAATTTTTAAACTGGTGGGGGCAGCTAAGGGAAAGTAACCTGGTTCTGCAAAGGATAAGATGTGAGATAGGAGCGATGGTATCATCTTTATTGCTAAAAGATACAGTAATCTTTAGGGACAATTCCTAATGTCTATGGGACTGAGTTCCCCTGAGCCTTTCCGTTTCCAGAGTTGAATTGACACTGCACATCTCCCCTCAGAGGTCTGGCCTGGAATATCTGCATCATGGTTCTGAAGAAGGAGTCACAGCTCTTTTAAAATTTCATTGTCACTCATCAATATGCACATTTTCTCATTAAACTGCCCTAGCTCAACCAAATACATATATTTGAAGCAAACCTCAAAAGGGAATAACTTAATTTCATGGAAATAATTACCAGGAAGTCATGTTATGCTTCCTGCCAGTTCTCAAGAACCTATTTTTCCAGAATGAGAATGTTATATTGCTGTTTAATAGACTTTTAAACTTCAAAAGAAATAGTGAAAATCTTTTATCTTGGCAGAGAAGAAAGGTAGCACTGCCACACTCCCCAGCTACAATCTAGAACTACTTTAAACCGAGTGTATGAACCAAACACTGTTAAAAACTGGAAGGTGAAAATTGTCTATTCTGGGAAGCTCCTTCCATATACCTCTAGTTTTGGTGATATCAGGAAACACTGCTCTCACATTTCATTTATTTGCAGTTCTTATTAAGTAAATTTTCCTACAGAGAGAAAGCTATCTCTTTTTAAATATATATTTAGATGATACACTAGTCAAGTTTCATCTCTTTGGTTTCTTCTGTCACACCACTGAAGTCTCATGGAGGCAGTTAAAAATTTGGGGGCTGAAGCCTGACCTCTCATGCTGAGAGGAGTTGCACCATCAATTTCTTTTGAAATGAGATTTATCAAAGGGTCAGGCTTTGAGTGGTTCTTGTGCAGTGATGTAAATCAGGAGCAATGCCACTGAGGTTCTTCACACAGTGCCAAAGCAAAGTGGATGGAAACCACTGCAAAGCACAGCTGTTGACTCAGTGGCATTTGTTTTTCTTTGCTAAGGCATCTTCAGTTTTGTCAATAAGGGGTAAGATAAATTAGTGTTTGTTGAAATATTTGCTGCCCTGTGTTACACATTACTGGCAGAGGAGCTGAAGTGCCACCAGTGCTCACAGCAGAGCTGATCCAAACCTGCTTGGGAACATCCCTGTCATGCTGCAGGCAATGGCTGTGATGGATTGTACTTTATCTCTTTTATTCTTGTTTTAACATAGAGTTTTTTTCATAGTCCACAGATGGCACCTGAAAGTACAGTATGTGTTCCAAAAGAAATTCCAGACTTTTTTTCCCCTCATCTTCTTCCAAGAGAAAAAAAATACACTTACTTTTTGTGTGTTATGGCCTTCTGTGGGACACCACCCACAACCTCACCCTTTTTTCCCCTTCCATGGATAATCTTTTCACAGGGTGGAGAGGGGATGGGATGGGATGGGAAAGAAAGAGTTGCTTTCATGTTTTCTAGCAATGATTTTGTCTACAACTATTTCCTTCTTGACTTCTTACTCACTGTTTATAAAATCGCCCTGTACTTTAACAATAGTATTGTTGCCACAGCTGCACTGATTATATTTCTCTAACTTCTCTCATTTTGGGGCTTGGAATCAGTGTGGTTTGTTTTCATACATGGTAACTTGGAACAGCCTATAATAACATTACAGAAAGCCTTGATAATATAATTGTAATGTGCACACACATTACTTTCTCTGCTATTTTGTCTCCAGGATCAAATATCTAATTTGTTGGGGTTTTTTTTTAAATACTCTGCCTACAACAAAAAAGTGAAGACCTGATTCCAGATAGGTGCATTACAAAATGTAGGGTTTTGATAAGTATATTAATAAGGAAGGTCAGTGAATGTTTTAAGTGTTTCATTGCATGACCATGTATCCATGTATTTCCACATGTGAGATTTGGGATTTTGTTGTTGTTCTTGTTTTGGGATTTTTCTTGGTTTTTTGGGTTGTTTTGTTCTGTTGTTGGTTTTTTAATGGAGGTGGGTTTTTTCTTCATTTATTTACTCATTTATTAACTCATTTATTTATTTATTTATTTATTTTAATCAGCTATATCCATTCTCCTCTTTAAGATAATAATAAAAAAAAATACCAAGAAAACCATTAAAATGTGTAACGTATTTTAATTAGCTTTATTTGAGGTTATAAAATTTTTTTTTGCTCTTCTCAACTGCTACTCAAAATAAACATACGGCTCTTTTTTATACTGAAAACCTTCATGAGAACTTTTGCAAGTCAAAGGAACCTGATGGTGCAAGGTTGTCCCCACACAGTTCAACCTTTGAACTTCAGGACAAGTGCCCCTTTGCTGGAACACCTCTCAATGTTCTTGATGTCCTTAAATGAGAAGGATGTATATTAAATATGTCAGATTAGAAAAGCCTTCACTTGCTAGATTATGATCTGGAAGTGTAGAGGTGTAAGTCATGAACAGCTACTGCAATCAGCAACTCCCCAGCACAAAAATATGGGTTATGGGACATTCATTTAGACATGTTAGGTAATGCAGCAGGTCTGTCTCCCTTTCAGATTGCATCAGATACCTGTGCAAGTCTTAACACACTGAATTTCCCTTTGTTTTGGGGCTGATTAGTGCTGAGAGATGATGGCTCACTGGCACTCAGGGACACATCATTTCCTTAATCTGCAATGCCCAGGCAGGGTGAAAGGAAGTCAGGGCATCACCCTCCTGTCCTGCTTTGCTGCTCAGATACTCTCAGAGAGTTTTAAGGGGTGGGGTGCACGTATTCTGAGCTGCCCTCCTGCAAACCAACCTCTGGGATGGGCACTCAGGGACAAAAACCTGGAGCAAGCTGGGCAGGCCCCTTGTCACCTACAGGTGAGACAGAAGGAAATATCTTACAGCACTGTCCTCCATTAAAAAGCTCTCTCCTGAGCACTGATGTCACCTAGAAAAGCAAAAGGAATTGGACACTAATGGTATTCCATTGTTACCACTGAATCAACCAGTCTCAAACAAATATCTTAAAAGCAAAACAGACTGGCGGTTTTTTTAATTATTCCATTCCTCATGTTTTATATAATCCATCCCAATTACTATATTTTTCCTAGTATGTGGGATATAAATAAGGTAGTTATTAAATCCAGAGTTGATGAATAGCTTTAAATGTTGGCTTGGCACCATTTGCTTTTAGAGATGCTCCCCATATGACGACTTCTAATGAACTAGAGTTGCAGAATTCACAGTTGCTTTTTCTGGTGTCACCACAAATACTTAACTGATAAGAAGCAGGAGGCAGCATGCTCAGATTCCTGGTATGTTAGAGGAGAAAGTGAATTTAAAATGCATAAGGCAAGTTTTTCAGCCTCTCACTCGTAATTGCTTTTTGGCAAAAACTCTTTAGAACCAAGCCTGGGAAACAAGCATGTTTCCAGGTTAATCGATGGATCAAATCCCCAAATGCTTTCAGGCATTGTCTAGCAGATTCCAAAAACCCTTAACACAATTAAAAAGCTGGATTGTCTGCACAAGTCATGATAGATTTTATTCTCAAATAAGTAGTTGGTTAAAAAAAAACAGTGTCTGATGTTGAAAGAAAACGTTTGCACCCAACAAATTAGAGAGGTCATCAGTCAAGACTCTTTAATACAAGTCAAAATATCACCATCGCAATAAACTGAACATCAGTTTGAGTTATCTCTTGTTGTAAGCACACAGGTTTTATGTGCCTAAGGGAATCTGTTGCAACTTGCATATACTTAAATCTATTTCAAATGATGTTCTAATTTTATTTTATGAGCAGAGTTTTCTATTTCTCTTTTCTTCCCAGGTTAACTTGCCTCTCACCTTATTGAAGGTGTTTGGGAAGTGCAAGATACACATCTGAAGAGAAGCCACGCTGGTGACTGCAGGCTGAGGCCAAATTATAAACCTTTTGTGAAATCAATGTCATTCTTAGGAACACCTTTCACAAAATTGCTTGATTTTTATTGAAGTCAAGGGCTTTCTCTTAATAATGGCATCGAGGTTTACAACTGCCCCTTGGATGCATTGTTGTTGTTTCTCCCATGGAAAAAATCCCAAGAACCATATGTGTGTTACACTTGAGATTTAAATATCAACCAAGTGTCATGGGTTTTGAGCACAGCCTCAGTTCACCTACAAGCTCTAAGCAATTCATTTCCTCATTTCTCTTGTTTTGCAAGCATCCGTGCTTCCTGCTTTCATCTAGTATTAGAAGCAGAAATACTGATACACACTGAAACAGCTTAAGGAAGAAATCATGCGGAATTTTCCCCCCCTTAAAATTTCAAAACTGCATCCCCAAGAAATCTGGGCAATGTGTACTTGCTTAAGTACTTTCCTGAACATAAAGTATCAAACCTTTCAATACTGAACAATTTTAATAATGTAAGAGAATTCTTCCAGAAGAGATATCCCTGCAGAATTTAATGTATAGGTCTCAGTCCTTTTTCTTCCTCTTCTGGTGTTCTGAAGAAAAGGAACTATGACATCCCTAGGCTGTACTCTATAAGCCTGATACTGACAACTTGGAAGAACTATTGTAAAATTAGGTCCTGCTCAGGGTTAATGAAAGGGCACCAGGAGGTTTTTCTTAGAGGCATCCCAGCCCTTTGGTTCATTGGAAGTTAGGCACCTCTGTCCCTTTGGTACTCAGAGTCTCTCTCTAGAAATTTGGGGTGACTAAACTACTTGAAAGAAAACACTGACACCTTAGACCTCAGGGTTGTAAATGTTTCTGTAGATGCTCAGCTTTAAGCACATAAATTGATTTATTTATGTTACCTGGTCCCAGATGCAGCAACTCAGAGGTTTATGCAAAAATAAAAATATTTGCAGCCAGGAATTTCCTTTTCCCAAAATCAAATAACATTCAAGGCATTTTGGAGGATGTTGGGAGCTACAGATCCCTTTGCAGCCTTCCTAAGGTGCGATGTGATATTCACAGAGGCAACATCATTTGGTGTGGCTCTTACAAGCAGGATTCAAATTTGAACTCAGAGGTTCTGAATGAAAAGTTAACAGCTTCTGCTATTCTGTGCTTCTGCTTAATGGGAAGCAATTAATTGTGGTCATTTCTATCCCCACTTGGTGAAGAAGACCCAGCCTAAAAGGAATATTCTCAATATTTGTCTCTTTTGTTCTTTGAATGCATTAAAATAGTTGCCACAAGTAACAAAATCGCCTGCTTTAGAATGAAAATGGCTACCATAGGCCTAGAAAGAAACATCCTTTTTAACCCATATTAGCCCTGATTCAGTCTAATCTATGGCACAGGATGTCCTTTATGTTCATGTAAATGACTTGGGTAGGGAAATATTCTCCTGCTCACATCACCAATGTTTACCAACAAGAGAAAGAAAAGGTTACTTAATATGTCATTTAAAGATCAAGTCAAGATGTTCCAAGTGTATTGATTTTTTTTCCCGTTGGAAAAGGATTCTGGGTTATTGGATCATTATCTCTTCCTCTGCTGTTTTGGCAGTCTCTCCAATATTAGATGCACATTTTGTTTTCTCAGAAAATGTGTTTATAAATTTTAGATCTGTTTTCCTTCTAGCAGTAAAAGTTGCACAGCTTGACTTTGTAAAACAATGAACTAGTGCTGTGCATCTTTTAGGGCTTCACCTCTGTACCTGAAGATATCCTTAGGAAAGACAATTCTGCTGTCTACATTCCTGCAATTACCAAATATTATGTCTAATTGGAAAGAAACAATGTAGTGTTTATTTACAAATTTATTACACAATTTTTGGTATTATTTTTTGGAGCACAGTCAGAGAAAGGCTGGAATTACTGTTTTTTCAATTGTAAAGATAGGGCATGGCATTTACATTAAAAGATAGATTTAGATTTCCCAAGAGGACTCTGAAATGTGGAAATTGCTACCAAAAGCTTCAGCCTTAAGAAGTAGTCACAATGAGAAATATGCTTTGTGAAATGCAGGGCAGCAGGTGATGTTCATACAGCCCCCAGTGAGAGAGGGTAATTGCATTTCAGAGAAGTTTGGGGGGAGAAAAGGGAGATCTGACCTGGGCACTGTAGCTACTGCAGGCAGCCTGTGGGGAGCCTGGCAGTCCCTTAATCATCTTCCCTCTGTGTTTCACTATTCAGACATCCAGGCTTTGTCAGGAGAATGTTATGACTCCTTTGCTCATTGCCATTTACCTTTGCCAGACTTTCCTCTATCAAACTATCTGTCTTCTATTTCACGCTGCAGGAAGACAAAAGCCAGGGATGAGTCTCGTCACTAGAAATCTATCTTATTAATCTGGAGCTTGTTTCAACAGGAATCTGCTTTCCAATAATGTTACCACTGGGTCTGGTTTTTTCACGTCACTTATCTTGCCTGTAGCAAAGAATACACTAGAATTTAGACATACCACAGAGGTAGGTCTCTCAGAGCAGATTGCACTGCACTAAATCACAAAATAATCTGGAGGGACCTCTTCAGAGCATGCTTCTTTTTGGAGAAAAACATCTCTCTTCTGTGCTGCCTCGATGAAGTTAAGAGCTATAGAGCCTACTGGTGTTTTGATAGCTATATTTTTTCCTTCTTTGTCCAAAAAAACATGATTAAAAGTTCCATCTTTCTCCTATCTTTCCCTCAGGTATGATAAAAGAGCGCTGAGGGATCACAAATGGTCAGGCAGGGTAGGGATTATATTTTCATATGCCATCAATAAGCATTAGGGCTTTTTCTGGAAAAAGAGAGATGGTGAATATTGGAGATGTCAAGAAAACTTGAATATTTTTGTAGTACTAAAAGTCTCCTCAGACATGCAGGATCTAAAAAACATATGAAGAAAGGGGATTACACAGCCCAAACATTACCAGCCTTGCAGAGAGGTCTCACCATCAATAAGTGAGGCTTGGCTTTCTTCTGAAGTCATCAGTTACCATTGGATGGGAATGTTGCTGAATAAATGGGCTTAATGAATTTTTTCCTACCTGGAGAAATTATTAGGGAGAAGAAGTGTCTCTGAGAGCTTTTGGTGCCTACCCCAAAAGGGTTTGAACAGAACCATTGAGAGATCTGAACTCTTCCACATGCACATCCTTCCTACCCCGTGTCTGGTAGGGATCTCCCCACAGATGGCCACATCAGGCAGATGTAAGAGGAAAGAAGACACCAGACTGTATCTGCTTCACTATTTGCTCTAATCTTACTGGTTACCTCCAATGTTTTATTTTTAACTCCAGCTCTAACTCAGATATGTTCATAATAGTGATGGAGTGGGGTAAAATCTTACTGACAGACTCCCCTTTGTTTCCACATCTCCTGGCTTTGATCAGATTTTCATTAGTTCCTGTTCCAGCATGGTCAACATTGGCACCACCTTTAAGGTATTTTTTAGTCCTTTTTATGCCTTCATGATGATCATGGAATATACTACGTGCTCTGTGGGAGGAAGATAAAATCAGGATAATGAAGACTGGAGTGATATGGAAAGAAAGATGGAATTATAGGGTGAGGAGGAAAAGTAGAGCAAATGTTCAATTCAAGAAACTCACAGTAGAGCGAGAAGTCTGTGGGTTCACAAGAAAGGACTTCAAAAATAAAGAAGTTTGGAATATTCAAAGACTTAAGAAATTATATTCTAATAATTATCCTAAGGAAAACAAACCCAAATGCGAAGGGGGAAGAAACCCCAACAAACAATACCAAAACCAAAACAACCCCATCCTCCCTCCAAAAAACTAGCAAGGATAAATAACAGAGAGAGTAGGTTATTTATAGATGTCCTGCCATGTTAGTCATGCTGCATACCTTAGTTTGCATTTAATATTTAAGAAATAGTGCCTTTTTCTAACCCACAGAATTTTCTTCCATTGTGTCAATGGGGTGGATGTTGTATGGCCACTCATCACTTAAGATCTTTTTGAATTCTTTTTGAACAGTATCAAAAATAGCAGTGAAATTCATAGCTATTCTGACACTTGCTTGGAGTTCTAAGGTAAACTAAAACACTTTCTTTGAGTACAAACTTAACTTTTCCCACACAATTTCTAAATTTAAGTGAGGATAATCAACATCCCTGGTAAGACCTCAGCTCCTTTTTTGGCTACAGATATAAATATTTTTCATTGCTTATTATGTTACA
The DNA here is from genome assembly GCF_009819885.2 of Catharus ustulatus. Taxonomy (NCBI): domain Eukaryota; kingdom Metazoa; phylum Chordata; class Aves; order Passeriformes; family Turdidae; genus Catharus; species Catharus ustulatus. The sequence continues at coordinate 63,029,912 of NC_046224.1, forward strand.
GCAGTTTTCCGATGGCCCTTTCTGTGAGACACACTTCATGAACACAGAGCCCTTGTCCTGAACAACTTCCAATCACTGGATATTTGGACCAACCCCAAGTAACAAGGAAATAAAACCACCACTTATAACCCTGAAAAAATTCAGGGTGGGAGCACTGGTACAGTCATTATCAGATTTTGCCCCAAGCCTGCACACACATCCACAGTTACATTTAAATAATCTTAAGTGATATGAATTTCTACAAAATAAAATCTGACAGGAACTTTTATTTTTTTTTTAACTGGAATCAGGAACCATCCAATACTGCCATGGCTGGCATGCCTGGATCTTGACAAGTGTCTTTCTCGATTGATGTGCAGAAATAGAGCTTTCATTTTACTCAGAGCACCTTAAACAAGGGGGACATCAGAAAATAATAGTAGACTTGTTCATATTAGGGCAGAATGTATAAACCACAGTATCTCTGTGAGGAAATAGACTTCCTGTCTGCTGGTTTTGTGTGTCTAATTAAGTACAGATTTTTTGGCTACTAAAACATTTTTCCAGAGCTACCAAGAAATAAAACCTAAACAAGCCCAGTAAAGCCATGAATGGATAAATATTGTGGGACTCTTTCACAGTAAACCTTGAAACCTCCACCTGCAGGTGAGCCCAGTTCTTCTAACTAAGACTAAGTTTATTAGTCACGGTATTTCTAACAAGCTCTTACTTAGCTCTCATGGGGAATCATCTCTAAGCAAGTGTTCTTTGCTCAGCAAAATCACTGCAACTCACCTTTTGATCTGCAACTAGCTCCATTTAAAAATAAAGGCTTGTACCAAGCAGACAATCATGCAAGTGTCTTCCAAGCCACCTAGCAGATGAAAAAAGAATAAAAGAAGGGATAGAACTGGGCAGAGGGAATGGATGGAGCAGAGAATTGGGATCCATAGCAATGAACACTGAGGTTCTGCCCCCACCTTGTGAACTCCTAGGCTCCATGGAAGGTGCCCCCTTTACCTGACTGACTTCTCAAGGAACAGGGCTTTACTCCCTGCCTCTTACAAGAGCTCTGAAGGGTGAAATGTTGCCTTGTAAATCCTACAAGTCTCATTGCACTTTTGACAGGATGACTTTCACTTCCCACCACATTCCTGCAGCACTTCTGCACATATGTTCTGATCCATCAGTAAGGAAAATCACACAACTTCACAGCAGAGCTTTATGCAAGTCTGGTCCTCCCAGGAGATATTCCTGTGGCCCCTGGGCACATCTGACTTACAGATGAGGCTGGGGAGCACACGAAGAGATTTTACAGTGAAAAGAAAATGGCAGTGTTTCCTTATGGAGATGTGGGAAGCAGCGGGGTTTCCAAAGAAGCATAGCTGATATAAATAGAAGGAAACAATTTACAGACATTTCAAGAGTACTATGGAAATTGGGAACTCTGATTACAGTCCTGACTACTGCCCTGTAGCAACTTATCTATTCCATTTGATAGTCATAGGCTGGTCATGCAACACGTAGAGACTCCCTTCTCTGGAAAACAGGTAATCACCTTCACTCCCTTCCCAATATTTGAAATGCTTTTTGGACTGTTTTCCTTGCCCTCTCATCATGCAGCAAGGACACCTTAAGGTAAGAAAAACTAACTACTAGGTCTTCAAAAGCTGATTACCACCATTGGCTGATGGGAGTATTTTTTCAGAAGGAAACAAAGCACAAAACTGTCTCAGAAAATATGAAATTACATTTACCTTTTCTAGGAACTCCCACAGAACCCAAAGCAAAAAGGCTTTAAATACTGCTAATGATAGCAGAAAACCCAGTCTTGGAAGACTCTCACCAAAGTTCTGAAGGGAAGAGGTTTCTTACCAATGATGTCAGACTTGGTTTTGCAGAGGGATATGGGAAGTGACACCCAGAGAACTTCAGACAGCTGACAGATTTCTTGAATCCAAATGATTATTTGAAGTTTATGCAAAGCAATGGGTCAGGGAGGCACTTAGTGCTTTGCATAAGAAGCCAAAGGGTGCTGTCCTAAAGAAGGAAATGATAACAAGCTCCTTTTGTTGCTGGTTATCCACCTTGCAATGCTGGGGGACATCCTTGGAGCCCTTGCTGCAGCAGGACAGGGCTTTATGCACTTGCACAGTTTCACAAAGGGTCAGGTCCTACTGTGGTTCCTTAAAGACATAACTGCTCACTAACTCCTCCATTTCCAGATCCAATGTCTTCAGAGTACAATGGACTTTAAAATGAGGCAGTTTCTCACTTTTACAAGATTTTCACTATTGACTAGGGAACAAGTCCTCACGTGAAAATTTGCCTCGCTTACTCTACTGATGGACTGAGAACTTCATCGTATCTCCAGCTCTCAGTTGTTACAAATGGGAAAACTGTAAACAAATGTCTTATCCTTAAATTTGAAATTTATCTATTCTGCATCCAGAGAACATCAACAGGAGACTAGTCATAACAGTCAAGCTACTAATTTCATTTTCAGATAGGAGTAAGTTGAGAAGCTGGATGCAAAAACATGGGATTTTGAGTATGTGTGGTTAGTGCAAGAGTGAAATAAGATGAAAGGTTCATCTTATTCATCTTAATAAATGCAGGGAAAGCCACAAATAGTATTCTCATATTCTTTTGTTTTTGAGCCATGGGCCTAAAGGGTATTTTTAATGCAGAGGAACGTAACCATGCTTGTCCAATGTATTTTCCATCAGCTTGAACTTGTATATCACTGTGCACATTTACATGTATTCAATCTTTCTGCTGTATCTTTGTGGCTGGCAGCCAGTGGGATTAATGGAATGTATGAAATAGCAGAGAAGCTGTGTAGATTGAGTCCCAAAAACAAAAGCTAAAAGGCAGGGTGGTCCTCTGAGTTCAGTTTTCACTTAATCTACTGAGTCATTTGGTGACCTTGGACAAGCAAGCTGACCTCTTGGCACTGTGGTGAGGCCAAGTGTAAAGCCATGTAAAAACCAGGCAGGGAAGATTAATTGCTGCAAGAAGATGTGAGCCAGTATGGCAGGCGAGTACCCCCAAAGCACCCCTCCTGCTCATAAGAGAAATCCTAGATAAGGTAATAGATCAATTTGTGTTTGCTTGTGTCTGTAGTGATCAAACTTGGAAAAACAGTCATTCTTTGGAAGTATTTGCCAAGCCTTGCAGAGTTACTTCCTCTCCCTGCACTGTTTCTTTTCTAGACTTCATTGCCAGACTGAGTTATAGACTCAATGAAAAACGGAGGAAAAGATACATATCTGCCACCAGGCCTTTTGATGATCCCAATTTTCCAAACTTGGGAATCAGAAAAGCTGTTTCGGGGGAAGCTAATCACTAGCTTCTGAGCCCATTCTGAAAGCAAAATTTTGAGGTTTGAGGGGTCCCTCTGGTTTTGCTTGTTTTTGGTTTTGATTTTTAATGTCTGTGAGGTGAGCCCAAGGCCAGACTGAGGATTGCATCAGGAAAATGGAAAGATGAAGAGAAGAGAGAAAGAATGGCCTCAGCCCTAAAATAGCACTGTAAAGGGCGTTTTACTTGGAACTTTCCTTCAGCTGACATCAGTCAGAGTAAGAAAAAGATATTAGTTCAAAAGTGTAAAGCTAAAACAGAGATTGAAGGCCAGATGTGACACTCATATCTATTTGGTGTTATGAAAAAAAAAAATTCCACCTGGACCATAAAGATGTTCCACCTGGACCAGAAGCTTATTGTTTTTTTCAACTTCAGAAACATTTGTTTTGTTTGGATGTCTTTGACCCTGGACTAGACAAAGGCAACACCTAAAGACACACTGAAAAATAGGAGGAACTGAAGTGCAACAGAAGCCATTGGCTTTTTTGCTTTTTTTTTTTTTTTTTTTTTTTTTTTTTGCGTTACTGGTGTGCTGGAAATTTCAGGAAAAGCTAGTTTAGAACAGGAGGTTTTCAGCCAGGATTCTGATAATCTCTGATGTCCAAAGTCAATGCCAGTGGGATTTTTCCAGCAAAGCCAACAACACTGAAATTTTTTAGTGCAATATATAAACAAGAAACTATTTTCTTTTTGTCCAAAAGCTACAGTTTCATCTGTGGAGCTCCTTCAGCCATGACTTGTAAACCAAAGTAGGTTTTTATGCATATTTTCACTAAGCAAGTCAACATAGCAGGCCTGGGAGCCACTGTGGCTGTGCTCTTCAGCAGGAAATAGATTTGTCTGAATCAATATTTGCAGTGATGCCTCTAAGGTCTGCCCCATGCTCAGAAAATTGAGTGAAACTATCATATTACCCAGACAAAATAATCCCTTTCTTCCACCAAATTGTCTGTCACAGATTCAGACTGCAGTGCATAAAACTGACAGCAAGCAACTTGCACATTAAATTTCATATAAATGTCAGCAGTGAACAGCCTCCATCCAGCTGGAGAAATGGGTGGGAAAAGCAATGCCAGCATCATGTTCATAATGGGAAGAATAATAGCAGGATCTTGGTCCAACTGATGAGACCCCTCAGTGATGAGGAATGAGAGGACTTGTGGTTATTCATTCCAATTCTTTGTGTTTCTCATATGGTTTTATGCAGCTAGAAGTGGTTTTCAACCTGAATAACTCTCGATGGGCAAACCCCAGCTGTAAAGGAATGCTGGAAGAAGTGTTCTCAAAACAGTGTCAGCTCCTTATTGTGAAACAGCTCCTTACAAAAATTAATGTTATCTCCAAGAGGCTGGCTTCTTTAACGGGGGTGACTTATGTGGATAAAGTGGTCCACTGACAAGTGAACAGACTGAGAATCTGCTAATCAACATTCTAACCACTGTGCTACTCCATCTGTGTTTCATCTTTGTACTAACATTAAATAGAAAAGAAGGGGTGAGGGAAAAGGAAAAACAAGTCTTTTCTTAAGGCAGGTTTGTACATGCTTAGCCAGCTCTTCTGTTCTGGTTTTAGGGCAAAAGAAAAAAAAAAAAAAAAAAACAACACTGAAACATAAAGCAGTGTGGATTGTATGGAAAATTTGACTCAGATTGAGTGCCTGGCCAACACCACAAAATGGACTGGAGACAAATCTGATATTAGAAAAAGCAGTGAATAACAAAATATTTTTGACTCATGCCATATCAGGCAGCCTCTGAAAATTCTCAGAGGCAGGAAAACAGGATTTAATTCCCTGCAGCTTATTGCAGTTTTATGTTAGAGCAATACCACTGATTTCGGAGGCGTTACACTGGTGTAATACTGGAGCTGGCAGTTATGCCAAAATTCCCCTTATTCTTCCATGACAGTTCATTTTGACAGCAATTTGCTCAAAGTGCACAAACAACCAGGTAAAGCAGGAGGGACCACACTTACGTCAGCTGGGTACAACCAGCATAAACAAGGTCAGAAGCACTCCTATTGTATTAATGTAATTTACAATGCCTGGGGTTTGTTTTTGCTTTATTTTTACACCGAGTGGCCAGGGTAAACACATGTGCTGACCAGTCCACAGCGAGGCTGGGATAAACACACTGACCATCCCACCAGGGATGCCATATAGGGGTAGGAATGTCTGGTGCCTGTTTTTCATCTCGTGCTGCTGCCACTGCCTCTGCCAAGTCCAGCAGGTAGTGGAGGCTGGAAGGCACAGTGATAAGAGCTAGAAAAGACAAAAGACTTGCCAGAAAACAGTCAAATAGGAGCAAGAGAAGAGTAATGCCTGCAGAGGAGCCAGCACCCACAGCAAGGACAACATAAAGATATAGCTGGACCAGGCAGTAAAGTGAAGAGATGAGGAAAGCCTCCTGGAGAGCCAGAGCTGAGAAGAAGCAGGAGGAGGTGTGAATGGTGAGAAGAAATGCCTGAAATCAGGTAAGAGAATGCACAACAACATCTTGTCACGGCTGTTGCACACTGCCTTTAACTCCATGCAGGAAAGCAAGATGATATTCTTACCTGGGTGCTTTAAATGGCTACAGAAGATTGAGATGAGTCTGTAGAAAGCAGCTCTGTGTGTTTCTGCTTGAAGAGAGTCAGAAACATCCAGCATGGTCTCATGTGGCTGTTTTTTCTTTGGTGATATATTAGGAAAGTCACGTGAGCAGACAGTGAGTTCATGCTGTGCCTATCATCAGAATTTTTGATTTTTATGGGATCTTCATCTGGATTTTCTCACTTTCCTATTTATTAATGAGTAATCGATGTTGGAGATGAAGAAGGAGGAAGAGGAGGAGGAGGAGGAGAAAGAGGAGGTGCTTTAGGCAGCAGACAAGATTCTTCTGAAGACTGGGAAAGAGACCACAGTGGAGCAGATAATCCCCACAGCCGATGGAAAGGACCGTATTGGAGCAGATTTCCATGCTGCAGCTCATGGACAATGCCATGCCCTCTTTCATCCCCCAGGGGTAAGGGGCAGGATATAAAGAAACTGGGACTGAAGGACAGAAGTTGTGATTGAAGGGTGGAAAAAGGGAGGTGCTGGTGTTTCAATTTTTTTGTCTGTTTCCTGTAATAAATTAATTTCCTCTGTTGAGTCTGTTTTGCCTATTGTCAGTGAATGGGAAGTGCTCTCTGTATTTACCTCAACCCATAAGCTTTTGCACCTTGGGGTTGGGTAGGGAGACAACCTCTGGGTGGCACCTGGCTGGCAGACAAGGTCAGCCCACCACAGTGATGCACATTCTTATTTTGCTCCTCCCTTCTTCATCTCGTGTCCTTTAGCTTCCTTCCTCTCTAGGAATACTGAATCCTGATAAATAAAGAGAGGTACTCATGGTACCCACAAAGCAGCAGGTAATCTGGAACAAAGAGCTCAACATGTAAAAACTGGTGAGGATTTTGAATAGGAACACTATCAAAAATAGCAAATAAAGCAGAAAAATGACAAGGTCTGAATAAAACTTCCCCTTTGTGATTTGTGTCCTTGTGCTTCAGTTGCTGGATGAAAGGGAAAGCCTTTTTCCGAGTAAGGCACAACAGTCACCTGCCAAGAGCTAAGTACTCACTGCTTGGGAATGCTCATCTGCAAAGCAAGTGAAGGAGATGTAGAAATGCTCTTCACCTCTGTGTGCTATTCTGTCCTCTACATACATCACACATGGAAGCAACAATGCCAGATTTTAGGAGAGTTCTGGCTCAGAATTATTGAAAAAAAAAAAAAAAAGCAATCTGTATAGGAAATACAGTATACGGAATTAAATATGGTCCTTCTGAAGCTCTACTTCACCTGTCAGTGCTGGAGCCTTTCTATGACCAGTCTTTCCAAACCATTTGTAGTGCTGAGGAAGTATCCACAGGAATCACAAAAATCACAAAAATCTCCTTTCTGACCCTCTGGATGCTGGATATGTCCATGGCACTGAAGCTGTTGTTGGAGGTCCAGTACGCTGAAGGCATTTGGATGTAAATTCTGGTGTCAGCCTTTAACAGCTGGTAATTCCCATCCATTCTCATCCATTCCCATCCATTCCCAACCATTCCCATCTGTCCTACACACCCCTGTTTGATTGTGATCCATCACTCCTTCAAGATTTCAGTTCAAAGCATAATGTGCCTACAACCATGTTAGGCTTCTTTTACCTGGACTACCTTGAAGTCTGTACTTCTATCAAATTAACCAACTACAATGTGGCACATTTAAAAAAAAAAAAACATGTCACCATCAACTTCCATGAAAGGATATTCAAAACATATTTTTGTTTCTACTTGCAATTATTCCTAATTGTATATCAATGCTTTTGTAAATATTTTGCTTCAGTAAGATTTCTGTAACTATTCTAGAAAGTGAATAGAGAATGCTGAATCATAAATTTAGATAATTAAATTAATTCATATCTCCATTTACAAAAATAACTCCCGTTTCTCGGGGGTAATATTATCTACTAACTTCCTTAGATTGCCCAAAGATTTATGCCTGAAAAACTGATTAAGCAGAATATGCCTCTGGTTCTTTATTCATAGAAGGTTCTCCTCAAATGTCACAAACACTTTCTGAACTCTTTAAATTCACTATCCAAAGGTTGGCCTGGCACAGGCACATTGTAAACCAAATACTTTTTCTTGTTCACTCTCTGTTATTCAGGAGTACACCAAAGAATATTTAACAAGCGAGAAGAATCTGCAAATGAGGCACAATGCTTGTTGGAATACCTTTTACCATGAAAACAAATTGAAAACTCTTTAGCAAGCAGCTATTTATTTCATTTAAATAAACTGGTTAACTTAAAATTAGTCTAGACTTTTTTCATAATTTGTGGGTTTGACCTTTTTTGAATCTCTATTAACTCTTCAATAAGGGATTAACAAATCAAGTAAATTTGAATTAATAGGTCAAGTGTTGATGTGTTTGTATTTTCTACATTTTAATGCAGTAATTTATTTAATGGGTTATCATTTCAATCTCTCCAGTGTCTGTATCTTGGATGACCTTGGTTTTTTCATGTGCTCTTCACATCAGACTGACAAAATTACCAGTATCATAAAATTATCAAGGCTTTTTGACTTCATTCTGATTTGAAACTAAACATGTCAAAATTCTGTGTGAAATGGAAACAAACTACAAAAAAATATTATCAGAAAAAAAGTAAATTTTGAAATCCAAGAATCCTGTCTGAATGCTATCTGTCCAGATCTTTGCAATGAATGTTATTCATGTAACATCCAGAGCTCGCTGAAGTCACTGAAGTGGTGGGAGTTTTTTCACTTATGTCACTGAAATTTGGATGACACCCATAACACTTTATTAGCATGTATAAAATGCTTTAAAAATAAATGATGTCAGGAAAATTGTCAGTTATGGAGTTTTTCCTTCTCATACTTTGTGTCAGAAGCGAAGAATGTATTTCTGTGTTGGGAAGTGTTTTATTAGCATATGTGGAGGTCGATGGAACAAAGGTTTTAAAAAGCGAAGGAGTTGTACTATTCTCAAATCAGGGATTATGGTACAGAAAGTGGTTTCTTTGTGACTGGATGGACAAGTTGCACTAAATGGTACAAATAAGGTCTGGTTCAGTACCAAAAAAAAATAGCAAAATTAGGTTAATTGTGACTTTTGACTTTGCATTATGGCACATTTCAGAATTATAGGACCTTCTGAAAGACTAAGCACTTCACAAATATTTCTGTACCATTCAGCTTCTTGAAATACTGCAGCCTGCTACATGTTCAGTTGTATATTCCCAAAACAGAAATTTCTGTTGTATGGATACTGCTACATAAAAGGTGAAACAGAAGGTAGAAAAGGATAAGTTTTTTAGACCCCTTATCACTGGAGATCTACAGCTTTCTGGTATGGTCTAAAAGCTGAGAGGGCAGTCGTGCCTGCAAAAGAGATTCTTCAGATTTAAAGGCAGAAAAGAGGAGAGCAGAAATTGATGAAGACCTTTCCTTATCCTGTCTTGGCTCCTGACTTCCTCACCTGTTATCTCGATCCTTGAGCCAGCTGTAAATATGTGGGTGAAGGACTTCACCCCACCTGTGATCTCCTTGTGTCACCTGATGGCTCCACACACACAGTGCCAGCCGTGCCCTACAGAGGTAACTCTTCTTCATCCAGGTCCTCTGGCCACAGAAACTGAATGTCAGTGTTTGTAATAACCTCTGCTGTGATTGCTTTAAATAAACAGGGGGAAATAAAATCAGCAATCCTGCTCTGAATTTATATTCTACTTAAGTGGAGACAAGTCTTTGCTGGAACATTATTCTTGGGGCAGTTGCAGGCCATGCAGACTTTAAATGCTTTTTGGAAATCAGATGAAATTAGGTCAAGAATGTCTGAGCTTTTTAAAGAAGATGCTGAATTCTGATCTGTGACACTTCTGCTATTCTAATCTTTAATCCCCATATGGCTTTGCTAAAGCATTGTATTTTTAACCAACAAATAAATCAGCTGCCATTGAAGAGGCCGATACCAGCTGTGGATTCTCAGATGGCTCTTTCTTACATTATAAAGCAAAACCATGCAGTTTATACCAAAATATATCCACCTGACCCATATTACTACTAGATTTTTCTGCACTCTGTTTTTGCTGCTTGCTACCATTTGGATTATGGTTCCATGAGCTACTTTGAGTGGATGGTTCCATGTGCCCCACTGAGACAGAGTTATAGTGTTACAGAAATGGAACCATTTACATCTCCAAAAACCTGTTAAAATTATCAGGCATGACTTTTTTTTCTCCCTAATCCTAGATGTTTGTAGAAAGGCAAAACAAAACACTTTCAAAAACTACCAAAAACCAATTTTTAACTTCCAAAACATTGCCAAAAGGAAGGGAGCAGGAAGAAACAGCCCAAACCTCCTAAGGTCTGTGTCACCTGCTACAAGATTTATGTAAGTAAAATAATAGAGTCAAGATGTGTTTCAAGTTCACCTTCCTTGCTCCTTTAGCTGACATTCTATTTCACTAACACCCAGCATTTACTGAGTATGTTAGAAATTATATCTAATTACAAAATAAAAAATCTTACCCTTGTTGCCATTGCAGTATTTACAGATGAAAAGGTGACTGAAAAGGACAGCAATTATGATATATAAAACTGAAGCTGGTAAAGTGGCAAACAAAAAGCTAAACATTTTTATGTATATTTGCACAACCTCTCTTCCTACTAGTTGTTTCCAAGTTCTGGTCAAAGCACCTATTTTTATTTCAGCTGAAGACTGGCCCTCTTCCTGTACAAAGATTGCCAAATGTGACAAACCATAAACTGTTTGTCAGCAATTTAGAACATGGTGAACACAGGGCTCCATGCTGAGTTTATGGGTGAGTTATGCTGACTGCTCTATTAAAGAAGTCTGTACTCAATCATTTAATCAATTGAAAAGAGAAACACTTTCAGTTTTCATGTGATCAAGCCCACAGTTATGTCAGACTGACAGCAGCATTTGGCAAGAAACTCCTTCTTCCCTTTGGAGAACTGTAAAGGAAAAATGAAGTAAGTTTTAGAGAGCAGGGCTTTTTTCATTGTCAGTGAACAACGGAAAAACAAGGGTGAATTCCATGCCTGAGATACGAGAATGACCATAAGGGAGTTTGAGCTGAATGTACTGGGCTTGCCTCAGCTAAGATTGGACATGAATTCCTAAATCATGGATCAAAAATCAGTGTCTGATGTAGGGTGTGTGGGGATCACGGGAGATGTCGTCCAGGAAGGACCACCCTGCAATCCTTGTGTGGATACTGTTGGGACAGGCTCTGGTTGCAGTTTGGACGACTCAGGACAGGCACAATCAGGAGCTCTGAGCTCCCTGCTGTTTGTGAGCTGCTTTAAGAGCACTCTCACACTGGTACCCTGCAAACAGCTTCAGTTCATTTCCTGACACAGTGCTAGATTGCACAAGCACAGCTGCTTTGCTGTAAAGCAAAAAGAAATCTGGAGAATAAAACACCCTGGAGCTGAAAACCTTTCATCAGTTCACAGCAGTATTTTATATTGATACTTTAAAAGTATTTATGTTTACCTACCCAGTTCTTCACATTTCTCCACAATACCCTCACAACTGCCTTTCATTTGATGTTTCCAGTTATGCTCTGAGGTCAGAGCCTGATTTATTAACTTGCCCTAAATAAAAATTGAAAACGTTTGGTGGCTGGAGCCTGCTGCACTTATGCTGCACAGTTCTGGAACCAGCCTCTTGTTTATATCAAGAAAATCAGAATCTGATTTTTTTTTTTTTTAATACAGGAAATCAGAATCCAATTTGGTGTTTGAATCAAAATGAGGAGGTGTGTTTGTTGCTGGTTTTAATTAGTTCAGATCTGTGAAATTTGCTGGTATTCTTTCTTAAAGATGGTGCAAAAAAACTGTGGTGGAAGATCATTACCTTCTTTTCATGATTAGGGCACTATCAGACCTGTGAAAAGGCAGAGCAATACAGAAATCTCAACCATTTATTTGCATTAAGTTTCTTTTATGAAGCAGGAGGTAGTAAAATGAGATACGAGTATTCTAATGCATAAAAGTTGCATGAAATATGGCCTCTTAGTACATAGATGGAAAAGTTTCTGTAATTCTGGGTCATTCTGACACAAAATTAGCCTGCCTTTACAAATAAAACCAATATATCAAACCTTAGCAAAACCTTGCCCTAGATTCTTATCTTCTTGTTAACCACCTCCATTCCTGCTGAATTCTCTCCTCAGAAGATTTCCTGGCCTCCTATTTTTCTTCTCAACCTCTCTGGTGTTCTCTCAGTAGAGAAATCAAGTATCATTTCTGTTGGTGCAGAATTACAGTAGTTTCACGAATACAAGCCGCACGGATTATAAGCCGCACCCCTGGTGCCTCGACAATGTTGCTGTCTTTGTCAATAGATAAGCCGCACCCCGAATATTAGCCGCACTTTCGTTCGTCGCGAGAATCCGTGCGCAGCTTTCACAAATTGGCCAATTAGTAACAGGATCGCGGCATAGCGGGCTTTACTGGTTCGGGGCGGGGCCAGGCAGGCTCGGCCCGCTCATGGTTGCCGACGGGGCCGGCCGGGTGGTGCTGCAGCCGCCGCTGGGCTCACTGGCCCCCCTCTCCCGTCAGCACCGCCCCGCTGCTGCGTTAACGTAGTCGCCCTGCCGGCGGGCCAGCCACTGCCGCCGCTGGCAGGCATGCCGGCCGCCTCGCCGCTGCGTTGTTTACGTACTCGCCCTGCCGGCGGGCCAGCCACTGCCGCCGCCGCCGGGCTCGCTGGCCCCCCTCTCCCGTCAGCACCGCCCCGCTGCCGCGTTCCCTAGCCCTGCTGGCGGGCTGCCGCCGCCCGGCTCGCCGGCCGCGCCGCGTTCCCTAGCCCTGCCGGCGGGCTGCCGCCGCCCGGCTCGCCGGCCGCGCCGCGCCGCGTTCCCTAGCCCTGCCCGCCGCCGCCTGGCTCGCCGGCCGCGCCGCGTTCCCTAGCCCTGCCGGCAGGGCTGCCGCCGCCGGGCTCGCCGGCCGCCCCCTCCCGTCTGCACCGCCGCCGCGTTTCCTCGCCCTGGCCGGCACTGCAGGCCCCCGCACTGCCGGGCTCCCCCACGCTGCTGGCCCCGATTCTGCTGGGCTTCCCCCGCTGCCAGGCAGCCCCACCCGCCGGCCTTCCTGCTTCTGCCATGCTCCCCTGCACTGCTAGCCCCAGTTCTCCCGGGCTCCCCTGCCCTGCTGACCCGGGCTCTGCCGCCCCCCTGCCCCGCCCTGCTGGCTCAGGCTCTGCCGCCCGCCCCCCACACTGCTGGCCCCGCCTCTGCCAGGCTTTCCCACCTCTGCCGGGGCCGGCCGGGCTCCAGCTTGGCTTGGGGCTGCCGCGGGCTCTCACTTCCGTGTTGGCAGCTTTTAGAATTTTGTTAATGTATTAGCCGCCCCGGAATATTGGCCGCACTTCCGGGTTTCCACCAAAATTTTGGTCAAATTGGTGCGGCTTGTATTCGTGAAATTACTGTAAATTGTATTGAACGGCAGGAAAGTCTCAACTGTGAATCCAATCTGCTCAAGGACTGACTTGAAATTTCAGCATCAAGTCTTTATCTTTAAATTTAGTACAAAATAGCTTTCTTTATTATTATTGTTATTATTGTTCCATCCTTATTAGGTGATGATCCTCTGCACGTAGGATTTGGTTGCTTTCAGAGGAATGGACAGGAGGGAAAGAACAGCAGGACTCCTTCTTGCCATGGCGGAGAAAATGAGCTGTGAAATACATGTCCAAGGACAGCTAAAAAGGATCAAGCAGTGATAGAGAATAATCACTCTTTCTGCTCTGGAAGGGAGTCCCCACCCAGCTTGGCAATTGCTGCCAGGGACTTGCCCCGAGCTCCCTGTCTTGTAAGAGGGGAAGTAGAGAAGCAATAAATGACTAATTCTAATAAGGTGTTTCCCTCCATTTCTGCTATCACATTTCCAGGCACTAAAGCCAAACCAAAACTTTTGTCTCGGGGTAATAAGCTTCTCTCAATGCAGCATTTTTTAAAAAATAAATTCTTTAGGCCCTTTCAGAAAGCTACTCCTCAAAAAAAAGAGTGATTAGACCTAGCAGAGAGCAATGTCAAATAGAAATGCAATATAAAAAACAGATGATGAAAGAAACAGCTGTCACTGGGCTAGACTAAGTCCTTTCAAAATGGCCTCAGGCAGGCTTTACTGGGAGTGTATGAGGGTATAAACTGAATTCCCTGGACTACCCTTTCCCTCTCCATGAGAGAAATTGCCCATTACAATCACCATCTGAGGGCAGCTGGTGGAAGCTGTGGGAGGAGCAAGATAGGGAAGGAGTTCCTGCAAAGTGTCCATCAGGTACTTTTGCCAAGATCAAAACTTCAGATTTTCATCCCAATGGACTTTCTTTCAGCTGAAGAGAACAAACTTCATTGTTTGCAGGTTCTCTCTTGTGTTTGGTATAATTCAAATACAAAGTTTTTGTTTTCAAAATAATATTTGATGTGTGTTCTGTAGGCTGTGAAAGAAAAAATTACTCCTGAATGCTGATGCTACCTCCTTATGCAGAAGGCAATTGCTATAAATGCAACAGAAGTCTAGCCAGAACTAAAAACAGGGAAAAAGAAAAAAGAAATCTCTTACCTCCTACTACTTATTTCCAAGCCACTCATTCATCCACCAGAGGTGTGTTTATTTTCACCTTCCTGTCTCAACAAGACCCACAGAAAAAAGCTGAATGAGCCTGTAGGAATGCTGGAAGCATTTACTCATGGAAGACCTTTCTGGGTAACATTTTACAAAGAGGAAAAAAAAAAAAAGATCCGATGGGAGATGTTCTGGACTGAACCATGTTCTCTTTTCACTGAGCCAGACCCAGCTGGTAAGGTCAGAAAACCAAGTAGTGTGTGCTGCTGTTCCAAGATGCCAGGAGCAACGGCAAAAAATACATTGTCCTCCTAAGGAGCCATGATAGACAGGTCTGTGAGAGATTTTTGGGTGCAATATGCATGCCCTGTTTCCTAATAGGCACTGCCTAAGAACACCAGAAGTCAAAGAAAGGGCAACAGCGTAATTTCAGAAAAATCTACAGAGAAGTCTCCTGAGCCTTCTCTTTCTCTCCATCGTTTTGGGCCGTAAGCTTTTGGGAAGTGAAGAAGCAGCTTTCACCAGCTTGTAGCAATTCCAGCTCGCTCCCTCACATGGTTCATGTCACACATCTGACATAAGCAAACCATGTTGAAACCATGGAAATTAGTGTGTGTATATTGTTGGACTCAGTGTGTGTGTCTAAGTACATGCAATGTATAAGTAAATATGCATAAATGTATTAATAAGGGACGTCTGGAGTGAGCTGTGGCAAGGCAAAAAGCAGATCCAAAGAGCAGAAGGCAGGTCTCTGATTTGGCATCCTAGGGAATGAGACAACAGAGTAGTTAATCCCTTTGTCCCTTCTTGCCCTGGGCTTGCTGCAGTGAGAAGGGTGTGCAGATTCAGGCATGTTATGATTCATTCTCTATGTGTCATCTGGTAGAACTGAGCTGTAAATGCAGCAGTCTAAATTACCACACAGTTTATAACATGGCTAAAGTGCTGACCTAGACTACTTTTTCCTGCTTTTCCCCCCTTATGGCTCGTTGTGGGAGTTGCCAGGGGTCCGAGGAAGCCAGATGATCACTCAGCCTTCTGTGAGGAGATGAGAACTTAAGGCACGGGCATCACGCCACTCGTGACTACCTGACATAGCCTCAGTTTGTTTCCCATCAAGGACAGCGAAGATATAAAACCAGATCAAAGAATTCTCAGAGGAACAAATGAATGCCCCGCCCTAATTCATCACAGGAAAATTACCCTGTCTAATACTTCCTGTCGTTCTGTTTCTCAAGGTCGTTGAAAAACAGCAGCAGTCAGTCTGCCAAAGCAGAGTACCTGCAGGAGAAGAAAGAAAATGATTCACAATCACACTGAATGAGCTCCCAAGGACCTCGTGAACTTGATCCATACTCCATGGAAAGGAGCACAATCCCTTCCGATACTTGCTGGACAGGAAGTACTGTACCCATATTTACCTTCTCTCCCATATCAGGTTCTTACTGGAGAAACAGAATAATAGCAAAACACTTGAGCTAAACACTGCACCAACCACAGAGCAAGTGTGCCACTGCCAGCCTCCCAAGCCCTGCAGTTCACCTCAGCTGCTGCATTCAGATATGCCCTTAAACAAACCAGGAGCTTGTTCTGCTGTGGCTTGCTTTGAGGTCTCTGAGTCTGGCCTCACTTCCCACTATCTGGGGTTCATTAGCAAGGATCAAAGAACTGCTCTTTGCAGCCTGAGCTTTGGGAACCACAACCTAACCACAGGTAAACTTTGAAGCAGACCACATTGTTCCCCAGCTAGCTGGTGCTTCAAGCCTCCATCCTTAGCTTTTGGCTCCTCCTGTACGTTCAGACTCTGGCTTTTGACACCAGGCTCAGGTGCTTTTTGATTCCTGCTCCATTTGTTCCACTTCCAACAATGGGCCTGGTGAAGGCTCTTAGAGCACAAGTTCTTTGAGGAGCAGCTGAGGGAGCTGTGGGGGGTTCAGCCTGGAGAAACTAATTGTTCTCTCCAGCTCCCTGACAGGAGGGTGTAACAAAGTGGGTGTCAATCTCTGTTCCCAAGTGACAGGACAAGAGGAGGTGGCCAAAGTTTGCACCAGGAAAGGTTTAGATTGGATATCAGGAAAAATTGCTTCACAGAAAGAGATGCCAAGCTTTGGAACGGGCTTCCCAGGGAAGCAGTTGGGTCACCAATGCTGAAAGGATTCAAAAGTTGTGTAGATGTGGCACTTGGGAGCGTGGTTTGGTGGTGGACTTGGCAGTGTGACATTAATAGCTGGACTTAGAGGTCTTTTCCAACCTAAGCAACTCTATGATTCGATGATACCATGATTTTTTATTTCTGTCTTGGCTCTGACCCTAGATATTGTGAATTAAAAGTCTCTTCTTCCTTTCATGACTAATTTCTGCTGTTTTCCTTTCAGGTGACTCTTTCATGCATGTGTTTCAATATTTCAGATCAGGTTTTTGGTGTTTGCCAGCAGCCTTGGAAAAGCACTCGATTTGCAGATGTAGAAGATTTTTCACTAAAGCTCGGCAATGTCAGCAGGCTCAAGCTCCATTTTTATTGACTAACAGATATCCCCTGAGCAGGGAAACAGCTCAGATTGCCTTAGGGAGAATCTTTCAGTGATACTGTCCACTTCAGGGAACAGAGAGTGGCAATTTGAGCACTGATATTCCCATGGGTTTTGCTGGAGAAAAATGAATCTGATTCCTAGTGAAAGGACAATCTGGGAAGTCCCAAGAGTGAGCATCTCTAGATGCTCACAGGAGCTGTGTGGCATGGGGAGCAGAAGTATAGATTCCCTCAACTTTATTTTGACAGTGCAGCTGAAATTTGCCCAGAAAAGCCTTATCCAATGAGTAGAAGAGTAATTTATTCCCCTCATTCATTAAATCATTGTTTTCTCTGAAGTTGCCTGAGGTAAAACTAGCCCATTTCTTCATGGATCATTTTATTAATGGTATGGGCAGCCTTCTGCTAGAACTTGGATAAATTCTTGCAGGTTTCCAAACAGTTGGGAAGTGTTTGGCATGAGAAAGGAAGTATCAAAACAGAGCTGAAAGCCCTGTTTTTCACAGACATAATATTCCATCATTTTCTAATATGGAAACTCTAAAATGCTGTTTTAGATACCTTTCCTCATTGAATTTGGAACTTCACTGCTGGTTATTAAATTGGGTTGACATCTTAGTTGGATGGTCCAAACCTGAAATGGTTCAGCTATCTTGTTTAAGAGCACAGTGCTCAGGATCTTTGCAATGGTTTTGTGAGCTTCTAGAAAATTGATTTGAATCTGGAGCCTGTCTGTATTGTTTACAGTTGTTGTTTACAATAAATAAGTAATGGCCAAGCACTTGTTTAAGCAATCTGCAGCTGGTTAGAAGTCAAGATCCATCTGCTCATGGATGTGACATGAACGTGAGTGTTGCTATTTACAAGGAACACTTCAGAGTTTATAGATATGCTGGTTCAAAAGGGCAGCATCTTTCCTTGCATTATTTTGAAATGTGATCTCACAGCCATGTGGCCTCACAGGGAAGTGAGGCACACTGGTCCTTGAAAAATTATTGCTGATGTTGATTCCAGCAGGGTAAAGTCAGGGTTCAGGTGTACCTCTAGAAGCTGTGGGGACAGCTTTGACTGGTGGGACTAACTACAGCTTGTAAACAGGAGGTGTCCTTTTCTCTCTCATAACTAACTCATACTTTGCCATTCCCTCTCAAATCACAGTATAGAACAAACCTCTTATTTCTGATTGCTCTCAGAAATTTTCCTCTCCCTATTAAATCTTCCTGTTGGTTTTCTGCAGAGATTTTTGCGGCAGTATTTTTTATGGATTTTTGTGTAAAAATAAAAAGTACCTTTTTGGTGTTTTCACCTTAAACCTCAAATCATTCTATAATGTTATTATGAGTTAGCATGAATAAGCAAGTCTAGTTATAATTGTTTCTACTGTTGACAATAATGTGTAGTTTACACATCCTGAAATAGTATATATTGCTTCAAGGACTCACGCCAAACACAAAAGTAAATTGTGTCACCCTTTTAGCCGCAGTGGTTCCAAGAAAGCACTTTTATGGATTTAACTTATGTGTCTAATTACCAGAAAAGAGCCCTGAAGGCCTGTGTGCTAATAAACCCCAACCATTCTGCTTTAAAACTGAGTGCCATAAAAATGGCACAATATCCCATACCTTGTATAGATCGTACTTAAAGAATGATTTCATAGTAAGAATACAGCTCATGCAGAATAAATTTTTTAAAAATCCCTGATATTTCTTTCAAAATACAAGTACTTAAAGGTCAGAACCGCCTCTCTTCTGACCCCCTCTGGTTTTTCCCCAAGGATACAAAAGCAGTCTTGCACTGAGTCTATTTTTACAGCCACCTTCTTCCATTGCTCAAAACAACAAAGCACAATCTGGTGCATTTTTGAAAGATAAAAAAAAAGTATTGAAAGATTTTTTTTTTTTAATGTTAACAAACTATATAGAATGGAGAACTGGGTAAAACAATGATGTGGTAACAGTCTATGAATAGTCAGAAATTTGTGAACAAGGTCAAAGATGTAGCTGCTGTTTCTAGGATTTGAATGGAGCATGAAATACCTGGTTTCTAATTTCTTTACTGGCACTTGAACTCTCTGAATGTGAAGTTGTTCTCATTGGAGAGAGGAATATTCCAAATTTAGAAGAAGTAAAGATAAAGAAGAGGAAGATGGGAAATTCCCAAAGAACTGTGTGGCAGTAACCCAGGACCACTTCCAAAGAGTCATGGCACAGCTGAGGTTGGAAGCAGTCTCTGGAAATCTCTAGACTAGCTTCCTACTACCTGTTTTGTAGATAGATTCAGTTGCTCAGGGACTTGTCCAACTGAGTTTTAAAGATTTAAGGAAATCCAACAGCTTCTGTGGGCACCTTTTCCAGTGTTGTGCCTCTCTCAAGTGATTATATTTCTCTTGTGTCTAAGCAGGACCTCCTGAAATCTATTGCATTTCACTGCACAAGTTTGAGAAGAGTCCTGTGTTCTCTATAATCCTTCTCTAGGTAATTGGAGACAAAAAGAAAAAGCCCTCCCATCCTCAACTCAGCCTTTTCTTCTTCAAGGTGAACAAATCCAACTCTCACAGCCTCTTTCATACATCATGTGCTCCATGTACTGGCTAGAATAAGCCAACAGTTTTCTTGCATGGGAAGCTCAAAACTGGACCCAGTAGTGCAGAAGCCGCCTCACAAGGGCTGGGCAGAAGGGAGGAATCACCCACTGTCAACACTTTTGCTCATACATCCCTGAATGTGTTTAGCTTTCATCATCTCAAGGACTTCAGCTACAGTGGTACCACCCCAAATTTGATATGGGGGTGGCAGGCAATGGTGAGATACCTGATAAGAGATAAACATTTGGGTTGTTCTCTTACTTGGAAAATTTGAGGCATGAAGAGCTAAAACCACTGTCACAGACCTGACAGCACACCTTCATCTTTCAGGGCAGAAAGAGCAACTTCTCCAATCAAGTCAAACTGTTCAGCAACAAAGAGAGATGCCTTTTCTGGAGACACATGGGCATGTCTTTCTTCTGGGATGGATCTGTTTAAGACAGAGGTTCCTTTTCAGCATCAGGAGGTAACAGTTAAATTTATCAATATCCTTCATGAGTTCCTTTCCCCACACAAATTATTTGTGCTGAGTCTGGTTATTCCATCCAAGAGTAAACCTTGAATTAGCTAAGTGAAACTCAGGAAGGATGATTATCTCAGGCCACAAAAATAAACACTTCCAGCTTTATTGTTTTCAAACTTAACTCTAAGTTTTTGAACACAAACACAGTAGCCCTGAGAGGCCATATCTGACCTATAAACTAAAGGCTGTAGTGAATTAAGTGTATTTGCTTTGTTCTGCAGATGTTAGGATTGCCCACGAAATATGACAGCTTCAGTTAATTTTATCTTAGACAAATGTAATGTGCATCTGTTTTTATTTTTCTCAGTCACTGATACGATTCCTTTTGAACTTGATACCAGTTGGTTTATACAAGTGTGCAAAAGCTGTAAACAGCCAAGGATGGAGCTATTCCAGTGCTGAGGAACGTTTATTCATTCTACTATTATCTTTATACAAATAAATATAATACCAAATTAATAAGAAAAAGAAAAAGCCAGGAGCACTTCAAAACACAGCAGGACATATATCTATAAATAGGGTCCTAATTACAGGAGTGTTTTATGTGTCTTTGTAAATGTTATACACAGCCTATGCATAAATGTATGGGTGGTGTTATCCTCCCAGCAAGATAAAGTGAAGAACCATGCACTCCATAATATTTATAACATGGCTTTACAATTTATTAAGTGCTTCTGAAAACCTCATCTGGCCTTTCCCTACTCACCTCCCTCTTCTGGGACTATTTCTACCATTCCATACTTCTCGGCACCTTCCCACAGCTGTTCTCTTCTTTCCGGGTAACCCACGGCAGAAACTATGGTGGGTTGTTTTTTTTTTTTTTTTCAGAAGATCCATCTGTAAAATTGGGATTTTTACCTCTGAGGTGGGACAGGCAGGTGGCACCACCCTCTGCAGTGGTTCATGAGCCTGAGTGCCAGCACAGCCCACCCCTGTCACCACTGCTCCCCTCCGCACAGGGATGGGTCTGAGTGTCATCCCTGCTGCTGGATACTTGTCAGCACTCCACAGCACACACACAAGCAAATGGAGGGGCTGCTTTTCATGTAGCCACAGAGTCTGGACTCTGCTAAGTTGTGGATGTGAAACACCACAATGCTTTCTGCATTGTAGGGTTTTGACCTGTTTCCAATGCCTCCCCTGAAAAAACCCCAACCCAAACCTCCTATACTATTCAAATTGTGGGCTGAGAAATGCCTGTTCCACAATTATGAATCAACCAAATGTAAACTGACATTTTAGGAACCCACAAAAGGCACCACCCTAAGTCAGGATTTATCCTTCCAGGAAATTTTCAATCATATTGTGACTGATAGAAATATTAAGATAATAAAAAAGGGATGAGTCTATGTGTGCTTGCAGGCATGAAGGTGCAACAGTGAATACCACTCTTCTAACAACAAACACAGTGGGGAAAAGAGCACTAAATGTCTTCCCAATGACTTGTGATGCAACATCATCTCTGACATTAGATACTGCATTTGTTTGCCTAGCATTTCAAAAGCTCCTGGCTAGAAATCCTGACCACACGGCAATTTTCAATGCCTTTGTTCCATATCTTTGGGGTAAGGAAGGCTCATTCAGTTTGCTTGAATGCACTCGTCTCTTGTGCAGAGGAACCATTTTTCTCCCCCTCCCATTTAAATTCCAGTGGACTTGAGAGCAGCTCAGAGGTTAAATGAAAGATAAAGAGAAGAAAGGAAGATAAGTAGTATGAATATGAACAGAATAGAGAGGGAGCTAAACCTGTAATTCAGAAATTCACTGCTGTATTTTGTAAAGAATGTGGGTGCTTACAATATTCTTGTTTAGCATTGATGCAGCCACTTGTCTTCAGGGAATGTATCTAAACCTATAAGAGTTTTATCATTCTTGTTGTGACCTGTGATGAATGAAGAGACACTATGCTTGATTTCTACCTGCAAAAGAATAGAAATAGACCCAGATGCATTGCAAAAAAAAAATTCTGATGCACAATAAAATGTCATTAAAAGCTATTTAAAATTATTTCTTTGTCTCTAATTATACATTAAACCTCTTTTACAAAGGTGCTGCTTGCTTTCCTTGCTTTCCTTCCAAAGCAGTGCAAGGGAAGGTGTTATGATTGTTTTAAATTGTTTAGAAATGGCTTTCTCCTTTGAAGGTAGTAGCCATAATTGAGACTTTGTTTATTTAGTGGAATACCATACTCTCAGTTTCCTCCAGTTGAGGTAGGTTTTCTTCAGCATGTTTATTGCATATGACATGAATTTTATTTATGTGGGGCAAATACAATCTCTCATAGGGAGGCAATCTGAATTGATAATGGGTCAAAGGGAAAAGACTGTGCAGTATTTATTTGTGTATTCCTTAGATTTAATTGCTATGGCATTCCTTTCAATCTGTATGGATTTTTTCCTTTCTATTAAACTGGGTGTGTAATGACTGCCATCTATATCAGCCACAACTTGGCCCAGTAACTCTGCAAACTGCTGATGAACTAGAAGTGTATAGACTGAAAGATAACAGATTGCCTGGCACAGACTAAATACCTGAAAAGGTGGTGGTTCTTTCTTCTGCTTTAAGGACATGTGGGACTAAAGAAATACATAATAGAATCCTATACAATGTGCAGTACATAATATATAATCCTTTCCATATAGGACAACACAAACAGGAACACTCTCAATACTCAATTTCATTCATCAGCATCACCAACTTAGATTCTCAAGGTGAAAAGTAATATTTTTTCTTTAACTGGAAAAGTCTTGTAAATAGTGCTGCGTGATTACAGGGTGGTATCCCTACTAGCTGGTTGTATACTTGGAACCTCGGCAATGCTTAATTTTGGTAAACAGTGCAAACACAAGTAGCTGAACCAAGATCCCAGCCCTGCAATCAGATCTCTGCAGGTGGTCAAGTACTCCTAGAATGCAACCATGGGAAAAAAAAAAAAAAAAAAATAGTGGCTTTGCCATTCAAGGTAACCAGGCTCTCCAGACAAAGAAAATGTTTATTGAAAAATGCAAGTATGTGATCATATTTTCTTCTCAGAAGCAAGACAATTTTTCATGTGTTTCGTGTCATCCCTCATTTATATGGAACAAAAGAATATATCTTGATTCTACTTGGACCATTCTTCAGATTAATAAGTGTTACTCTGATGGAAAAGCCTTTTGTGCTGTGTTTAGGGACATATTCCCTCACTGTTTTCAGCTTTCTGAAATAGCTCTGACAAATCAAAAATTTGAGTTAACAACCAGATCAGTGAAAATGCTGGCAGCATAATGGGCTCTGTTTTATTCACAGGCCAGTGCTACCTGTAAACACTAAAAACTAACAGCTGTTAGAGCAGACCCAGGTTACCACAGCTCCTTAGGATTTATCACTGTAGCAGTCCCACTCCCAGAACAGCCAGCTTGTTTTAATGAAATGTAGCTTTCAGTTTCATACTGTAAAGCAATCAGCCTTTTCTATAAATTATCCATTTTTCTGGAGTAGAGAGCTGTGTTTCCTGCACAGGGTTGCTGAAGGAAAACTTATCTGGAAAAGACATTCTCCTCCTGATAGTGGCACTGCTTCTGTGGAGCTAGTAAGAATGTAAATCTTTAGACAAGTTTAGCAAGCATTTTCCACTTCTTCACATCAATCTTCAGAGGCTGATAAAAAAGAAATGCTGTAATATTAGTGTTTTAAATAGCCATGTGAAATGAGGAATGAGACAGCAATCTACACCTTTCTCTCTGTCTTTGTAAGGATTTTTGACTGATTGTTATCTGATGATTTACACAATTCCATCCATGGAAATCTCTGATACACTGTTTCCAAAATTCACAGTCCGTTTCCAGGATTCATTCATTCACACTCAGCTTCATCACATTAAGATTCTGTTCTCTCTATTAGCATGTATCTCCTTTCCATTAGGTGCATGTAATCTGCTAACAAGTCTTTCCATGTCATTCTTTTTCTTTCTGTTTACCATTTATTATTCTCCTGTTTCCTCTGTGAAACACCTGATTTATCAACATAACATTTTTATTTTCTGGCCCAGACGTAGTGGCTGTGTCTGGTCTCCTCTGCTAGAGTCTCTGCTCAAGACAGGGTTTGCAGCAAATCCTCTGTCTGGTGGGATTGGTCATAGCCCTGTGACTTGCTTCTGCCTCACCTCCAGACTCCTTTTTTGCATTCTCCTGCCCTGCTGCAATTTTACCTAAGCTTCTCCAAACTCGATCCTCCCTTGCCACAATGTTGGGAAGCAAAGTTGCCCTACTCCATCAAAATTACTCATGGTTTGAAAAATGTTTGGCCCCTCCTGAACTCTTCATACTTGGATTAAAGTGGAGAATAAGGTTTTGCTTCTCACTGCCATCCCCAGCTGAGAGAACATGCCTGACAACATGTCACATTGACATCCAGAATATTCAGGTATCCCATCAGTGTAATTCCTTCCTATCCCACCAGTGGAATTCTTTCAGGCATGCCTTCCTAGTAGCCATAACCATGGATAGAGGAAGGAAAAGCCATGGTCTGCTCCATATTTAACATTCTACAAGATAGGTAGAATCTTACATACCTGCCAGATAATAAAATCATTCCAGAGGATGCTCTTATCCTGTTCTCAGTCACACTGAATTTGCATATTAATTAACTTTGCTTCTTATTTGAAGGCAAAGTGATATATATTAATGTTTTCAATGTATTTTCAATTGTGTGGTCAGATCACCAGCTGTTACCATTCCTTAAAATTTATTTGAAACAAGATATGATGAAAATGGTCACATTAAATGTCTTTTGCTACTGTACAATGAAGTTTGTTTATATTGCCTTATAATGTATACAACTGTGCTCAACTTTAGGCACTGAAGTCCTTTTAAGTCCTAAGAAACACCAACAGTTATAGGGCAGATCTTTTTTGCAACCTCCTTTCTGGATGACAATATAAACATTTCCAAAGAAAAACACATTTTGTAAGAGTCAATACTATTCATTTGCCATTAAGCAACACAATAATTATTATAATAAAGTGTAGCTTACACCAAGTGACATTGTGGTTCTTAAATGTCTGCCTTGCTTTAGTAGTAAGAGCCAAATTTTGCTGCCACTCAAGTCGATGGGGAATTCTGGAAAGTTCAATGAGAAAGAGGCTAGAACCTCCACCAGCTGCAAAAGCTTCTTTGTGTAGGGTAACTCTTCAAGAGGTGTAGCATCCCTTTCAGTTCCACATGCCTGAAAACCTGCAGCTTTCTTAACCTTAGCCAAGCAGGAAACACTTCCTCAGAGGACTTAAAGATGCCTAGTTAATTATCTTCACTGTATTTTTACTCCTGAAGCAAATTTGAACCCTTCTATGGCTCACAATGTAGTTTTGAGGTCTTTTATTGCAGGTTAGCAGGAGCATCTAATTCTTGGTTCTTACATGCTGCCCTTTTCTGATTTCTTCTCTAACATCGAGTTATTCACTGAAGGAGCCAAACCTTCATACTCTGCCTGATGTGAAACAGAGGGGACTTTATTTCTGGAGAGGTGGCCCAAATTCAAGTATCTCAACAGCAGCTCCTGTCTGCTGCCCTCCCCAAGGAATGATGATGGGACGTCCGTCAGCGCTGAGTTACACAAGAGGCGCCCGATAAACCTCTCTGCGTTCTGTGCTTTTCCTGCTCTAATGAGAGGGTGATGATAAGGTGTTACAACACACGTGTGCAAGACTGGGCACTGCTTGTTACAACAGAAGGACTAACTAGGTTCCTTGCAAACAATCTAACCTCTCCCTACCAGAAGAATGAATTCTTAATCAGCACGATGGGCCCAAGTTTCAGTCACCACCTTGTAGATTTACAGACCCCGATGTTTGTGCATGTACAGCACTAATTGAAGATCCAGGCTTGAAAGCTGGGTAGTGTAACAAAGCCTTACCACCTGCATATTGGCCAAAAAAGGAAATTTGTAGCACAAAGCAACCAAAAGAAGAGATCCATTTTGTTTTATCACCTGGAAGTGGAGTTAATATTTCTATGTGCTTGTCTTTGTTTTCAACAAGAGACAAAAAATGAACTGGAATGTATTGCAGCTAAAATAAGATGTGTTGGCAAGCAAGGCAAATTTGTTGTTTCTCATTCTTCAAGGGATCTTAGAGAGAGCTGGTAGCATCAGGTGAAGTTTTAGGTTAAAGACCTAAGGTAGTAAAGCTCCTTTTTTTCACACTGTGATAAGCTTTGCCAGACTTCTGAGTGTGAATCAGCACATGGGTACCATTTTCAGGAGGGTGACGAACTCTTTCATGACTGCTTCCAAACCAGTTTTGGTCACCAGGCAGTCTGGGCAGGGCACTGGCACTTACCATGCCAGGATCGTGCCAAGAACCCTAAAGGCTCTTCCTGCTCTGTGAGAGGTGCTGCCATGGGGCCACAAGGGCAATTCCCATCTGCTTCTTCTGCAGGTGCATGGGCGGCGTTCACCACATGTGAGCAAAGAGAAATTGCGTAAAAAATCTGGTGAGGATGAAGGACTAAACCCTCTGAGCCAAGAAGCTTTTGTGTGAAAGAGGAAGCAGGGAGCAGTGGAGGGGAGGAGCGCTGAATCCAGACGTTACCTCAGGCATTAACGCCCCGAGGGCTAGTGAGAGATATGTTGGTGTGTTTACAGAGACAGATTAAAATCAGATTTCACACATAGATATCTAGCACACCAAGGGTTATGAAAATCCTCCTTGACTGGTGAAAGAACAATAGAATTGTGGTTGGTTGCCCGACAAACCTGAGGAAGCTTGGCTCTATTCCATGCCAACAGACAATACAGAAACCACACAATGAACAATTGCTTTTGTACTGAGCTGAGGAAGTCTGAAGTGAAGGAGGACAAGATCTGAAAGGTAAGCTTGTAGTTACACAAATCCACCCTATCTTTTACGTACACCTCAGTAAACCATTACTCAGCCTGTGAAACCATGCATTCACCTCCTGTGCCTTTTCACAGCAGTGTCACATACACTCAAACATTTCTGTTTTTGGTTTTTTTTGCTTTTCCCAGTGTCCTAACCCAACATGGTGGGAATGCCGACATGCCATTTGGCCTGCAGGCCAGAGCCAGGATTGCATGTGCCTTGAGCAGCTGCCAGCCCAGCTCCCAGCTCTCCCAGCTGCCCAGAGCAGAGGCAGCCAGTGACCAGAGTGTGGTCAGTGCTGAGCACAGCTCAGGCTGCTGTGCCAAAGATAACAACACTTCTGTCCCAGCTGAGCTCATGGAAGCTCCATGGTGGCTCATTCAGTGGCCCAAACAGACTCTCATCAGCCTGGAAAATACCATGTAGATAAACTCAGAGTAGCTTTCAAAGGAGGCAAGAAATGTGTGTGCTCAGGGGGGAAAAACAGGGTCTTCACACACCACCTGGATCTCCAGAAGCATTTAGCAGGTATGATGCACACCACGTCACTCAATCTGAGCCCTGTCCTTCCCCAGCAGCCATGTATTTCCTGTTATTGACTACATTTAAAACACTCCAGCATGCAGACCTGAGCACTCTCAGGGAATCAGTAACTATTTTTTCTGTCTGCATCTCAGTTACGCAGCCTATCTACACTCATAACTGAAAATAATGTGGGATTTTGTTAAGACATGATACCAGAAGGACTTTCTCATGGTAAAAAATTAGGAAAGAAAGAGGTTTTAGCATCTCTTCTTCCTCCCAAAGTTACAAGAGTTGAAGCCATACACACTTATTTTTCAGTCCTAGAAACTTACTAGGCAAAATTAGCCATTTCAGTGCTGTCTCCCAGAGGAGCAATTCTGGATGTTTTCCATTAAATAAAATGAAAAGGTAATATTTCTCATTTATGTCTTTATGTCATTCCAACTCAAGGAAACTCATAATCATGAGTCTCACTGGGGCCAAGAAGCAGGTATGACTATGTCTTGAACTGAAGGGACAATATTCATATCCCACAGGCAAGAAAAAAAAGCATGTTCCTATCAAATTCCTGAGAGCTAACAAAACCATGCATGCATGGAGATGCATTTATAGAGAGTCAAATCACAAAGTTTAACTCACCTTAAGCTTAGGGAACATCAGTGAAGCCAGTGGAAGCACTTACATATGGTTAGATGAACTGGAACACTGTGTCACAGCTATAAACTATCTGACTACACTTCAGCCAAAGTTTTATTATCAAGACAGCATCTTAACTGACTTCTCCTCCTGTTTTTGTGCTCTGCATAACACAGATATTAAACCCACTCTATATTGTCTTAATGGACACAGAACCTTCTGTGACGAAAATACAACAGGGCTGTGAGTATTAATTTGCATACCTCTGGAATATTAAAATTTTGTCACAAAAAAGTGATTCTGCATAATTTCACTACCTGGGACCAAATCACTGTAAAACTCTCTATGGAAAAACTGTCAGGGGTTTACATGTCAAAATGTCATAAATTCATACAAAATAGTTCTGGAAGAGGCCTGGGTGGGTTGTGGAGTATATCCTGCTGCCCAAGACAGGACCAAGAAACTTCAACTCAGCTGAGGCAACATTAGGAAGGTTTTTTTCCAGTATCCAGATTAAACACTCCCCCATCCAGTTTGCCCTATTACTTTTAGTCCTATCCTATAAAGACATAAGAAAATAAGTTATTCCCTTTGTCTTTATAACAATTTTTGTATCTATCAAGATCAGCTGCCTCATTTTTTTTCTGCAGACTATTCATCCATAGTTCATTCAATTTTTCTCTACGTTATCTTTTTCTTAAGCCTCCAATCATTTTTGCTGCTGTCCTGCTGACTTTTTCAGCCTGTGAAAAATCAGAGTTTGAAATGGTTCACACAGTCTAGTAGAAATTTTGTCCTTTTAGAAATTGAATTATTATTGACTTATTTTCAGTTTGTAACCTCTTATCTATAGTGCCTCTGTGATCGTTTCAAATGCCAACTTTATATCATTCTTCAGAAGACATTCTGAAAACTTTCTCCTTTGTTTTGGAAGGGTTTGTAATAGATACTCTAATTAAATTTCAGCCACATAATTTGCTTCTAACACACTAATCCATCTTCTTTAATATAGGAGATGGAAACCACAAAAAAATCTGATATTCTTGCAGGAGGCTCAGCTTGGGCAGGGTTCTGTCACAGGCCACAGCTTTTGTACCTACATGTACAAATATATATATAAACAGGCAATTATCTTAAAGTTTGATAAATTGAAGCCCTCAAGGGTTAGCTAAGTGAACTTTATATCTTTTGGGAGAGAGAATTTCCCAGCATCCCAGTGAAACACAGAACTGTTGCTTCTAGCTATGTCAGAGCCCAAAATAAAACTAATTAAACATGAAGACCATTGTAAGTAAAATTCTTCAAAAAAAATAGTCTAAAATAGCCTAGCCTAGAAGATCTGCACTACTTTATTCTGCTCTTGAGTTTCACATGTATTTACAATAGATAGGATACTATATGCTCAAAACAGAAGGAAAAAATATATGTCAAAGCTTTCTAAAAATCAATTTCTGTGATTTGTGCATGTATTTACAATTTTAAAAATTACTCAGCTGAGTTTATCTCCACTTTACTATTGCTTATTCTTCCTGATCCAACCTTAGATTTACCCATGTACTCGACCACCACCTATATGCAAATATTTTATATTCAGACATACAATTGATGCACAGGGAATTGATGTGCTATGGATGAAAATTTATGAATTGTTTAACCTGCAATTTTGAGTATTTTGAAAACATAATCCAATAATTGTCAACATGTGCAAGCTCAAGTAGCCCTTCTTTGTGGACTGATCCTTTTGGAATCCCTACAACTAAATTGTATTGGTTTCTTAACCTGTCTGAAGCCAGACTAGGTATAAAGGGTTTCCCATCTTTGGGATTTGCTGTCTTCAAACTGCTTTTAGTGTGGTCTGGGTCACTTCTGCATGAGCACTCATATTCATACAGGTACAAAAGTGATTAACAATTACAATGAAAGATACCACCTTCATACTGACCTGATTTTTAGCTCTGTGACATTTTAGGTTTTACTTTCCACCTCCCTTTCCTCCCAAGGTAATGTTAGCAATTTGTACAGTAAAACTAACAATTTCCAGATGTCCTGAATTAGTTTGAGATATTAAATGATACTAAAAAGCTCTTTAAACAGCTAAAGATTTGTTTAGAACAGTGCACATCCGGCTTTTGAAAGCACAGACTAAATCAAAGTATCCATGCACTAACTTCTCTTAGGTCTGAGGTCTCCACTTCCTCACTCTGAGCAGCAGCAGTGAAGTTATTAAAGTCTTTCTGTTCAGTACACTCTTCCAAAGATTCTAGTTTGGCTCTTTCTTTTGAGATTACTTTCAGAGAAATGTGAAAATAGAAAAACACAAGAAACTATGAGGATAATTCATCTGAACCTTGATGGATACCACAGATGCAAACCAACTCTTCTGTCTTTAACAGTGTTTTGAGACAGTACTACAATAGGAGCTCCATAACAGCTTGCTCTTTTGAGTACAAAGAATATTTAGGGTTATTAAAAGAAAGAATTCATTGCAGTAGATCAGGTGTAACCAACAGCTGCTCAAAGGCATTTCCAGAAACCTTTCCGATGGAAAGAAATGTGCTGCCTTACTTCTGTCAATCCTGGCACATGTTGTGTTTGAGCTTTACCATCATTTACTCACAAACAAGAGATCTAACATCAGAAGATGATTTGGAGAGAAATGGGAATTAACTAACTTTACTTGCACACAGACCTGTCACACCCATTATGACTCCGAGTTTAAACCCTTACTGAGAGATACCCACACTGAAAGCAAGTAGTGTAGGAAACATCTAATAGGTTCTGAAAATCAACCAATCTTCTTTCTTGCCCTTCCTCTCCCCTTTGCTTCATTTCTTCTTTCAGGTTTCAGTAGGACAGAGCTAGGAATGCTCCAATGTGTTTGGAATACTGCTTTGCTCAGAAACTGCAACTTTCACACAGAGACTGCAGGACCCCCAAGCAGATCCCTGCTTTGCCTCCTTCAGATCAATCTTTTGAGCCTGCATCATCTGTGTCAAATTTAAAGTGAGCCACGTAGGCCAAGGCATCTCATTCTTTCAATCCCTTTTGCTATTCTTCTTTAGTTTTTGAGAATTCATTCCTGATTCTAATTTCCTCACAGCAAGTGTAGTTCCACAGAAAGAATCACCTCAGCAGGTCAGCAGTTCCCACAAACAATAAAATAACTAGTGGCAGGTAATTCTCCACTAGCTCTGTAAGAATTTCTCCTCATATCTCTTTCTGCATAAAAGATCCTATCCTTATGACCTCAGAGAGAGAAGTTCTGTGTTTAGTTCCTACAATTAATTGGCGCATGGGAGCAGAATTTGGCCCAAGCAGCTGAGTGGAAAGGAAGTCTGCAGCTAAGTACTTGCTTCTCTTGAATAATATGAACCACAGCTTAGAATAAACAGAATAAACATTAACCAGCAGGTCATGCTTGTTCCTTCTCCTGAACCTTAAACAATGCCACAAGGAACCATCCCTTCTTTTCTTCCTGCAAATGCCATGCAGGAAGAGGAAGTAGCAACAAATGGTGAACTTACAAGTGAAAAAAGTGGGTTTGTTTGGGTTTTTTGATGGACAGGCTGGCAAGAGGCAGTGACAGTGTCTGAGGAGGAAGAATAGAAGGAAATCTGGCAAGGACACCAAATCCTTGGGATTATATTCATCCAGTTCCCAGCAGGACTTACCTAATAGTACCAGAAATGTATTACCTAGAAATCCCATTTCTTACACGTCCAAATTGACGTTGAGTCAGTTATGAGATTTCCCATACCCCTGTCCTGTAATCACTCAGAATAGCAATGACTTCAACCATTTCTTGAGAAATGGCCATCATGATGTTTTAAAAATTGGCAAGAGGTTCTTGAAAATTGCTTTCACTGTGTCAAATTTAAAGGGAAACTGGATTACTTCAAAAAATGCTACCCCTTCAATCTGTATGGTAGCCACTTGAGCACTGGACAAACTGGAAAATAAAAGCAGTTTTTAAGCCTTAGTTTTCCAAATAAAGTCCCTCATGTTTGGCAACAGTTTTAGTTGTGTTTTTCTAGTTATCAATCCGTAGGAAATGCCCATACATTAGTTTCCCAGTTCCTTTTCTTGCTAATTCTTGGACTACAGGGGAGAAAAAAAAAGAGGTGCTCTAAGTTTTTTTGGTTCCTACAATTGGTTTTCCTCTTGATGCTGCACAGAGGTGTTCTTAATGAAACATTGTGTGAAGCATAGATTAATATCCTTTTATTCATTCAAGGAAATGGCATCTCCAGGTGCTCTGACTGAAATGAAGTGGAACAGTGAGAGCAAACCCATATTGCAAGTCTATATTTTATATGGGGGAAGGCAGAACCACATAAAATGCAAAAAGGATAATAAACCTGCAATAAACCAGGACAGTTATGAACTCTGCCTATTATAAATAGCCATTAAGCTTTTTTTTAAAATTCCTTGCAGTCTTTTGAATTCACCATGTATCAACTTGATGAAGTCTGAACACTTATTGTTACTTTTAAAAAGGGAGAAAGTAAAAAACATAGGGGTCATGAAAGAAAAATAAATTTTCTACTTTGTACCACACAGAACAGTCAGGATGCTTCTTTTGTTTTAAGGAATTAAAAGATTAAGTAATATATTTAATGTGTAAGGAAATAACTTATTTGGTTGAGCTCCCTTGAAATATGATAGATGGCAATTAGGTGAATTCCAGCCTACAGGATGATACATTTTATTAATTCACTACCAAACAAACTCAAGAGTTGAAAAGATCTGAAAGAATACATTTCGCAAAGCCAGCACAATCCTATGTGCAGCTAATCTCTGCTAACAACCCAACAATGTTATCCAAATTGCCTAAGGTGAAGAACAAATATAAAGGGAGAATGCACATTATGTTTCACTAAAGAGAATAGATGTTAATTTAATTAAATAAAAAGGCTTCACAGTGCTTTCAAAGCAACCACAAATGTAAACACATTTAATCCCTGGGAAAGTGTCTATTGTAGTAGACAGAGCAGCTCAGCCAGTGAAGCTGCAATGGAAGCGTGACCGGAGCCTTCCCATGGCAGCAGCACGGACCCAAACCCCTCTTTGCAAAGCAACACTTGTTCTGGCACCAGCTTCTGGAGTTCCAAAGCACCAGGCTCGTGTCACTGCCAAGGCCACAGCTCACTGCTGGTGGAATTTCTCAGCCACGTGAAGCAAAACTGGTGCTTTGCATTATTTTCAGTTAGCCCTTGTGGGTCTGAGAGCCAAATCTGACCATGCATGTGTAACACAGCAATGATGTTTTTTATGTCACAGAACCAAACTGATACTACTGGCTCTGGAAATCTGGTAAATGTCCTTCAAATTATACTCCAGTTCAGCAAAAATTATCCAAAAATGCGTAGGTGTAATGTGTGCCTGTGCAATGCACCAACACAATGCATCTAAGTTCAATTAAATATTCAAATTCATTATGAACAGAAAAGATTCCTTTACTTCATGAGCCCTTTATGTAGGGGTTGAAACAGGGATTACTAAAACAGAACATCTGAGGACACATAAGCATGACTGGGACAAGTAAAAATAGTTTTTGCTCAGGTGTTCCCTTCTTTCTCCAAAACATTTTTAGTGTGATCAGTAAGGACCAGATTTCATCATCTTTATTACCCCTATCTCTAATTTGGTTGATCTCATTGGTTCTTTCAGCTGCAGAAAATAAATATTTCACAAGGTCCTCTGCACCACTGTAGGGTCACAAAGGGAGCACCATGCCTGCTTACACCCCTCCAGAAAGATTTAATAGAGAGAGAAAGTGCACGTGGGCTTGCCTACACACAGAATAATTGTCCTTATTCTCATTGTCATAGCAGGATATAAGAAAAAGAGTTCTTTTTCTGTCATGTCTTTAAGTTAAATCAGTGAAGTTGCATATGTCTGTGGATTCTTATGAAGAGAAACAAAGGAGGTGAAGGAAAAAGAGGTTTCTTGGAAACGTTTAAGAATTAAATTAACAAAACTGGTTCAGTGACAATTACTAAAGCTCTTCAAGAACGGAGAAATATCCATTGAGTTCACTACAGTTGCTGGTCACCACCACACTGAAATTTCTAGGGCCTTTTGAAGTGCAAACAATGAAAGGCAGCTGTAGGTGACCTCCAGCACTTTCCCTCATACACATTTCACTAAAGTCTCTTTATTGCCATTAAAAGTAAACCTCTTTCAAAATGAATGCAAAACTCATCTGGAGGCCAGCTCACTGTCACTCTGAATTTCTGCACTGTACCACCTGCCGTGGGCACGTTGTGCTTAAGGACATTGAAGGGGGGTGGACAGCTCCCTTCCCACCCTCACAACTCTGCTCCTGGCTATCCAACAGGCCCTGTGTGCTCTTCATTTCCAAGACCTTTACTTTCTAATGGAATAGAATCATTTGGCTTGGGGAAGACCCTTAAGACCATCAAAGTTCAACCAGGATCCAGGTCATGGATGAAGACATTGAACAGGATGGGCTCTGGGAGCACCCATGGTGTCTGGGCACCAGTTGGATCCAACACCATTTCCCATCTCTGGGTCTGACCATCCAGCCCCCTTTTCACCAGCAAGCTGCCCACCCATCCCAGCCAGGAGAGTTTTGTGGGACACAGTGGCAGAGGTTTACAAAGTCCAGGTGAGCAACATCCACAGCTTTTCCCTCATCCACTCAGTGGGACATCTTGCCATAAAATGGGATCAGACCAATTTTCCATAACCCCAGGCCAGCTGGGGCTGGTCCCCTAGTTGTCCTGTGTGTGTTTGTGGTGGCACTCAGGAGGACCTGCTCCACAATGAGCTGTTCTGGACTCTCTCATGAACTGGCCCACATGTACCTGGGCACTTTTTCAACACTGGAGATGAACAGCAATGTAAACTGAGAAGTATCCCTCTTCCAACATGCTCAGTTTTGTATTTGAACATGCTCTGAACTGCGTGTAACACAACTGCTCCACCCTACCCCGGGGGCAGGGAGTTAAATACTTCCCTTTGTCAAGTTTGCCATGTAAATCAGAGCGAGTTCCATCACCTTAGGGATGTGTTCACTGTCCTTGTCCTTTGAATTCTGACATTGCATGCTCTGCAGTAAAGCAGTGGAAGTGGAGATTGGGAACGTTTTCCTGAAGACTCGAGAGACCCAAACTAGTTTGAAGTTATGCTCAGCTTAAAGAAAAATATGTGAAAAGGGACACTAAAAGGTTTTTTTAAAAAGGAAAATAGTAAGGGACACTAAAATGTTTTTTTTAAAAAGGAAAATAGTAAGGGCAAAGGAAAGTAGTGAGGAAAGGGGTGAAGGGTGAGAAAAAGGGAGAAAAGAGCAGAAATGGAGAAGGGGAAGAGAAAACTGGGGGGAAGCAAGAAAGAGAAAAGGAAGAAAAGTGGAAGGGGAACAAAAAGGGAGAGGAGGGAAAAGAGAGGAGAGAGAAAGGCTGGAGAAGAGAATATGCAAGCAGAATTCCAGTCAAGACAGCGTGGATCTGAACAGTTTCAGGTCTCACCTATTTTAATGTTTATGTTTATCTGTTTGGAGATCCTGACTGCTCTTTTGTGCAGTGTACCAGTCCCTTATCCTTTCAAAATGAGTAAACACACCAAGGCACTGCACAGCCTGGGAGTCAAAGTGAAACATAAAGTTCTTATCAGTAACTAAGGGATTCTTCCTGCTGCAAATACAAGATATCATTTTGATAGCAGAGCTTCTGCTGGATAACCTTCCAGAGAATTTAGAATCTTTCTGACTAGCCCAGCACAACTCATTGCAAGGGAGGAAGTCAGTCTGGATTTTTATTATATACTTATACTGCTAAATCTCTAGAATTCTACCTTAAGATTATTTTTGAGCCTCGGGTGTTGCATGAGCCCCATTCTGACTTCCAGCACAAATAGGAATTCCTTTCTCTGTGCTAGCAATCCTATTCACTGCTATTCAAAGATATTGTTTAAAAAATTGTTTCCTTCATATATTTGTCTTCATATACACAAGCAAATGCACATAAATTTATAGCTTTAGCAAAATGTCAAGCATTAAAGGAAATATTCTGATTAATTCTTAAGCGTGGTCACAAAGCAGAGTTTCAAGAGCAATTAGTTGATGCAAAGATTAAGACTTGGGAAAACAAAAATGTGATTCAGGAGATGTGTGGCAAAAAGAAATTAATAAAACAATTCTCCCAGACTTTCATGTAGGTGGACCATAGCCATTTCCACCTCCTTCTCCTCCTCAAAAATCCCCAAACCACAAAACCTCTTCTGAAATAAAAAAATACCTTAACAGAAACCAAGACTCAGCATGTATTCATTAGCATGGTTTAACAAGACTATCACATGCTGCTTTTCTTTTCCTGTTAAATAAGTTTGATAGATTTTATTTAAATTGTGGAAATGTTAAAAGATGTTATAATTGGCATTTCAAGAGGATTCTTCAAAAATTAGCCATAAAAAGGCATGAGATGAGGGGAAGGAGGCACGAAAGTGAGAACTGTACAACTGAATCCAGGATTTACTTTCTCTGACTCCTATTAATTTTCTTTTTTCAGATTGTTGGGAGCAATTATTGTACCAAAAATAAAGAAAAATAACAATTGGAATGTGCTTGTGCGATGAAATGGCCATAGCAGCATTCATTGGAATCCTATAATTCCACATTATATTGAGGAGGTGTAAAATAATGATGCAGACCTGGCATAATTATGGCAATTGCTACTTCAGTCAAGTATTAATTCTGAGGCTTCTCATGAGGTTTTTTTTTTTAACAGTGAGTAATGTCCCAGACCATACAATTCCTCTGTCTCCATCACCTCTTTAAATCAAAACTGCTGTTAGGACACAGTTTATATTTAGCAATAATAATGTATATAGTCACAGGAATCCATGAATGAACACGGGCAGACAGAGTTTTCCCTACAATCATGCTTGCCTGGGCAAAGTACCTTAATGCAACAGAGCTACGTGAAATTCTTGTGCTACGTGTTGCTTGAAAGTTGTTTTTTTCAACATAGGAAAGATGGCATGTGTAGATAGTTATTTTTCTAACATATCCTCATTAAGGCACCAAGACTTAGTTGGAAATGGTTTCCCTCCCCTTCCTCACCATCTGTTATCTAAGTGTTTCACCTAAACCCCAGGAGACTGAGGGGTAGTGCTGGAAAATTTCCCTCTGCTTGAAGGTGTAGATTTCACCCTCTGCCAAATAAAGTCTAAAAAAATAATAATTTTTTTTAAAATCAGCTTCACCCTGTACATCTGGATTGAGGATCTTGGCAGCAACTTCATCGGGATGCAGATTCCAGTAGCCTGCTATTACATTCACAGCAGCTGGAATTGCAGACCCTAATTTGGAGTTATAATGTAATAGCATAGAGGCAAATGCTTATTTGGGTTTGGTTACAGCCCTTCAGCTTTCACAACATCTGTCCCCACCCACACAGGGCCAGTTTCACCTTACAAAAGAGGGGATAAGCCCTGTTACCTGTATCCTTGTGTCAGGAGACATTTGCAGGACCTACATTTCCAGATTATGTTCTGGCAATGGTCCTTCTAGATGAATTCCTGTCCCCCTCAAGGCTTAACTGTAACTTCAGCAAGTGCTTGTCAGTTCTCAGACAGTTCCCCTCCCACCCAGCCCTGATGCTTGGCACCTCTGTGGCCCCAAGGAACATCCCACCCCTCTAGCACTAACTCAGGGCTCAGCAAGAGCAGGGAGCATGGTCCTGCAGCGTGGGGACCCTGTTTAACATGGCACAGCAAACCCCTCTGATCTCACCAGCACCCTCTTAACAAGGGGCCCTTCAGCACTCAAAAAGAAAAAAAAAAATGCCCAAACGTTAAAAGCAAACAAACAAACAACTTCCTTGAAATTTTAATAGCTCACTTAGTGGTGGTGACAGATGTCAGATTGACAGTGCTGGAGAAGACAGCTTTCAGTGGTGCAGCACAGGTCCTGCTGGGGCACTGATAGTCCTTTCTGCCTCCTGTGCCACCCCCAGACCTCCCCTCATGAATGCAACGTGGTGCTGAAGCCATCACCTGGACAGACCACCTTGAAGGACAGTGTAATCCCCATGCCAAATTAATGCTTAGGTTCCTGGCTGACACTGCCAAGAGAGGTGCCAGTCCTGATGGTCTTTTTAATGTAGATACCTGCCACCCACCGAGAGCCAGTCTGAGAGACCATCAATTCATAAATTTATTCTATTTATTTTATGACATCACATCAATTAAACTTCTATTCCAAAACCTCGGGTTGTAGCTGAAAATACCTCCAGGCAATACCTTCACATTTAAATTAAAAAAATATCTCACTTCATCTGGCTTCTTCTGTTCCTCCTTCCCCCTCATTGTAGCTCGGAAATGACATACAACAGATGAAGGAGTATGGAAACAAACTGAAAATCACCATTTTAGACATTATCCCAGCAGGTGTGCATGTTTTTCTTGGAATTTATGAGAAGCAGTAAATATTGCTAACTCACCTCTGCCCATCTTGCTGCAAACTCTGGCCAGCTTATAAACACCATCCCATTGCCACTGGTGGCAGTGGACATGGCCATCAGAACCCGCTGTGGGAGACTCTAAAGAGCTAACACTCTCTAGTATTGCCTCCCATTCATGCTTTAAATTTGTCATTAAGGTTTTTTTTTTTTTAATTTGCTAAAATTGTTTGAATTAGCCATCAGCAGAGCAAGTCTGGTGGTAGTGTAATGGTTTGGGGCCCTTTCAGTTCAGATGCGAATCACTTGGCCTAAATAAGAAACCTGTCACTGCTGAATTTCATTACTCATTTCCTGTCATTAAATTAGATGAGATTAATAAATAGAAACTGAAAGACAGTTGGCTAAATTCAGCCTTCCAGTGAAACTCATCCCCAAAAAAGTGGTGAAGGGATTCATTCACCGTCTGTGCTTCTTTCTTGCACCTTTTAGAGATGCTCAAGCAGAGTGGGATTGCTTTTCCTAATCTCTTGTCTTAACCCCATTTGTCCCAGGTAGGCATCCCAGCCTGACTGAAAGCCCTGCTAGACACCAGACAGGTTTTGAAATGAATGGGAAGAGAATCCAGCCCCACAGCAGAAGTGAGACTAATTAATGGCGTTTCAGTGAGACGCTGATGTGCCAGAGAGGAGAAAACATCCATGAGGAGAATACCCAAGCAGCCTACACAGCCTTTGAGGCTGTTTTCTCTGGGTAGGGGATCCTCTTCCCCACACCCCATTAGTGCCCATCCCTCTGAGGTGCTGACCCCCACATCCAGCTCCACTCTCCTCTGTGAGATCAGAACCACTGGGTTAAGCAAAGGGAGGGAGTGAGAAAAGCTGAAAGAGGAATCAAAGTCAGGCTACAGTTGACACTTTGTCCCAAATCTGATCCTGCAGTGCCTGGGCATGGTGAGACAGACGACACTGTTATTGTAGTGGGAGTTGGCACCAGCCCCTGCATGGATGTTGCCTAATGCTTTCCATCCTTAGATTCTTTCAATCAATTTTTTAATAACGTTAACACCTCCATTGTTTGTCTTTGAAATCTGGCAGAAGTGGGGATTGCCCGAGGGCCAGTGTCATGCCTTTCACTGGTACTGTTAATAAATTCACATTTGGACAAGTAACAGAGGTGTTGAAAATCATCATTTTTGCTCTGTATTTTCCAGAACTCAGAGTTATTTTGCCAAGCAGCAAACAACTCCAGAGATTTGATGTGTCTGCCTTCATGCTACACCCTGAACATCTCCATGAATGGCAATGACTTGGGCTGGTACAGGAAAACTCCTCTGCCAGTCCACTAAGGGCACTTGATGTAATAGGCACAGGATTACAGCAGCCACTGTGGGGTCATGGAATGGTGGCAGGAAACGAGGAAGGAAGAACAAGTCATTGGGATGAAGTATCTGAAGTGTGGGAGCTGTTGACAATGAAAAGAGAATTGAATTAAGGGAAGAGGGAGGGTTACAAGCAAATATGTAATAAAGACATCACTTAAAAGGAAAATTAAGAACGAGAGCTCATTGTACGTCTCCTGCAAATGTCCAGTTCACAAGGGGAACGACATTTTGTACCGAACTGAATAACCTCTTTCTGTCCATGACACTCAGTTGAAAATTGTTTGCACTGTTAGGCTGGAGGTCACTTGTTATCAATGGGGAACTATAAATGACTATTAAGATTAGACCTTTTTATTGTAACTTCTATTAATTAAATGCCTGTAACTAATATGAAAGTGCATACATATAGCTAATGAGAGAAGGCTGCTGGTTTAGTTTCCATTGTAAGGCTTTTAAATGTGGAGAACCAACAAATTCACAATTGCCTTCTGTAAGTTGATGTATTGCAGACCTCAACGGCAGGAAAACATTGCTATTTTGTCACAGGAACCCTGTGTCAATCTGGAAAATGAGGCAGCTCCTGGTCTCCCTGAAGATGTGACAATTTGAACTAAATACACCAAATTAATCTGGACATAACACACCATGTGTTAGAGAAAAAAAAATGGTGGGGGAAGAGGAAGGGAAAACCAGCACACCTCCTAAGGTCAGGCACTTGGTACAGTCCCCTTCATTTACTTCTGTGCTTGAAGCAGACCCTCAGAGCAGCAACAGAGTGATGGGAAGCAAGTGAGCAGCACAAGGTTGCCAGAAAGAAGTGAACTGACTTTCTGAGAAATTGGTGAACTGAGTCTCTGTTGCTGCTGGAAGGTGGAAACAACAGCAAACCCACGAGGCATGACAAAGAAAAGCCTGTGCTTCAGGAGATGGGAAGCAGAGTTGCAATCTGGTCTGCTCTGACCAGGCAGAACTGCTTTTGGGCTGAGCATCCCAGCACAGCCCTGGGGACACACACCCACCTCCTACCCCAGAGCACTTCTGTGTCCTTTGTCTTCCCAGCATCCCAGCAAGGGCTGTGGTTGTGCTGGGAGTGCTCCCAGCTCTCTGGCACACGGTGCTTGTCTGCTGCTCTCTTCAAACCTCGGCAGCTGCGGGGCTGAGCCGCGTTTGTGCCGCCAGAGTTGATATAACAGGAGTTGCAGTAATTGAGTGCTACATCCAGCCTGGCTGAGGCTGCTTAGGTATGGTTACAGCAAGGTTTTGCAGTTGTTCAGCAGAAGCTGAGCTCTAAACATTCCAACAAGGCAGGAGTAACAGCAGCCTGCTTTGGCAGGGAAAGGGAAAACACAATTCCCATGGTTTCCGTATCATCTTGAGAACCATTTGTGTAAAAATCTCAAACTCAGTGTGTTGGAGCTGCAGACATTCAAAGGCCATTTTGTGAGAAGTTCTGAACTTCCATGATCCATCTGACAACAGGGAAGAATTCTGCAGAGAAAGGTCTGGAAATTAACAATTCCTATTCTGGCTGAGACTGATTAGGATTACCTCTGGGATTACTGTTTACTCACTGTCCAGCAATGCCTATGGATTAATTATTTCAAGACAGTGTTCCAAACTTTTTTCCCAAGAAGCCCTGTTAATGTAACCTTCCTTAACTACTCTTTTGGTCAGTATATGCCAAAAAAAGGTTACACAAAAAATTGAGGAAGTAGAGGAAAGCTCTACTTATACCAAAATTCCACAGTTCCTGTAAGTAGACTAGGCAAAAATAATGTTCACATCCCACTCAATCTTTTCACAAGGTATGCATTTAATTTTGTTGCAGCTTTTGAAGGTTGCTATGTTCCCTTCCTGCGTGCATTTTCATGAGACATTATTGAGTACTGACACGCAGTGTTGAAATGCTGATACCATCCCATTTTGAGAATGAATAAAGTTATAGGATCTGGGGAATATGTAGAGCCATCAAAGCTAATGGAAGTCATCCCTTGGGCTTTAAAGTAAATTCATGTTAAGATCTCCAAGTTATATTTTAAGTCTGTATGGTATTTGGGAAGGTCCTAGAAGGAAGATGTTCCACAAAGAAGAAAAATCATTGTAAAGTGTAGGTGTTCCTACAGGATAAATTATTCTTCAAGAACAGAATATATAATGTAATTCTTGTAGAATTGTGTACAACAAAATTTAAAAAAACCTGCACACACTTTGTTAAAACACCCATTAATCACAGTTTCACCACCTAACAACACAGTAATTTTTATGATTTTAAATTAATAGTTTCCTACTTTCCATTTAGCAGTCAGAGCGTAGCAGGAAAACTGAATCAGTAATGACATGGAAATAATGCTCAAATAAATGTATTTAAGGAAAGGGCTTGTTCATCTCTGCATTAAAAGGAGAATGATTAATACTTCAGCTATTGTTTGAATACCTAAAGGGCATAAACTACTATTTTCCCAATAAAACTAGCACTGACTCAGCGTGTGGTTGCATGAGGTGTTTCTTTTTGGATGTGTCAACTGAAAAGGAGCCTGCTGCAACTGCAGCCCAGATCTGAAGTCAGAGCAAATGGAAAGAGGCACGTAGTCAGGGCCTGATGGTGTTGAGAGAAATATGGGAAAAATAGATTTATTTTTCTGTCAGTCTGCTTTGCCATTAAACTCTGGTTTGGTTTTAAGGTTTTATTATTTAATCCTGCATTACAGTCACACCTGCTAATCTTCTCGCTCACCAGTGCTGGGCACTGCTAGGTGTGTGGTACCCTGGGAGAAACCAGGAAAACCTCACAATGGATGCTTTCTAGGTGCAGACGTGCAGTTTACACAAGTACAGTTTAGCATTTCGCATCGTAAAAAGTTCATTTCAAGTGGATTGACTGAGAGAAAGGACTTTCAACTCCCTCCAGTACACATTGGTTGCTGTGGTAAATGTTTCCTTACCACAAGATGCAGTCCCAGACATGAGGTTTCATAACCCTTTGCCAGCCCTTTCTCATTAACCAGATCAGTCCTGTGCCCTCTCCCTCTCTACACATTTTTAATCTTTGACTTTCAGTTGCTTAAAACTTTCCCAAACCAATCCACTTCAGGAAGAAATAACCTGTGCCCACTTTCTACCACTAGAGAATTTCCTCCCTGGGTACCAATCTGAGCAAATCTCATTTATGCATATCTCTGAACTCATACACCTCCCATCTGTTCTAAGGAAGGTCTTGCACTCACACAGCTCAAAATCAGAACCCAAGCTGTACCTTTTGCATGTTGACATGGAAAGGTTCCTGAATCTCCATTGTGTGAATAATGGCATCAAATATTTACATTATAGCTGCAGTTATAGCTACACATTTCAAAGGGTCTCTCATAGAGGTGGTGTAACTGATACTCACCCTAAGGAGAGCTGGGAACAGAAGCATAACATGAATTGAGCAATATGTGAAATCCTATCAGATTCTCAGAAGTGGAGTGAGCATAAACATCATACCTTGATTGTTTACCTCCAAGAGAGCCTTCCTAGACAGAAGAGTTTCCTGCTACATCCCAGACTTACTATTGTTTGCAAATAGATAAATCTATATAAAAACATATATAATGTATGTAACAGGAATAAGCATATGTACACATATCCCCATATATACTGCACACATGCAAAATACACAATAAACATTT
Source organism: Catharus ustulatus (assembly GCF_009819885.2). NCBI lineage: Eukaryota > Metazoa > Chordata > Aves > Passeriformes > Turdidae > Catharus > Catharus ustulatus. The sequence goes on from NC_046224.1 coordinate 63,073,526, forward strand.
TTTTCTGCTACATTTAATGCACAGCTCATCCAGACCCACATATATATGACAAATCACATTTTCTTTTCCTATGCAACAGTCCCATAAATGCAGAGGATTAGGACTGAGCACCCTGAAGTAGAGGATTCCATTCGATGCCCAGATCCCTCTGTGATAAGTGGGGTTCTCAAGAAAGCTGAGCTCTCCCCCAGCAAGAGACAGATTAAAATGCTGAACATGGCTTTTTTTTTCCTCTAGCCAGACCACAAAACTCTTTCTCAAGGAAGAATGACCTCATATTTTATTAACCCCAGCACAAAGCGAATGAGCTCACACACACACATGCACACATATATATATGCAGCCACATACCCAAGAAAAAACTGAAAGACAGACTTTGAAAAACAGGACTTCCAAGGAAAAGTTAGTAAACACAGATCCTGGAGTCTAAGTTCCTCATAAAGGTAATGCCTGACAATGGTCCTTCTAGAGCTTTGAATATTACATGAGGATTTTGCAGACATGTTTTATATTTTACCATTTCCTTTGCCTTCTCTTCTTTGAATCTAACAGGTAAATAAGTAAAAAATCCATGTTTTTTCTTCTCTTTAGATTTCTCAGAGGGGAAAAGCAATTTGAGATTTTCTTTATAAATACACCCACAGGACAGAATATGTAGAAACCATGTGGGACCAGAAGCACTAAAGCTGCACACAAAACTTGCAGAACAGCAGCAAATAGCTGGACATTACCACAGAAATGAAATCCTCTAAAAGTGTGAGGAAAAGCAAGCTGAGTTCTGCATATTCTTTCAAGGTGTATTGCACTCTTCTGAATAGTTTCCTAATTCCAATAGTCCTTTGTAATTTTGACAGAGTAGAAGTGGAAAAAATGCAGGGCATATCTCTGATGAGAGAAATAACTTAAATTAAAGAAAGGTTTGCACAGGAAGAGAAAGGAAAAGGACTACAACTTCCCTGCTGGAAAAAGAGATGACAGAAGGGAGATATAATATCATCTTCAAAATTCTGAATGGCAAAGAGAAGATGAGCAGAAAATTACTGTTCTCTTTTTCTCATGACATAACAAATGAGGGAGAATTCAGTTCCCTCTGTATGAAAAACAAACAAAAGGAAGTACTTTTTCGCACTACATAATAATTAAACTGTGGAAGTCAACCACAGGATGTTGTGGAGGCCAGCACTTTAACCAAGTCCAGAAAAGGTTTGAGTAAAAGTCAGGAAGAATAAGCTTTATTGGTGGTGCAATGCATCTACCAGTCCCTCTCTAAATCAGTAATTATTGAGAGACAGGAGAATTTAATTGGGAGATGACTTATGTTATATTAATGTCTGTGCCTGCTATTGGCTCCTGCCACAGAAAATCCAAAGGGTTAGCTGCACCTTGGTGCTGCACCTTGATTCTGATTTAATAGGGTGATTTCAGGCTCTCTGAAGACATTAAGTATCAAGGGTGGTGTAGGTGTAGATCCTGAGAAATAATGCACATACACAGAGAACTACCACATTTGCCTTTTTTCTTCATGGGAATGGAATACCCACAAATTGGTGCAGAGATGAAGGGATCATACATGCTAACATGTAAAATACATCTGAGACTGGGTTGTTTTTTCTCCCTAATCTCTACCAGTCTCACAGTTGGTTTGCTTTGGGCCCATGCTCCTGTTTTAGTGTGTGAATGCTCATTTTAAAAGGATTTCTTGAGGGCATATGCTCGGCGTGGTTTCTAGCATTGATTTCATAACCATAACATCATCAACAAGCTGTGGTTTTATGAAACTGAGGAATATATGGTAAAGTCTGACTCAGGGACTGTGTGATTTCAGTGTTCATTGAAGAAACTAACACTGTCTGAGGCCAGGCAGGCATCAGAAGTTTTCCATGCAGTCCTGCAGTACCTTTCAATCCTTGGGCAGGTTGCAGCCCTTTTAATATTTTAGCCCCTGCTGTGCTTGGTTCTGAACCAGCACATGGGTCTCCCTCTCCTGGAATGCTTGTACTCACAATGTGCTTCTTGTGGGTCCAGTGCACAAATCTGGCTTCCAGCACAGTGTTTGTTCCTCTTCTCCCCTTTCCTTCAAAGGATGGATTTTGTAGCACCTGTATCTTTGTTGTTTGTTAGGTATCAAGGTGAAGAAAGCAAACTCCTGTAATCTTATACAGGATGTTAGCCCCAGTCTCGTGGGATGAAAAGCCACTCAGGGAATACCTGAAAGTGCACACCAATGTCCCAAACTCATGGTTCATTCCTAGCAAATCCTACTGCAGTTTTCTTGGGATTCCCATAGATTTTCAAGGATCAGCATTATTTCTGGAGTGCAGACTACCCAAGCAAGGATTCTGTATGAAAACTGGGAGGAATAAGTAGCAATTTTTTAATTCATTTCCTTTGAATTTCTGGAAGCAGACCTTGTTTATCATCTTCCCATTTGCATTGTTATTTGAAATGTTGGGAAGTTTTATGCCAGCCTGTAATCCATAGTAGCTGCTCATATTTAAAACATGTCACACTCCTGACATGTTGGGAAGTATCTGAGCCCAGTATAATATTTGGCTTTCAAATTTTTATTTTGCAACAAGAGGACCAACAGTCTCAATCGGCAAAAGCAACTTTGGTTATTAGAGTTGGGACACGAACTTGGCTTGCTAATGCCAGAGAAATACAAGAGCCTCCTTTCATGCTCTTAATGAAACCATTAATTATGTCAGCAGCTCAAACGATACATCTCCAAACACTTTACATTACTTTGCAAAGGGGTAGTCACATAGAAATCATAGAGAAAAAATATTCTTAACTTCTAAATTCATAAATTCTAATAATAAATAGATTTCTGGTTCCAGGCATTTGTACAGTCATTTTCTCTCATCCTCCCTCCTATTCTGTCGTACTGTGACTGAGGATTTTGTAATTGCTTGTGGAAAAAAGAAGAAACTGAACAATATATCCATATACTGTTGCCTTGTTGCAACCTAAATGAACTTCCTGAGCCTGAAAATTTGGCATGCTTCTGATTAGCAAAGAAACCATCTCAATAGACTTCTTTCTTTATAGCTAAGAATTTGCTGTACCTTACTGTGACCCTTGCTATATTTCCTATCATTACTAAATAGCTGTTTTGATTAAATAATCAACTTGTTGACAATGTTATAAATAATAATTAAATTATTTATCTTTCAGGATTTAAGTAGACACAGTTTGATGCTTTAAAACAGCCTCCGTTACAGAAATGAGCTTTTATAGATGATAAATAAAACCAGATTTCAAATGCTGAAGTCAAAAGAAGTCCTGGAGGAAACTGTTTCCAATCACAGAGCTACAATAATGCTGTCTGTGCTGCAGTACACTTGGGGAGACAGAGAGCTTTTGAAGTAAACCAAAGACTGCATTTGGATGGGTTTTGTTAATCTTTTACATAAAATATATAATTTATTTTTTTATTCCAACAAGGCCAGCTCCACTGCTACTGCTCATTTCAGTAAACAGTCATTCATTGTCTTTCTCACATCTCAGAAGATGGAGCTTATCTGTTCTGTGGTAGTGAAAGTGGAACAAAAAACACAGTAGCATGGAAAAGACAGCAAAATTAACAAGATAATATAAATCCATCGAATTCACATTTTCTTTATGACCAAGCACTCCATTCACTCATCAGAAGATGAAACCTATAGTGAGACTTGTATGAAAGAGGCTGGGTAAAAAGTCCCAGTATTCCTTCACAGAGTAGTGATTTCATGGAACTTTGTACATGGAAATTTTGGGACTTAAAGGTGTGATTGCATTATTTATAATGTGCTTCCAGCAAGGCCCTGGAAACCATGAGAGAAATTCAGAAAAACTTCATCCATGTCCCCATGCCAATATTGTTGGGGAACCTTCCAGTACTGAGGGTGGATTAAGCAATCACCTTTAACTGGGATTTGAGAGAATGGTTTCAGGTCACTGAACTGCCTGACCTGGTTTGGTTATTTGGAGAAACTTGAAAGACTTGAACATTCTGTGTGAATTACTTCAGCAGGTAATGTAAAACTTGAGATGTTTCTAAAATAGCTCTGGTAACAGAGAGGTGTGATTGAACTGTGCACAAAAATAAAAAAGCCAGCATGGAAAAGCTTGGGAATCAGGGTGTAAACCAACTGTAGGAGGTAAGCTTATTACAAAAGAGAGACATCCACAAAGGGCAATGACAGACTTGAGAGATTAAAAAAAAAGCAGAGAAAATACCTACTTTTCATACTAAGGTGAAAGTTCAGGAACAGGAAGACTCAAATCTGCTGTGTTGTAACCCAGCTGAAGTTGATTGAGGTTCATATAAGAGTTACAGTTCCAGCAGAATGACTTACTGTGAACTGTGAACTTTGCACTTGGCAAAATATTTCTGTCCTATACCAATCGGATGAAACAAGACAGAGAAAGTCACAACATGGTTTTAAACATGCTGTAGTTCTTCCTGTCTTTAAGTAACCCATACTTGACAATGTTCCCATTTCTTTCCCCCTGCAAAGGAGGTTGTGTGTCTTGCAACACCAAAGGAAATAAAAAACAAGCCCTAGAATTCTTCTCACTATTACTATCCACAGCTGTCTCTAGTTTGACTTCTATCCTCTTCTTTTGTCTAATGCAGCTCTCAGATAAGTTTCCAACCTTTTTCTCTTGGCTATCTCACAAATCTCCTCCTCCATCCACATCCTCATAAATGCTCATTTCTTCTGTTCAGCAACACCCTGTTTAAATTTCACTTTGCACCAGGTACTGAGTTTCATTACATTCCTATACCTGGCCATTTAGAACCATATCCAGAAGATCTCTCCTCTTTTCCCACTTTCCTTTTCTTGGGCTATCCTTTTCACTGTGCTGCCATTAACCCTTCTTTTGTGATTGTTGTGTGTTTGCATTACTATAAGAGATAAAACTTCACCATGGACCCACAGTACAAGGCACAGAGCACAGAACCTTTATTCACTCTCAAAGTACCTTTAGAATGATGATACATGAAAGTGCCTCCAACCAGTTCCATCCTTCATTCCATCCCTCACTTGTATGGTCTTGAACTTAAGCTCAACATGGTTAAAATCTCAACTGAGCTCCAAATCCACACTTTTTTTTTTTTTATTATTATTTCTCCCTGTTGATAAGTTATCAAACACACAGTCTCTTGGGTGATGGTTCTGGACTTTCATTTTGGTGGTGGGGAAATGAGGTTTGAGGCATTTTTTTCATCTAACACTTGTTGTATACTCAAATATTTTCCTCTTTCAACATCTTCAGAAAATATCTTGAATACAAAAGCTTTCACCAGGCTTCTTCATCCCTGAATCATAACCCTCAGCCACTGCAAGTTATTTATGATCTGGTCTGTTTAAGGAATTGTCCAAATCATCCTTTCTCCTAGTTATATCAGTCCTGCAATTTATATAATTCACAGCCTTCTGCTTCTTCCCCTGTCTTTTCTAAAATGGCAAGCAAACAAATAACCCAAATAAGCAACAAACAAACAAACAAATCCAAATAAAAAATAAACTACCTTTATCCCTCCTTGGTCTTATCTGGGTATTCAGTTCTTTCTGTATTCATGTGTTCACACTAATAACACTTCCCACTTTCCTTATCTGGTCATCCACATCAATCCTTGTACCCCTTCTACCATTAAACCATCTCCTTGCACACCTTTAAATTTCACCTGAAGCTTTACCGGCCTTGATTTACGGACAGCAGACTGGACTGATACAAAGCTAACTGGAATGGATTTGGGATTACTGTTATCCCTCTTTGTTTGTTTTGTTCCCCTGTTGCAACTTGTTCTTAAAGTGGGTTGTTAAGCAGAAGGAATTTCTGTAGCACAGGACTCCAGACAGCACCAAGTGCAGCAGAGTCCTTTGGCTCACAGGCAGCCTGGAGATGTTTCCTATTTTGCAAAACTCCACAGAATATACAGGGGATCTCAGAGGCTTGGCAAAACTTAACAAGGCTGTCTTAGTTCAGCTTTTTTGTTTATGGGGAAAGGCCCTAAAGTTTAACAAAAGTGTTGTTTTGAGTAATCTTGCAATCACATTTTTTTCTTTTTTGCCAGTAAATGTATTTTGAGGCATAACAAGTAAACAGCTTACACAAGCCTGAGCCTGAAGCTGAGCACCTGCACCTCAAATAAGATCATCATTGTTTGAGTAAGGTTTAAATAATTTAGTACAAATTGGCTTTCCTATAGGTGTTGACAAGCACATCATCACTAGTTACTAATGAGTACAGGATTCCAGAGGTCTGCACAGATATCACCCTCCTCCTCACACTGCGCATGTGTCCCTCGAAACAAAGTATTTCACAAACAAGCACCTGGAGACCTTGATTAAAAACCACCTGCTCTAAGCTCTTGGGAAGAAAGATTGCTCAGCGTGCAGGTGGCCTCCACAGCACAGCTTGCTGATATTCCTGATAGCTGGAGTCACTGAAATAAAGTTTTCTTCCCTCCCTCCCACACACATACCCAGCCCTTGATGCTGGTTGACCTCGTGAAAGGAGTTTATGAGTGTGCCCTCAAAGAGCCTGACACAGCCTGACTGCAATGACAGAAGTGATGAGTCTAACAAACCCTGCCTTTGTCACAGGACAGGCCTTTCTTGTCACTGATTACCTGCCTGATACTGCAAAAATAGTGATATTTGTTGAAAAGAGAACAAAAGCATCCCAGGCATAATCAGTGATAAGCAACCATTTGAGAAGCTTCACCACCTGTTGCACAATTTTTCCCTATTCATTCCTGTGACTCCGTGGATGGTTAATGAAAAACCATACAGCTGTAATGAGATCTGACACCCCTCTCCCTGAGTCCTGCAAGCTCTTTCTACAAATGGGATCCCTCTAATGTCACTTTGTTCTGGTCCTCTGGTCTTGGCACAAGGTTCTTGTGGGAGTTTCAAAGATGGAGCACATGAAAGTGAGGGGGAGCTCTGATGGGTCTGAGCTCTCACGAGGAATTTCTACAGAGCCTTGGGTCTGAAAGATTGTCTGAAAAGGACTGAAATAGCCACACACCCTGAATGAATTAACTCTATGTGGAAAGCCAAGGAGCCTTTTCTGTCTGTGTGTACACATAATTTCAAAACTGATCCATCACTCAGAGCTGAAGCACGGAGCTCATCACACTTCCATGCCCAGCTGCAACCCTTTGCCAAAAGCAACGTGAAGCAGAGAGCTGTAGATCCTTTAGGCCTGCTTGTCCTGCTGCAGAGACAAGGCTTATTCAAGTTAGATAGCAAGGGCAACATTTTTCACAGGACAAAGATGGGAAACCCACTTAAAGATGGTGTTTCTAACCTGGTAGCCCACAAAGCAGTTGAGAAACTCAAACATTTCCAATACAATGGAATCCAAGCCCTTGCTGATATTCTGATCTGCAGGTTGAAGCGATGACTATGGCCTGCCTGTGTCAGGGTGTGTGTTACAAGCTTGGATCTCAGTCCCTGGCAGCACAGGCACCTCCAGCTCCCTGCTGGAGCTGTCCTCGGGCTGCACTAAGTATAGCTCGCTTTGTTTCCACACGCGTTGTGTGGGGCCAGCCCTGAGTCATCTGGGAAAAACTCCCAGCTGTCACTCCCTCTCCTGCCAGCTCCAGAACTCAGGTTAAACTCAAGGTGTGTCAAGGGCTTGGAAAATCAATAAGGGAGCAGAACCCAGGAAGTCTGCCTGCAAACATGCACTCCTGCCCAGAGCCAGAGCTCTTTTGAGCACCTTTACACTTCCATCTCCCACAGACATTGAAATTTCTTCAAGCATCTGGCAAAAATAAAGTAGTCTAAATTCCTAACAAACAGAAAACAGCTTCTAGAGAGTACCATTTCTAGGTCAGACCAAACACACAGAGTTTGTGTTTTTTGTGTTTGTGTATTTCTGGTTTTGAGAAAAATGAAATCTGGAGGTGAAGGAGCAATTAACTTGATCTCAGTGTAATGCAAGTTGTTATAAGAAACATTTTCCTTATCTTGGGATAAATAGATAATAGCAAATAACTTTTATAGTTTATCCTTATTTATTTCTTCAGGTTAATTGAATTTCAAATTTGATAATCTAGTAAATTTAGAACCCTAACCTGCAAGGGGTAATTGAAACTCCTAAAAAATGTGCTTGCTCACATCTCCTGCTGTCCAAACTTATTATGCATTGTGTCATGGGCAACTCTCCAGGCTACATTTCACTATGCAAGGCCTGATTAAAGCAAGTGAGGCGGTCATTCCACTTTGCTTATTGCAGCCTAGGGTTCACAACCTATGGGACATCATGTCTGGAAAAGAAACCACACTGAGATTAGAGGACATTCCATTTTTAGGGAAGGGATGGCCATGTAAGATGCTGACCACCATCCAAATGAAGTGAACAAAGAGAAGCAGTCTGGCTTCAGTGAGAGCTGGACTGGATCCCATGACTTCTGGGAAGAGTTTAAAGATGCAGTTTGTTCAGTGGGAGTTAGGGATGTGAAAGAAGATAATTAATGTGGTGTAAAAGAAGAGAATACAGGATCATTTTACTTGCATAAGAGCAAAGGAAGAAAGAAAGCACATCTGAGTCAAAGCAGAGAATGCACGTAACAGTTGCAGTCATCCCTACTTTTTAAAACAAACAGCAAGAAGCAGAAAAATTGCTGGAAGGCACACTGGAGATTACCAAAAATAATTATATTAACAAAACCAAAATGCATAAAACAAAGGTATGTACTTCAGGAATGTTGGCTAATAAAGGCTATACTCGAGGTAGAGCTTGTTACAGTACCTTGCCGCCCAAAATCACAAGCATGACTTCGGGCTTCACACAAACCTGATATTTCTATCAGTGTGGAAAGGCAGCCTGTCTTCTTAACTGGGAAATCAAATGAAACTGGATGATTCAAACTACATCTTTCCCTTGTGTTCCACAAACTAAAGGAGTAGAAATGATCGAGGAAATCACACCCCAACTCTACTAGCCCTGTGTAGCTATGGGGTTGGACAGAGTCCTCCTTTTTTGGCCCAAATAATCTGCAAAGATAAAAGTAAAGATAAAGAAGGTATGTCTAGTGGTGTCCCACCAGAGAAGGAGACTTGTTCCTTTTTCTCAGCTCACCCCTGCTTTTGTCAGCTTTCAATTGCCTTCCATTGCTATATGATGGCTGGCTGGACTTCTTGTTAAACTGAAAAATCCCAGAATAACAGCTCAGAATAACTCTTAGGTGGGAATTTTTCCTTTACAAAGCATTCACTTTTCACCCATTGGAAAATATCGATTCATCACAAATGTATTTGGAAAGAGTTTCACGTCTGGGATGGGAGGGAACTGAGAGAAACTGGGAGTCCAGGGATTAGGACTCTGAATCAGAGAAGGGAAGGACTTGACCTCTGGTGTCCCACATCCCGTATGAGTACATTAAGCTATTCCAAGGCAGGAGGTGAGTCTGTCTCGTCTCAGAAAAGTGTCTAAAGGGATGGATTTTGTTCCAACATAGCACAAAAACAAATTGCAAATCTTCCCCCCCCTTCTTTAAATTGAATTCTTGTTCTCCAGCCAGCCCAGCTTGGTATTAGTTTTGTGTGAGTTAAACAGACCAGACACGTTTCTTCCTGTTGGTATTTGATAGATATTCAGTAAAAGGAAAAAAAAAAAAAAAAGAAAAAAAAAGTGAGGGGAGGAAAGAAAGGGTTCAATCTATGTTAAGGTGTATATCCAGCTGAAGTGAAGAGCAGAGCTAGGCAGGGAGGCGGTGCGGGAGCTCAGGGCCGTGGCCGCACCACCATGGACAGCGCCCTGGGGCTGGAGCCCGGCCACGCTCCGCCGGCACCGCCGGGCGCTGCGGGGCAGCGGCGGCCCCGGGGATCCATCACCGCCTCCTCGCCCTCAAATCTGAAAATTACTCCTTTCGCTGTCTGCTGGATTCTAGGAACCAGACAGAAGATTTGGCAAAGCTCGCCTCATTTCCACGCAGCTTTTTGTATTTTTGCTTCGTTCCCTCCCCGCCCCGCCCGCCCTTTCTCGAGTGCATTAAATTAAATGCATATTGTCTAAATAAACGCTGCGTTGTGTCAACTGCTGAGCTGGGGGAACTCCGGCCGCCCCTCGGCAGCGACGGGCGGCTCTGCTCTGCTGCTCTATCGCTGTTTAATAAAGGAGATTTGTGCTCTCCCATGGAGCGCCACGGGACGTCTGGGGCTTGATGATGGGGAGGGGAAAAGGGGATTTCTCTTTCTCCCCGAGCAATCGGTTCACTCGATGCGAAGATGACACCGTGTCAGACGTGGAAGAAGGAGTTCCTCATCCCCGACGGCCAGCGGGGAGTTAGAGGAGAGGAAAGCACCCTTCATGAGAGCTGGGCATTGCAGCCACAGCAGGGCTAGGTCGTGGGCAGGAATGAGTGTGTGCAAAAGCCTGCCTCAATCTGCGAGCAGTCGTGTCTGCTACCAATTGCACCGCAGCCTTGTCCTCAAGCCCACCCTGGGAGCCTTGGAAAAACATTCTGGGGCTTCGCACCTCGCCTGCAGAGAGCTGCGCTCGCTGGCTTTTATCCTCGGTGGATCAGGAGAGGTTGAGCAAGTCAGGGGATTTCTGGTCCTCGCAAGACGAGTCCAGCAATCACTGACTGTGGTGCCGCTCCCTTCCCTTCCAGCCAGACTCTCCAGCAGTCAGCACGCCTGTGTTTTTCTGCTGAACACCATTTTTTCCACCCTGGGAAGACTGGGGAGGTTAAACTCCCCGTCTGAACCGAAGCCCTGGTCGAGTGCAACTGAGGTTATAGAAATCCGGGAGGGGAAATGACGAAAATGCTTTATTGTGAATAAAACAAGAGGGAGGAGGGAGAGGCGGAACTCCACAGAGGTGAAGGATGGGAAGTTTGCGGAGCTGAGGATTTATCCCGTCTCCGAGCGCCGGGCGGGGGTTTAGTTACAATTTTCCTCTGCCTCCCAGAGGCTGCAAGGACAGCTCCTCCCCAAAGAGCTGAACCTGTCCCCCTTGCTGGTTTTTGTTTTCTCTCCTGAGCGGCTTCTGGGGAGAGCCCGGTCACACACCACCCCGCGGTCCCTGGCCCTATTCCCCGCTCGGGAATTACGTGCCAAACCTGGAACAGGGACTTATCTTTCTAGCCAAGCTCCCAGGTCAACTTCCTCGTAGGAAAGCTGATTTATGCCTGTTTATACGTATGGAAAAAGGAGGCAGAAGCCAAGCGCGGCATCCCTCCAAAATCTCATTGTCTTTGAGGCGGGAAGACGGGAGAAAGTGGAGTCAGAAAGGCTAAAATGATAAGTTTTACCTTGTGGCGGCAGAGAGGGCTTGGCCAGAGGGGCAAACACGGGGTTTTGCCTCACCTCTCCGCGGCTGAAGCCTTTCCCAGGTCGCACAAAACGAGCGGTTCCCTCCGTGCATCCCGGCCGGAGCACCGGCCGCAGGCGGCGGCCGCAAGCTGCTGGCCTTGGCCGGGAGCCCTGCGGCCACCGAGGCCCCGGCAGGTGGAAGCCCCACCGAGCTTTGGGGATTTCCCCTCTCCCAGACCCTGCGCCGGGCGCTCCGTGAGCGGAGCGATGTTCGGCGCAGGTGCGGGGGTTGGAACCGCGCCTAAAGCTCCTCTAGTCCAGTCTCATCCCTTGTCCCCGCTCCGAGCCCGGGGACACCGGGAGCTGGCCGGGCCGGAGGGCAGGGATGCTGCAGGTGGCGGCGGGTCCCTCCCGGGAGAGCATCTCCCGCGGCATCCTGCGGGGAAGGGAAGGTTTAAACCCCAAGTGAGGGGTCTTTTCTCCCCATCCCACCACGGAGGTGGGCTCAGGCTTGCGGTGAGGCTTGGGACCAGGAGTTTGCTCACGGGTACGTGAGTTCCCTCATTTGTGTACCTGGCAGGTGACAAAGCGCTGCGCCGGTGGTAGCAGATGACAGCCCTCGGGGGGGAGGGGAGCAGAGTGATAGTGAGTCTCCTAAAAGCCTTTGGCATTGCTCAGTTCCTGTCGTATTAGCACAGCCATAGTTGGGTTGTGTTATTTTTTTTCTCTTCCCTCCTTTTTTTTTTTTTTTTTTTTTTTTTTCCCAAGCCCACTGAGGCAGAGAAGAGGCAAACTCAGCCATAGGAAGGTGGTTAGTGATGTCACAAGCTTGATCTTTTCAATAAAAGCAATGGAGAGGGGTCTCCCTCACTATATATATTGGGGGAAGCTTCTGTTCTTCATAATAAAAAGAGCAGCAAGGGAGAAAAGCACCTGCTTTTAACACCCTTTATTTAGTCCTAATCTCTTACAGGCAGAATCAAAGCTCTGTAGGCTGGATTTTCGAAAAATATTGCCTTTTTTGTTTGTTTGTTTTAATTAGTCATTTAACTTCTTTTTATTTTATTTTTTTCTTTTTCCCCCTTCTTCTTAAGCATAGAGCATAGTTTTGGAAGCGATTGCTGAGAAGAGCAACCACTGCTGGCCAGGGTGATTTCTGAGAAGCACAGACAGCTGTAACTCAAGGAAAAGGTGAAGTGATAAATTCTGAAGAAACTTCAGGATTCTGAGTTTATAGAGGCTATTTATTCTTTTTTCTGAGTCTGTAAGGGGTGGTGTGTATTGGTTTTTGGTGTATTTTTTTTAAAAATTAATTTCTGGGGGAGAGGAAAATCTAAAACTATTTGATGGACGTTTTGCTTTTAAAATGAGCAATACACCTATGAGCGTGTGTGGTTATTTTCAGGGGATCTCACAATTATTTTTAATTAGTCGAAAGGGGAGTGTAAATCAAAGACGCCTATTACCTATACATTTTAATTTATAGCCTACCAGGTGTTCAGGGAATTTATTTACAGCATAAACGACTTAATGTTTTCAGCATGATTTCTATTTCAGCTCTCATGCTGTCGGTTTTATTTGCCTGTGTGGTGTGGATTCTGGGCTTTTAAACCGCGGCAGCAAACGCCTTTTAACTTAAAATAACCTGCAGGTAGAAAAACGCTTTGCTTTGCACCTCAGCCTTCTCCGGAGAGCCTGCTTGAGTTCGGGGGCAGGATGAGAAGGAGCGCTCCGCCGGCACGCCTCAGTGTTTTGTTGCGGCTTGTGAGGGCGTTGGGAAAGCATTCCCTGTAAATCAGGCTGTCAGCGGCACAACCAGCGGCCCCCGTGCCCCGCCGCGGCCCCGGGGGCTCGGCCAGAGGGGCTCGGGCTGCCGGGATGCTGCCGGGAGGAGCCGGTGTCCCCAGGTGTGCGCTGGCACGGCCCAGCCTGAGGAGATGGGCGTGCAGGGCATTCCCTCCGGGACAGCTGTCCCCGGTGTCCCCTGCCATCGTTTTGTGCCAGCAGGCTGCGGAGAGGGGCGGGCTGCGGCATCTTCGGGATTTACACCAGTGTTATCCCGGGATAGAAAAGTTTGGTGTCTCCGTCGGGGGATGCGGGGCTGCCGGCCGTCGGTGTCCGGCGGGGTTTGGGGCTGACCAGGATGACCAGGACTGACCAGGACTGACCAGGACTGACCGGCCACCGCTGTCCCCGCAGCTCCCGGCGCTGCTCGGGAGCGCAACCTGACCCCGCGGTTTGCAGCGCCCTGGCCAGGCTGAAGGAGGGCGAAGTGGAAGGCGAAAAAGGGAGAGGAGGAGAAAACTTTCCACTAGTTTACTTTTTTGGCCAGGAGCGCCTGTGTTCATAGAGCGCGAGTCCTTCCCCCAGCCCTCCCCCTTGGCTCCCCCCTCCCTTCACTAGCGTACAATTAGCATCATTAGGAGCCGACCCTCCGGCTAATAGGGGAACGGCGACCAGCCACGGTAGGTGCAAGGAAAGGCGGCAGCAGTCCCGGGCAGCGCTTTGGGGCTGGAGTTAAAAAGCGCTCCCACCGATGGGAGGAATCCCCGCGGCAGGGGAGGCGCTGGCCCGGGGGTACACACAAAAAGGGAGAGCTGGGAAGTGAGCGAGAGGAGCGCGGCTGCAGAAGATGCGGAGAGCTTGGCCGCAGCCCTTGGGGTCCGCGGAGTGCGTGTGCTGCCGGGTGTTTCCCTTTCTTCGCTCCTTTTTATTGCGGGCCCGGGAAGCGCCGATTCCCAGTCTCCGTTTTGGCTGGGGGCATCCCGCCCGGACTCTCGCTCTCTCCGCACATGTTCCTAGGGCGCCATCTCTTTGCAAAAGGCTCCGTCCTCCCGCAGGTCTCCCAGAGGCTGCTCGGGAGCGTGTGAACATCGCAGGCTGCAGCCCAGTCCAACCTGCCGAGCCAAGCATGCTTCCCAGCCCCTGAGCCTCCCGGGGCTACCGCTCCTCCCAGACCTCTCGGGCTCTCCAGATAGGCAGCGACCTTTGCTTGTCTCTCCTTGTCACCGCTTGTCTCTCTCCTGGTCGCTGCTGGGGACCAGAACTTTCCTGCAGCTGGAGACGTGAACCTGGCCCTTTTTTTTGCAGAGGTATACTGAGGGACAGATGTGCAGATGCATCCCCCCTCCGCCTCAGCCTGTGCGTGTGTCTGTGTGTCCGCGCGTGTGTTTACAGAGAAGCGAGCAGATGAGCTGACTTTTGGGAATCTTTCCTTATCTGCAAAGAGGGCTTCTGCTGTAACATAAAGCCCTGAGAGAGTGGCTTAGCGGACTAGAGCTAAACAGGGCTCAGGGAACACTCTGGACCCCGCTGTAACCCTGTTGAAACGAGAGCTAGATGCTTTTTGAACCAACACCGAGAGAGATCTCGCCTGCGGGCAGCGAGAGACAGAGAGAGGGAGGGAGGGAGGGAAAGAGGGAGGGAGGGAGAGGCAGACAGCAAGGAAGGGAGAGAGACAGAGCGAAGTTTGGAAGGAGTGAGCCGAGAGCTCAGAAAGTTTGTTTTTCCTCCAGAGCCTCGGAGCTGGTAGAGCCGAAGCGGGGACTCCAGGAGGAGCTGGCGCATCCGTCCCTCGGGACTGACCTCCCTTTCCTTGCAGGTTCTGAGCCCCGGAGGAGACAATGTTCGCTAAACTCTTCCAGCAGTGGAGTTTCGCAGTGTTCCTGCTGAGTTACTCCGTGCCCTCCTACGGGAGATCAGTAGAGGGGATCAGCCGCAGACTGTGAGTTTCTCTTTTTCTCTTTTCCTTTGCCTTTATTCCCCCTCGCTGCGGCGGCGGGGCGCTGGGGAGGGAGGGAGGGAGGGAGCGCTGCCGGCTCTGCACGGGGCCGCTCCGGGTTACCTGCCCCAGGTGCTCCCCGAGCTGCCTGGGAGCCGGGAAGAGGCATGTGGGGCAGGGAAAGGGCGCTTTGCAGCTCTCTGACCTTACAAAGCTTTGGGGCTTCTCTCCCCACGCAGCCGGGTGATTGTTGGGCAGCTGCCCGGGACCCTCGCGGGGAGCATCTCGGTTTAGCCAAATGCTGAGTGTTACTAACTCAGACACTTCCTCGGCTCTGGCGTGGAGCCAATATTGATAAGGGTAAGGGAAACACGCAGAAGCGAGGGCCATCATGACACTGAAGTACTGAACAATTTCTTTGGATTTCTGCCACTTCAGGGAAAAAAAAAATCCAAAGGGAGTCCAGTGTCTTACTTAGAGGCAGAGGCATATTTTTTGATAAATGATAGTGTAACTTAAGACAGTCTGTTCAGGAAATGACCTTTTTGCTTCTTCCAAAATAATCAGCCTGGCTTATACTAATAGCCATACACAAAGTGCAGGAGAAGCCTCTGCACTGATGCAGGAGCAGCTGTCTCACACATCTAACTCGCTGGCTTTCTCCGGACTTGCATCAGATTTTCTAAGGAAGAAACACCTCAGTCATACTGGGGAGGGCTGTATTGTTATTCAGTTCCAAAGGAAACCAAGTTGGAGAAAGAGTGTTGGAAAATCTGATCACAACTTACAGGGCAACATGACACAGCAAACAATTTCAGAAGGGTTTCCTTTTAAATGTTTTATTACATACCTAAGGACAAGATCTCCAAATAGGTCTTCCTCTGCCATTAAAGCAACATACAGAATAATAATAATAATAAAAACTCCAAACACCCCAAAGAAAAAAATTTCTATACCCCAGGTGAAGTGACTTCAGACACACCTAAAGTTTGGCACCAGGCAGAGAGCTATTACAAATCTCCTACAGCAAATTGTGTAGAACATGTTATTGCTGATAATGTTACAGTGTATTATTCTCAGCCCATTAACGTTTAAGTGTTTTGTACTCCTGAAAGCTGATCTTGGGCTCTTTCTTTCTTTTGGGACCATATTATATAGAGGAGTCAAACTTCAGTTTCAAAAATAAGTAAAAAAAGAAAATAATTGAAGTGCAGTTAGATGCTGTTATTTTCTTGGCTAGGAAACTCTGAATTGGATCTAAGCCAAATTTGGTTGTTAAAAAAAAATTAGATTTGCAGAGAAATACTCTTTCTCTTTTTGAAGTTAGCATAGTTCTAACACTTGTTTTTAAAGGTTGGGATTAGAGGTCTTTCCAACATCCCCATTCTGTCCTGACAGGGGGGAAGGAAAGTGTAAGCTAACCAGTGAAAACGCATTTCTCAGCTCTCTCTCTGCTCTGGCATGTAAAGCACACACAAGAAACCAGTCAGCTGTCAGTTAGTGGCATTCACGTAGTTTTGTTTGTGGGCACAGCACAAACACAGACACCACACTCAAACATGTGTCCTGTTTTAATATCACCACAAGCCATTCCTGGAGTTAATGGTTAATAACTCACTTAGGCTTCAAGACTTTTTTTTTTTTCTCAGTCAAAAGCTTAAACCAGTAATGGATGAAAATACTGAAGTACATTATTATAGACATGCAAAAATAATCAAAATTACATAGGCATGGTTCTACAGACTTTGCTGAAGCAAATCTCCCATGGAAAGCAATAGCAAATTTTCCCAAGAAAAGATTTCCAGACATGTTATTCGTTATAGGAGTGCTTTAGCTGCTGAAGAACTTCTGAGAAACCCAGTAATGCCTCAAAATGAAATTACATATTTTTTATCATCATGTCCAGACATTGCAGCATCATGTCCCTAGATGTGCTCAAAATATTTTTCCTAAGCCTGAGATAGGTTGAGCAGATTTTCCTCCTTTTGGAGTCAGTGGCAAGGGCACTCAGTCTTGCAAAATCCAGAGCTGACTGAATCCTCCTCAGTTATTTTGCTGAATTTAGGATCAGACCCAACATGAGCAGTCAAGGATAATAACAGCTAAATAAGAGCAGCTTTCTGAGATAAAAAGTGGTAGCTTGAAGAATGTTGCCTTTTAGAAATGCTAGATACCTCAAGGAAAAAAAAAAAGGAGGAGGAATGTGCCTGGAAAGAGTAGCTTATCTAGAAGTATGTGAATAGTCTCAAGTCATGGGTTTCTGCTGCTCTCCCCATGATGAGACACTCAGTCTCATATGTACACAGTGTACTTGGACCCAGTAATTAGTTTGGATGCTCTGGTCAAGTACAAACCATCAACATCCTTCTCTCAAAAGTGTCTGCCACATGTAAGTTTAGCGTTTACTGCTCTTGGTTTGGGTGCCGGATCCTTTTCCTTGGATGAGAGGTGTGTTTTATAGAAGGATGGAAGGGACCTCTAGTGGGTCATCTTAACCCTAACAGCCTAATATTTTTTTCCATATTGTGGCCAATATGTGAATGCAATCATTCCAGTTCCCACTGCCTTCCTGCTCTCAGTGTGTGGGTGAGATATTGTTGATATCTCCATTATGAAGTACTTCTTACATCAGTCTTCTTGGGCAAGCCTTTCTCCATGATTTACAAACATAGGAGGTGTTTGAATAACTGAAGCAGAAGGAGGCAGAAGGTCAAAGAGATATGTATCTACCACATCTTTGTTTCAAGGAGGTTTTTTGATCTAGAGCACACAAAGGAAGCTGGTAGGCAAAATGTAATCCTTAAGTCTGGCTGAGTAATAAAAGTCATGTGAAATGTAACACTACATAATGTTATACAATCATCTGGAATAGCAGAATGTTATTTGGGGCCAGACTTGATGCTAAATATCATACAGACATTTAAAGAGAAACCCACCCTCTTTGGCACACCAACCCCTCACACGTCAATCCCTGCATTATTTTGGAAATGCATACTCACTCAAGATGTAGATCTTGTAATGCTCTCTGAGTGCCTTGTATGTACTGGAACCAAATGTTTAGGTTTCAGTTCTGTAAAATGGAATAGGCTTTCAATCAAGAGGACTTTAATAACAGGCTTTGCAGAGTCAAGATTTTGTCACAGTGGGGAAGTTGACCAAATACACATTAGAGGATTAAGGCAGCTTTGGCTTGTCTGTGATAGAAGAAATTATCCTTGGAAGTTCACTAGAGGCAGTAGGAAAGCTTTGCTCATCACTTGAGACACTGGCTGAGTCTCCCTAAAGCATGGAGATTTCAAGCACTTTCTATGAACTAGAAGAGTGAAAGCAGAACTGCATTTCTCGTGCAAATTTCTGAGAAAATAGAGTACTGGAGCTTGGAATGCAACCTGAGTCACACTGGACAGCCTGACAGGCAGCACAGGGGAGCCTGGGGTGCTGGTTTTATTTGCCTACTTGCCAATCAGACTGACCCTCATGAGAAGGGTGTTGGAGATGACTCTTGTTCAAAAAAAATCTTCTGAGGGAGATCACGAGCTTGTGTTAATGGTCACAGCTGCACTGAAGAGAAAGGCACAATATGGGATCAGCTTAGCATTATCACATTGCATTTTTGCTTAGGGCCGTTTAGTAGAGGGACATAAAATGCTTACCCTAAAGGCTGAAGCCATCCAAAACTGATTTTGGGACACTTAAAACACAGACAGTATTTGATCACAGACCTCTGTATATGCAGAGCTGATTTTGAGCAAGATTTTGACAGTCATCTTCCAGTCTCATTGTGGAATGGGGGAAAGATGCTGTTTGAATTTCACACTGAGCAATAGAGATATATTATCACTGAAATCCATCACTTGAACCCAATACTCAAAAAGTGCCTACAAAGACAGAAATTGAAGGGGATGCTCTTAAACCAGAGCTACTTGAAATTGCCAACTTCCAATAGCTCTACTGTTCATCAAGTCATAAACCTAAAGAGTTTGGCTGTGAGGACTGAGAAAGAGAACCTGCAGAACACTCCCAATATTTAGCATTTTCAAATCTGGTAACGTAGCAGGAAAAAGAGGGATAGGATGGAAGGAAGGAATATTCATGGCAGTGATGTGTCTTCCAGTTCACCCAGATGCAGAAACTACTTCTTATCCAGACAATTGACCAAATGATTATAAGGCAGGAGAGGCAGTGAATGGGATTTCTTTGGCCAGTGAGAATCCAGTCACATGCCATACCCTGAAGTAGGAGGAGAGATCCCCCAGCCAAACTCTGCATGCTGGAGTAGAGCAATTGGAAGGGTAAACTGTATTATTGAATTCATGGGAATGTAGCTAAAATCCCCAGTTTGTGCTCTGTCTGTGGTTCACAGCACAGCTGTGCATCTATTCCACTTCAAGAAAAAGGCATGTGTTTTCTCACATTTTCTCTGGTTATTTATTACCCAGGTGCCATTTGTATCTTCTTTCCTCAGATGTTTAATACATTCCTTGCCAGTACAACATCTCTAGAATACACATAGCTGCTCATCTCCCAGTTCCTCGAAAACAAGACAGAGCTCAGTGTACTAAAAGGTCAGGATGAACTCTAGAAAAACCACTCTAACAAATCAGGATGCTCTTGATGAAGATCCAGAGAAGAGGGTTAGCATAAAATCAAACAGCATAGCAGACAAGAAATTTGGCCCTGAAAGTTCACACTTAAAGCAATGCTAGGAAGGCATCTAAAACCACAATTAGACACGAGTGACCAAGCAGTAAATCCACAGGGGTGGCTGAGGCTCATCTCTGCTGATGCTCAGGCTGCCTCCTTGGATAGCTCATTATGGACTGAAGTGCCTGTGTTTTAGGCACCAAATTCAAATATTTTTCCCTTACGCTCCTGCAATTGCACTAGTATGTAGGAGTAAAACGCACTTTTGTGTGCTTGTTTATGTTTTTGAAGTACATGACTGAGCAGAAGGAAATCACTAGAATGATACTGTATAAACACTGCTTCCGGCTCCAAGCGCTGGGTTTCCCTCTCCTGCTGCATTTATCTGACCCTTTACTTTTCCTGTCTCTGACAACTGCCTTCCTGCTTTCACTGCCTCAAGTGCGATATGTTAAAAGTCATGATGCTTTCCTAGAACAGAGCAGTGACTAATCCAGCTCCAGGTCCAGTGGTGTGTGATCAGTCAGCTGAGAATTACCACCCGCTTAGGTCTTGCCTTTCTCTGCTGACAGTAGCTACTCTGAGGAAGAAGCAGGGCTTGCTCCAGCAGTCTGACTTCACTGGATGCCTCCAAGCCCGCTACATGATCACTGTGGCCACCACAGCCAGAGGAGAGAGGAGCTTTGCCAAGCACTGGGCAATAACCAAATCCTAAACTCTTTTTTTCCTCTCCTCTCTTCTCTTCCTTTAGCAAACGGGCTGTATCAGAGCACCAGCTATTGCATGACAAGGGCAAGTCAATCCAAGACTTACGAAGAAGAATATTCCTTCAAAATTTAATCGAAGGCGTCAACACTGCAGAGATCCGTGCAACGTCCGAGGTGTCACCCAACCCTAAACCTGCCACCAACACCAAGAACTACCCTGTCCGGTTTGGCAGTGAGGATGAGGGCAGATACCTGACTCAGGAGACAAACAAATCACAGACCTACAAGGAGCAGCCCCTGAAGGTGTCAGGGAAGAAAAAGAAAGCGAAGCCTGGAAAACGTAAGGAGCAAGAGAAGAAAAAGAGGCGAACCCGCTCAGCTTGGCTAAATTCTGGCATGTACGGAGACATCGTGACCGAGAGCCCACTCTTGGACATCTCTGTTACTACACATAATCACACTTTAAGGTAATTAATTCTGCTGTATCCTTTAGGGGACTGTGCCATGTATTTACTGAAATTGCTCTCCCTTGGTGGGAGAGGACAAGCCTTGCTCAAATTGGGAGTAAAAGCAGATCTTTTGAGACTGGCTTTTCAAGCACAGTCTCAAGGGGCTCTCTGCAGGTAAGTGCCCCTTCCACTTTGCACTGGGGACAGACCTTTTCATTCCTATGAGACACAATTCACATAAACATCTTATTGCCAAAATCTGCTTCCTGAAGCTGAGTAGCAAGTGAAGGTATTTCTCCAAACAAGAAGCACATCACAGCCACTAAAATTTCCTTTCCTGCTTCAACTGTAGTGTATCTCACACTGTATCTTGGTCCCACACTTGGGCCTCAGCAGATTGAAAGCTTCGACTTTCATTCAAGGTTTTGCATCTATAAAATGGCAAAGTTCTCTTTCCTTCCTCTCAACACCTCCACTTTTTGGCAACTTTCCTACCCTTGCTTTACAGTTTTTTATTTTACTGCTTAACCTTAGGGGAGAACACAGAAAAATTCTCTCTCAGTAATATCTGCAAACAATGCAGACCAGCCTTTCACCATAAAATTTTCACTGCCATTAGGACTTTTTAATTCAGCTGCATCCTTTTTGCCAGCTTGTGAAACAATTATGCTCCTGCTTAAAAATGTTTAGCATCGCTCTTGGAGAGGGACCTGCTTCCCTCATGCATGACAGTGAAGGGTTTTTAGGGCAGGTGTCCCAAGTGATTCACCCCCTTGCAGCCACCTCTGCACACTTGCAGGCAAAGCCAAGGATTCCACTCTTCAGCTCTCCTTGAAAGTTTGCATTTCACCAGCAAAACCCTGCCCTTCTCTCTCCTCCTCCTCCTCACCTTGGCAGAACAGAGACACAAGAGAAGTGCCACTTGCTTGCAGTAAATCCCTTGGAAAGAGACACCAGCTGTGGGATTTACTAAAATCCAGCCTGGGGTTAAGCTTTACAGGGCACAATTTGCAATGTGCTCCATCACCTCAGCTCATGCTGGCAGCTACAGGAGGTACCAGCACCTGGGGCTGGGCACTCAGACCATAGACCAGGATGTCCTAGATCATAAACCAGGGTGTCCCAGATCATAAACCAGGGTGTCCCAGGCCATAAACCGGTGGGCATGGCTGTAGCAGGTAGCAGGGAAGTAAGGGACACTTTCCCCTTAGGAAAGACAAACTTCAGGATTCCGCTCAGGAGGTGCCTGAGATTTCAACAGATGTCAAGGGATTGTGTTGGCCAGTAAATAACCCCTGTCTTGAGCACAAAGAAATCCAGAATGTAGGGGAAAAACATCCTAGGGAATTTCAACAGTTAGTTCTTTTTCTTGCTGCGCTGTCATTGGTGGCCATCTAATGGGATATATAAAAGAGCTGCAGGTACAACCCTATTGATTTTCCCAGTTAAGCTTTTCTGTTTGAAGTGTGTCTGGATGGCTGAAGGCTTTAGTGTGGAGTCCAACATCCAAACACAGCATTTCTCACAGATTCCTGAAAAGAACCTGTATCTTAGATAAATAATTGGAGATGATTAAATATGGAGAATTCATTAAAAAAGAAAAAGGGAATTCTTCCTTCACAAGTACAGAGATCATGTTGGTTTAACCCTGAAAGCTTCATACTTCTTAGTATGAGTTTTTAGTTATCTCAGGGTGCTGGCAGAAGATGCAAACTCTAAGCATGATTTTCACTGTATCTCTGTGCTTCTTTTCTGCTGAACACCCCGGATTAAAACCTTCATACCAATTCTCTCTGACCAGTCTTGAAAACAAAATTTTGGGTTTAGGTCAGAAAAAAATGGACAACAATAATATAATCTCTGGATCTTTTGACTAACTAACAGGAGTACCTCATGGAAGAGGCCAATCTTGCAAAACATAGGCTAAATCACAGAACACAGCTTGCAAATTATCATTAGTACAAAGCCCACTGTCAAGATGTGGCTTATCTGAAATGTTAAAACCAAGCCTAGAATCCAGGCTAAATTGAAAATATCACCCTCTTAGAAATAGGCCTGAGTAGTGCAGACACACACACACAGCCATACTGTGTGAATTATGTGCCATTGTTATACCTGTTGGAATATGCCCTGAAATGGACCCTAATATTGTTGCTAGCTAATTATTAAGGAGCTTCATTAAGGAGCTACCATTTCCATTCCAGGCACTTTAAAAGTTATTTCTCATGGACATTCCAGCTATACTCCTATTTTAATTCAATTAAGGTGCTCTTACTTAATTTCTTAAAAAAAGTTTTGAATTAGTAAACTTCCTGATGATAGATATAGCCTCCCTTTCAATGTGCATGTTAAGAAAATCCTTTAAAACTTTCCAGGATCTCAGTTTTGTTGTGCCTCACACCCACACTCTTTTGCCACATGGAATGTTATCCCCAGCTCTGGTGATCAGTCCTGCCGCAGAGAGAATCCCACTCCATCCTATATTCCATCCACATTCCACCCTTAGGTATTCCCCACAGACCCACTAAAAAAAATGTTCTGTTAACTGGGACAGAAGGGGAAAAAAGCCCAATCCTTCAGCATTTTCTGCAGCACTTCTGAGCAACTTCATGTTGCAGTACAAGGAATATTCTGGCAGGGTGGGAGCAGGCTCTTCTTTGTTCTCATGGGGAGAGAACTCACACCAGACTGCAGCATCCCTAAGAAAACTCCCAGATCTCAGGACTGGGTGCAGCTGATTGCTTCAGCTGGGCTGAATGCACCAGGAGCTGGAGGATAACAGGATGGGATGGTTGCTTCCTTTCAAGCTCTCTGGCTCCCAGAGTGAAGGAGACCAAACAAGCCCCATGGCAGTGTTTTAATCAGAACATGGCATCACACCCCAGCAGTTAACACAGCATTGCCACAGCATTAACGAGGACTTCCTTTCCCATATCTTCAAAACTGTATTTTTTTTTTCCAGCACTTGACATTTTTATCATAGGGTGATACAATTCTTCTGCCTGTAGCACTCAGGAATCTTCTTGCATAATGCTCTAAATAAAAACAAACCCCTTTCCACTCCTCTGAGGCCTCAGTGTGTGACAAACTGCAGGTCATCACACTTCTTGCATTGAGAAAAACATAACAGAGATCTTGAATTAATGTCTAAAACTGACATGGTCAAACAGGCCCTGCTATTGCAAATGGCAAGGCACACCTGTTATAGTCTGTAGCACTCTTGCTATTGATTCTATGTCCACACATTTGAAGTGAAAATTAATTAACTTTTCTACTTTTTCCTGTCCTTTCTTTTCTTTACAGGAGGCGCTGACATTTTCAGCAAGAGATATTTGGAAGACATATTGCAGTATTCTGTAATAGTGAACATATGGGAAGTATTAAAATATTTATTACCTGTAAATATTGTAAATGCTCAGAATAAAACCTTTTCCCCCCATTGCTCTCTGAAACTGCACATTTGGTTATTGTGAATTTTCCTTTTTTTTTTTTTTTTTTTTTTTTGGCTAAGGCTAAGACAATTATTGTCACATTTACCATAATTTATTTTGTTGACTGGTGTATTTATTTTGTGAACGTATCTTGGTGCTGCTGACTTTCTATATTTTTTGTAACATAATGCACTTTAGATATACATATTGAGTACATTGATAACTGACATAAGATGTTCCTGTTTTGTGGTTGATTTCAATGAATGCCTACATACAATTGTTCAAACTGATTTTCCTTTGTGCATGTATAATAGCAGTATTTTAAAATTTGTAAAGAATGTCTAATAAAATATAATCTAACTAAATCATGACTCAGAAGGAAAAATGTGTACTTTAGGAATTTCAAGAGCAGGAACAATTTCTTTTTATTTACTGCATTTGAAAATTGTTTTAAATGTGATGTGTTTACATTGGTCTAAACTTCCACATTTTCACATTAGCTTTTACTTAAAAATCACTCGGAACGTATTTTTGTTCCAGTGTTCTATTTCAAGTTAGTTCAGTTGCTGAACAACGTGGGGGTATAAAAAGGTCCCAGAGCAGATTCCCAACCTCCCCAGGCCCCAGGAACCCCTGCACTCCAAACTGGGAGTGTGAGAAGCAGCCCCAGGGGAGGCATCGCTTTCTGAGCTCCTGGGGCTGCTCCAGTCCCAGCTCACACCCAGGCTCTGAGCACTGTCTGGGCTCCCCACACCTCTGCCCCAACACCCAAGGGGCCACAGCTTGGGCAGACCCTCACTTCTTTGTGCTTTTCCCTGGGTGAATATCCAAAGGGAAGAAAAGCTGCCAGCTGCACCAGGGACACATCACCAGGAGCTCTTCTTGCATTGCTGCAATAAATTTTCCCCTCTCGCATCACAGGGCTCTGTGTCCAAAACCATCTGCACTAATCCTGCTTCTGCCTCATCTCCATAGATGAGACCTGCTAAGAGAGCGACCCTCTTCAAGATTTCGTGTCCACTGACTGAAGAAAACATGAGAAAAAAAATTATGTTCTATCACTTTTTCTTGCTTCTTATCCCTTCCGTGCGCAAATCAGCAGCTGCTATGGGGGCAACCTGAATAAAGGGGATTGCTCCACAGAGATATCTGAACTTTGCAAAGTCAAACTGAATTTCCTCTGTCCCACTCCTTTAACACCAGCAACATCAGAAAAATGCAAGCATGGAAAAATAAATTGCAAATCCTGGGAATTTTAAGATAGTTCTTGTAATTGTTGCTCTCTTCTGTAGTTGCCAAACTTTTCTTTTTTATTCTTCTTTCCTTTTTTTTAAGTGCCATCTTTTTCCATTGCCAAAGTACAGCCATCATGTAATATAAACCAGATGTATTTCTGCTCCCTACCCAATCTTGCAGAAAACTACCTCCAAGAAAATACTAAAAGCAGGAAAACTTGAGAAAAAACTACCCATCCTTCCCAATCTCTTTCTCTGAAGTGTGAGATTCAACGCTTCATTATGCCTAGTTAATTACAACAGCCACAAAGCACGTGCATGCTGTTTCCTTTTCAGATGAAAAATATTATACATGATGAAGCATAGCACTAAGGAAAAAAGGCAGGGTTTCTGCACATTTTTGACTTGGCCTCCTTGCACATCCTGCCTATTTATAGTATCCAGCTAATGCTTGGATTTATACAACTGAAGTTAACTGCAATATATTCAGAAGACAATTTTGTATCTCAGGATTACCAGCGTATCCCAGCTGGAACTAAAACTGAAGGCCCTGGTGGGCAGAGGCAATTTATCTTCATCAGAAAGGACGAGGCTTGGCAGACAGGGGCCTGAAGAGCATAAACCAAACCAAAAACCCAAGTGTTTAACCTTGGCTCCACAGAACTGGCCTCCTCAAAGGAGGAAAACTGATTTTGAAGTGTCTCTGGTCTCCCTTGTATCCTTCCACTGTCCATTAAGGGTTTGTATTTTTTTTTTCTTAGTTTCCTGTAGGTAAAATCTGCAGCTGTTGAGGGTTTCAGCAAAAGCCCTGTTTTTCTGAAAAACTTTTGCACAGGTTTTACAAAACCTGTCTGTGGATCCTGTGCTTCACTGGTTTGAAAGTCGGTGCTGCAGACTCCACAAAGATGAATGCAAGATTTTTTTGAGCTCTCAGTTTTTCAGGAAAATAAACCCTCAAGATCCCCATTTCTGAGACAAACTAGCTTTGCCTTTCTTGTGGTGGGGTGTAAAATCTCCCAGAGATTTCAGTTTCTCAGACAGTTCTACCCTAAAGGTTTAACTAGCCTCAAAGACCCCTGCAGGGGTCAGGACTTAAGAATCAGGATTTATCCTGGTATTTTCTGATGGCCATGACACCAAGTGCTGGAGTAGAAAAGACATGATGTTCGAACTTCAATATTTCATGTTTTACTCCTGGAAGACTGCACTCTAACATTCACGTCCTTTCAGCTCTGTTCCTCTTGCTCTCCCTATTCCCAGCTAATCCCAGACCTCACCTCACCCACAGCACCTTCCCTCACCAGTCTCTCATCTCAGCAAGTCCTTTGTCCCCATCCTGCCTCACAGCCATCAGTCTTGTGTTTCTCCAAGCCCTTCATCCCAGATTTTCCACTGGTGGGTTGTGCTCTCCCCTCAGCATCCCCACCAGCTTCCTCCTGCTCTCTGCCCACCTCCCAGTAGGAAGAAGAGCCAGAACAGAGCGGGGCAGCTTCCTCCTCACTTTGCTCACACCACCCTATCCCACTGCCTTTTCCCAAGCTCCCGGCTAAGCAAGAGCTGTGGGGAAAATCATCCTTTGCCTTTGTCGTCTGTGAGCATCAGGCTGCTCAGATAGCAGTCTGCACTCCTGGTGGGTGCACAGAAAGTCCACTCATTTACAGGAGCTGGACTCTAACGAAGGCTTTTGCTGATAAAGGAGATTCCATTAAATGAGTGTGATTTCTCAGAGGGTTACAACATGCCCAGAGATTCCTCAAGGTGATGAAAGAGCATTCACAATGCAGAGGATGCCCTCCCAAATTTCCATTTTTTCCTCTGTGAGCCACAGAGGTGCTAGGGCTTCTCAGGAGAAATTCCAAAAAATTTTTACTATGGGCAATGCAATTGGTTTTCCTTGGTTCACATTTAAACATGGTACCACTACTTTGGCTGAAATCCTCTGGAAGGCAGCTTGCAAGGTTTCAGCTTGAGAGGCCAAATACGAGTCAGAATCACAAAGAAATGCAGCCAGAGTGTGACACCAGGAGATGGTGGCCTCCCTTAGGAGTGCCCTGAGCAGCAGCCCTGCCTCCCAGACCCAACCAGCACAGTCACAAACTTTGTTCCTGCCCAAGACCTCCGAGGGGAACGCAGGTTTGGCACCCCACCGCCGCTCTGGTTTTACAGCAGTCACCGTGTTTACTGCAGAACTTAAAAGTGGTTAGGAGACATCAAATGATGACAGCTCTTCCCAGCAGCTCCCCTGTGCTGGACCTCCATCACAGACCTTGCCAGGCTCCGTGCACTTGGCACGGGGAGCTCATCCAACAGAAGAGTTCCTCTCACAGAGTTTGTTTCATGGTCCTTTGTAAACACAGCCCTTCAAGACACACAAAAAACAACCAGTGCAGTTTATGCCTGTCCTCTGGAAGGGCTCTATGCTCTCAAGGAAGGCATTTCAGGCACAGGAACTGCTTGGCTTGGTTTGAAGCATTCCCCACCCCAACCTGTGGACAGCACTATCCCAGCACAACGCAGCCACAGTGCAGTGATCATGCGTGCTCACTTATGAGTAAGTGCCCTTGATCTGCTGAGCCACCACAGAGAACTTGGCTTTCTTGCAGTAATTCAGAAAGTAGGGGAATGCTGGCTGTATTTAGTTACAGCCTTTGAGAGTTTGAAACATTTTGTTATTTGGTCATGATTTACTGCAGAGAAAAAGTGCTGTGATAGTTTCTGTGGAGCCTGAGGGGTTTTATTTATTTACAAAAGAGATACTACTAGAGGAAGCACAAGCTACCTTTTAAGCACCACAACATACCTCCCAAAGTAAAATGGGTACCACCAGTGTCAGGAGTTGGGTCACATGAGTAACAAAGTCACTGAAAAGTCTGTTTTGTCCTCTACTGAAACCACCACACGCTTCTGCTAATAGATTCAAGAACAGATCAAGAATAGATTCAAGCAGGGGAAGAGGCACATGCATTTATCCCAAATTTTAATGGGGAGAGCATTGGTACTCCTCAGCAAAGTCATTCCATTGCTTTATTCTAGTTAATATTTAAAATGGAGTCAGATTTGCCCATTTTTTCTGAAGGTTTGTGAGCTGTGTGGAAAGCTTGGGGCAGAAATGTAAAGCATTGATGTGCATCCTGCCCTCCTCCCCCTCACTGGATTTGTTGAGTTATTTTAGTGGTGCTAGTTTTGGTTTGGTTGGGTTTGGCTTGGTTTGATTTGATTTTGTTTTTTGTTAATTTTTTTCCCGTGGTTGCTTATCCCAGTCATCAGGTAATAAGTGACAGGTTTCATATTCACCCAGATAAAGGTGACAATGCTTAAAAACATTTTCTCATGGCCCATCCATGCCCCAGGATGCCCCTCTGGACTCCAACTTCAGTGGAAGCTATGCACACAGCTTCCCACACAGTTCTCTGAATATATATTCCCTCTAGTCCACTTTTTTAATTGGTTTCCTGGACAGTGCTCCTCACAAATAATTTTTTCCTGCAGCTAATGTTCACTAATTTGCTGTGGAAAATGTCTATGATCTAACCTTCTCCATGCCTTTCTTTCCAGATGTGTGAGTGATCCAAAAGAGTGGTTTGCAATGCATGTGCCACGGACCATCCTTTTGCAGCAGCTGGATTCTGCTCTCTGACAGGGCAGGTGAGCATCCTCTGCACATTCACAGGCTGACTGCTGTGCTAAAGCACAGGCTTGGACTTCAGAGAGCATGTTTGAGGCCACTCTGAATATCGTGGACCAAGTTCCCTTAAGAAAAGCTTCTGAAAATTTGAAGAGGTTTTTATTTTTTTTCTCCATTGGAACTTACAGGAAATCCCTACATATTCACTAAGGAAAATCCTTCCTTATGTATTGGAACCACCTTTCTTGCCATGGCTGTGCATGTACAAGCATGTCAGAGGCAGGAGGGATTTGTGTGGATTACTGCCATTAGAAATACAATTTACAAAATCTGGATCACTCAAGCAGAAATCTAGGGCACAACAAAAGGCAAAAAAATCCCACCTTGTCACCTGAGTTTTCCTTTGTGTATTCATTTTCCCCATTTTGTCACTGCACTGGGGGACTGGAGGTGTAATCTGATCCAGCTCAAGTTTTCACACTTTACCTGTTTGCATAAACTTGTTCTTGCCCTCTCTCACCCTTTACCAGCTGAAAGGCCATGGGAGCACACAAGCACTGAGTGCAGCTAAACTCTGATCCCAACAAGATGGAACCTTTTCCCAGTGAGAGGAAGAGTGTCTGTGTAGCACTGTCAGAGGTTCAGGTCTGCAATCAGACCAGCCCCAGTGTGACATGAGAACTGCCCCGTGGCTCCTCGCACCCAGGGCAGGGAGCACAGCGCTGGTGGCTCATCCACGTGAGATCTGGGGCTTTGGTAGCCAATTCCTCAGTCAGGCTTTTAGGCCAATCTCCTTTTGGAATTCTGAGACAAACAGGGAAGATTTTAGGGCTTTGCTGTACCCACTTTAAAATGTCTACAGTTTCCAATGCCAGCAGGAAAGAAGTGTCTGTAAATAGATTATTTTCCTTTCTACCTTTCGCATCGCTCCAGTTCCTGTTCCAATAACAACCAGGAGAGATTTACCAGGAAAGCACATAGGCTTAATAATTTTTTCATAAGATAAAATGGGTTTATCATGCCTTTGGGGATAATGTGGAATCTTCTTATTATTGTGATTCCACTTGGACACATGAAATCACCAGAGATGGAGGACAAGCCTCCTTGTAACTCCCCAGATATCCTGAGAAATGCACCTTGGGTTGGCAGGCTTGTTGCACAGCCTTGGGCAGTTTGAGTCTAGTGTACCAATATGAATCCCACACCATTCCTTAGCCATAAATAAGCAAGGATTGCATGATCTCCTGGACCACAGAAGGGTTTCTTACATGCACAAGTGCTCAGTTGTGAAAGCCCTGATCACAGGTGCTGATCTGGTGTTTGTTGGATACAGAACCTGCCAGTCACTTACAGCAAAACCAAGACAATGCACAGACTTTGCAGAGAAGGGGAGAAGAGTAAGGCAAGAGCAGGAGCAGAGCCACCTCCAGAGGCTGGGAAGATGTGTGGGCTCATCTCCTGGGACAACCAGGACAGAGTCACTGACAGCCACATGAAGGATACACAGTTCCAAGTGACTGCTGGGAGGAATTGGCATCGGTATACAAACTTGACAAAAGTTTGGGATTTTTGAGTGTGAAAGATTCAGAGAAGCTGTTCTTCAGAAGGCCTCCTCTCCAGCAGCCTGGATGTTGTGCAATGGCTACAGGAAGTTCCTTACAGCACAGAGTAGATTTGTTTATATCTGAAACATCAGATCATGAAATAAGATACAGAAAATGATATCTGCATTAATGAAATGCAGCTGACATCCACTGATTCTGAACTTTATTTTTGTATTGTGCTTATTCTTACATCAGGACTCCATAGGGCTAAGCAGATCCAGAACTCTCAGCTTTTCTCAGTTTTAGAGGCTCATTATTGGCACAAGAACGAAAACTTTAAATAAATATATCACAATCACTATGACTGCATTTGAGTTGCTCAGATAATGATAAGATGACATGGGGTAAATACTCGGAGTTAAGATCAGCTCTAGCAACAGTTGATTCATCACTTAAATTTAATCCATTTAAGAGACGTTTTTATCAGACAAAGATCAACCCACTGGGACCATTAATAGTTACACTTATAAAAAAAGCCAGCAGCCAGAGACCAACAGAGACAGACGTAGCAGTCTTACGGTCAAAAATCACCAGTAAATTTAGAACACACTCACATGAACGTTTTGCTGTGCGTGTTATTATTTAAACAGCATTGTAGTAAGAGCATATGCATGCATAATCAAAACCATGCCCAAGGATCTAACAAAAATACTGGGAACAAAAGAGCTCAGGAGAATGCTTGGCTCATCCTAGGTGATTTTAGCAGATGAAGAGGAAAGGGAGCACAATGGCAAGTTGCCTGAAAGAGCAGAGGTCTGATTCGTCAGAGCCTATGTGGGATTACAGGGAACAATCCACAGCGGAACATGCAGTGTCCGTTGGGTACAGAGAAAGGAATTCTGCTCTGGGTGCACTATAAACACCCTGCAGAGCTTTTGTTGATGTTAGCAGGAGCTTTCCCCGGGCCCAGCAGACTGCCCCGGGCACTGCTGGATGTGCTCACTGCACAGCTGCTGCCTCCTGAGCAGGGGGAGGCTCACAGAACCACAGCCACAGAATCACAGAGTCACACAGTGACAGAACCAGAGAATCACAGAAACAGTCACAGAACCACAGAATCCAAGAATCATCACAAAAACCCAGACTCACAGAATCATCAAGTCACAGAACCACAGAATCACAGCACCTCAGATTAATGGAATCACAGAATCCCAGAACGACAGAATCTTGGAATTACAGAATCATCAGAGAATCCCAGAATCCCAGAACGACAGAATCTTGGAATTACAGAATCATCAGAGAATCACAGAATCCCAGAACCACAGAATCCCAGAATCACAGAACCTCAGAATCACAGAATGGCAGAATATCCTGAGCTGGAAGGATGGAGCCATAAGGATCACCTAGCCCAGTCCCTGGCCCTGCAGAGCACCATCCTCCAGTGTCACACCCTGTTCCTGAGAGCATTGTCCAAGTGCTCCTTGAGCTCTGTCAGGCTTGGTGCTGTGACCATTTTCCTGGAGAAGCTCGTCTCAGGGCAGGCTCTTCATCCATCTCAAAAAATATCAGTAGTTAGCCCAGAAACCAGATGTTGATTTCACATTGGATTCTGAGGACTCATCCCTCATTTCACCACTATTTACCCTTCTGCCACTAGACAGGGCTATCAAGAATGAGGAAGGTCACAGCAGATGAGACACAAAAGCTATGTCCAAGTAAAACTGCACACTGTGGGCATTTCCAAGCTGAAAAATTTATGTGTAAATTTTACTTTATGTGTAAATCTTACTTGAACACCCAGACTTCTGTTTTTTTGATACTGTTGTGGGACATGGACAGACAGGTCAAGGGTGGCTCTGGGGCAATATTCAAGGTCCCTTAATAATTCAAACCTTCTATTGGGTTCATTGGTAGTATTGCCTCTATAAAAAATACCCCCAAGGACCCCCCCAAGTTTGACAGCATTTGGCGAATTTTCAACACAATTTCTCTTCCAGTCTACAGTGATCTGTCTTTTCTTTGCCTACAGAGGTGTCTCAGTCTTAGCCTCTGATGCCCTCCCCTTTCATCCCTGTCCTCCAGGGCTGTCCCTCTGTAGAGTACAGATTTATAAGCTGTACATATAAGGTGAGCAGGCTTATAACTTCAGAGCTTCTGGCACAAGGTACAAAGTAAGAGCAACAAAAACACTGACATATGCAGCTGTTTCTTTAAATAAGGGAAGGCCAAGCAAGGTGACTGCTGCCAGCCAAGTCTGAATGTATAAAGAGAACCACTTCCAGAAAGAGGGCTCACAAAGTTCTTGAAAGTGGGACCACCTCAGAGATGAAGTTAGTCCCTTCCCCTCCCCCAGTCTTCCCTGACCTGCTTCAAACTTCAGCAAATCAGTTTTTCCAAGCCTCTCACCCCCTCCCTCCCCTTGAGCAGTCTGATTTTTCTATGTGAATATTTTGGCAGATCTGAGAACAGTTTTACTCATTCATTTAATAGTCACAAATAATGGTTCTGTTTCACCAGTTAATTATTTCACCAGTCTCACAGATGCATGCCTTTCCTTCATGTTCAGTGGGGAGGAGTCCAGTGCCCACACAAGCAACAATAACAATGTGATTAAAATACTGATGCATTCTGATTTCTTCCTTTCAACGCATTTTACTTTGTGGACATTAAAAAAAAAAGTAAAGAAAAAAGGGGGAAAATTAGCCCAGTTTTTTAGAGGGACACAGCATGAAGGACATAAATGAAGAGAACCACTGGAGGTCACTGTGACAGAAAAGGAGAACGAGTCAGATGAAAGCAGGACCTCCAATGCACCAGCCAGTTTGAGGTGGTGGTGGTGGCTGTGGGGCTGAAAGGGTGAGAGAAGAGACTCTGTCTTCAGTCTGACTTGACTGGAATTTGGAGCCCCTGGCTGCAGAAGCGAGGCAGGAGATGAGGCTTGTATCCACATCAAAAGCTTGACTTGTGACCAGGTTTACCCTCCAAAGAACATCAAATTTTTATCTCCTGTAAGTGTTTGCCATCTTCAGTCTGACTGTGAAGTGTCCTGCCCTGATCAGGGTCTCCCAGCTCCATGCCCTGCTGAATAGGAACTTTTGCAAAAGACAAAGTCATGTTATATCTTACATCTATAATGCCAATCTGCCGCCAGAAATACTGTTTTTCCCAGCACTGAGGGAACTTTCAGCTAAGACTTTGCCTCTTCCCCAGCTGGCAGAGAGGTCCCAGCACTGTACACAGCACATGGGACTCGTTCCTAAAAGGAGAATCACACATTGGTTACAGCGCCGTCAGCTCTCCAGCCTATTTCCAAGAACTGCATAGCTTGAAATCCTCATTCGCTTTATTAATGTGTGTGTGGGAGGGAGGAAAGGAAGCGCTGTGGGGGCAAGGGGGACAAGCAAGAAACATCACACCTTTCAAATGTAGGGGGTCATTTTCTGCTTTTTCCACCCTTCCCCCGGCCAGCTGTTAAATCCCCACGTTTCTCCAGCCATGCCTGCTGCCTCTGCGACAGAGGAATGCGCAGCAATCATCACTTGCAATGGCTGAAATCACTTGGCAGGACCCACAGGAGAAGAGGTTTGCAAGTTCATTTGGAATAAGAGCCCAAAAACCTATACAAGTTTGCTTTTTTCTGCCCTTCAGGAGTCCCCTCTCCTTACCCTGCAGCTTCTTTCCCATCCCATAGACTCTCTTTCAGCTTTTGATGTGCCCTTAATCCACCCTGTTGCCCTCCACAAGTTTCTAGTGACTTCTTACTCAGCTCAGAATACCTTACAAAAGAAGAAAAGTGAAATATTTGCTGTCAAATCAAAGAACAAAAATTATTCTGCAAATGCTGCGTCTTGTGAGCGATGCCTCTTCAAGGGCAGCTTTCTTTTCTGCCTTGTTTTTTGGGTCTGCCTGCATGTATTTTTGACTAATAACTATGCATACATGCACATGCACGTACGAGTGTGTGTGGGAGTGAGAGCCAGGGAGCACATAAAGGGTATTTGGGGATTCTTTGGTTTTGGACTCTCACACACATTTGGGGAAGGCAAGTTATAAACATATAGGTAGGTCCAAGAATGAATACTTTAATATTTGCAGATCCTGATGGCTGCCAAGTGCTAGCATTTCAGGGATGCATATTCACATGCAGCTGGCGACACGCGTTGGAAGGGACCCAACGTTTTGCCAGTCAGGTTCCAGACTTGAAATATCTCAGCAGACCCACATGGGGATGTTAACACAAAGCAGGGAATGTTTCCCCTTATTCTACATACTCATTAACTAATCAGCAAGCAAAACAGTTTGCAGAGAATGGGAGGATGGAAACCAGCCCTTTACTAGAAATCTTTCCCAAGGCCTCCAAGTCAACCTTCTACCTCCCCAACCTGGAGAAAGACACCAAAGCTTATTAAACTCAATAAAAACCAACCCACAGTCATCCCCCTTTGGGACGCCTCACCTTCAGGATACTTTCTAGGCATTTGTGCTAAATGGTTCTTTGCAGCTGGGCTTTTTATTTGATTTCAGTTTCTTAGGGCCACCTCCCTGCTCCAACATTCCCCAGCTTGTTTATGGCCAGTCTCACCAGTGAGCCGAGTGCCAGTTTCATTTAATTTGTTTTTCCAGTGGCAGCAACAATCTGTGTGGAAAGCATAAACAGAGGGAAAGAATCTGGAATCAGCAAATGGTGTGCACAGCTGCACACCATAATTTCTGCTAGTGAAAGTTTTAATTCCGGTCATCAGAAGAAGAGCAGAAGAGTTGGAGGCAAAGAAGAGGCGGAGTAGTGGAAGAAATATAGCAAGAGGAAATAGTAAAATCCAAGGCAGCTGGAGAATCTTGGAGTCATTATAATTAAGGCCCAACAGGTTACAATTTCTCCGAAAGAAGTCAAAGCCAGAAAGCAGCCAACAGGTCTTCAGGAGGAATTGCTCAAAGATGTGACTCTAAAATATATAGTAGTGGAAGCAGGAAAATTTGTTCATTTCTCTTGCAGATAAGGATGTTTCCCAAAGACACAAAATGAGGAGGGAAAAAAGTCATAAAAGAAAGAAAACAACATCTATTTAAAATAAAAATAAGTGAATAAATTATTAAAATTAAGAAGCATTACTATTGGAGGTGAAGCAACCAGAATTACATTTCAAGCTCTTTAATAAGGATGCACCAAGTAAATGGCAAAGTTGAAAACCATGGCAAAAAGCAAGTGTAAATACAGAAAAGACAAGAAAACTCACCGAGCATGTGTTCCTGGATGGCAGCACACAGCAATTATTGTGGTTATAGAACCAAGTGAACAGGCTGAATTGCTAATATCTGTGTTTGAAGGGAAAGGGAAGGGAAGGGAAGGGAAGGGAAGGGAAGGGAAGGGAAGGGAAGGGAAGGGAAGGGAAGGGAAGGGAAGGGAAGGGAAGGGAAGGGAAGGGAAGGGAAGGGAAGGGAAGGGAAGGGAAGGGAAGGGAAGGGAAGGGAAGGGAAGGGAAGGGAAGGGAAGGGAAGGGAAGGGAAGGGAAGGGAAGGGAAGGGAAGGGAAGGGAAGGGAAGGGAAGGGAAGGGAAGGGAAGGGAAGGGAAGGGAAGGGAAGGGAAGGGAAGGCCAAACTTCACACCTCCCAGAACAGCATGTACTGTGAGCCCTTCGCTCTATGCGCTCACTCCCTTCCCAGAAGAGAGCTGCAATGCAGATTATTGCCCTGATAATTTTTCTTGGCAGCCATTTCAGTTCTTAATGGCTGCTGATATCAGCATTAGGTGGTGGCATTAGTACAGAGTGAGGTGATCCCTATGTGAGCTCTCAAAACCCCTGATGGTTGAATTTGTTCATGAACTGACATCCATGTCGACAGCGCTCACAATTTTCTTTGATCCACCATCACATGTGCTTGAAGACCCACAACTGATTGAGAACTTGACATTTCCAGCAGTGGCTGGTATTCATATTAGTTTATTTGAAAGAAAGAGTGATAAAATATATAAGTTCAAATTCTTGCATACCAGACATGCAAAAAGACTCTTAAAAACCAAATAGATGAAAAAAAATACTAAAAATTAGGACTTTTGAAGCAAACAATGTATTTTATTATTATTATCCTGTAGTTCAAAAGAGTTATAGATGAACACAGATGAAACTGTATCTGAATTTTAGCAAAGATTTCAAGGTATTGCTACTAAACTCATTTATTTGAAAATTGACTTGAACTTCTAGACTGTGGCTTGAACTTCTAGAAAGTGGCTGAAAGACCATAAACAAAAAGGCAATAAGAAGGACTGCATTTTTGTCACAGCTGTCATGTGAGTCATGGATTTTCATGTGCTTCCAAAGTATCCGTGACTTTTGATATTTAGGGATTTTGCATGTGGGCTGGTAAACGTGATGGTTAAAGAGCTGAACCAATTTCTCTGAAAAGCTTGAGTTCTGCCAAGTTAAACCCTAGACTGCACGGGAGGCTAATAGAGAGCAGGAGCTCAGCAACAACACTGTGGTTACACAAAGGATCAGAGCAGTGAATTCTCACTGAGAGCTTTAATTCCTCCAGGGATAGAGAGATTTCTCTTTCCCCACAACATTTGCTGTTTGGTTGGATTTGCAAAGGCCAACTCTGGCAAAACAATGAAGCTAGATGGTTTCTCACAGGAAAACACAGCAAATTAATTACTTTAGGGAAGGAGGTGGGGAGAAAAAAGAAAGAAGTATATAAAAGGGGGGGAAATGTGTAATTTAAAACAAAAAAAAAAAAATTCCCCACAACACTTCTTCACCTGCATCCCTGCATCTGTCACAACTCTGTCATGACACTTCCGTAAAATTGTAACAGCAGTGAGTCAGACCAAAGATCTGTCTGGCTCAAGATCCTGTCTCCAAATCTGGCCAAAAGCAGATGCCCAGGGAAAATTATAAGCAAAAGATACAGTGATACTTCCTTGGAACACTCTTCCAACTTCCAGCAATTTGCAGTTTAGGGACTTTCTGGTTTTGTATTTAATAGCCTTAGTAGATTTTTCTGCCATGAATTTGCCCACACACTTTTTGAAGCTGAGTAATTTTTTCTTGGAGTTACTGTCACTGAAGATTAATCAGAGAATTCAGTACTAAACAATGATACTAAATAAATATTCAGAAAGCACAGGCAAATGTGCCAAAGGAATTGCCCTTGGTCCTGTGGTGAACATTCCTTATTAAAAAAACAAAAAAGATGGGGAGAAAGAAACATTTCTATTGCTCCATCAATTGCCTGGTCACATAACCAGGGCGAAAAAGTGGTCGAGTGTCTCAGGATACACTCGATCTAATTATACAGCAGAACTTCTATATATACAAAATATACCAACGAGAAATAAAGATAGGAAAATAGTATTTACAGTAATAAAGGCTGTTAATAGCTATGACAGCATGGGGAGGCATTTCAGACAGACAGATGATGGTTTCCTGAAAAAGCAATGATCAGGCTATTCATCCTTTTCCAGCTGCACTTGTTCAAACAGAAGGTTCATTTTCACAAAGGGTCACTGAGTTTTCTTCAGCCAGGGCACCCAAGGCTAAATCAATCCAGCCAAAAGTCCTGCTGCTCCTGCTTTACTTTCTGTGCTCTAAACAGGATAGCAGGAGTTGGAGACTTTTGAACACTCTCACTCTGAAAAGTCTTACCACAATAGTTCATGAATTTGTCATCAGACTGGTTAGAGAGGCCTTCCTTGTCAAGCTCCCCCTTTCTGTCAGAAGTGTAGCCTGTGCTCATACATTATCTTCTCCACCAGCAAACAGATCAGTCCTGGTGTCAAACCAGCTAGAAACAAAATTAAATTTTTTCTTTCGAGCTGACATCTTCTATTCATGAACACAGGAAACACGAAGTGGTAATCAAAAAGACCAAAACTAACAGGCTGCAGGAAAGACTCGTACCAAGACTGCAGGGAAATCTCTTGCATAAGCTTTTAAACCAGACTGGTTAAACTGAGCAAATTAAAATTCTGCATTGTAATCCAACTGTTGAAAATATCAGGGCTATTCTGTGTCCTTGATTTGCATATGCAGTCACAGATAGCATTCATGCACAGAAAGGAATATTTGTCAGGGGAACTATTGCAGTGAGACAGAAGTATAAGGCAGTTTAAGGGCTTTGGGTGCCATGAAAAAGCCAACCTAACACAAACTCCTTATTCCATTTATCTACAGTCACTGTGGACAAAATACAACTGAGAAATAATAATGTGCATTGAGCCAGACCACAGGGAAGGTGTCAATTAGATTGTTCCGTTCAATATCCAAAGCTTTCTACAGATGGGTCCTTACAGACACAGGCAATGCCACCAGCTCCGTCTTTCCTGTCCAAACTGTACTTCTCACACTAGGCTTTGGGAAGTCCTACTGCTTTGAAAATTATGTTTCCTTGGGCTCCAGAACTCGGTGAGCCCGAGGTTGCAGCTGTGGTCCAGTTGGAGAGCCATCGTGGAATGGTTTTACCCATCTTTGCCTGCCTCTGCCAGTCAAAAATCATCAGTCAATGTAAAGAAAGGTTGGGATGGGGTTTTTTATGCTGCTTCCTGAATATGTTATTTACCTTTTGATATCAACATTAACTTTCTGTTCCCTATACAAATAGTTAAGACTCACATAGAATCTTTAGTGCTAACGAGATAAATTAAAAACATGCTCATTAATTTTGTGCTTTTAAGGCTATTTCCTACTAACACTTTCTTGGTTTGCATGGTTGTATGGAGTTTTATTGAAAGTACCCATTTTCTATCTGATTTGCTACCGATTCTTTTTAGGTTAATTTTTAGTTCTTACATCCTTGATCACAGCCCTTGGAAAGGAAAAGGAGGAGTTTTCAATGACTCCTGAGTCAGCCCAAGAACACAGTGTCCCAGGGGAATTCCACAGTGCCATCTGCCGCGAGGTGCCAGAACAGCTGGGAGTGCAGCAGGGCTTTTCCACGGGATCTCACCTTCCTCACTAGTTCCTCCTTTGCCTCCGTGCAGATCCCAGCACTGTTTGTTCCCATGCCAGTTTCTCTGGCTCTCTTTTGTGCTATGCTTGTGGTAACAGCACTGCGCTCCTTATTTCCAACCCTAATTTTACCATCCGTGTTATTATTATTTTTTTTTGTGGGTGTGGTAAAGCCATGCTGGTTTCTGAGGTATGACTCCCTCTCCCCTTGCCAGATCTCTGGCATCATCTTCCCTTCAAGAAGACCTCGAGAAAATTCCCTTGGGAGCCTGCCCATGCTGAGAGATCGTTTGCCATAGGGCGAGGTGAGACCTTCAAACCAAGCAAAGCACTGACATCCTTCTGGAGGGAGCTGAATGTGCTGCCTCTGCAGCTTCTGCTGGCCTTGGAAGCAGGAGATGGGGACAGAGGAATCCACCACTGCTCAACCTGAGAGCAAAAGAGCAGTGCCTGTGTTGACTGACCAGTGGAGCACAGTCCACTCCTTAGCAAGGATCAAAGTTACAAAGGTTCACAGGAGCGATGTTTTTTTCCTTTGACACCCTGAGATGCTCCATTAGGGTAAAATTTGGAAGCCCAATGCTTGAGTGGCAGGTAAGGGGGTTTTTGGGTTAACACTGTGGTTTTCAGCCCTGATTTTCAGGCTTTCTGTTTTAGTGAAACTCCAGTGCACAGTGAGGTACAGGGAGAAATGTTCATCAGTTATACCATCGCCAGCTGTAAATGCAAACCAATGTTTTGAACAAAAGTTTCTTCAGTGTCTCAACAGATTATCAGCTTTAATCTCTTCTAGAATTAAAAGAAATCTTTAAAAAATGAGTGTTTTATATAATGAGACTCCACTAAGGCAATTATTCTATCTTGCATATTCCTGCTGGGTAAGCAGGAGGGAACTTAATCTTTGGCCATGGAGTATGTAGCCAAAGAGGCACAACCTAGAGCTTGCCTAGAATCCGACAAAACTGAATTAAACTGAACACTTTTTCACTGCAGCTGCCAGCAACTGGAGTCTACAAATCCCCATAGAATAACAAAAAGGAAAAGCAATGAAATGGAATGGGGAAAATATTAGGCTGCTAATCACAATATTCCTCCAAGCCAAAGTAAGGCATGTTTATTCCCCAGACTGGTTCTCACCTCAGATTTGATTGATTGCTGTCAGGTCTTGACCAGGTTAGAGAGCTAATAATGAATTATAGATAATATGCAAATACAGAAAAGAGAATGAAGCATGGTTATCTGTCTATAGAGTTCTTTAAATCACAGGTTTTTTTGCACACTGATCATATACAAATGTTTGAACATTAGTGCATGCTCAACAACTCCAGGCAGGAAGATTTCCTTCTTTACTAAAAATAGATCTGTAGCCTGTTAAGCACTAGCACAGTCATTAAGGAGTTATGTGTACTCTGTGATCAGAAAATAGTTCTACCTTGCCATGCCAAAACGACATCGATATTTCTAAAATTAGCCAGGGGAGGTCAGTAATCTTTTAATAGCACTGTTAAAAATTGGCAACCTAATTAAGTTATGAATTGCAAAAGGCTTGTCAAGTTGGAACTACTTGCTCAAGGACCAGATAGATATATAAGGAGAGGTTCCTCACCAAGTCTCAATTCCTTTCTGTGTAAGTAATGCCCAGGAATCCTGAGTAATCCTGATCCCAGCTACGTAAGTGTCTTGGGAGCTGGTTTGCTGGTTAATAGGTGATCTAAGGAAAGAGTAATTGTAAGTGTGGTTTTATTTTATTTTGGTGTGTCTGTTTTGTTAATCTTGGAGGAAGAAGAAATTCAGTCATTACTCTCACTCGGTTTAGTGATTGATCTTTTTTTTGTTCCGTGGAAAGGGCAGCTGGCAAACCACTGAGGAATTTCAGTAGGATTAGAGTATTCCTCAATGGGGAACTGGACCACGGCTGTAATGACCAATGTTTCCAAGGAATACTCGAGGTCACTCAGCAGGTTCCTTGCTGGGCAGCCTGGAGGCCAGCCTGGCAGTGCTCCCTTCAGGAATTGCTGTGGAAGTGGGGCATCCCCATCTTCTCCTCACAGCAGAACAGTGGTTTCAGCACCTGAGCCTTGATGGGCACTCAGTTTCCAGCACACACAGAGGAAACTGGACAGTGTGATGCTGTTTACCACAGCCCTAAAATGGGCTTTAAGGCGTTTTTTAAAACATTGAATTACAGCTTCTTACACATAAACAAAGCATCCCCTTGGAGGTTCTCCCCTGTAATTCACTCTAAATAACCAGAAAGGCCACACAAGCTCCATCCCATGCAGAGATGTACAACTTTTCCTTGGGTTGGGGGCTATTTTCCCATGCAGAAATGACCCCTTGGGCATTATAGCATATTCTCAGTTCATATTTACCTGATCTATTAGAGGCAAAAGCAGTTCTGACAAGAGCAGTAATTACTAGAATGTAATGTTCATTTCTACAGAAGGCACGGTGTCTGCATGCCTGGGAAGGGCCCAAGATGCTTACAGCATTTCTATTTTCCATGCTGTGGTGAATTTGGAACCTCTAC
The DNA here is from genome assembly GCF_009819885.2 of Catharus ustulatus. Classification (NCBI taxonomy): domain Eukaryota; kingdom Metazoa; phylum Chordata; class Aves; order Passeriformes; family Turdidae; genus Catharus; species Catharus ustulatus. The sequence continues at coordinate 63,115,619 of NC_046224.1, forward strand.
ACAGCTTAAGACAGAATAAATTTCACTCCAGCACAAATCTCTTGATCATTTCTCCTTCAAATGTGGGAAAACAACACTGAGAATGTGGAAAGTGTAGAGCACATCATAAATCCATGGACACAGGAACTCAGAAAGCTGCATAAGGCACATAAGGTCTGCTATAAAGGAAGCACTGTGCTTTCATATTATTTTCTGTTTAAAATCTACATGTGTGGTTTGGGACAAAGGTCTTTTAGTGTGGAAGAAAGAAGGTTCAGTGTTTTTCTTCCTTTTTTTTTTTTTCCCTGAAGAGAGGTAAGTCTCTGGAGAGACAGTGGAGAGATGTGCTCCAATCTCTAGCACACACTGCTGTAGGAAAGGCAGAATTTTTGAAACCACAGAAAGAATTCTGGGGAGATCTCAGCACCCAGGATATAATTCATATGTGAATAACCAACAGGTGTTTAAACAAAGATGCAGGTTTGCATGCTGGCTGTCATTTGCTGCAGTTTCTCTACAGATTTCTGACTCTGGCATTGGGATGTCTTGGAGAAGTCTTCCTCTACCACCTAATCCTATGTGAAAGCATACCTGATCTTTGTCTTCCCAGGAAGGCAGAGTGCAGCTGCTTCTCCTGGCACTGAAGTGTGACACCTGCAGGCTCCTACTGCTGCTCAAGGAAGCACATCCCTGAAACCAAAGAGGAGTTTCTGTAACCCCAGATTTCTTGGGACATCTGACTCTGTGTTTCACAGAGCCTGAGAAATCTGCAGGTTCCTATATTCGTATTTTCCGCATGCCCACCCTTTTTCTTGACCCAGATGAAATGCAGAATTAAAATCCCCAAAGGACTTTTGGTACAAATAAACTAGACAATCTAAAAACAAATTGCAGATTAGTCATCTATTTAATGAAAGAGGTCAAATCACCAGCATCAGCTGTCACAATAAATGCCATCAACTCTATTTTTGCCCACATCTGCTCTATACTGGGGAGAGAAGTAGAAGCTGAATTTTGTGATTCATGTTCACAACTGGAGCAGAGCTCAAGTGGGGGTCATCTCCCCTCACTTTCAATCTTTACAGAGTAGATTTAATTCTAGACCTGAATGAGCTGCTCTGGGTCCCTTGATGAAGAGTTTTCACTAGTGATGAAGCTCAGGTTTTGCCCCCCATTCCCACTAGTCAAACCTCAGAGACTGAACACAATCATGGATCAACCATCAGTGGAGAAAAGGTGTCATGCAGTAGCAGGAATCATACTAACAGGTATCTAGGACCTTTCCTGGAAACATCCATCAGATATATTCTCACCTGCCCTGTGGAGCTGCCACAGGGGAATCAGGAGAGTAGTCATAAACAGAAAGGGGGGGCTGGACTGGGACACCTGAGACCACCCAGACCTCCACCAGGACTAAACAGCCTCAGGTTGGTTTAGGAGCAGTCTGGCCTGACTTCTTTGAAAGAAATCATAATCATTGTGGCATCTAAAATTTCTTTCTTTTCCCTAATTCATCCTAGTTCTCATTATATTAAATTTCCTTCCTTTTCTGATATAAATGCACTTTTTTTGCTCATTAAAAGAAGGATTTTTAAAAACTGCAAGCCAAATAAGAAATATTTCTAATCTAAATAAATCATTACAGTTTACAGTATATATACTATTTTGCGAATATTTGTTAAACTGTGTACTGGGAAGGGAAAGTAAGATAATATTTTCCTCAAGAATGGCTTGCTTAGGTGCAGTGAGTTTCAAAAGTTATTGTTGCCCTAGGAAAGAATGAATTTGCTTGTGGCACAAACAGATGGAAATGCCAGAATGCAACTAGAACTACAACTATGTGAGTGATTAATCAAATTCATGGCCATCACAAAGACTATTTCAGTGTTCTTCCTGCAGATACTCCACAGCCCTGCAAATTGCAGAGCAGTGAGGTAGCTTGTGTGGAACTGCTGCTGCTGCTGTGGGAGAACAATTGCTCCTCTCTGCTCTGTAAGTGGGGGGTTTTGCAAACTGGGGGACTGTGAAAAGCCAGGTTCCCTGAGGTTTGTCCGTGCTGTCTTTCTGCCTGAACATTTATGATTCAGATTCACAGACACCCAGCAACACCTCCTATTGTGAGATGAAAAGTCCTCAGAGGGGTCCCCACACTGAGGATCAGTGAGAAGGGATTACACAAACAAATATTTGATACCTGTGGCAGTCGTTGTCCTGCCCAATTCCAGGAACTCAGCTCCCCTGGGAACCTTCTGCAGGTGTTGCTGGAGTACAGTAATTTCACGATTATAAGCTGCACTGAGTATAAGACACACTTCCGGGTGCCAGCAACTTTTCATTCTTAGTCCATACATAAGCCGCACATTACAGTACAGGGTGTGATAAAAGGTATCTATTCTATCACCATCTGTTGAGGGTGGGGGCAGTGATCCTTATCTCAACGGCAGATATTCTGCTAATGGGCCATCCATTGAAACCAGGCAGGGCATTGTTCTTTATCTTTTCACAACCCATCCTTCCTCCAGCGAGTCATTTTCTGCTCATGGCCATTGAGTCCCACTGTGGGACTGATAAAATTACTGCATCCCATTGGGAGTTGCTCCAGCCAGGGGGAAGAGCCCAACATTTCTTACCAAGATAAAAACAGAGGTTTTGGGACACTAAGGGAGCCCCTTTCTCCACTGGACTCCAGAGGAAAACTGGATTTCTCCACATCACCACTGGACCTTTAGAGGGAAACTGCACCTTCCACAGGAGCACTGCTCCAACTGAATCACATCTGTCACTGCAGGAGGATGCAGCCACCATTTAATGGGACTGCTACCAACACCCTGCCTGACAGGGTGTCAGGTTGTACTCTGACTTTGTCAGGGTTTGGAGTTTGTTTCTTTGTAGTACTGTATTTCTATTTTAATTTCCCTAGTAAAGAACTGTTATTCCTAATTCCCATATTTTTGCCTGAAAGCCCCTTGATTTCAAAATTATAATAATTTGGAGGGAGGGGGTTTACATTCTCCATTTCAAAGAGAAGTTCCTGCCTTTCTCAGCAGACACCTGTCCTCCTAAAACAGCAACTTTTTGTTCTTTGTCCATATATAAGCTGCACCTGATTATAAGTTGCATTTCAGGTTAGGACCAAAATTTTAGTCAAAATGGTGCGATTTATAATTGTGAAATTACTGCAATTATGCCTCCTTTGTGCCAGCCCCAGGAGAATCCTGTCACTCCTGTCCCTGACAGAATTCCAGGGACACAGCCCAACTTGGCTCAGTTCCTACAGCTGGACCCTCCTAAATAATTTCATTTGACTTCTCGGCAAAGAGGAGAATAAAAGCTGCTGCACAGCTGCAAGGTGCCAATTTCCTGTCTACAGGGTCTGCTAGGATCTGACAGTTCAGGACCTTGATGTTTCATCCCTGTTTCAGTGGGTTTATAGCAGAGAGTGATCCACAAATGAAAGGTCTCACCCCAAATTCTAACACCTCCCTGGATTCTGGGGGAAAAACCACAACATAGCATTGGTGTAAATACCAGGATTAATTTATTTATTTATTAATTCGTGCTGATATTGGATTGGAAAGCACGAGTAGATACCTTATGAATCACCACTAAGTTGATGATGTTACTCAATTAGAGGTAAAAATCTCCAGCCACAAAGCAGGAAGAAAGCAGAAGGTGCACTTAGGCTATCATCTCTGTAATCTCTGTGCCTACACACCTACACAAGCACAGTGCCTTCTGCAACAGGGCATCCTTAATCCTGCTGAAACCAACAGAGGAATCTGTGTCAAACCAAGGCTATGGTCTCTCACCCTGCAGGATATTCTACATGCTAATGCAAGCTTTTAGTGCATTGTGTGTAAAGAAGGAAACAAACGGATGCTCAGTTTAAAATCCTGCCTCAAAAACCCAGGCAGCTTCCATCAGGCACCACAAACCTGTGCTAGCTCTGCAAGTTGCAGGAGACAGGGGGTTGTATTGAAAAATTTTGTTCTACCATACCATGTAATAAACAGCTCTTTAAAAAACCTCTTTTGGTTACTGGCAGTGTAGGTAGGAGAGCTAACCTCCCACCTACTGGAACTCTCAAATCCATGGAAAGAATATCAGCAATTTTACTTTGGAGCTGGCTTTAAAAGTGTGCATATCTTACATAAAATCAAGAAGCTGCCTTAAAACAAGAGTATATATCTTGTCAAACTTTTCCAAATAGAGGTGGTTCATTCATCATTGAAATCATGCCCATCAAATATCTGAATATATTTGTTCCTGTAATGAACTTTGTAATTCCTAGAATCCACAGTTAACCCATAATGGGAAATTTGCTGTATTTCCTACAGATTCTTAAAAGAAAATATATATTTTCCTAAAACTGTTACCACGTTATCATAGTCCACCAGCCTCCGCGGTTTTCCAAGAAATCTTTGGGATCCTGTGTGGAAAAGTGTATGTTACATATGGAAACATGTACTGGGCTTGGAAACTTCCATGGCTTGGAAAATGTGCGGCACTGAAGGATTTATTCTATCATCCATAGAAATATTAGATCCTTCTGAGAATCTTTCATGGATGTAGGCTCTTTGGGTCTATAAAGAGAGGGAATTTTCAGCTCAAACAAGTGCCCAGCATTAAAACCTCCACCTTGAAAGGACAGAGTGAGGTTTAATAGGCATTTCAGTGCCAGGACATGTCAGTCAAATTATTATTGGCTCTAGCTGCACTCTCACAAGCTGTTACATTCTTTACCTGCAGCAGAGTGGCGCTCGAAAAGGTGCAAAATTCTTCTTTGCTTTTGAAAACACCAATGAAAGTTAAAAAAAAAAAAACAACCAAAAATCCCAAACCCACACACCAAAACCAAACCAACAACCCAAACCTCCCAGTCCAATTCACACAGCTGAAAACCTCTGATCTTCATATAACAAGTGCAGATCCACAAACTTCAGTAGGAAGGGTCCTTTGAGAGCTAGAAGCAAGTCCACAAGGCCCAGAGGTTTATTAATTAATGTGAAATCCACGAAAGCAGCTGATTCCCGACATTAATGGCCATGAGTTCTGGCCTCATTTCTCCTGTTACCACACACAGATGTTTGTGCATGCACAGACAGTGTTACATAACATTGCACAAATCACAGTCGTGATATCAGGCTTGCTCTCAGCCCAGATCCAATTCATGGAATCAGAATTGTGCCTTGCAAGTAAAATCAGTCTGACTGAAATGTTATATGGTTAATAAATTCCCAGGATGGGAATTTTCCTTTAGAGAAAATGAATCACATTTTACAGAAGAGTGAGGAGGAAAGAAAGAGAGGGAAAGGGAAAACAGAATTATTATTTTTAGATCACAATGTTTTGAAATGTGATCTGCTCTTTAGTCTAAGATTTCCCAACTGCCCTGTCTCCCCTTTTATTTTTCCTTCATTCTTTTTTTCTTTTTGCAAGGAAAAGATTGAGACAGGAGAGAAAATCATATATACACAAAACAGCTTTGTCTATAAACTCTAAAATGTGTTTGGCCTTGCAGAAAAGCAGTCCTACATGAATTTGGGGAGTGGAAGCCAGGGGATGTTTTGTGGGGAATCACACTGCTCTGTAATTAGAGATCTTGTATATGTATAAACAAACTCTGCCGTAAGATCAGCAGAGAAAAGACTTGCTCACTTGTCTGATGGCCAAGGAAAATTAAACCAGAGCAGGCTATAAATAGAATGAAGAAGAAAACGGAGGGGGGCAGGAAAAAGCTCTAGTGAGAAAAGGCTCCTCCTGGCAAAGGGGTTAAAGCTCTGCTTACAGACTTACAGGTCAGACCTGGCATAAACCTATTTTTCTTTGGACTTCATAAGAGAGATCACGACACACATCTTTCCTTGGAATTTTGACCATTCCTTAGGTGTGCTGCAGATGAGTGTCAAAGTTCATTTCAAGGCAAGGCTCAAAGTGCATTTCAGATAAAATGAAACAGCTATGGCTAGAAATTCCACCATCTAAAACTGCCAGCCATTCCTTGCCTGTGTCCTTTTTCCAGGCCAGTAAAGCACAGCCTGTTACAGTTCCCAACCTTCCCCAGCTCTGGACACAGCGCTCGCTGTGGTGGTCTCTGAGGGGGGATCTGCCACCTGAGAACTTCCAGACACGGCTACATCATCTGCTCACAGCTCCCGGCGTGGGGCCGGGGCTGGAGCCAGTGGCAGGAAGCACCTGTAAGAGTTTTACATCCACCAGGGACAACACCTCCCAGCTTGCAGCCTTCTCATCTGGCCAGGGCAGCCAGGGACCGACCCCCTCCTCCTCAGGTAGCCAGAGCCCCGGGCCAGAGCGCTCGGAAGCGGCCACAGCTCGCGGGATGAAGGCATTTCCTCTCTGCCATAAAACGCATCATTTGCTATCACAACCTTTTGCTCCATGGGGAATGGCTGGCGATGGATATTTGCTCCTCTCACCCTTCCTCCTCTTCTCCCTCCCTTTTCCACCGCCCCCGCACATGTCAAGCCCCAGGAGGTTTCACGGGAAGGAAGAAGGAGGTTGTACATTGTCTGAGAAGGGTTTATAAGCTGCCCTTCTGGCACAGGGCTGGAATCAGGACAGTGTTCAGCTACATGTCTGAACTAGAGGAACAGGCACAAGTGGATGCCTTTGGGTGGCTCACAGGGAGTAAATTAGCCAGCACACCGCCCCAGCTGCAGCTCTCTCTGCCTTCCTCCCTGCCTTTGACTTTGCCAGGCAACATCCTCACAGCCACAGCACAAAGCCAAACGCACCTTGGATTATTCCATGTTTACTGCATAACACAGCAGCCCTTGGAGACAGAGCTGGAGACAGCTGGAGACAAGGCTACCCACATGTCTGGGGTCCATCCAGGAACTCAAGGCAGCTGGTCAAGACAGGAGACAGAGTCAAAGACAAGACTAGCAGCATTGCAGCTCCGACCAGAGACAGGATCACACACAGGGCTGGAGCACAGCCTGGGAATCCAGTCAGCAGCTCAGGACAGCAGGAGACAAGCAACACCCCTCAGGCACCCTGGGAGCCTAGGAAGGAGCTCATGGACAGCCTGATGGGCAGGGGCTCCGTGGATGGAAGCCCTTCCCCTTTTTAGGAATAAAGTTGTGAATGGAGTACAGGAATAAAGGAGCCATTTAGATTGGGTTCCTCATCCCTTTATCTCTGTTTTCAGCATATCTAACACCTTGACCAGCTCCTTGAAGCCAACTGGAGGAAAAGCATCAGCCTCTTCTGTTTGGGTTCAGCCAGACTGCTCAGCAGCACTGTGATTACATTAACCATTCAAAGCAGCCAGAATGTTCTCCACTTGTTTAATCTCTGGAGATAAGAGCATCAGATGTTCCTGCAAGCCCATCAGAAGACACTGTATGTCTGCCTGAAGAGAGCCACCCTTTGCCCTGTTTTCAAGTGTAACACCCTTACCAACAGTACTGTCTCTGCTCTCCTGCAGCCTAAACACAGTTTTGCAGTCTAAATCCAAAGTTTCACTTCGATACAACCAGGACATTAGTCTTAATCTACAAGTCTGAGAACAAAAAATATCATCTAAGTGGCCATTTTGAGTCAGAAACACCCCTGCTGTAAACTGTTCCATTTTATAAGCCCTAGTCCTTGAGGGCAAACAGCTAATTGTTTAATGGTGTTGTGCAAAAACTCTAGAGGTGAAAAATCCCCAAAACACCTGCTGCTGTAGTTAATGCCTGTGCATTTACTTCTAGCCATAACATGCATACATATAATCTGTCTGTGAAGAGACAGTATGGAAAGTTTTAAAAAGGCAGGAATGTTCAAGTCATTTTCTTCTAGCTTCCCATTACCAAAAAGACAAGAGAGAGAATGTGCAGACAAGTGCGATCTCATAACAAACTGTTTAATTCCTTTTAAGAAGACAAATATTCATAATGGAGGGCTTCTATCTTGCATGGAAAAGTGACTGTGTAGTAACTGGATGATAAATCACATCCCAGCCTTGACAATTCTCTGAGAGCATGATTTAATATAAGGCAGCCTTCCCCCACGTGGGCTGTGGAGTCCCTCAGGAGCAGGGGGATCAGACCCAGTGCTCCACTGCAGGTTTTATTGACCATGGGCTTTGCTGTCCTCCCCTCAGGCACCAACTCATTCAGGTGTCCCACACCCTGGGAAAGCATCCCACAAAGGGCCCCGAGCAACAGGCAGGAGCAGAGACAAGCTCTTTCACAAGCTGAGATGGCAGTTTATGCCCAGAAGCAAAAGAACTGATAAACCTCATAATACTTTAACTTCACGAGTTAACTACAGGTATTATTCCCATTCAAGTGCTTAATCCTACCCTGGCTCTCAAACAGTTTGTCTCCATGTCCCACAGCAAAAAATTCCACAGGTTGATTAGATGCCACTTTAAGGTTTACTGCCTTTCAAGTGCTTTAAGCACATATCCTTCATTTCACCACGTTGGTCCATCATGAAGAGACAGATGGAAGTGTCCAGTTAAAAACTCCCCAGACAGCTCTCATCCTGGTGGGATAAGAGTTGGCCAGGTAGCCAAGAGCTCCTAATGGCAAGGATGCTCCTAAATTAAGGAGGCAAGGGTTGGCACTCCAAGCATCCTGGGTGGATGTTAGAAATTAAAAGGAATGTGTGGCCAGCTTTTCTGAACTGGCATGTCTTTGTTCCCTCAGAAATTTTATTGCATAGCTGAGTGAGAGTGCTGTGATCTGTTGGAAGAATCCTCATTTAAATTAACACCAGAAATCCTGAAGTTTATTCTGTCTATTGAAATCAAGTTAGGCTCATCAATGTATTTTTGTCTCAGAGGCAAAACCATAACCCTTCTTTGCTCAGGTTGGGATGTCCACCTCACATGTGTCTGCATAAAAACACAAACACCCATAACTTGCCTTTTGACCATACATTTTATTTCAAAATTAACAGTTCCATGAAGCCAAAGTTCTTAATGGCAACATCTTAATTTAGCACAACTTTGATTCTCAAAATTAGTTCTAAATTCTGAATGGAATCTTTCTGTGAAATCTAGTTTTGGTGATTTGACACTCACCTGGAGCCCTTGTCTCATTGAAAAAATACTTATTTACTTATATAAATGGGACTATTCTACAATGACAGAAAGACTAAGCTACAGATCTGACAATAAACTCAAAGCCAGCCCTCATCAAAATAAACTGTAGATAAGACTCAGGAGAGCAGCACAAAGAAATCCAGTGGAGTGTTAGGCCTAGCCAAATACATATATTTAAAAAGGCAGGAATATTCAGTATCTGGGGAGACCATGAAACAGATTAAAATTATTGTGTTTTTAATCTCAGTAGAATTTTTTCATTATGCAAAAATATTTAACGTGGAAATCCTCTTACCATGTATCAGAGATGGGACTGCCTGGGAAGGAGGAAACCCTTGGATCACAATGATATCAGACAGGAGAGGCTGACCGAATAACCTCAGCGTGGAGGACAGCCTACTGATTGGGGCTGTCAGCTGGGATATAAAAACTGGATTTAAACCTCTGCTGAGGCATTCTCTGCCAACCCACACAAGTGCCCTGAGCAGACAGCTCTCAGCTATCCCAAGGTGTCTTTGCACATGTGTGTGGAGATATTTTACAAGGCCTTTCAGTTTTCATCAGCCTCGTCACGATACAAGAACATTTCTTGAACCTCAAACACTTCTGTGGGATGAAGCACTCATCTTGCTGCTGTTGAAAGCTGTGCACTTTTAAAGCTCAGTTTCCTGCAAATTTTGACACAAGGAACTGGCTGTGTTAGATCTGCAGAGGATTCTGCTATGCAAACGGGCACTCAAATCATCAAAGCAATGCTTGCTATTCAACAATGAGCTGCCATTTGTTGCCAGAGAAACACTGTGTTGAATGAAATGCATTTGGGAAAACATTATTACAAAGGGAAAATATGAGTAATCAACCTAAAGCAATGAGCCATGGAAGTTTGTTTTATGAAATGTCTTCCGGACTGTCTCAAAACATCAGACATGCTGACAGAGATACCAGAGAGGTTTCCTACTGTTTCTTGGAGAGGTGGTTTCAATCCTAGATTCATCATCCCAAAACTATACCAGCTTGGTCTACCTGTCAAGTTGAGTTTTTAATAGGAGGAGACTGAAAGTCTGAAGGTCCTGAGAGAATGTGAAAGAACTTCCTTCCAACCTCACGGTTATGCCTTTTTTTGGTGTTTTTGTGTGTGTGTGTCTATATATGAATGTTCTTCTCTAGTTCTTCTATATTTCTTCCTCCCCCTTCCTTGAAGATATCAAATCATGCTCCCTGAACCAGGCAAAGAAACTGTCATATGAGCAGAGAAGGAATACTGCAGTCCAGGAACTTAAGCTGAGCTTTCCAGAATCATCTCCCATCTTGAAGTCTCTTGTTTTATTAAATCCGTAGACTTGAAATACAGCATAGCCTGACTTACCATGAACCAGAAATTCAGTTTGCACAGAAGCAGCTTTCCTCCCAGCATGCCATATTCTGTATGCAGTATTGCAAAATTATTTGCCACGTACCTGGAAGTGTCCAAGGCCAGGATGGATGGGGCTTGGAGTAACCTGGTCCAGTGGAAGGTGTCCCTGTCCACTGCAGGGGGGTGGAACTAAATTATCTTTAAGGTCCTTTTCAACCCAAACCATTCCATGATACTACAACTCAATATATTCTATATATTCTATGTATTCTGTAGCCTAGTACAAATGTAAGACTTTATCCAGCAGGAGCAAGAAGGCAACAAAAAAGGAATCATGTCTTATTAAATCATGCTTTTTTTTTAAAGTTCTTTTATTTTCCTTTTCTTTTTTTTTTTTTTTCTCTTCCCTCAGGTGCTCCTGGAGTAGTTACACAATTTTGGCTTTGCTTAAGTTGAGAAAATTTACTAGGAATCACATAGGCACACACTCTGGGGCTCATCAGCCTGCTGGGTGATTTTAATAACCCACAAATATTTGAGGAGGAAAAAACTTGCCTCCTTACAAATGAAATTATGACATTATATAAGCAAGTCTGGTCATGTCAGCATTGCATATAGATCAGCCTAGTGTGACTTTGGTCATTACATGAAATAAATTAGTGTATTGGTATATTGTGTGCAGATAAGCAAATCTCTAATAGCAACAACAAGAGGTCAAGAGACATGGAACCTTGAACCCATTGCATTTGTCTTTTTGTTTTCAAGGGTACAGGATTAGTAGCAAGTTTAACAAAGTACATTTTCAAGTAAAACATGGGGCAAAGAGAAATCATAAGCGAGTATGAAATCCCATCTTGGCCTGGAGGTATTTTGATCAGCCAGTCAACAGATAGGGAAGGTGGAACAAAACAAACTTAATTCTCTTACCCTTTGTGTCTTAATTAGCTCTTAAAACAAAAATACTGATTCATACCAAACCTTTTTCTTTCCTTTCCATTTTGTTTTTTTTTCCCCATCATGTTTCAAGCCACCTTAGCTAATTTAGGTGTCAACCTACCTTGTAGAAATGCTGTCAGCTTTATGACATTGTTTCCATTAGGGTGTGCACTTTTCCGTTTTGATGTCTATCGTTAATAAGAAGTTCCATCAGAATCAAAACACTTAAGGGTAGGATTATGTCTAAGTATATCCATTACTTTTGCTCAAGGAAAATAAACTGCTGTTGTCACTTGATAGGTACTTCATCTGTTGCAACAGGATTTCTTACTGTAATTCTGCCTTTTTCTGATGCATATTCTCCTATGACACCTTCCTGGAGATCTGCTATTCAGGTTTTTCACTGCTTTTATCTCACTCTCCAAAATCCTTCCTTACTCACCTAATGACACGGGAAGTTTGGTGCTACCCCAACAGTCCACTGGAAGCACTCAGCTCCTTGTTCCTGTACTAAGTGGAGTCCAACCCAAAATTCAGTGATGCCAGTTGAAGTATTGCCTCCCAAGCGTCTCTGAATGGATTTGGGCAGCTGGGGGAGAGGGATTAGTTCAATATTCTCATTATACTCACACATATTTAATGCTGCATGCTCAGCCTCAGGCATCCGAGAGCTGTGAGTAAGCACTCTGCTGCCACACAAAATGTTGAGATTTAGTTCCTTTGAAAGCAGAAAACACTAACAGCGGGTTTTGTCCATAAATGTCGAGATTTAGTTCCTTTGAAAACAGAAAACAGTAACAGCGGGTTTTGTCCATAAATGTTGAGATTTAGCTCCTTTGAAAACAGAAAACAGTAACAGCGGGTTTTGTCCATGTTCAGCTTTTACCTCCCACTGGCTTGCTTGTGACATTTTGTTTTGCCAACTCCAAGAAATTTCTATGAAGTGATCTTTGGCCTCAGTTTCCCCACACTAATTAATTATTCACTCCTTCAGCCCTATGACAATCCTTCAGTGTCCAAAGAAATCCGCCCTCTGTGTTCACTGCACATTTGCTGCTTCTGCATCTGCAAAAGATCCTCACCTTCTGACCAAACCAGGGAATGGTTCTTTCCAGAAGAGTTCTCTACAATTTACTCAATGCCAAGGCAAAAGTAATTACTTGAGAGGTATTTTGTCCCATTTATTTCCTGGAATGGAAATTAAAGGAGCATGGTGAGGAGGGAAGAGAGAACCAGAGTGTAAAGTGACTCACTTTTTTTTTTTTTGCCTAGTGATGGAGCCAGTTCAGATGTCCTAAAATAGCGGGTAGTTTCTGTTCCACTCCCATCCCAGGAAAATAACATCAGATGCTGTCTCTCCTTTAGGTTCTTGGGTAGCCTGAGCAAAAAGGGATGGCTTAGGCTCCTGCAGGAACCTCACTGAGTGCTCTGCCCCACAAGGAAAGAGACCCTGTGGAAAAGCCAGCTTGGCACGGCCACTGATGGCCAGCAGCAGGGTCAAAGGCCCTGCTGGTTAAGGTGAGAGGTTCACAGCTGGCACTGCTGCTGGAATGAGCTCAGAGACCAGGGTGGCTCTGCATGGAAGCAGTTGCTGATGCTGTTAATGCTATTAATAAATCCAGAGCTTTCTGTCCAACCCTGCAGCTCCATCCTACTTCCCAAATATCCAACCAGGCTAAAAAGTAGATTTGGGCTTCTTTGCACAACTCCAGTGATCGACAGAGGAGTCAACCCTGCAGGGTGTTCCTGGCCTACAGAACTTTCCTGAGTGGTCAAGGGAGGGCATTGTGACCCAAGGCTCTCCCAACTTTGGCATGACTGGCATAGCTGAGGAAGAGGCAAATGCCTTGGGCTGAGGAAAACTAATTTAGTCTTGTGGCTGTTCCAGTTCATCCTGAGCCAAACAGGGATCTGACCTAGCTGGGAGTATCAGAAGGGGGCACAAAGCCAGCTGTGCCATCCCTTTCCAAGGGCTCCAAAGTCAGAATTCAGAATTTATTTGGCTATGGGTTGCTGTGCTCCAGCATCACTGGGCCAGACATCTTTTTTAGATATTACATTTTACATGTATGTTTTAAATAAATAGCCTGTATTTTAGGAGCACTTAGCCATAAGTGTATAAACTGCTCTGAGGTTTACCCCATTGGAATTAGAACGAACCTAATTCATAATTCAGACATCAGGCTAGAAACAGCTCAGCTTTGCTCCATGGACCTATAGCTTGATGTCTGAACTGCCCACGAGACGCCCTCTAATCCCAATAGCTGTAACCTAACCTCAGAGTGGTTTCTAAACTTACTAAATAAATATACTTTTTAAAGAGGAATGCACCATATTTATTAGGGTTTTTGCTCCATTCAGGCAGACTATCATTTTAGAGCAGCTCCTATGAGGGAGGCTGTGGAGAGACACAAATATATTCAAAAAAGTTTCAGAACCTAGTGCTTTTTGGTTGGTTTTTTTTTTTGTTGGTTTTTTTTTGGTATGTTTGTTTGTTGGTTTTTTTATGAAAAAGAAAAAATCCAGCCTTCTCTGTTTAACTGATTACAGAAACATCTGATGGTACAAAATCTTAAGCATAAGCAGTTACCCATGCAAAAACTTTCCTTGTATGGGTAGTCACACTGAATTCACTATCCTTGCCAGCTTCAGAAGGTGACCAAAGCTCTTGTTCTGTTCCTCAGACAACATCTTTTTTCCATGTTCACACGTGGTACTTGGGTAAATTAAAAAAAATATCTTCCCAGTTAAAATGGAGTGATGGCATTTGCTTTTTCCTCAACGTGTGCATTCAACCCCTGTTCCCACTTTGCAACAGAAACCTTGCTCATTACCAAGAATTATTTTAGAAGCATCAGTGTATGAAGACAGAAAAGCTGAATTCTCAAAATAGCACTTTTGCAAGAGGAAGGAACACATTAATAGCGTGAAAGTCTGGCTGTCTGATCAGATCATGGCGTTCAGATTTTATCTTCATTGATCATTTTTCAACTTCACTCAACACTTCGGATACTGGAAAAGGGCTGTGCAGCAGGGACTTTTCTGAATGCCTTAATACCACAAACTGTATCTGGTCAGTCAGTCTGCTCTCCATGTGTGCCTGGCTTCACAGCAAATAAATGCCAGAAATAGCATTCCTACAGGATTTCCAGTTCAAAAGCCACAAGAATGCTCTTTCTCATGGTATGGCACCGTGCAATAAAATGGTGTCATCTGGAAAATTACAGTCTTGGAAACAAATGTTTTTCCCGCTTGACTGATTTAAATCATCTAAAAATAGATGGGTTGTCATATAACTTTTATATTTGTCAGGGGAGCCCCTCATTTCATCTTTTGACAGTACAAGAAATGTATCCCACAACAAGACAGACAGATCTTCCTAGGGAATCCCCCAGGAATATTTTTTTCCTCTAACTGTGCAAACTTCTCAGAAATAAAGCCTGAAAGCAATTGACCAAAGGTTGGGAACCCATTCAGGGTCACTCCAAGCAAGGATTTCAGGGGGTATTTATAAAGTATAAATTTAGGGGGATAAGGAAGGAAGTGTCACAGATGAAACTCCAGTTCTTCTTTCTGCTTTCCTAAGTAAGACTTCTTAAAACTGACTCCATATAAAAACAGGTTGCCACATCTGGTGGCTGAGAGAAACATCATCTTAATCCATCTCCCCAATCCACGCAGCTGAGCCACTTGGGAATGGTGTTTGTTGACTTCAGAAAACAGGAAAACCTTGTAGCCTAGAAGTCATAGGATAATTTAACATAAGGAACCAACCCTTTCCAACTTGCCAAGGAAGAATCCTTTTGATTTCTAAATTAACAGTTCAACACGGATCATGTATTCGTTAAGGAAGGTCACCAAACTACCAAATCTGCCGGTATGTTCTTCCCTTTCTGTTATTCCTGGCTTCCCTCCTCAGACTTCCCATAAAGCAGCTTCTCAACTCTTTTGTCACCATGTGAAGCCAGTGTAAACACAGATGTTTGTGAAACCTGCTCTTCTAAAATCAACTGGTCATTGATAAGCAGTTCCAATCTCCATGTGTTTGCTGCCTTTTGCAAAAATTCAAATAAAATCATGGTTCCGATTTTGATAGTGTTTTATTCCCATTATTTCAGATCACTTTAACAATCAGCACAAAAGCTTAAAGAATGAGCTACTTCAGTACAAGTCTAGCTCTTTATTTCCATCTGAGAGGGTTCATGCTTTCACTATTTAGAGTTCAAGGGCTCAGCCACACTGATGGTCTGAAGCTGTGCAGGCACAGGAATTCTGGCAGTCTCTTGAATACTACATTTACAATTCTATATATAATCTATATCACATAATGGATCAGAGACTCCTTATAAGCAAAGTAAGCAATAAATTGTAATGTCTGAAAGCGTCTTTGCAGTTTTCAGTGACTCACTTCTGAGAAATGTTAATGATGGAGAAAAAAACAAGTTAACAGGTAGGGAGTAGAATGTCAATTATCATGAGTGGCGTGTTAAAATTCAGGTAATGATGTGTACTGCAACAATTAAAAAGACATTTACACACGTCTGCCTGACAGGAGGGCGCAGTCAGGTGGGAGTCAGGATCTTCTCCCAAGCAACAAGGGCAGGACAAGAGGCAATGGCTTCAAGCTGTGCCAGGAGAGGTTTAGGTAGGACATCAGGAGGAATTTCTTCCTGGAAAGGGTGCTCAGGCACTGGAAGGGGCTGTCCAGGGATGTTTGCAGTCCCCATTCCTGCAGGTGTCCAAGGAGAGACTGGAGGTGGCACTCAGAGCTCTGGGCTGGGTGACAAGCTGGGGTTTGGCACAGGTTGGACTTGATGACCTTGGAGGTGTTTTCCAACCTCAGTGATTCTGTGAATTAAAGGCTGAATTGTTTCTACTCTGATGACAATCCTGTAATTACTCCTTTCTACCCTACTAAATTGATATATGCAAGCAAAACTCCAGTGCACCTTAGAAGCATTTTAGCCCTCCTTTTCTGTTTACTGTTTGCTTTGTTGGCACCTACCTTTCTGTACTAGCTAGCAATGCCCTACATTACAAATTGCCCTATTACTCTAGAAACAAGAGGCATATTAAAAATTAATTTTTCTAAGTGGGGATTCGTCAGAGCAAAAGTCCTTTGCTGAAAGTACATCCTTGCCCAGCCCCAATCATCAACCACTCTTGGACTGAAACACCTCTGTTTGACACCCAGAGATTTGCATGCAAGTTTTCTTCCACATACTTTTGTTCAACAGCTGTATACAAAGACCAGCCAGGACAGGCGCCTGACATGCTTTCACATGAAATACACATGTGAACCATAAGCCTGCTAGAAATTCCCAGAACCACAACATTTCACTTGTCATCTTACTTGGCCTCCTTCCTGCACCAGTGGAGCAACAGCTTCAGAGCCTCACAGGCATCTTACATCTTGGTTTCAGGCATTTGGTCACCCACATTCACAGCAACACCGCAAAGATGTTTTGACCATACATAATTACTTTTCTTCATCTTTCCTTATGGTTTTGAAAAGTTATCTGGCATTTATGAGCAGCAGACATATCCTTCTCCAACAAGTGAAAGCAAAATTATGGATAGTGACAGTTCCAATAGAGGAAGAATTGTCCTGAAATCTGTTTGGAAAGAGAGATCTGATAACTAGATTTTGAACAGTAATTAAGCATTTGAATAATCAGGCAGACATCAATAAGGATTTTAAATCACTAGATTTTTAAAAATCTAAATGCTTTAAAAAATCTAATTCCCTTTGAAAAATGGAAGATCTCACTAAATAAGCCTAAGGGCTTGGTTACTTTCTGTTTTCTGTTTGACTGAGTTCCTTCTCTGAAGCCCATCTGTAATTGTGTCTTGGGGCATGTCCATTCATTTGGGAAAGGACAACCAAGAAAGAAGTAAAGAGAGTGTTGCTAAAACCTTGTGAAGGTCAAAGCACTTTCACCACAGCTCCCAACCCTTCCAAATCAAAACTCAAGAGGGCTTGTTGTGGAGAACAGCATTATTTGCAAAAGCAGAACCAATTTCTTAGCCTCTCAGAACAGGAAAGCTTTGGGGTAGAGGGGTAGGAATGATGGAAAAGTAGGAGAAAATGAGACATTCCCCATTTCTTGACCTACAGCAGGGACCTTGAGCCCAGCTCCAGCTTACAAACATGAAACCACCCACAGAGTTTCATTGCCAGGTCCCACCTCATCCTTGAGCTCCTGCAAGGTCACCCCCTTCCTTCCTCCCTTTCAGTCCCTGTGGCACAAGGACTTGCTGTTCTCTCAAGAATAAAGGAGCACCAGCTTGGTAACAAGCTGATGGGAGGATGAAGCTCCCAGCAGACTGACATTTGCATCTCCCAGAGGGCAAAAAAGGGAAGAAATTTTGGAAAGAAATTTTCATCCCCAGAAGGAAATATCTGCAAAACTTGTCAGGGTGATCAGCACCAAAGGAGCTGTGGGTCTCACAGTGGATGATTACCTTTGCATGGGGCCCTTCCATGAAGATCAGAACTTGGATGCAGTTGGCAATTTTCTGGTCAAAGTACAGAAATATCTCAAATGCAGACATTACATAGCGCCAGTCACTGAGCAATGTTGTGCTGGCTGGAATTTGTGAGGATTTCTGGGAGAGCCACACACACACAATTTCTCCCACTTGCTAACAGCTTTCTCCAAACAAATATTAACCTGGGGACTTCCTGCAGGGTAAAAAAAAAGGGAAAAAGGTTTGCATCTGCATCCAGAAGGGAACTGCTGTTGTCCATGCAAATGCCTGAACTTGTAGCTTCATTTTTATTCCAGATCCACCAAGCACAAATCATGCAGCACTGAGTTGGCACTTAATTTCCTCACACGGGTTACCTTGGCCATCCCAACACACTGTGACAGCCCTGAGCGTGCTCAAGATGCTGCTATGGCTTGCAAGAAAATGCATCCAAGAACTATTTTAACTGTGGGGGTTTTACACGTGCTTCCCAGGAAAGGCTGCAGGCTGCATTGTTGATTCTGTGAAACTCAGTGTTTGTATCAGTATTGCCAATTCAGAAATTGCTGCACCCTGCTTGTTTGAGAGCAGGGTCTGGTCTCCCTTACCATAAGAACCTACTGGGTTGATGTAATTTTGCCTTCATGCAGGCATTGCTGTTCAATAATTTAGTGCTTGCTCCCAAATTTAAGCTTCAACATATATTCAGTTCATGTCGACACACACCCTGACAATGTGAAAAACAATGCACTCTAGGAAAAAGAAAGCAAAAGGAAAGTACATTAAGCAGTAGGAAGAATACAGAACCAAAATAAGTGTTTTGCTCATTATGCTGTGTTTTTGTCCACGATACTGGAAAAATGGAAATGGTAAAATGCAGTTTGTTACACTTTCAAGTTTTCTGCATAATTAGTCTCCTGCAGAAGAAGTTTGTTAGTGAAGAAATGGTTGAGAGTTTCAGGGCATTTTCAGAAATCCAGAATTATGTTTAACCAGCATTGAAGTTGTCTGACTGAAGAATCTGAATTTATTAGAAATGTCAATCAATAGCTTAAAGTTTTGTAAACTTTAACTAATAAATAACTTGGTATGGACAGAGCAAAGTCCACTTTAATTTTCAGTGATCACAGTGTAAGATTTCATATAATTTAGTGGGACCAACACTAGACCCTGAGGACCACATTCAGGAGAAACACAGAACTATTCATGTTAGGAAAGACCCATAAGACCATCAAGTCCAGCCATTAACTAACACCAGCTTTCCATCACTAAACCATGTCCCTAGTTGCTCCATATATACATCATTTAAATCCCTCCAGGGATGGTGACCCAAATGTTTCCTTGGGCAGCCTGTTCTGATGCTTGACAACCTTTTCTGTGAAGAAATTTTTCCTAATAGCCCACCTAAACATCCTCTAATACAATTTGAGTACATTTCCTGCTGTCCTGTCCCTCTTCCCTGGGAGCAGAGCCCGACCCCCCCAGCTGTCCCCTCCTGTCAGGGAGTTGTGCAGAGTCAGAGGGTTCCCCCTGAGCCTCCTTCTCTCCAGGCTGAGCCCCTTTCCCAGCTCCCTCAGGCCATAAGACCTGTGCTCCTTCCTGACCTCTGCCCCCTTCTCTGGACATGCCCTAGCACCTCAATGTCTTTCTGATAGAAAGGAGCCCAAAACTGAGCGCTTCAGTCCCTGTGTTTACTCAGTGGAGAAAGCCAAGCTCGCCTGAAGGCTCTGTGGATGGCTTAGAGGGCTGAAGAACATTAATAATGGGGATTCTGGAAAAGAGCTGCTAGGAAACACTGGGCACTGGCACAGTGGGAGTCAGGCTGCCTGACCATGGCCTCATGTCAGGCTCCTTGCCAGCTGGTTTTGCCTGCACTGTTTGCAAACTGCCAATGCTTGACAGAAACACTTTTGACAGAAGTTTTCTTTCAGATGTTTTCTTTCAGGTGTCAGGGATCTCTGTTCTGGAGCTGCACTTCCAGAGTTGTAGACCTGCCCTTCCAGGTGCCTGGATTGCCAGTGGCTTCCTTACAGTTATAGAAAACTTAATAATTTTCATAACTCAAGAGACCTAGGCACTCCCACCCTCAGTGCAATATCACTGACCACTCAAATGCTTCCTGAATGTTTGCAATAGGCAATTTTAAAATTAAGTGTTCTTATAATTGCTTTTCATACATAGTTGGATCCCTTCTTCTGTATATCTAATACAGATCTTTGGAATAAAAATGAATGGGAACAAAGACAGACTAGGAAGGTTTTTAAAAGTAGGAAGCACAAAAGGTAAACAAAATTTACATTGCTGGAAAAAGAGACAATTCTCTTAAAAAGTGTGGTGGAGACATTCACTGTTGATCTCAGAACTGAACTGGCTAAACTTCAAAAAGCAAAAGAGACTCCAAATCTGGTAAAACAACTCCTCATCCTGCCTTCCCTCAACAAAATGCCCCCCTGAATTCAGAGGAATTTTCCAAAGAGAGGAGCAAAGGAAGAGAAAGTTTGCCAGAGGTTACATAGGGAATTTGCTGCAGAGCCAGGAAAGGAGTTAGCTGCTTGCTAAGGAGTTAGATGCAGGTCCCATCCTTAGACCACAGCAATATTTAGCTAGACCAAGAGCACAGCCAGTCAAACAACATCCATCTCCTCAGTGAGACTTCCAGATGAGAAGCATGACGTGCTCAAAGCCTGCCTTGCCATGGCTTTTGGGGATGGAGCTGGGCAGAGTTTCTGCCCCAGCTGAGGACTGGGGACACAGCACAGGGCTGTTTGAGCTGCCTGGTGTCCCCCTGAGTGTTGTGCACCCCTCCTTGCAGTGTGAGCCACACCGCCTGCCCCACACCTGGAAACCACAACCTGACATCCTCAGCCTAGATCTCCCCCGTGCCACTGCACATTCAGGGCCAGCCAAGGTTAGGGAGAGGGGATTGTGTGGAATTCAAGGCTTTGTGAAGAGCAATGGTCCGGAAGAAAAAGTTCAACCCCATGTCTGCGGCTGTGGTGGAGTCCTGAAGCGATGGAGTCCCAAACCCAAGCCACCAATTTGGAACAAAACCAAGTCAGTGACAGCAATAAAAAAGGGGTTAAAAAGAGCTAAGCTCTTCCAAACTTGTATGTAACCTTAAACCAAATATTAACAGAAAAAAACCCCTGGCATTTAAGTTGGCACTTAAGTCTAGTTAATGAGGAGTTCAGATTTCCATTCTAACCCTCTTTTTCTGTTGCTTGTAATTTTCTCAAATAAACTCCGTTTTGGGCTGAAATTTTCCGTGCTTGAGATTTTTTTTTTTTTTTTTTGGAAAGTTTATACAAAATCAGTTAAACAGTTTATTTATGTTAGCACTGAAAAAAAAGAAAAGCCACACAAAAATATTTCCATGCATGTTCTGATCAGATATTTTCTGCTCAATGAACTCAAAATGAGCTACAGTAAGGAATTTCCAAATTTTGCTTGTGTTTATCCACAAGAAGTTTAGGGAAAAACCCAACAACAAACAAACACAAAAACCTCAAGCCAAATCTGGACCTTGACCAATTGAGTCTTTAAAGTATTTTAAATTTCAATTTCAGGAGTTTATGCAACTGCTTTCTGTCTTTCAAGAAGTAGTGAGGAGATTTATAAATAGTTGGAGTGGCACCATCATACCCTGTTTGGGTATCTCAAGGGCTACACCTTGGGTTTGACCACTTTGAGTTAACTCCACCTGAGGCTGTGCCAGCCAGTCTTGTGGACACAGAGAAGCTGAATTGCACTTGTCTCAGCTGTGCTTTGGCTGTCTTGTAGCCCCATGAAGCCAGTTTTAATTGCCAGTGATTCCCAGGGGAAAAGATAAATTCCAGTAGTGCAAGTTCTTGGAAGAGTCACGCTCAGAAGCTCCAAGTCTTCCCCTGTGCCAGTAACTCATCCTTGAAGATTGCACACGAAATCAGTGTGTGCACATTGCAGGGTGGTCCTTTGTGGGGAAGTAAGTCAATCTTTTTGTCTAATTAATCAAAATACCTAAACATATGCATAACTGTATATATACTTACAGGTATATACACATCTATACATACAATAGCATATATGTATACATATAAAAGTACATATGTTAATTGGCTAAACATGCCTCATGGACAGCAGTGTTTCCTTGCTGACATGAGGTCAAGACAAAGATGCCAAAACAGAGTTTAGCAGAAATTTTGATATGGTGAAAACACAGGACACTAACTATGCAAAACACTTCGAATATGTGTGACATTTGTTAACACAGACAACCAACCAAAGCAAGATAAATCAATTTCCCTGCTGGCAATCTGTAATATCCTTTGTTTTATTCACCACTAAAAATATTATTAATGGCTGGGTATGTTCAGCATGCTTATGAAAAATGTATTTTGATCCCTCTGATGAACGATCTATCCATAGACAAAATACCTTATTTCCACTGAGAAATCTTTCTTGTTGGTAACAACAAAAAAAAGACAAAAGAATGAGGAAAAAAAAAAGAGAAAAGAGGTTATTACTTGGAAGCTCCAACAGTCAGGAAGAGTTCACTTCCTTTGTATTGCACTTTCTTACTGCAGGCATCTCATTTCTGGGAGAAAAAAATCCCAAATATTATTCTCATGAATGAAAATCCCGTGCTCCCTTGTAGATTAGTCTGTCTGAAGCTCCTCTTTCTCTTTCCTCTGATTAAAGCCTCATTTCACTGAACAAAAATACCACCCTGGACATAATTCACAGCTGAAGTTACTGGGTCACTGCTCCACAGAGCACATCAGTGGCAGTATTTCTACTCTCCAAACTCACAGCCTTGGCAGGAGTTCAGCTAAATATTTAAGCACACATGAAGCACAGGCACAGGCATTTTTTCTCCACTTTTCTGCTCATGCTGATATTCTGTTGTTTTTAACCAGTTTGTCTCTGAGCAGTTTGGGAGCAAACAGTGGGAAATGGTGCTGCCTTTGGGTAACCTGCCTGCACAGAGCTAGTAAGCAAATGATGTTTGGCAAGCTCTGATGTGAGGGAAATGTGTTAACTCAAAACACAAAAAGCTCCTATAAAAAAAAATCCATATCAACATATTTTGCTGCCTTCAGAGAGAAAAAAAAAAAAAGAGAGAGAGAAAAAAACAGGCAGACTGTCTGAACCACAGACTCCCTCCAGTCTCTGAAGCCCACAGACACACACTTTGTACAAATATATGATCTTATCCACAGACACACAGATACTCCCCCCCTTCCCCTCTTCCTTTGCTGCCATCCTTACTCACAAGGGTGGTATGTGGGCTGTGCATAGTGAGTACAGACACCATAGCCTGCCTTGGCACACACAGCACTCAGGGCTGGCACAGACACACAGGAGGATGTGCACATCACTCCCAAAGCCCACATGGGAATAACACAGTCAGAGGAAGCAAAAAACCACCATACTCTCCCATATTAGTACTACTTGACACTTGCAATGGGACAGCAAATCCAGGAAAATTGAAAAGCTTTCTCCAAACAGAAGGAGTATTTCATGGCACTCGTGTTTTCTTGATAAGCACCATTGTCCAGGCAGGAAAGCTGAGGAGCATGGAAGTCAGAGGAGTTGATTTCCCTCTGAGCTCAGGCAAATCTGTGGCAGGGCTGGGACAGAAGATTAGACTCCTAATTCTTCATTCAGCCATTCATTCCTTCATTCATTCTCACCCCTGCAAGGCAGCCTCCTAGGACAATCTGGAGGCAGACCTGGAGCAGTGCAGAGCACGGAGGTTACCCCAAAGTCACAGCACACCCTGACAGGTGGTAAATGCCACAGGCAGCTGCAGGAGCAGTGAGGAGGAGGGCACAGGAATTTTGCCAATGTCCTGGCCCGTTCCAGATCCACAAAGCTTCCTTTATTCCACAATTCCTCCCACTCTATGTCAGCTTCTAGCATGGGCTGAATTGGAAGAGGAAACGCCTCTTAAAGGGTTGGGAGACACTCCTGGGATCAGGGAGGGGAAGGAATGCAGGGGAAGAAGTACAGGGCTCAACTCTGCCCATCTCAGCTGCCCAGCCTCCTGACAGCTCACAGTCACCGTACTCTGCTGTGGTAGCACCAGCCTGCACTGCAAGCACCAGCTCCTATTCATTCCTCTTTCTTCTCTCATGTCCTCACATAAGTCTTACTTGGCAGAAAACGTGCCATTTTTGGTATCTAGGAGAAGTACAGAAGATTATGAAAAAGCAACAGCACCAAGACTTTTATAAAATGACATCTTCTCCCAACAAATTATGGACAAGTTTTTTCCCCCTTGATCAGTTTTAATCTGTATTACAGGTCATAAAATACAGCAATATATCTAAAGGAGTGTTTAAAATCCTTGATTGATCCACTTCAGTTGATACCAGATACTTCTTTACTTCACCTCCTTTCCTGCCGAAGATTCTCCACATTGCAGCCTGAACCAGAGGTGGGAGAGGTGAAACTGCCAGCTCAGCACTCAGTGCCATGGCAAGAACAGGGTGCTGGGAGCAATGCATGCACTGGAGGATCAGGAGCTCAGCTGGAAGAGGGACACTGATTTTCAGGGTGGACAACTGCCTCGTGTTAATGTGTACAATATTGAAAATCAATTCATTTCAGCGGGTAACACTTAGCTACAAGAAGTCTAATGAGGGGCAAGCAGATGGAGCTGTGGGGGCTCAGCCTGGAGAAAAGGAGGCTTGGGGGAACCTTCTGGCTCTGCACAACTCCCTGACAGGAGGGGACAGCCAGGGGATGTCAGGCTCTGCTCCCAGGGAACAGGGACAGGATGGGAGGAAATGGCCCCAAGCTGCACCAGGGGAGGTTTAGTTTGCATCTTGGAAAATGTTTCTTCACTCAACAGGCAATCAAACATTGTGAGAGCAGGTTGCCCAGGGAAGTGGTGGAATCACTCTCCCTGGAAGACATGAAACACTTAGATGTGGCACATGGTTTAGCACTGAGCATGGTTTAGTGGGTGGATGATGCTAAAGGCTTTTTCCAACATAAACAATTCCATGATTCTACAATTCTATCCTACAGCACAATCCTCTTGTACTGTGGTGGTTCCACAGAGTGTCCCCACCCTGGTATAACATCCAGTCTATCTGAAAGGATTACATCTGTTTGGATGTGAGGCAAGCCATACACTGAGTATGGAATCACCAGTTGTCTTGAGCAAAAAGCAATCTGCTGAAGTCACTTTACATAGTTGGGTTTCCTTTAAAAGCAGAACTGCGGAAGTCAGCTATCATCTAAAGCTCCACACATGATAAACACACAGCACGTGGATGCTGAACTGTGTGTGGTTTAGTTTGAGTTAACAGGTGCACAAGATGTGAAGTGAAGCACATTTCTGGGTGTATGCAGGACCAGGATCAAGCTGCTGTCCTTCAATTGAAGCTGAGGGGTCACTGTGGGCCACGACAGAGCTACTGAGATCCAGGAATAACAGAGAGATATCCTGATACTTGGGGATTCTCATCAAAGCCAGTGCTCAGATGCCATCATAGGCTGATTTAGCCCAGAAGAACCCTGACGCAGGGACAGGACCCACACACAAGAATGTCCATTAAGCTGATGTTGGTTTTAATTGGTTCAGGGATGGAAAGCTGCAGTATCACAGAGAGTCCCCAGGTCCCTTGGTGGAGCAGGCAGTTAATTCTGCATTACCAGAGGTCTGCCTGGAGCCTCGAGGTCAAGAGAGCTCCAAAAGGGATTTTGAAATTTTCTCGTAAATGCTGAATGTTTAAGTTATGATTAAGTCATGTTTACCCGCTAATTGTGCAGTAAATAAAGCTGTGGCTTTAAGCTCCCCGTGGCAGAGAGGCAGCGTGTTAATGAGGGCTGAGAGCCTGCCAGGGCAGTGCAGGCTGGGGGCACAAGTGTGTTATCAGTTGTGCTGACATGTGCTGGGCGCTCTGCGCTCACGCCGGGCTGCCCGCTGTGAAAGGGCTGCTGTCTCCAGCTCTTGGCTCCCAGTCAGAGCCCCGCAGCCTGAAGATCAAGAGTTGGTCGGGTTGGTTGTTTTGGGGGTTTTTTCCTCTCTCTCTCTCTCATTTCTGTTAGTTTTTATAGATCCTCTTGCAGGGGGGTGCAGGGGGAGGAACAGGCTGACTCATACATCGCGTGAGGCTGCGGGGAGAGGGAGAAGAAAGGGTGCGAAGGTTTGACATGCTGCTCTGCTTCTATTTACTCTTTTCCCACTATTTCTAACCTCAGCCATTTAACAATACTTGGAACTTAGTCCTAAGATGGGACTTGAAACTTTCCCACGGCTTGATCCTCCCTGGATTCAGAAATCTGCACGAGCCATTGCTAAACATTTACTAAAGCTGTGTACTCTCAAGCTCCCAGGATGTTCCTAGGGCACTAAATGGAGATGCAGGATAAGAGATGGAAGTGACAGATAATTAGGAAATGTGAGGAGGAGAAGGTGATGAAAAAAGCCATTGGTTGTTCACAGAAACACTCTTGCAAAAATGCTTCCCAGACAGAAAACAGAAATCTAAATATTCTCCTGTGAACTCTGTCACGTGCATCTACATCCCAAATTTATACCACTCATGCCAGTACCTTTCCTTTGTACCTCTAGTCCTTCTTCACAGGACATTTCTTCTGAACTTGTCAGGATCCCAACACATAAAAATGTGATGATCTTTTACAGTATTAAGTCAACCCTGATTCACCAATCCAGCCCACAAAACAAATTGCATAATCAAAATCCAAGGAAATTCTGAAAGAAAAAGGAAGAGATGTCTGTGCCTGAGAAATTATTATCTGATGGGGAAAAGTGGATGAATCTTGAAACAATTCAGTATTTTGTTGCTTGGGGGTTTTTTTCTGGTAGTGTAGCATTTTCTTAAAAGAAACCACAGGACTTGAGATATTACAGTCCTGCAAACACAGCTGCAAGCTACAACCCAGGAAACAGAGATCTAGTTCTCACTTCTGATTCATTACATCACTTTCTGCCTGGTGACCCCCCCCATTTTTGTCTGCCAGCAATATTTGCTATAAAAACAATTAATATTTTATTGTAAGCTTGTTGAAGTATGAATTATCTCTTGCAGAATAAGCACAATGAAGACATTAAATCCACCTATAGCAGGGAGCAAGTTTTTCACAAACAGAACATATGGTCTCTGTGAGAAAACACAGCTCATCTAATATTTATTCTCTACTTACATGAAAATAATACATGTACTTCCCATTCCTCCATCAACAAAAATTATCATTGTAGGTTCATTATTTGCAGAGTAATTAAAGAGACTTTATCCAGATGATCCTTGAACAACAGCAACAAAAAAAGTGGATGTCACTTTCTTCTGTATGAAAGCCATCATGTTCCTTAGAAAGAGCTTCCAGAAATCTGTACAATTCACACAAAAATGCTCAAAAACTTTGCCATTCACATGACAACACCCACAGGTGTCAGCAACACCAGAACAACACCTATTTCCAGTCCATTCCAGGTGGAAATCAGCCCAGTGGGAGGTTAAACACCTTGCCTGGTGAAACAGAAAGTCATTGGCATGGACTGAACTAGAACAGAAAATTCTAGGATCCTCTCTTGGTCCTTAATCCACTCAGTTCCACTGGCCCAGGAATTCCAAACTCTATGCAAGGCAATTACAGTAATTTCACGACCATAAGGCGCACCGGACTATAAGGCGCACCCGCCGGGAGTTGGCAAAATTCGCAACTTTGTAGATCAGATAAGGCGCACCGGACTATAGGGCGCACTTTTTTTTTGCAGCGAGGCTCCGCCCCCAGCTCCCTCCGCGCGGTTGCTGGCCGAGGCCCCGCCTCAACCCGGCAGCCATTGGCTCCCGGGCCCGCCTGTACCTGGCAGGGGCGGTGCCGCGGGGCCCCAGGCCCGCCTGCATCCGGCGGAGCCGGGGCATGGCCGCCACCCCTCCGTGCTGCCTCTCCGGGGCCGGGCTATGGCCGCCGCCCCTCCGTGCCGCCTCTCCGAGGCCGGGCTATGGCCGCCGCCCCTCCGTGCTGCCTCTCCGAGGCCGGGCTATGGCCGCCGCCCCTCCGTGCCGCCTCTCCGAGGCCGGGCTATGGCCGCCGCCCCTCCGTGCCGCCTCTCCGAGGCCGGGCTATGGCCGCCACCCCTCCGTGCCGCCTCTCCGGGGCCGGGCTATGGCCGCCGCCCCTCCGTGCTGCCTCTCCGAGGCCGGGCTATGGCCGCCGCCCCTCCGTGCCGCCTCTCCGAGGCCGGGCTATGGCCGCCGCCCCTCCGTGCCGCCTCTCCGGGACCGGGCTATGGCCGCCGCCCCTCCGTGCCGCCTCTCCGGGGCCGGGCTATGGCCGCCGCCCCTCCATGCTGCCTGCACGGGGCCGGGCTATGGCCGCCGCCCCTCCGTGCTGCCTGCACGGGGCCGGTGGGTGCCTGTGGAGGGGCGGCTCCGCCTCCACGGGGCCCGGGCGTGCCTCTGTAGGGGCTGCGCCGCCTCCACGGGGCCAGGGGGTGCCTGTGGAGGGACGGCTCTGCCTGCATGGGGCCGGGGCGTGCCTGTGTAGGGGCGGCTCCGCCTGCATGGGGCCGGGGCGTGCCTCTGGAGGGGCGGCTCCGCCTCCACGGGGCCGGGGGGTGCCTCTGGACGGGCCGTCCCGCTTGCACGGGGCCGGAGGGTGCCTCTAGAGGGGCCGTCCCGCTTGCACGGGGCCGGGGCGTGCCTCTAGAGGGGCCGTCCCGCTTGCACGGGGCCGGGGTGTGCCTCTGGAGGGACGGCTCCGCCTGCATGGGGCCGGGGCGTGCCTCTGGAGGGACGGCTCCGCCTGCATGGGGCCGGGGCGTGCCTCTGGAGGGACGGCTCCGCCTGCACGGGGCCGGGGCGTGCCTCTGGAGGGACGGCTCTGCCTGCATGGGGCCGGGGCGTGCCTGTGTAGGGGCGGCTCCGCCTCCACGGGGCTGGTGGGTGCCTGTGGAGGGGCGGCTCCGCCTCCACGGGGCTGGGGTGTGCCTGTGGAGGGGCGGCTCCGCCTCCACGGGGCTGGGGTGTGCCTGTGGAGGGGCGGCTCCGCCTCCACAAGGCCCGGGCGTGCCTCTGTAGGGGCCGTGCCGCCTCCACGGGGCCAGGGGGTGCCTGTGGAGGGGCGGCTCTGCCTGCACGGGGCCGGGGGGTGCCTCTGGACGGGCGGCTTCGCCTGCACGGGGCCAGGGGGTGCTTCTAGAGGGGCCGTCCCGCCTGCACGGGGCTGGGGCGTGCCTCTGGAGGGACGGCTCTGCCTGCATGGGGCCGGGGCGTGCCTCTGGAGGGACGGCTCCGCCTGCACGGGGCCGGGGCGTGCCTGTGTAGGGGCGGCTCCGCCTGCACGGGGCTGGTGGGTGCCTGTGGAGGGACGGCTCCGCCTCCACGGGGCTGGTGGGTGCCTGTGGAGGGGCGGCTCCGCCTCCACGGCGCTGGAGGGTGCCTGTGGAGGGGCGGCTCCGCCTCCACGGGGCTGGGGTGTGCCTGTGGAGGGGCGGCTCCGCCTCCACAAGGCCCGGGCGTGCCTCTGTAGGGGCCATGCCGCCTCCACGGGGCCAGGGGGTGCCTGTGGAGGGGCGGCTCTGCCTGCACGGGGCCGGGGGGTGCCTCTGGACGGGCGGCTTCGCCTGCACGGGGCCAGGGGGTGCTTCTAGAGGGGCCGTCCCGCCTGCACGGGGCTGGGGCGTGCCTCTGGAGGGACGGCTCCGCCTGCACGGGGCTGGGGCGTGCCTCTGGAGGGGCGGCTCCGCCTCCACAGGGCCGGGGCGTGCCCGCCGCTGCTCCGCCCCGCCTCCACCTGGCAGCCATGGCCCTGCCGGCTCCCTCCGTGGCTCGCAGCTCGCACTTCCGGGTAGGCAATTTTTTTGAACTTTGTCCATCAGATAAGGCGCACCGGACTATAAGGCGCACTTCCGGGTTCCAGGGAAAATTTTAGTCAAAAGGGTGCGCCTTATAGTCGTGAAATTACTGTACTTTTATGATTTTTTTCCTTTTTAATTAGCCATAATAAGGGCATTTTGGTCTCTTTCAAAATAAAAAAGCTTGAAATAAAGGACAATCTATCTTGTTATTGTTTGTCTGTCAAGGATATAATTTTTGGGAGACAGATTCCATGGACTATTTTGACAGTGCGAATTACTGTAGGATCCGTGCAAAGAATGAAAATCGATTTCTCATTCCCCAAGGGCGTCTCCACACATGGGCATATTAAATTAAAAGGTTTGAAGCAAAAGGTCCCTTTTACTTCTTCTTGGTACAACTCCTATTACTTGCAAGAGATATTTTGAAATACCTCACGCTCACATGCAGTTATGCATGGGGGTTTGCAGACACAACTTTAATTGGTCCCCAGGACCTTGCTTTGAAGTGATGACTCACAAAGAGTATTTTGTCAAGCCAACTGTGCCGTAAAAATATGAAGTGTGGCTTAAAACAGTAAAGGTTTTATTATCCTGTTAACTTCCTGTCACGAAGCATTGCATTAAATTGTACTTTTAAGGGATTAATGACCTATTTGCTTCATTCCTTGCTGCATTTGTGGTTATAAAAGCTATTAAAAGCCATGTTATCAACAACAGTGTTAATGAAGATATTGGAAAATCAGTCAAGCACAAATATATTCTAATCCAAAGTATTAATCCAATTGCCTTTCCCTAGGAGAGGTTTTTTTAGTGTTCCCTGGTGACCTTGCATCATTGTGGCCATTTTGTGGGCACAGCCAGAGAAGTTAAATGTTTGAGAAAGAAACACAAGGAAGAAAAGCCTCCACCTACGTTACACAAGTCTGAAGCTCTCTCACTCAGGAAGGACCATCCAGAAGCGTGGAAAATGTTCCTGTCAACAGAGACAACAAACAGCACAACGTGTCACTGCCACAGCTGAAAACAAATACCAAACTCTGGGAAACAGCCACCATTCCCGGGGTTGTTATTTTGGACAGACACACTGCAAGATGGCAAATTAATCCAATTTATTCTGTAAGAGACAGGTCTGCAAAATCAGCTTTGTGAAACAACGATGAATTCCTAAAGTTGTTGTTTATAAATAGAACCGAGTAATTGATTTCTTTGCTTGTTTGGCAAGTAGCTTATTCACAGAACTATGTGGTCCTGGGCAGCTGAAACCATTCATGAAGTTCTGCTGAATTTCATAATCACTTTTGACTAAAAAAGATTAAAATGTGGGAATGCTGAAATATGTTGCACTGGTGCTGGTTGAAACATTTCAAAATTGTATTTTTCACTTAAAAAAAAAAAAACCACAAAAAACAGGACTTGAGAAAAAGAAGTTAAAGGTAAAACATTTAAAGCAGACTTAAAACAGGGTCACATTTTCAGTATCACAACTAACCCAAGCCCTCATTACTTGTATGGCTTAACACAAACCACTTTTTTTTTAGCTATCAAATTGCCAACTAGTAACAAAACAGAGTGCTCCATCCTGGTATTCTGATTGCCACCTCAGGGGAGTTCACACCACGCTGCCACCACCCAGAGTAAAAGGGACACTGGGACATTGGTGCAGCACACTGATGAGACATCACTGAAAAACAGCGAATGCTCAACACCCCAGACACTGCACAGCAGAGGAAAGGAGGGATGGAGGTAAAAACAAGGAGCCAGACAACCCCTCAAAGTCCTGTCTTTCCATGTACAGGGATGCAGGAGCTCTCCCAGCCATGGGCACTCTCCCTGCGTGGTGATTTCACCTCTCCAAGTGTTCACTGGGAGAGGGGCTCCGAGCTCAGTGATTTCCTTAACCCCACACAGTCACTCACAGAGAGAACCCAGCTCAGCCAATTCCCAGCCTGGTCCCTCATCAATGGATCTATTATCTACACAATGCAGTTTTTAACATCTTATATGAAAGCCCCATACATATTAAGACGCATGGCACTCAATTTATTTACCTCAGAAAGGTGAAGAGATTCAAAAATTCTGACTGGTGAGTAATTTGTGCCAAAGTGAAGAAATAAATGTGAGCTTTTCTTCCTTCTAGGTTATCTTGTTATTTTTACTGACTGCATGCAGTTAGTGATGGAAGAAAATTTGACTCTGCAAATGACTGAGAAACATTTGAGGATGCTGCTCTCACTGTGGGATTGTGAAAAGAGCCATCTCTGAGACCAAGTGCATATTGAGCAGGTCCTTGCTTGTGCACTGCAGAGTAGGTGAGTTCTTTCTTTACATCACCATTTCACTGTAAAAACACAAGAATTGCAGTGAAACTGATGATAAGGGGTTTTTTACTCTCTAACAGTCACAGGCTAATTAAGAATGCCTGCACAGGCAGTAAACATTTTTTTTAATATTCCACTAGCACAAAAGAAAAAGAGTGGGGAGCATTTTCAAAACTATTTCCAAGGCTAACTGTTCCAGGGTGGTGCCATTTACCATCATCTGTGTGTGGCTTAAGATACCCGAATGGTGTAAAAAGCATAGATATGTCAGCTGAACTGGTTACTTGTTGTTATATTTTCCTTTTATTTCTCTTCTTTTTAAATCTCTTTTAATGTCTTCTTTATTATTCTCTCTCTTTTTCTTTCATTTTTTTTGTCTGATTACAAAGGGTAGTCAAGGATTGTTGCTCATCTATTCCCCCTTCCTTTCTGGGCAGTTGCTGTGACCTCTTCCTGCCTATTTCATAACACAGATGGAATCTACATCTTATTCAGACCCAGAACTTCAGGATCTGCAGGTTCTCCATCATGCAGCTGTGCCCTTGGGAAGCACTGAGTGCTGGAGAGGGGCAGCCCTCAGTGGTCAGGACAGTGAACAGCCCATTGAACCACAATTTCCAAAGCCTGGATGCAGATCCTCTATCTACTAACACCAAGTGTTATTGATGCAAATGCTGATATAGGTTGACAGCAGTTTGCCAGAAGTTTTGGCTCTGCGTAATTTGAGTTGACTCTGAAAACTATTGGAAACAGAAATCTATACATAGCTTACAGGTTTAAAGCAAAGCCAGCTGTTTATGAGGGAATTCTCTGCATTAAAGGAGCTTTCAGAGATGTTGAAGAAAGGCTTTTGTCTCAGATTTCTGGGAAGAAGATAGGGATTTTTTTCATATAAATGGTTTTTTATAAATTTTGTATGCTGTATCCCTAAAAATCCCCAATGACTTTGAACTTCTAAAACTTTCAATTAAGATAGAGATGGAGAGAAAGGAAAAAAACACATGCCCACAGCCATGCACACTCTTTGGGAAATGTAGAGATAGCATAAGCAACAGCACTAAAAAATCCATACCACAGGAGATCAGCCCATCTAGTGTCAGTGGTGTTCAAGCTTTGTTATTATTTGCACTCAGAGTGCAAATGCCTGTACCTGATACTACATTTCTCAATTACACTGATATATTTGATATTCATATTAATGAAATAACTCTACATACATGGAGAATAGGAGAAATATAGACTAATATAATGCTGGCTGTTGATTCTGATTGACAGCTGTGAAGTTCAGCCACATCTGGTTGTTAAATTTTAAAAGGATTTTAAAATTAGAAGTAGCATTTCTGAGCCTAGCGCTGAAAAACTCTGACATTTGCAGTGCTGGGAGCAGGCTGTGAGAGGGATTTCTATCCTGGTTTCCCACCCAGAAGAATATATTTACTGTTCAAACATTTTGAGGCAGGCACCCATGGAAATCAACGGGAACTCTGCCACGAGTTTTAAGGGGAGCAGAATCTGTCCCTATGTGTAAATACACAGCAATATTTTTTTTCCTCTGACTGTTAAAAACCACCATCACAACTGGATGGAACCTGGTTTTAAACACTCAGACACGGGGCCTCTTTACCACAGCAGTCTCCAACGATGTCCATCCTTAACACCACACCAGCTGCCAGCCGAAGGCTCTGAAATGCTGATTTTAATCAAAAACTTTCCTTTCAAATCTAGCTTAGAGTTTACTCACAGCGCAAAAGTGCTTCTCAGCACTGGAATTTTCAGGATGCGATGCCGAGCCAAATACTGCAGGCACAGCTTGCTCATAAGACAGCAATCGCGTGGCCCACCTTGGAGGCTGTAATAGGGCTACTGTACTCAGCCTCCCACCCTTGGTGAAGCCCACTAATAGCATCTGTTTTATAGCATTCACTCCTGCAACCTGCTAGCTCCTTGGCTCTCCTGCTGTCACAGAGAGGATGTGCTTTACTATGCTGCAGGTCTGGTGGAAAGTTGTCAGACTTCAAGCCAAATGTAAAAGCAGCCAGTGCTGAATAAATGACTTGAAATACTTTCTCCAGGGACCCCTTCCAGGTCCAAGATAGGCAGATTTGGCCAGTGTTTGTAGACAGTCTTGCTCAGAGGCAAATTAAAAATCAAAATACAGACACCGTTTGAAAAACATCGAAAGCTAGACTCAAACATCCACCATGTATTAAGACATTCTTATATAAAAATAACCACAAGGTTGCAAATTCATACTTTCCTACTTGGTGAGACCAACAGCAACCAGGAATAAACCTGGACATGTGTGGGGCAGACTGCGGTACTGCCTTCAGAGAAAGCGTAAAACTGGAGGTGGAAAGCTGGAGTGAGAAAAACAGGACGCTGTGAACCAGGCAATTGAATCCAGCAGTGGGTGGCACACGGAGCAGGACCCTCACCTGCCCCAGTGCAGCCCACAGGAGCTGCCCCACTCCAGGCAGTGGGACAAAGCAGGACACTCATTGTGGAAATAGTGAATTTTACCTGGGTCAGTCCATGGTAGCTTCAATACCTGACCGAACTCATCCCTCCTCATCCCTCACACTGGCTCTGCTGGAGCCCACGCTGCACTTTGGGAATCTGGATGCCAACTCTCAGTAGCAGACAGCAGGAACACATCCTGCTTCTGCTCTGTGGGGTGAGAAACAGGAGGGGTTTGCCAGCAGAAGGTTGCCAGGAGAATGGAGGGATCCTGAGACGTGGGGCAGGAGCAGATGCAAGGTAGGGCAAAGATCTCCAAATGTGAGGGTATCACAGAATCCCAGAATGGCTGGGCTTGGAAAGGACCATTACAGATCATCCAGTTTCCACCCTCTGCCACAGGCACGGACACCTTCCACTATCCCAGGTTCCTCCAAGCCCCATCCAACTTGGCCTGGAACACTGCCAGGGATGGAGCAGCCACAGCTTCTCTGGGCAGCCTGTGCCAGAGCCTCACCATCCTCACAATAAAGAATTTCCTCCTAATAGCTAATCTAAACTTCTAAATCTCTTTCAGTTTAAAGGAATTCTTCTTTGTCCCATCACTACATGTCCTTACAAAAAGGTCCTCTCCAGTTTTGTTGTAGGCTCCCGTTAGGTGCTAAATGGGGAGCCATGAGCAAATGCCACCTATCTTACTTCATTATTGGGGGGGTTTGCACCTGCAGAGCATTAAGAAAGCTTGCACTCCAGCTGCTACACGAATGACACATGGCTGAGGGGCTCAGGACACCACAGAATGGGTATAGAAGGGAGTTAAAGTGAACAAAGAGACAAGGGAAAAACTTCAAACGTGTTTTGCAACCAGACTTTATCTCAGAGAGCTACAACCTCAGACAAAACTAGTCACCTTTCCAATCAGCAGCCCCTTCACATGATGCTTGTTCTTGGCAGTCACTGTTTAGATTCTCTGGCTGGGTTTATAGCCTGCCTACAAAAGAGATTTTTGGGCATAACTGAGTGACACAGAGGGCTGCTGAGTGCCACAGTTCAGGAATCCCACCAGCATCTTGACCCCTGCTGTGCTCAGGGATGACTTGGAAGCAGCCATTGTTAGGGCAAAATCTTGTTGACAGCTATTGCTTCCCACAACACAGAAAGAGCAATCTCAGCCCATGAAGCTCCTTTTGCACCCTGCTGCTCTCCCTCTCTGTGGCAGGATCACATAGCACAAGCCACCTCACTCCTCTCAACCCCAGCCACCACTGCAAATCCTCAGAGATCCAAGAACTGATCATTCTGCCTCTCCACATTGCTCCTCTTGCCATACATCACCCCTCCTGCTATATGGGACAGCCAGAGTCATTGTGAAAGCTCCCAGAAAAGGGCTCCCAGAAAAGCCACTCATGGCATGAGTCATGTCCCAGTGCTGCTGTGGTTTGGTCAGCAGCTAATCATTGCAAACCCATGGCACAGCTGGAACAGAACACCCTGCTAGTCAGCACTGGTTGGCTGGGAACACCTTTCACTTTTGTGTTCACTCCTCTTCATTGTTCTCATCTGCTCATCAATCTCCTTGTGTGTGTGCCACTCGTCCCAGTGATACAGAAGCAGCAAAACGGAGAGGAGCCTGTGCTTCCATGAAAACAAAGTCTATCCTTACATCCTCACCTGAACAGAAACTCACTCAAGCACTTCATACCTCAAGGTTTAAATCTTAAACTGCAGGATGCAGTTTGTGCAGTTATCAGAAATGTTATTGTATTACCTGGATTTGGGAATGACTTGAAATGTGTTAAAAATTATAGTGAGGAAAAGAAAAATCTCCCAAGCACAAAGGAGGAGATCAGAATTTGGGGCACATACCTAAACTGGTATTTAACATAACCTTCAGCCAGCTCAAACCCCATGGGAGACAGTATTTGCCTGCTTTAAAATGTTTGCTTGCACACTTACAGTAAAATTGTGCCAAACAACATTGCAGCTTCACTACAACCTTTTTTAATTATCATTTTCAAGAGGAAATTGTGAAAATGTGAGGAGGCAAAAGGAAGAAATAATCTGGAATCAACCACATTCTCCAGCTGCTTAAGCACCATGGAGCTTTCTAGGGTAGGCAAGAACTTTGAGCTGTATAAAATTCCAAATTTTTCTTTAAAATAAGAGCACCACCTTTGTTTATTGTATATACATTACACATTGATATTGCTCTTCATACTGTATCAGAGTGGGCTTGTGTGGCAGTAGGTGAAGAGCAAATTTCTGCAACCATCAGGGAAGGAAATGGAGAGAAATAATCACTTCCAAATTTGAAGCAAGAAAATGAAGATGCTTTTCCTGTGTTGACCCAGTTAACTAGACATCAAATAATTAGTCAAAGTGGTGTTTGGGGGATTTTTTTGTTTGTTTGTCTTTTGCTTGTTTGTTTTTAAATTTTGCTAGATTAAAAAAAAAATAAATAAAGTTTCTCATGGCCTTTAATGCACAAAAGAGCCTGGGAGTCCTGGAAGATGCCAGGAGAATTTCTCAATGTGCTCACTGACACACAAAATGCTTTAAAAAGTTACACAGAAAAGTCTGTCTTCAAGAAACTGATAGGACCTCATGCCAGCTCTGGGATACCTTTAATATTGAAAAGAGCTGCCAATGTTTATTATTTCACATCCAATTTGTTGCCATAAACAGTTCAAAAGAAGGTGATTAGCTTCACATTAAAGAGGCTCTGCCAGCAAGGGAACAGAGCACATCAGAGATGCCAGAGCCCGCAGCTTTGCTCCTGGCCTGTTGGGAATGGCTGCAAATCACACAGCATCAGAGGAGTAGTGCTGGAGGCAAAAAGCAGAATAAACTGAAAGTTAAACAGTGTGACCATGTGTGTGTTATTATTGTGTCTTACTGGAGCGCTGTTATTACAAGCCCATAATGACATCATGATAAAACTGCAGGCAAACCCATCATATTTTTGTAAGAATCTCAAGGCTCTGGAATATTTTGACTAGAGAGGAGAGTAAAGTCGATCTCCCATCTTGCACAGCTAACAAGAGCTGACCTTCTCTGAATTTCCTTTGAATGTTGTACAGTGCAGCAATGAACATGCTTCATGCAACACATGAATCCTGAGCAGAGGAAAATAAGAGTTTTAGATTTACACAAATAAGGTGAAATGGAGGCATGGAACAGGGAAAAGAGACAGTCAGTTAAACCCAGGATACACTCACAACATGGCAAACACAAATGCCAAAAACACCAGCAATCTTGGAAAGTGGATTTGAGAGATCATACTCCTGGTGTGTTCTAGTCAGCTCTCTCTCCTCAAACAGGGAATCATCACTGCTACTGAAAAGCCTAAGCAAAGAGATTTCCATCATGATCAAGGGCTGCAAAAAGATACAATTATAATAAGTCTCCACTCATGGAAGCTTTTTACTTCATACAAATAGTCCTTTCACAGTGAAAACCATCTATTTATTCTAGATAACAGATGCACTGCTGTTGCAAAAGCAGGCTGTGCACTTGGTAGAGCATTAAGTACAGCAACCCCTAGCAACGTTTTCTTCCCCCCATCGTGGGGAAGTCTGCATCTGTGCTGGAATAGGTTAGATAGTTACTTAAATATTTACTAAAGGAACTATATTATATGCTAAATATTTATAGAATGCATGGTATACTTCACAAAAGCAGTGAGCTATAGCTGTGGAATAAGTGAATTGGGTTTATCCTAGGTATATGAGTTTACTTTTGCAAATGTTCTTGAACAATGCAAAGTGTGACACTTTTATAGCATGTGACAAATGGGAGTTTGTGTTAAAATCATATTTGGAATTGTAAGTTTAGGACAGAGCATGTAGATCGTTAAGAAATCATTAAATCTGACTTACCTAGAGTGTGTATTCATATAAAACTTGAGAATGTGTTTTTATGTTTCAAATTATAAGATTATTTTAACTCTGTGGGTTTCATGTGCTAGAGGTGTTAAATTTTTAACTGGACACTCAAAATCATCTCAAGTGATAGGGACCATCTGGAAATTAATTTCATTAAGATAATACTTCCCTTAAAGTGGAAGGAAAAGCTTCACAGAGGCAACAGTGAAAGATTTTTGGAGCAAGGACATGGATGAATGTGTGAACAGACTCTTTTATTCACAAATCCAGACCAAAAGCAATGGAACCACAAGGTCCCTGCAGGTTCTCACCTGGAGCAGCTGAAGGTGCCAGACTGGCACAAAAGGTACCTGGTGCTGTGGCCAAAGAGATCTGGTTCAAACACACTCAGAAAAGGGAGTTCTCCCTCCTAAATTCACTGGGTGGTGAAGTTCCAGCAAAGTAGACTCATTCTGATTTGAGCCTACTGAGGAACATTTCTTCATACCAAAAACCTCTGAATGTAACACAGCCCACCAGACCCAGAACAGATTAAACTGACAACCACCTGGAATAAGTTCACTGTCAAACACTGCCAGGGTTCTAGCAAAAGATACACATCTTTTCTGCCCCTATCCAGCCACTTCTTACTGCTATAAAAATCCACTTTCTGGTACAAATCTGTAGGATTCAGCCTAAGACTTCTGCTCTGAGTATTCCCCACTGGCTCCTTTTTCATAGAGATCACCTGCAAACCATGGAGATCTGTGATGGCAAAGCCTGGGAAGTGTTTTCTCTGAAAGCACCAAAAAAGTACTGTGCAATATTCTCCCAGGTCTTTGTAGGAAACCCTGCCAGGTCTTTGTAGGAAACTACCAACCAAATAATTTTCACAGCTGTTGGTCCTTGTGGGATTCCATCAGCATCACAACACAACATCAAAACTGGTATTTG
The DNA here is from genome assembly GCF_009819885.2 of Catharus ustulatus. NCBI lineage: Eukaryota > Metazoa > Chordata > Aves > Passeriformes > Turdidae > Catharus > Catharus ustulatus. Next base: position 63,154,824 of record NC_046224.1, read on the forward strand.
TTCTGCAGATTTGAGCCACAAATTGATAGATCATTACTTCCAACAGAGAGGCAGGTTTAAATTAATAATGTAAAAGGTGCAGTAAAGAAGTTTGGGTCCTAAATATTCCTTAACAGCTGCTGCTGTCAGAGAACAAGGGACAGAGAGATGTGCGTGGCTGCTCCCTCTTCCCAAAACCATCTACAACATGCAAGAGATTTCCCAGTCACAGGAAGCACAGGAGATGGGAGACGAAATGAAAGGGTGAAAAATGAGAATATGTCTCTCAGCATTGGATAAAACAAGCTGGCTTAAAGGAAGTACAGAAGTGGGCAGATGGTGGACAGATATCTGCAGCGCACCAAAATCCAGGTTACCACTTTGTTGTGCAGATATAGACCCTGCATTTCCCAGTACTTTTGTCTCTCTTTTTTCCTTTATACATGCACTTCCTCTGTTGCTACATTTCATGCTTAAATAAACTCCACTGCGTGGTTCTCCTGCGTCACAAGACTCCTGTTTGCTGATCACTGCTCGGCAGCTTTCAATGGGCACAACAAATAAAATATATTTGCAATTTCTTATCTGGAATGCATTGCACAAAAACGGTGGAGATTTGAACTGGAAGACCTGCACTTCCACACTGGAAATGAGGTGCTATTTCTGTCCAGCATGGCTCGAGGGAAGCCAACCCAATTTAATTTATCACATTGAGCAAACAGTGCTTTCAAAGTTGCAAAGATTTCAAAAGAGGAAGATACAGAAAGTTGCTCAGTAAAATTTAGAGAAACAGCTCAGAGTGATTGACTAGACCTTCTAGATGCCTAATTAGAAACACTTCAGAAGGGACTTAAGCACTGAACTTTTGAATTGGAGTCTGTTCTGGACAGCCTGAAATTGAATGCCCCCATGTTTAAGGCATTAAAGACCATGATAAAAAAAACCAATTTTGTCCCTTTTTCCTATGTTGCTGTACTTATCTATGAACACTAAAATTACAGGGTACTCTGCACTTCAATTCACTTTTTCATTGCTCTACAACACTTTCCTGACCATTGCCTTCATCCACTTTTAAAGCACAAGTGCATTTGAACCCTGACAAAAAGACTAGCAGATTTCAGCATTAATATATATGAACCATACTTGCTACAGAGGGTGGAATTCAAATCCCAATTTTTCTGCCTCTGAAGAAAATTTTGAACTTCTGTGAAGACCTCCCACAGAAACCAGGAAAGAATTAATGGGCTGCTGAGTTCCTAATATGTCCCACCCTGTGGCACCTGAAGGAAGTAGGTGTTAGACTGGCAGGGAACAGCTTGACAGGTTGAATTTCCAGCTATTTATGGCGACTGACTGAGGGGCCTGGAGCCAAGGACGACTGTTCCCAAGTAAATTCTGCCTTTGGCAAAGAAAGCCTGGCAGAAAAGCAGTGATTTTTCTTGCTGCCAGTGACTTGGGGGTCTCTGATACCAAGTGGGATGGAAGTATTTGCTGTTGTTTTTTTTCCTTTCTGACTTTTATTGATGGCTGGAGGGGTGAGGAGGCTGCAGAGTGCTGGGCCCAGAACGGGTTTATGTTCCTGAGTGTTTACTTTGGACTTCAGGGGCCGTAGAGAGAGTGGAACTTTTTATGCAACGCAGCTGGCAGAAGGAAATCTCTCTGATTTGAGGGTGTTGGGAGGGTGGATGGATCAACAAGAATTCAGAAGGAAACAATTTCAGAGTTACTATTAAATTATGCTGCTTGGAAAGGGGATGTTCTCTGGGCATTATGGCCACACTGATCAATTCTCACTCCTCAAAGTGCCAGCCAGCCCTCCCAGCCAGACCTGAAGAGTTGGCTCAGCTCACTGTGACCAAGCTCCAGTGAAACCACCCTGCCAGAAGAGCCCTGCCCAGCTCCCCTCTGACAGGTACAATTATTCCAGGCTGAGGGACAGACAGACAGACACTTCTGTTTCCTGAGCTGGTTTACAAATACTCAGAGAGGACGCAGCAGGAACAATGCTCATTTCAATTCTCCAGTAGCTGAAACAGATTTTAAGATAAGGCAAGGGAATTAATATATAGGAAAAGCAAGCTTGAACACCCTGATTTTGGTGCTTTGTACAGATGTTTGATGTGTAGACATATTGGGGTAAATATTTTATTTTCTGAAAAACAGACAATTTAATTGTACCACATAAAGCTTCACCATATTTTTTTTTTTTTGGTTGGTTGGTTTTGGTCTGGTTTTTTTTGTTTTGTTTTGTTTCTTTTGGTTTGGGGGTTTTATGGTTTTGGGTTTTTTTGGCTTAAGCAAATAACAAAACCTAGTTACTCACACAAACTGAAGAAAGGACTATGTTTACTGGGAGATTTGCCAAGGCACAGGAGATTTAAGTCTATCCTCTTCCTCAAGGATTTCAAATCCCCTTATGGGACACACCCTTATCTTTCCTATAGAGGGAAACCACCCTGAGGTGTTTTGTTCTCAGAAAGTTCCTGGAGCTGTATCACCTTGCATGGAACATCAGCCAAAGTTCTAATCCTTGTACAAATAAATCTTCTGTACTTGTATAAATTGACAGCAAAACAGGGCTGATGCCTCTCAGTCCCACATGATCATACTCGGGTAATTTTGTTGGCTATGGCATTATTACTGCCTATGAGAGAAGGATCCAGTGCCTGGATACAAGAATTATTTTTTGAGATGCTATAGTGAGAGAATACAAACAAACAGATAAAAATTCCACAGCACGAGGATATGAGGTAAAACATTTCAACCTCACCTCACACACCACATTTCTTGGTACAAGGAAACACAGGTTTGCTGGTCAGAAGCAGAAGTATGACAGCAATGTTTTCTGTGACTCCCCATCAGCATAATCATAGAGATGTTCACCTTCTCCCCAGATATTCCTAGGAAAACATCATTCTCCTGATTTTTTTTCAGAGCCAGTGTATTTGATAAACTTGTGTTAACAAATGGACAACTTCACAGTGAAATTCAAAAGCCACAGATGGGGCATATCAGAGATCACACTGTACCAAGGCTCTCCAAGCCAATGTCTCTTCTTTCATCAGCCAGTTGTACAGTTAACATCCCTTTGGATTCTTTCAGAATTATCTAATTCACTCTATCATGTGCCTAATTCAAAGCTGGCTCTTTTTATTAACATCAAAAGGCTTTGGATCAAGCTCTACCAAAAACAAAAAAAAGTTTTTCTACAAGGCTATTGTGCATTTTTTATCAGGTACACAATAGTGTCTCTGTGACTCCTGTCCCTGCCTCACTTATCATCACACACACATTAGCAGATAACATAGCATTAAAGAGCCATCAGTGTCCTCCAGGAAAGCTGCAGGAAGGTTCCTTGGCCTGCCAAGCAGCAGTTCGGATAAGGGATCACCTGCACAAGCAGTGCATTCCTACCTCACTACCAACATTCTCTTCCAAGAGAATTGCCACAAATTACTGTGACTGAAAGGGTTTGAGCTGCAGCAGGAGAGATGTGAAGAGAGAAAAATGAGTTGTTATTTTAAAACAATTTCTGCCTGATTCTGCAATTGAAAATTGCTTATGCCTGGTGGTTAGAGAGTGGCTGCCCCTAAGGATCTCTTTTCTAGCTTCATCTCCACCCCTACCACCCAAAATCATGTTTTTATGGGCTTCACTGCAGTTATCATCAATCAATAATTTACAGCTCCAAAATACACATTCTCAAATGACACAGCTCTGGTCTTCATAATAAATCAAGGCCCTACCTGTAAGAGGGCAAAACTTCCCTTACAACCAAATATAAAGGCATTCAGTGGGGTAACAGACAATTATAATGGTCCCAGAAGAAAAAGTAAATTGTAATAACAATATCCAAAGATGAACACAGAGTTCTTGTAACATCCCCAACCACTGCTCAATTGCAAGTGTTTTAACTTCAGTGAATGGTGTAAAACTTGAAATTAGTAAATTAACACAATTAAATTAGTTAACTGTAAATTAGACTAAGTTTCAAAGGAAATGAAGTAATGACACTTTTTACATTTCAGAAATTGTACAGCTGAAGTAATGTCCTTATAGAGCTACAAATAATCCCCTGCCCTTACACTGTGGAAATCCCTGATGTTATCAATACTAAGTACAGAAAAGTACTCAAAATTCTACAAAATCATCTGTCAAAGCATGACTAATATAAGTAAACCAGAAAGTTTATAGAGTAGGTAATTTTGAAGATGCTGGGAATTATTTATAGAAGGTGTTTTTATCACAAGATAGCAGACCCTTTAATACACCTAGAAAATATCAGAGTGGAAAATCACCCAAGAAAATAATCATAAATTTCATCTGAAAAATGGAGTGAGGGAAGGATGATTCAGAGAGTTTGTGTTCACTGCTCAATCTTAAATAGTGGTCTAAGTACCAATAAGCAGGAAACATCTTTGCTCAGGTGCTAAATGTCTTTCTCTCCTCCTGAAGCACATATAAGTTGAAGATATGCAGCACATCATATAATCAGATATTCTAAAAACAGACCCTGTATAATCAGCCTTCCACTAGAAAAGTACAGGAATTGCAATGACTCTTAGTTTACTTTTCTAATTGCAATGAAGAAACCAAATCTTACTTTAGAAAATACTGACATTTACAGGACACAACAGCATGTGTTTATTGGTAATGTCACTGCTTTTAGGAAAAAATCCATATAGCATGTATAATTGGGAGAGTAATTTTTAATCTGTGAATGCATGACCCCTATCAGTTCACAAAATCCAGGCTCCTTTTCCAAACTCCACTATTCTCAGGAAATAAAAAGAAACAACCCAGAGGTTGCACTAAACTAGGTTCAAAGCTGGTTAGATGGAAATCACAGTCTGAGAATGGCAGTAAAGGGGTTTAAGTTTTCTGTCTGAGAGCATCAGCACTGGTTCCTAACCCTTACTGTGGGGCTGGGGAGCCACCCTTTGGCCACTGCTCTAAGTGCAAAAATCAATGTAAGTGCACACTGACAGCTCCTGCCCTCTGACACAGCTCTGGTCTTCATAATAAAACAAGGCCCTACCTGTAAGAGGGCAAAACTTCCCTTAAAACCAAATAAAAAGGCATTCAGTGGGGTAACAGACAATTATAACGGCCCCAGGAGAAAAAGTAAATTGTAATAACAATATTGCATCAAGGAGGGCTCTTGATGAATACCTATAAATTCACTGGTCTTGCTAGCAGCTGTTCCAAGGATATCTCTGGTTTAACACCATTTACAGGGTGTATCTTACCTCACAGGGATGGCAGGGAGGAGAAATTTTAGCGTGTGGTGGGCTTTGAGCATGTCATGTGCTAAATGTTGTCACTGTAGTCCATGCCCTCCCTTCTCTGTCCTGTCATGGACACAGCAATTCCCACAAACTGAGTGCCTGCAGTATAATTTCTCACTGAAATGAGGGTGAAAGGAAACTGAACATTTGTAGCTTTGTAGGTTTCTCTTCCCAGAGCCCAGAACTGACGAAATGAAAAGGTTATAGCTGAATTACAAACTACTTTGTGACAGACATACACAGATGAGTGTGAAAATGAGAGCAACACACAGGAAAGACCAACAAACTGCCACCATATGATTTAAGCAAAATGAGCTGGACACTGATGTAGAAAGGCAAAATCCTCAAAGAATGTAAAACACAGATAATAAACTCAAGAGAGGTCAGCCGACAGGGCAGAAAGGGAAACCCATGGAAAGCAGCCAGAGAGATTAAACTAAGCCCCACACAACTCTTATTTCACATTGAAAACCACAAACCATTCCTGGAAAGGAAGAAACTTTTATGCTCCCTCTTAGCCTTGATGTGAGCAACCTTCTTAAATGCTTCTGCATTTTATGAGGAGGGACTGAGTTCCCAGAGTTTTCCATTTACTCCTCCCTCAGGGCTTTGGGGGCTGTTGTTCCTGCTTTCAGCTCGGGCTCATCCTCTACCATAGTCAGCCTTTGCTGGTCAGAATCAAGGGGAATTATCCATGAGGCAGAGAAGATAAATAATGGATATAGAAAGCACTGGATAACCCAGTCCCAGCAGGAAAGCAGCAGTGTGGAATTTAGATGCAGACTTGGGAACACCAAGATGAGGAAACTTAGATGAACTACAGACTGTTGGGTGAGCAAACAGAAAGAAGGAAAGAAATAGGCTGGGAATAGCCATTAGTTCAAAATACAGGTAATTAGCAGAGGTTGAAGTAATTAGCACTTGCTGAAGCAGTCTGAATAGCCAAGGAAGCAGTGACAGCACTGAGGACAAATGCACTTCACATGCTCAGGAACTACAAGATGAACATCCCCACTCGCTTTGGAGATGCAGATGCCAGGAGCTGGAAGGATCTCTCCAAGCCCCACACGGTAAGCTAGGAGCAACATGAGGACAACAGAGGAATTTCCAGTGGATCAGACTGCAAGGACTCCTCAGCTACTTCTAAAATTAAGAGTTCCTCCCACCCCCAGAGAAAGAAGAGCACACTGGGTCACTGAAGATTTCCATTGGCTAAAAAGCAGTGTTTTAATTATTCTGTTAGGGGCTTTCAGACATTTCTCCTTGCCCCAAAATGTAAAAAGTGAATATGGAGTATAAAACTCATAGAAAGAAAATTAACAGAGCACAAGGCAGTCATTACAGTGTTTGGTTTCTTTCCTGAGGTATGGGGCCACAAACACTACATGCTTTTCTGTAAAGGATTTTGTTTTTTAAAAAGCATTTATTTTTATTTCAGCCTGTAGTAACACAGTACATTTAGAATATTACACTAATTATGCTACCACTAAATTAAACACCATTTTTTATTTGTGACTGCAGTATGTAGATGTCAGTGTAGGAGGCATTTGCACCATGGACTGAAAAAAGGGTTTGACTGTATTTACAGTCAGACATATCTCTGTCTTCTGCATTTGAGCAGGTTTTCAAGGTGGTCACTTGATTGCTGGAAGTCAAAACCAAGATAAACCCAGTGTATAAAGGCCTCTTCTGAAAAAGAATAATCACACCAAGAGGATGATGTCACAGCTTTTGGAATTATGACTACACTAAGAAATGAATGGGTTTGGAAGGACTTGATTTTATACACCCCATTGCAAACCCAGGAGTGATGGGGTTTCTTGGTTAATTTGCTAGGAAAGGGAATGCTGCAACTTGGATGTGATTCCCTCCACCACTACTGGTCACAGTTGACTGTAGAGTACTGAATCTGGAAGTGAAAGGAATTTAGGAAAGCAAGTTGCATAATGTGACCGAGAGAATTTATCACCAAACAATGGCACCCTGCTTATATTTATTCTGAAACACTTCTGGAAGAAGCATCTTATGAAAGTCACCTTATTGCTTCACTGCAGAAGAGCAATTTTGTGGTCTGAAACTGCTGTCAAAACACAGCAGCTGCAACAATGTCTTCAAAGGAAATAAAAACACATCAACATGGACTTAGCTAATTGAAGTCATACAGAGTTGAGTGGCAGGCACCAATTTGGGCTGAGGCATGACATTCTCCACCAGGCTGCCGAAGTTCCACCCAAAAAGGTAAATCTTAGACATCCAAAATACCTTGTGTTGTGGCTGCTTTCATCCCAAAAATGTTCAAACGCAAATGTCCGCATTCTGTAGAAACTTCCTGAGATTTTCTGTTTAAGTTGCTACAGGTGATTGAAAGCACCAAGATCAATATGTGAGCAGTGATTGGCAAGGCACTTTAAGACTGATAACCCTTTAGCAAGAACTGATTTCATTCAAAACCACAGAAAAGCAAGGAGTTACAAGGACATTGAGGAAACCGCTGCTCCCTCCTCCTCCTCTGTAAAACTGGCCCCTGTCTTCAAAAGATTCAAATTCCTGAATTCTATTGAAGACACAAAAAAGACATCTCCACACATTAGGAATGTGTTCAGGTGCTTTAAATGTCATCATGTGGATAAGCAGCTGGAACAGAACCAGCATCCCTGCAATGTGTTTAGCACATGTCTAGCCTGGCTCTTCTCATGGAGACAGAGCTTTTCCTCTCCTTGCTGTGAGGACACACATTCCAGACCTGGACAGGCACCTCAAGAAGATGCTTTTGCACTTGTCAGCTGCAAGGAGAAAAGGGGTCAATCATGGCTGCAAGTCTCTCAGGCAAGAGACAGGAACTGGGAGAAGCTCCTGCATTATCCACTCCAGAATCCCCACGAAGTGACCAACGTACAGTGCCCTTTACAGAGAGGAACAACACTGGGTGGACACTGGGTGGCAAGCCCGGGGCAACCTCTCCTGGTAACACAAGAAAGAGCCAACACTCACGTGTCCCTGCTCTGGGGAACATGGTCAGGGAGTCATTTACAACAGCCAAGTCTCCCATGTGTGTCCTACAGGAGTATTACCAATCAGAAGTGCCTGGAGCAGGATCACCTGTTCACATGCTCAGGGACATTTTCACAACACATGGCTTGCTGCCAAATCTTTAAAACTCAGTTTTAAGTACTACAGAACACAACAAGGTAAATAAAATATAAACCTTTATGACAATTAGGAAAACTCCACTCTTTGAATAAAGAGCCTTTTTATCACCATCTTAATAGTAATAAGAAATGTTGCCAACTTCCATTAAAGGAGCATCTACTTTCTAATCAGCAACTGTAGCCTCTAGGTAATTCCTACCAGTCTCTGGCAAAGCATTGCACTACAAATAATTCAGAAGAAATTCTTATTGATGGGACCCCAATTGCTAGCATCTTTGAGAATATCACTTGCTGCCATGGAAGAGATTAAAATGGGATTGTATAAACAATTTTTAACAGTGTGAATTTGAAAGAACATTGTGTAAAAACTGTACTTTGAAAGAAATAAATCCTGTTGTGGTTTTGATTATACTAATTATTTACTTTATTGAATGGTTTCCACTTTTAAAACGTGTATGTTTTGTTCTGCGCTGTCTATTAAGATGAAGAATAAAACCAGACTGATCAGTTTTGCCTTTGGAACTTCTGTATCAGTTGCCAACACATTAATTTTACGTTTAAATTGCAAACAATACCTGGTGAAATTTTAATCCAAACCTGTAAAATTTTTATATCAACAACTTAAAACCGTTTCTGGAAGCATTTCTCTTCATAATGGATTCTGAAACCTTTTTAGAGAAACAGAATCAGTATTTTATGCCTGCATTATGCTACCACATTACAGTTGGAAAATGGAATTATTCAGAGGGAGCAATACTTCATCAAAGAACGATTAATGAACTGAAAAGAAAACTCTTGTGCTGCTACGCTTCTCGCCCATCAGGCAAATACATAGAACAGATCAGAATGTTTTGTCCAAAGGCTGGGAAGCGCCCCAGCGACTCCCAAGTGTCCGTGAAGATGTTATACTTCAGGAAGAGACGCTGCTCCAAGCTGGAGGACACAGTAATATTCCTACTCAAGATATAGACTCCATCGTTGTGGAGAGTGCAAGTCAAGTTCAGGCCGGATTTGGACGAGTTCTCATTGAGGTAGAGCCACTCTTTGGTGGCAATGTTGTAAGACTGCACGGTGAGCACGTCCTCGCTGGGGCTGGATCTCTGGTTTGGTCCGAGGTCGAGGATGCAGCCCCCCACCAGGTAGATGGTCTCCTCCACAGACAGCATCTGCTGCTTGCGGACGTGCACGTCGCACAGCTCCAAGTTGGTCCAGGAATCAGAAGTGGGACAATACTGCAGGATGCTCATGTTCCTGCCTGGAACAGAGAGGAGATATTCACAAATAAATAATTCTGTCAGAAGGCACTCGTGGGGAAGCATTGTTCTCTGCCTTTACTGCAGATTGCCCACACACATGCAAGGCAAGGCAGAGGAGAAATATTATCACTGACAACTGCAGCTCTTTGCCTTTGACAAGAAACTTTGAACATTCTGTTCCTTGGCACAGGGGAAAAAAAATTGTGCTACTTCTGGCACATTACATGATGTAAAGTGTCTGGGCCCTCAGATTTTACCCTAGAATAATCCCTACATTTTAACTTATGCTTTTAATTTGGTCTCTGATTGAAGTAGCATAATGCAAAGTATCAAAGTTAAGTATTTTTTTTTACAATGAGGAAAATGGAGCAATATTCTCCTCTCCAGCAGTGGTCACAGATGAATCAAACTATCATGAAGACAGTACACTTCATTAATGGCTGTCAAGTGATGATTTATCATCCAAGCTTAACTGTGATACTTCGCATTTCATTCCGTAAATTGAAGTTTTATGGAATAAAATTTGTAAAGCTGGTTACATTTCAACAAGTGGCCTGGATGACCTAAGGAAACCTTATAAAGACAAAAACACACATTGTCAAAATCATCTAAGAATCAGGAACTCTGTGTCCTGCCATTAGGCAGAGGCTCAGAAGGAAGCTGAAATCATCTCCATAATTTACAACTCAGTGGGTGCACATGTTTGCAATAGAGTTATTCCACAAATCTGTTACAATGCCATCCTGATTTATGGTGTAGTGAACACCCTGGCTGCGCCCAAGGCTTCACTAAATTATCACAGAATGCACACGACTCAGTAAATTCAGTTCCAGTCTCTGGGGATCTGAGCTCAAATCCAGTCTCAAGTGACAAGTAGGAACAGGTTTGCAGACTCCAGATGGGTCTTTTATTAAATCTGCTGCATGTTACCAGTCTGTCCTGCATGATGACTTCCAGAAGAGCTCCCAGGGGGAAGAGCAGACAGGGACATACTGACAAGTTCTGTAAGGGCACAGGTATAAATAACCAGAAATATAACTGGATTGTCATGAATGAAGTGCATCAGTGGCATGATCAGAGAGGTGTTGCTCCATCCAGTATTTGCACTCAGGTTATTTTCATGGCAGTGCTCCATGAAACTGCAGCTCTACATATAGACGACCTTTGCCTACAACCAACCTATCCTTCTCTGACTCATTAGGGGAGAAGTATCAATTATCCCAAGTATCTATAGCAGTAAACTTCCCCTGGAAAATGTGCTATTTGAGAGGAGGTGTATGAAATAGAAGTCCATTGCAATGTGGCCCTCACATTCTCAGTTCACAGCCTGGGTTTTTTATATCCACTGAAACAACAAAAAAAACCCCTAAACAAATCCCACAATATAAAACATGAACACTATAGTGCCTGACATGGAATTTCTATTAGGATCTAGGTTCACAAGTGACAGCTGCAAACTCAAGAGAAGGACTTTATTCAGGAAGTGTCATTATTATTTACAGTGGGAAATTCCAGACCATTAATTCCTGCATGTGTTTTATGTAGTAAATATAGCAAACCAGCAAATAAACCTTAAGATCTTTAGGTCTTAACACTTTCTCACATTGGCATAATTCAGAAGGAAAATCACCAGTGTAACTGTGGCAATTCTGGTTTCTAAGTCTGCTACCTGTCCTAAGCCAAGATGTCACAGTAAAAACGACTCTAGACTCTTGTTCAGGAAATTATTTATAATGAGCACAAGTGTTTGTAGTCCTGAGTGATCCTGGATTCAAACAGAAGTCTAAATGTGCTGGTTATCCACTGCTCAAAATTTCCTATTGTTTTACTGCTCTATTTCCATTGAAAAAGGCTTTTAGGAAAAGACCTGGGAAATTACAGAGGTTCAGAGGGCAGCAGAAATCCCCTGGGATGTGGAAAAAGCCAGAGGTAACTCACAACTCTCCTCCAGCTGAGCCCACAGGCAACAAGTACTGAGTCAGGAGCCTGACAGAGGGCAGCAATCCTGACTGCACGTGCCTTGTTCAGGAGTTTTAAAGGAATGGGATCTGAATCAGCAATATGCCAATCTTCCTGTTCATGACACCAGGAGTAGGCAGCCTGATGAAAGCACAGCACAAGTATCAGAAAAGGACTTGCAGAGTGCAGAGGGTGTGGAAGAAAAGCTGATCCTCCCATAATTGTGTAGCACTCCTAACCAAATCAGAGATTTTTCAGCTTACCTCTTCTTTCTCTCTCCTTAGATAAAAATTCCAAACACCTAACCCCGGTCTCTAGACACAAGAGTACCCAACCCCTTCCTGTTTCAACCCCTTCCCCTTATTCTCTTGTTTCACAGGATGTATCCCTTTGGATCTGACTTCTCAGCACGACAAGTGCTTCATGCCAGACATTTCAGAGTCCCAGTGCTGGACATGGGGGAGCACAGTGGCCCCAGCAGATCCTGTAGTGGGGCTGAACAGAACTCTGGGACTGCAGCACAGCTCTCCATATAGACACAGGTACATTTTCCCCACAGAAGTCACCAGTTTCTGGGTCAGAATGATCTGGACAAAATGAGTTTGAGAGTTTTCATTACCAGAAGGTCCTTATGGGGTGGTAGTGTATCTTTTATAAACTTTAAAATGATTCAGAGCTCAAATCTGCTCAGACACTAGAAGCCTGTTCTAACATCAGTTCAGCTTTGCTTGCAATACTGTCTGTAAAAGTTGATGTGTCTTCCAATTTCATTCTCTGCTTGGAAAGAAAACCCTTAAAACTGCTGTGGTCAACTGAAGTGGGCAAAGGCCAAATTCAAACTTACGAAATCCTGGTAAATACAGAACATTTGACATGCTTAAAAGATTGACTTCTAAAGCTCTGAGAAAATGTCTTCCTCCCAAAAAATGGCACTATGTACTTAAGGAATGAACAAATGGGAGCTCTTTTTGCCCACTGGATCAAAAAAAAAGTAATTGTCAGAAGAGAATGAAACTTAAAATCCTTCCCTCTGTACAGTGTTCTCTGAAAATCTGGTATAGAAATTAAATAAGTGAAAAGTGATGTTTCTTGTTTCAGCTTTTGATTGCTCTATTAAGTTATTAAGGTATAGATTGAATTTCCTCTGAAACAATGAAATACTGTAGTGAAAAGACCATGATATCTATTAATACATGAGAAATATTAAGGCAGGCAGATATTTTCTATGAATTTTTCCTTCTGACAGTCTAAACCAGGTATTTAAAAAGTAAACTATATCTGTTAAGTAAAAAGTAAAATATATCTGTTGAGTTCTCACTGTACTGCGTGATCAAAATCTAAGAAAAGGGTTAGTGGCTAAGCTGGGTGTTGAAGTACCCATCAGTTTGTCCTCTCCAAGTAAAAGAGCCACAGTTCCACACAGACTTTGAAAAAAAATATAAATACCTGATTCTTCCCTGAAAAAGCTATTGTTTTGTTTTGTTTGTCAATTATTTTCTACCAGTAATTAATTTCTATGTGTTTTAATCAGCATTACCCAGCCTTCTACATGAGTTCAAAACGAGAAAATTATCAGGGCCTTGGAAACAATCAGGTAAAAACCAACAAGAAGTAACAGCAAATTTGTTACCTCGTGCAGTGTATCCTCCAATAACATAGATTTTGCCCTTGCATTCACAAGCTGAGAATTCTGCAAGAGGGTTTGGCATGGACGCCACAAAATTCCACCAGTCGTTCTCCGGGTTGTAGCACTCCACGTTGGAAAGGGACTGGCCACCGATGGCATAGAGCTTTCCACTGACAGCCAGGAGCTTGAAGTTGGATCTGAAAGAACAGGTTGCAGCACTGAAATGAGGTGCATCCATGGACAGAAATACAGAGGAAAGTTCTTCCTACCCAGGCTCTGACACACTCATCACCCCTCACAGCTTGCACCGCCACTTGAGGTATCTGCAGCATCTGAACTCTTCTGTGCAAAGCCAAAATGCTGTAACTACACTGCAATTAATCAGGACAGTAACCAGTGACAGTTTGAATGTTATTGATGCTGCTGCTGAGACTGAGGAATGTTTTATTTTGCATTTTGGTCTGTGGCAGTTCAGCTCTAGATGTTCAGTTAACCAATGTGCTCAGTAGACAGCTCGTTTTTATTAGGCTTTTAGCAATGTGCCATTGGTAGAGAAAAATGCATTACATGGACACACAGTGAAGGACATAATTTCATTTAAAATTGCAGAAATTTCAAATAAGACTTGATGGATGCCTACAAATGCATACTTGTTTTAGGTTGTATTACAGAATCTCTTTAACAACCCTAATAAAAAAGCAATTTAAAGTGGAACACGTTGAATCGTGTTCTGAAAAAGAAAGAAGAGAGAATCTTCTGTACCCTATCCAGCATTAAACTACTAAATGCATCCACGAGCAGAGCCCTCCAAACTGGTCATTTATTTCTTAGTCTGTTCCACTATGCTCTCGAAATTCACACATGGCAAAGGGCAACTTCCTAACTCCTGAAGCACGAGAAGTCTCCTATCTTACACCCTGTAACACAGACAGAAACAAATGGTCCATGGGGATTAAAGGTGCAGGTCTGGAGGAAGAAACTGGAGGATGTGAAGACAGAATTCTTTTGTATGCAGCTCTTCCTTCCAGCTAGGACAGCTGGTCTAACAAAGGATGAGCTTTTCTTCTCCCCAGGAACAGTCTCACTGCCTAGAAAGGTTGTTCCTTCTCTTCTGCTGAGCCAATTGAGATTTTACCATGAGCATCCCAATTAACTGGATGTGTGGCAGTGCCTGGAGTGCACCAGCACAGTGCAAAACCAAACAGGGAACTGTGTTATGTCTGTAAAACTGAAATGCTGCTTCAGACCTGCACTGGCCTGCTGGGCAGCAAAGGCAGTTCCACCCTGCAGGAATCCAACATTCAAAATTTACTACTAAGTACTTTTGCAGGGCTTTGTCTGGACAAAATGAACCCTGCATAGCTGCAGACTGCCCTGCAACTTCTTTTTATTAAATATATTTGGAAAAAGGATTTGTTTCCAGATGGAATCACTTTGTTCTTGTCAGCGTGATACAGCTTTGAAAATGAAAATGCTCCTTTGGAGGAATTAATTGCTTTTTATTCTTTTTTTTTTCCCTGACATTTATGATTAGGTCAGTCTGTTCATATTCCCTCAATAGTAATTATGCTTTCCATTTTAGAGAATCCAGAATAACATAGCAATCAAAATCAGGTATGAAATGAGGATAACTACTCACAAAACATCATGATTTTCAAAGCAATATAACTGTTGTGAAAGTTAGGACAGAAATAAAAATTTCCACAAATTGACAAAGGGGAAAAAAATCACTGGGGAAATTATCTATTCAAATACAAACAGCACAACTTTCAGCTTTAAATATTCTAAAAGGAGGCCACAGACCATTTTGTCAGTCATTTAACTACTTCCAAACATTCATTAAAATGGATGACATCCAGTGAAGGTATGTCAGATTTATGGAATTCATTAGCAATAAGGTTCATTTTGTTCAAAAGTAGCTGCAAGTATCCATCATATGAAAGTTTGGACAATGGCTCAATATGTTATGAAAAACTTCTGCCATTCACCTTTCCATGCCAGTAACAGCAGGTGTCTTTATGGAGAGTGCACATTAGGAAGTATTTAGTGCATTTTTACTCTCTTTTAATGTTTTGGAGCAGCTGGAAACAAGGAAAGCAAACACTGAGCAGGAAGCCAGTTCTCCACAACCAACAACTGTTCCATGGACTACAGCCTGGAAACAGTGGGGCCAAATCCATCAGATTCAACCAAGACGGAACTCCACTCACACCTGCAACTTATCTGAACCTGAGGGATCAAGACATGCTTTCCACAAACCAGGCCTGGTGGGTCCCTTCTTGCTGGCACAAGCCAAGGTACAAGCTGCCTTTTGCTGCCTCCATTCACTCTGAACAGGACCCCAGGAACAGCAACAAGTGGGAGCTGTGGGCTTTTGGCATCCCTCAAAATCTGTTCTTCACTCAACAAAGTGCAAAGCACTGTGTGCACAAAGGAAGGAAAACATAATGCATGTTCAAAGGAGCTGGAGGTCAGAGAGGCTTTCTGCACACAGGACAACATTCCACAGCTTCCCAAACCCCCTCTCCCCGTGGCTCTGGATTGTGTTAGGTGTATCTGCAGGAGGCTGTGGTGGCAGTGGCTATGAAGGACCAGCACACATGGTTTTTGTTCACTGACAATCTCACTTACTGTACAACAAAAAAGAGTTAGCCCAGATTCTGGGGAGGACTTCCTGATCAGATGGGTGGCTAAGTATGGGAACAAGACACCTGGGAGGAGGATTCCTGTGTAGGTTGGAATCTACACTGCTGGAGGATCTCAAGAGCAAGCTGAATGTGTATTTATTTGCAAGGTAGCCTTGCTCCTGCTGCTGAACACAAGCCTTGGATTAATCAACATTGTTTCTTCCTGCCAAATGATCAATTTAACCTCAAAATCTCTCAAAAATCAGATTACTTCTTTATTCTAGAGTTAAAGCACTTACAACAGAGACAAGGAATCATGAAAGCACAGCTATGGAGTAATTCCAAAGCATTTTACACATTTTCAATGAGTTCCTTTTTTTCCATTTTTTTGTATTTCTTATGGGAGTTTGCAGAGTACACTGCATCAAACATTTAGTTTCACAAGTGTGTGATACATTTGTGGTAAGTAAGGTATGGATGGTTCTAACTTAAAAAAAATTTTGAAGTCTACTTTCTTCTAGCACAGAAGAGTTTTGAGTGAATTTTTAAAAACAATAAAATAGGAGGAAGAAGGTGTTCTGAACAACTAGTATTCCCCAGAAGCATCATCTCCTGTATTCCTGTGAGAGTCCTCAGAGTGGCAGCAGTTCAGGCACAGATTGCTCACAAAAATCATGTTCCATGTGCATAATTCCAGCCTGGAGCCTACACAGGTCTTCCAGGCTTGGAAGATTTACCTGCCATGAGTAGGAATGTTCTGAAGGAAAATAGAAGTGGAATTTACAGCTCTAACTGGCACATGCAGTAGAAATCCTATGAGCATATTATTTTTAAACACAAATTTCAACAGTGTTCACAAAAAAAAAAAAAAAGTTTGGAAAGGCATTCAAGGACATTACTGCAACAGTCCCCTATGCACTTCATTACCTTCTTGACCCCAGAGATCACAAGTGATCTTGGGCAACCCTTACATGGAGCTGCTTCTACTAAAAAGTCCAGGTCATTCTCTCTCTTGAGAATTCCAAGTACAGAAACACCTCTAGAATGAAAAGGTCTAGAAAACATGATCTGTTGTGGACTGTTTGCGATCAGCATTGGATTTAGCACTGACGATGAGAAATTCCATGCTCAATAACAGGCTTCCTTTGTGAGCCTGAGCACATTATTTTAGCTCCCTCGGGCACATGTGAATTGGGAATTATGCTCTCTGAAGCTCCTGGGGGCATCACAAGAACATTATACAGGAGTAGTTGCCTATTGTGAAAAAGTTTGAAACTGAAGTAGTAAGGTCTGTACAACTGAAAAGAAAGCCAACAGCGAAGACCCAAACCAGAATGGATGCTAAACATGCAGGTGGCTTTTGTCTTCTACTTAGAAGTAAGTTAGGAGTGTTTCATCTAAGCATGCAGAGAGAATCCCAGCTCCTGGGATTCTCCATTTTAACAATGGAAATAATTAATGATAAAAATACCATACAACTTAAAAGGTTTGTTTAGGGCAGAAAACTCTTACATTAACAGCAGAGCAGGAAAATTATATCCATAACTCCTCAGCCTTCCCTCGAGGCCAACACATGCAGTTGCTCATGCAGGACAAATCCAGATCCTGTGCTGTCTTAAGTCAAACCAACTTCAATGGAAACTAGAGCCCTCCCTGAAGGTATGTCGAATTTCATCCATGGGATGTAATTATATCAGCTGACATAAATTCATTTGCCAGACAGTCACATGGCTACAATTTCTAACCAGAAGGCTGGGCAAACACTCTTCTTATTTTACTACAGCATAACAAACTAAAAATACAATGCCAAGCAAATTGCAGCTCTAATTGCAGCACAGAAGTGTGGCAGACAGGCATCAGCACTGGACATTGTACCATGCAAACCCCTCACATTAAAAATGGTCCTGCTCTTGGCTCCTAGGGCACAGGCCATCCCTCCCTGCCACAAAACACCAAGCAGGTCATCAGAGAGCTGACATGTTATGTCAGACAGAAAAACTAATAATTTACTGTGGAGCTGAGAGTCCATGAAGCTGGTAAAATCAGAAATGCGTTTTGTGAAGGGGTCAGCTGAGTTTCCATGAAAAAAAGCTCCCTCAGTTACTCAGGGAGCAACATCCTCACTGATACTTTGCAGGTGTAATTCTGGATACTTTTTGGCCTGCAATAACACCATGGAATGTAAGAATAGAGATTATTCCAAAAATATCCATTTGCCTGCTGCCTTTCTGCAGTAAATGGTTAATGTGAAATTCTATTCTAAGGAACACCTTGCTGTCACATGTGACGGGTTTGAAGATGAAGTTGGTGTGGCAATGCCATTGGAAACAGCAATAGGAGAAAATATCCATGTGTTTATTTCAGGTATAATGATTATACATCCTAGCGAAAACAAAAAAAAGGCCAAGTGTGGAGGAAAAAAGCCTGATCTAGAGTTTGAATACACAAACTGTAAGGTGCACAAAGGGCCTTGAAAAGGTATTTTTTAAAAACCCATGTTGCCAAGTCAACACACATAGTAACAGCTCTCTTGCTATAGACATCACACAAACTGAAACTCGTGACTTGATCAATGTGGAACTTCTGTGATGAAGTTAATTTCAATAGGAGACACTGTGTGGGCTGATCCCATCCTCCTTTTCTAGCGAGGCCAAGTGCTCCCAACCCTGTTCACACAGGTCCTGCTGTCGAATGAAGGCAGCTAAAACATCTCAGCTCCCCAGGGAACTCTGCTACAGGTTCAGCCTCTAAGAAACAGGTCTGTAAGAAAAGATGTTTGTTGTGTTTAAAAGCCAAACATTTATTTTACAGATGAAACTTTTCTCCCAGCGCCATTCCAAGCAGTCAGAAACACTGAGAAAAGTGGTTTCTGATCAGTTGTGATGGCTGATTAGGGAGGTGATTATTTTAGTAAAAATCTCACAATACAAGAAGTAGCGGAAAAAAAGGTGAAATGGGAAAGACTTCATTTTAGGTCTAATCCCTGTTTGGAGGGGGTTTAGGTGGCAAAAGCTAAATAGAGCCAGGAATAGAGACTGCAGTTTAACTACCCAGATACAAAGCATTTAGGCCAGAGGCTTGGGTCTTTGTGCATGCTCCTTCAATTCACTGGATAGAGAATAGGATTCCCATTCTACAGTGAATTTTGACTCCTGACTTTTTCTTTTTCAGAGAGAAAAGACAAAATTTACAATACTTTTACTAAAATGGAAACAAAGCCAGTTTGTTTCAGTGACATGGAAGAATTTGTTTTTATGACTCCAAAGTCTGGTTAAGGTAGAGGAGCCACAACCTTGGCCAGGGAAGAGGCCTCTCTTCTTGGGCCCTCCTGAAGGCTAGACCTCTATTACTCTTTCAAATATAAATTATGTGTTTCTGAAAGCAAACTAAAACACTTATGTGTAATAAACGGTTCAAAATGATAAAGGTAAAAAAGAAAAATTGTCAAAACGATGAATGATTCCCACATCCAAATATTCCCATCAAGTGAGAAATTTCTCACCATCTTCCTGACGTTTTTCTGGTATTTCACTGAAGTGCAGGCCTACAAAATAGTCAGATTTTTTTGAAAGTACAAACCACTGGAAAACTGCAGCAACTAAATTGTTCTGGCCATCTCCAGCTCTGGCATAGCCTGTACATCCCCACTAAGAGCAGGAAAACTTGTCACGTACTTAACCGGAGTTACAATACACCCCAAAGAAAGCAGGAAAGGAATTTTCTCATTGGGTTTGCTTGGCGGTTCAGAGCACAGACAGGTCTGCATCGTGTCCCTAAGGCTGAGCCAGTGCCAGCGACCCAACAGGATCTATCTCAATGGCAGACAGGGACACCCCAGGGAGCAGGGTTACCTCTTCTGGTTCATCGAGGCCAGCTGGCTCCACTCGTTCAGGCACGGGTTGTAGCAGTGCGCGGCCGAGATCTCCTGGCTGGTGATGCGGTAGCCGCCGACGATGAACAGGTAATTGTCCAGCGTGGCCGAGCCGTAGCCGCGGACGCTCACCAGGTCTGCGGGCAGGTTGTTGGCCAGCGGCAGCCACCGCCGCGCCTCCTCGTCGTAGCGCAGCATGGCCCAGGGCGCGTCCCCCGCGGGGTGGCAGCCGGCGGGCAGCCCCGGCGGGCAGGCGCCCATGAAGTCCCCGAGCAGCAGCAGGGTGGCCGTGCCCCTCATGCGCCGCTCCCGCAGCTGCTGCTGCAGCGCCGGGGGCAGCAGGAGGTGCGGGCGGGCGTCGGGCCTGCGCAGCACCTGGTGGTAGTGGGCGGCCATGAAGTCCAGGCAGGCGTCGTGCAGGTCCTGCAGGCCGTACACCTGCGCCAGGCGGTGCAACTCGAAGCAGTTGCCCAGCCGCACCTGCGACAGCAGCAGCCGCAGCAGGGGCGTGACCTGCAGGTAGGACGCGGCCTCCACCAGCTCCTCCAGCAGCGGCGGCTCCTCCTCGCCGCCCTCCTCCTGCTCCAGCCTGGCCAGGCAGGACGTGTTGATGAAGTCCAGCACCAGCTCCAGCCCCAGGGCGCTCAGCCCCCCGCGCAGCAGCTGCTCCTCCTGGCCCTGCCCTGCCTCCCGCATTCCCGAGCGGTAGAGCGCTCGGAAATAGTCGCTCTGCTCGATCAGCTTCCTCTTGCACACCGGGTAGCACTTGTCCCCCAGCCGGATCTGCACCACCTCCTCGCCGGCACCGGCCCCATCCCCTGCCTCCCCTTCCCGCTCCTCTTCCTCGTCCTGCCGCCGCCGCCGCCGCTCCGCCAGGGACATCGCTCACCGCGGGCCTGGCCGCGCCTCAGCCCGGCCGGAGCCGCCGCGCCGGCTCCTCCTCCGCGGCCGGGACGGGCCGGGCCGGGCCGGGATGGGCGGAGCGGCCCCGGGATGCCGGGAGGCGCCGCCGCCGCTCCGGCCCTGCAAGGAGTGACAAGGGCAAGCGAAAAGAAAAAAAAAAAAAGAAAAAACCAACAAACAAAACCGCGCACAGGGAGGAAAGAGAAAAAAAAGCCCGAAAAAGGCAATGTTGAGCGCTCCGGCGCTGCCCGCCGGGGGGGCCGTCAGGGCATCCCCCACGCCCGGCCAGGGTGGGAGTCAGGGACGCGGTGGAAAGGCCAGTGCTGGGCTCCAGGGGACAGCCCGGAGGCGCAGCGATCCCCCCTGGTGCTCCCCTCTCCTGATTTGGGCCGGGATCGCGGCTGCAGCCGCAGCTCGAACCCCTTGCCATAAATGTACCGCTGCATCCCTGGCGAGGGGCAGCATTCCCGAGCCACACGCGCAGGGAAAAGGCAGCGTGTGTGCGCCTGGATCCGCGCGCAGGCAGGGCGGAGGAGGAGCGGCACAGCCAGCCTGGAGCCACCGCATCCCCACTGCCCTTCCCGAGCCGAATGCCCCAGCCAGAGGGGCCGGAGCAGCAGTGGGACTCGGGAATGGCAAGTGCAATACGTGACTGTGCTCTGACCCTCCTGGTTCCTCCTGGTGCCAGCCCCTGGTTTGCGTTGTGAAGACACCACATAACCTGTTCTGCTGCTCCATCTTTTCTATTTAAACTAAGTTCCTGGAACAGGACATCTCACGAGTGAGCTACGTACCAGGGTCCCGAGTTTGTTTGACATGAACAAGGAAAGAGCAAAGCAACAATTGAGCAGCTTGGGCAAGGGTAAAATGACAGATTTACTGTTTTCTTTGTTCTATTCTTCAAACACAATCTCAGTCCCTTATTTTAAAAACCTCTACCACCTGCCAAAATAGCTAAGAGGTTTGCCATGCCTGTATTCTTATATGCTGATACTTACAATAAAGATGTTAATTTTTTTTTTTTACTTTATAAAGATATTTCCTTCAAATATTGCAGACCATAAAAAAAAATCTTTCCTTTTAGCAGTGGTATGACTCATGTCCAGTTTGTGCAGCTTGCTTAGTTTTCAGACAACTCCCTATTTTCACTTCTCAGAAGGGATCTTTTCCCCTCCCTATTAAAACATTTCAATGGTATTAGTCTGTTTTGTGGGTTTTTTCCCCTCTTTTAAGGAAGACAGGATAGTTTACTTTTTAGCATTTCCTCTATGAAGTGATCATGATTCTTCATCACTGTTTTGTTGATCTTCAGCTTTTTAACTCTAGCCCACGGAGATGACACAAATGCCAATCTCAGTTATAGCTCTTCTGCTGGCTTTAATAAAAGCATTTTTTGAGGTGAGGTAGATTTCTGCACATGTTTGTTCTCCACCTCACTTCAAAGCCTCTTCATCATCTTGCTTTTGAGGGGCCCATTTCATGTTCTGAAATCCTTTTATATAGGATCTCAACCAGATCCAAAGAGGCCTCTTCTGCAGTCTTCACTAGCTGGGTCACCATGACCTCTCACCCTCTCTTTCCTACTGTGTTTCACTGTTTGCTTGGTTTGTGTTCCTCTTTCAATCTTCCTCATTATTTAATTAATATTCAAATTCCACTTTTCCTGCCTTCTATTCTTAATGAAGCACCATGACATTTTGCTTTTTGAGTTTCTTACACCTAGTTGAAGTATGAGCACTCAGCTGTTTTTCTCTCTGCTTCAGGTTCAGCCTTCAAAAGATTATTACACACTAATGTCTCACCACCTCAGCAAGAGTCCAACCCTTGATTCCTTCTTGTCCTTTAATTCCCACAGGCAGACATTTCAAGCAATTGTAATCATTACCACTCCAGAGGAAAACAGAGATCTTGTGTTTGGCATGGCCAGCAAGCTGTCCTGTTGGAATACTGCAGGATTGCCATCTTTAGACATCTGCTTTGGAGTCTTTTATGTTTCATAGATTTGTAAATTAGCTTCTAATTGGTGAATGCTTTTTTCCATGTAGTCAGATATGGTAAATTCAGCCTCAAAGGGTTGACACCACAGCCTAGGTGGAAGGAATATTTCTTTTTGTTGCCAGATGAGCCTATGCCTGCCACTCTGCCTGGGATTTCCAGTCCTTCTTCCTACAGTCCATGATTGTTAATGACCTGGATCACTTCTGGCATGTACTAGTACTTTATTCCTGCTAGAAAACTTTTGAGGGCACCAACTCCCACAGCTTTGCCAGGAACTCTCATATGCCCAAAGGGTCAGCAGTACTGAGTGGCCACTTTTACAAAAACCCATTTTTTTACCCAGTTGTTTTTACTGGGCTGACTGTCATCTCTCTGTGTTTTTTCCAGGCTCAGGGCTGGGCAGCTGTGTCAGCCAGTGTGCTGACAGGGCAGATCCCTTGTTTTTTACTACACTCATCAGTCAGCCTGTGTGATGTGCTTTTAGAGTACTTACACTGCAAATGCACCAAGGCATGGGCTACTCTTTTGTTCCACTTTTGTGGAGATAATTTTGTCTGTCTTCCACTCTAGTGCAATACTGGTTTATTGTAAGATCAATTATATAGGCTATTATACTGGAATTAAAGGAAAGGCTTTGCTGTTTCACCAGCAATCATCTTGGTTGTACCTTAAGGGAATAAGAAATGTATTTTCCAGAGCTGGAACTCTATTTCTAGAGCTACAAAGCCAAAATGTGTAGTTCAGAGCCATAAAAGATTTGTACGGTCTTTGAAACAAATATGAAGGACTATCTATCATCCTTCAAGAACATGGTGAAGCATCAAACATGAAAACAATCATGGGAGATGTGAAATGAGTTTGTGATAAAAGAACATGGCCTGAAGAACCAAGACACTCTGAGAGGAAGATGAGAGTAGCTCTGCTCAGCATTTCAATACCTGCCTTCTAGACTTTGGCTTCTGGGGCAAAGTCTTCAAGCTACTTTAGACAGTTCAGGTCTCTCTTTACAGTACAGAGAGACAAATTGATACCAAGAAAAACGGTTCTCAAGTGCTAACAAAGGGACTGAGCAGATACCAGGTAGTGTCAGTAAAGCCTCTTTTGCCCCAGGGTTGCATTGGCCATTTGTTCTGCATAATTTTTCCCTGTGTCTGGTGCCTGAACTATTTCCTTGTAGTTAATGTCTGAATTACCTCCAAGGCTGAAGAGAGATCACTCTTTTCTTTTAAAAGGACGTGGAAATGGAAGAAGCTTTATTCATACAGCGACTGCATTGTAACAGACCATTCAGCCATGACAGAGAATCTGAGCCTTTCTCTGTCTGGGCAAACATTTCTGTTCCCCTCTGACTTTCCCAACACAGCAAAAGCAAGGAATCACAGAGACTCAGGGGGAGTTACTGCTACAAAGATAAGTAAAGCCAGAGAGATACTGGATAGTACTTAAGAACCAGAGAGTAACACTGAATGCTCTGAGGAAGGAACCAGACTGAGTGAAAAAACCAGTGGAAAAAATGAATTCATTTCAGCTTTATTAGTCTAAAGTGTTAACTGGAACTGAATCTGGGGATATTTAAAGTATCCATGCTATCTAATATAAAATATAAAGTTCCCTAATCTGCCCTCTGAGACACCAGGGAATTGTACTGCACTGCCAGGGAACTATGCATTGAGTAATAGTGGAATTACTCAAGACAGGAATTGGTCTTTTGGAAAGGATTTGCCAAGTGCTGCCATTGTTCAGTATTTTCCCTGTCACAGGATACAAAGTAAGCATCTATGGAACATAGGAATTATCCTGCAGTATTTCAGCATTAAAAATGTCTGTGTTCTAAAGGATTTTGGCATTTCTGAATGGAACTGACCAGAGCATAATTTTACTTCTGCTGAACTCTAGCATTTGTGAAGGATGACCTGCTAAATAAAGGTAATTTCTCTTTTCAGATTTAGAGCCAAACAAAGCAGAAGCACTTCTTACCCAGTGCCATTAGCAATGCTATTCAAAATAAAAAAAAAAAAAAAAAAAGGAAAGAAAACACTCTTATTTCTAACAGCACTTGCTCAGATGTTATTCCCTAATATTTTCTGGTTTTTTTTTTTTTTGCTTTTAATGTACTACTTATTTATTCCTTTCAATAAAAGTATGTTGCAGCACTACTGAAAAGATTCTTGGAGTGCTGTGTTTTTTGAAAGCAGATTATCAAGTACTTATTAGTCACATCTGCGTGATTGATACTAAATAGTGTGCTCCTGAGCTCTCTCTGGGCAGCAAAAAGACTGTCCCAAGAGTCTGTATGTGCTGGGCATTCTCTGTGGATCATGAGGAAGTCCAGGCACCAGACAGCAGAGTGGAGTTGGAAGAGTGTAAATCCTTGCAATGGCCTTCCAACCTGGTCCATTTTTTACACCACAGACCCAGTAAGGAATTTCCTTGAAACTCCCTCAGGTGAGATGTATGTTCCTTGACAAAACCTGAATGGGGGTCAGGCTGCTGGAGTGCTCTGCCTGCTGCTGTACCCCCTGTTAGGGATGTTTACCCTGCACAAATGCACTGTGCATTTACAGCCAGGAATTTCTTGTGCAGCTGTGCCTGGAGGAGACTCAACTGGGTGCTTTTAAAGCAGCAGATATTTTTTAATTCTGGTGCAGACAGGCACAGCTGAATTTTAGTACATAATAACTAGGTAAGATGAATGGTAATCCACATGGAAGACTTCCACTCAGTATCCAGCTCTGTAAAATTCACCACAAGATTGAAACTCCATCCCCTTTGCCTAGTTCAAGTTCTGCCATAAATCAGCATCCGTTCATTACTGTTTGCTAAACATTGTGCCTTTTGTCATAAAACTTGGCTCAAGTTAATCTGCAATGCCACTAGATATATGTTTGTATAAATCTAACCTGGCTAAGACTTGTGTTGCTCTTTGCTTGAACACACAGATCCCAGCCTTGGTGCAGAGGTTTGCCCACAATTAGTCTGAAGCCAAACTCCAAGACAATCTCAGGCCTGGCAACCCTTGGAAACAAGGGCTTAAAAAATAGTTTGCATGAAGCCCCAGGAAGAGAAACTATAATATTTCACTCTTTTTTACCATGTTGCTGGGATGGGACTGAAAACAGAATCTTTGGATCCAATTGTCCCTAACCTCGAAGAAGGTCAGATTCATTAAAAATGTGATACATTGCTCCAAACCAAAACCTGACCACTAATAGCTGTTTTTAACAAAACAGTTCTCTCAAAAAATGCTGTTTTGTTGGACTTCAGATATTTTGCAAGTGTGTTTTGATTTCAAGGAAAATTTTAAAGGGGAAAGAAAGCAAGCACATTATTTGAATAAGACTTGGTTTGATTTTTAAAATTTCATTATTTCATATTTCATTAGATTAGTCTTTTATAACTTTTATACCTTAACAGTGTTACAGTGACATATTCTGAAATTATCAATATACTTGGTTTACATAAAACTTTGACTTCACCACTACTAGAATAAGGGGAAAATACATGTGCCTATCTCAGAGAAATTAGATAAAGATTTTAACACAGCCCTGAAATTCAGTTTACTTATGTGGAGCACAAAACAGGCAGAGAACTTAATGCTGATGTCACATGGGAAATGCTGCACATTTCATTAAATTCGTTACTGACATTCACAGGAGGACTTAGGCAGGTTCATACCTCACCTGGGAAATTGCTTGGGTCTCACTCCTCAGCTTGTCACCTTCCAACTGCTCTGTCACACAGTGCCTGGAGAGGAGAAGGACTCGGTGTAAGCAATTGTTGCCTCCCAGTGCCTGCAGGGAGCCACAGGAGAGATGGAGAGAGACTCTTGACAAGGGCCTGGAGTGACAGGACAAGGGGCAATGGCTTCACACTGACAGAGGGCAGGGTCAGATTGGATATTGGGGAGGAATTGTTCCTTGTGAGGGTGGGGAGGCCCTGGCACAGGTTTCCCAGAGAAACTGTGGCTGCCCCATCCCTGGCAGTGTTCCAGGCCAGGCTGGATGGGGCTCTGAGCAACCTGGGATGGTGGAAGGTGTCCCTGCCCATGGTAGGGGGTAGAAATGGGTGAGCTTTGAGGTCCCTTCCAACTCAAACCATTCCACAATTCTATAACTAAATAGATCCTTTCTGATCTTTACATATTCTGAGTGATAGAACCATGTATTTCATAAAAGCTAAATATAGTTTCAAAAATCAAGACATCTCTGTTACTTCATATCGAAAAAGTGTCTGCTTTTGTTTCTGTTTGGCAAAAAAAGAGTTAACGCCTGCTGATGAATCCTTTGTGCTGGGAAGCTCCTGGATTGTGCCATTCTCACTGCTAGCCCAGGTGGGAAACTTCAGGGACTGTTTCTGATTATAAGAAGGATCATGAAAAAGATAATTTCCAGTGAGGCATGTTCATTGATATCTCTTTTACTGAAAGGCCTGCAAAAACATTCATATTCTCACAGGAAACAGGCCTCCCTGCCGTTTTGTTTTCCAGGAGGGAATGTGAGGAGTCGGGTGAAAGGAGTTCCTAAGTAACATGAAGTGCTGCTCTGGTGCTGGCCGCAGACTGCCCTGTATCAGTGACAGCCTCTTGGTCCCTCTTTGCAGAGCACATGGAAAATCAGCCGCTGGTTTGCAGGTAAGACTTGGGGATTTCCTTCTTGCACAATGTCTGTGAAGTAAAATTTCAGCACTAATTTACATTTCCCATTGAAAAGTCAAAGTCAAATTAAGGGGAAGCTGACAGAAGACAGTGAAATTTAACAGAAGTTTCCTGTTTTTAAAGGAAATTGCATAAAGCAGCCGTTTATTTACTTGTTTCGATTGCTTTATCTTTCATTAGAAACAAAGTTTCCCAAAGTTTCTGCCCTTAAAATTTATTCATGAAAATACCAGGAGGAAAGGATACTTTTAATCTCCTTGTTAAGTGCTTCCCCAAGTTATTCAGGGGCTTTCAAGTTTTCTCGGAGATATGGAAAGAGAAGGAGTGAGGAAACCAATCAGAAATCATCACTTTTGCACGCAAATCTTACAGAACAAAACAGATATTAAATTCATATAAATACAGGATGTAATGCCAAAATACAGGCATATCTTTCAAAATTTTCAGTGTGTTCCAAATCAAGTGATACCTTGGGATATTTGGAAAGCTGAAACAAATATTTTTTAAAATACATGGTCAATAGCGCTTGTGGCAATGGTAGAGAAATGTCTAAAAGCTTATGGCAATAATAGAGAAATATCTAAAAGCTTTCCTGTGCAATCCACTGAGTGCAAGTTATCAGGTATTTTAAAATGTGTTTAAGGTTTTAAGTGCTGATTATCACAGACATGAAAATATCAAGCTACCAAAACTAAGTAAAACAACACAAGTGCCAAGAGCTGCTTTTCAGGATAGAGGCTTGAAGAATTACCCACTTGCCCTCTTTCTAACAGCTTAATTCTTGTATTCCCCACAAGAGACACTTATTTGGAATCCTGATTATGGTTGCAATGAATAAAATAATGCCTTGTCCTTGCTGTTGATCAACAGGGGTTAACCTGCTCTGTGTTTTTTTATCTTCCAGTGAGCTGTGTAAGGAACAAATTATTATACATGTCAGTTCATTTCCAAACTGGGGGCCTAGTTCTGCAAAAACAAACATCATCTGTAACGATTAAAGAATTAAAATGAGTTTGAGGCTCTCCCCACACCACATAACTCATCAATACCTCATGTGGAAAGAAGGAAATTCCTTGATTCTAATCTTGAAGGGTAAAACAAAACAGCGTAAAACGTTCTTATATATTGAACACCCAATTTTTATTGCAGGCCATACTCCTACCTAACTCTTTCAACCTCACTATCTAGTCCACTGGGTTTAAAATAATTTGTATATTGTAATATTGTAAAGCCTTTCTGTATGAAGAATGAAATGTGGGAAGCAGTGATCAGACATGATCCAACAAAATGTGGGAGTTTCAGGTGTCAGATTGAAAAATCATCTCCCTGTATGTCAGCTGTGTTCTCTGACAGGCTTTTTCCTAGCAGAAAACCTTGTATAGACTGCTCAGCATTCTTAAATTTTATTAGAGGGAGAACGTGCTCATAGTTTGAGTGGAGGTTCCAGCCCTCTCCAGTCATAGAGAGTTCATCTGGTTGTAGATCTTTGCAAATAAAATTGTATTATTCTTGCAATCAAAACAGTGCAGGAAGGGGAACAGATCTCCACCTTCACCTCTGGCTGGAGGTTCATTTTTAGCAAAGAAGGCAAATTTCTGCAGTCACCAGATAACTCAAAATGTTCAGATCCTAGCCAGAGCTGTTTCTCTGTGCTGAGTGTAACAGTGTTCCTGAACAAAGTGAGGTGTAACAATGTGCTGAGCTTGCTATTGCTCACCAAATCTCAAGGCTGCCTGCGTGGTTTGGTCTGAGGACATGAGACACAAAGAGGGGACCACAGAAAAAAGTTCTCTGAATAACTAAATCAACCTGTCCATTTTGTGTCTCAAAACCCATCGCCAAAGAATTACAGTAATTTCACGATTATAAGCCGCACCATTTTGACTAAAATTTTGGTCCGAATCCCGAAGTGTGGCTTATAATCAGGTGCGGCTTATATATGGACAAAGAACAAAAAGTTGCTGTTTTAGTTTGGAGGACAGGTGTCTGCTGAGAAAGGCAGGAACTTCTCTTTGAAATGGAGAATGTAAACCCCCTCCCTCCAAATTATTATAATTTTGAAATCAAGGGGCTTTCAGGCAAAGATATGGGAATTAGGAATAACAGTTCTTTACTAGGGAAATTAAAATAGAAATACAGTACTACAAAGAAACAAACTCCAAACCCTGACAAAGTCAGAGTACAACCTGACACCCCGTCAGGCAGGGTGTTGGTAGCAGTCCCATTAAATGGTGGCTGCATCCTCCTGCAGTGACAGATGTGATTCAGTTGGAGCAGTGCTCCTGTACAAGGTGCAGTTTCCCTCCGGAGGTCCAGTGGTGATGTGGAGAAATCCGGTTTTCATCTGGAGTCCAGTGGAGAAAGGGGCTCCCTTAGTGTCCCAAAACCTCTGTTTTTATCTTGGTAAGAAATGTTGGGCTCTTCCCCCTGGCTGGAGCAACTTCCAATGGGATGCAGTAATTTTATCAGTCCCACAGTGGGACTCAATGGCCATTAGCAGAAAATGACTGGCTGGAGGAAGGATGGGTTGTGAAAAGATAAAGAACAATGCCCTGCCTGGTTTCAATGGATGGCCCATTAGCAGAACATCTCCCATGAAGACAAGGATCACTGCCCCCACCCTCAACAGACGGTGATAGAATAGATACCTTTTATCACACCCTGTATTGCAACCCAAGACAGTTGCTGACACCCGGACATGCGGCTTATAATCAGGTGCGCCTTATAATCTTGAAATTACTGTAAGTTAGAGAACAGCAGTAATAACTCTTACAATCTTCTGTAGCTCATTAAATGTCTGCTTTCTTTCAGCAGCTGCCCAAACAGCACCATGGACATTGTCTGGATGAGACCCTGCCCTGGCTCATGCCCCTGGCAGACCTGGCAGCATCCTCATCCCTCCAGGGATGGTCTCTGCAGTGCTGGTGCACCCCAGGAGCAGAGGGGGGCTCCCTGAGGCCCAGCCACGGGGCCATGGCTCTGCTGGTGGCAGTGGCACAAGTGCTGCTGCTTCTGGGTCTGGCTGGGGAGTCCCAGGGCCTCTGCTCGCCCACTGCCTTCTACAAGAACTGCTGGATCCGGCGCTTCCCAGGCCTCCTGCTGGACCTGCGGGAATCCCAGAGGAGGGGAGCCCAGCTGCTGAAGAGTTATGCAGAAGTCTCCTCCCAGCAGTGCAGCAGGACCTGCTGCCTTCTGAGGAACGGTCAGTGCTTGTTAGCAAGATCTGGCACACATTAAACCCCCCATTTTGGGTAATGTTTACATAAACAGTCCTTCACTTGAGGAAGAAGTAGAGGGGGTGGAAGGAGAATCTATAAATTTTTTGAGGCAGGGAAGCAGAGGCAAATTTTAACTGTTGCCCCATAGAAAGGAAATTGATAATCTGTATTTTTTTAGAAAACACATCTAGGAACACATTAAAATCTTAGAAATTTTAGATCTCTGTTGCAAAGCTTGTAGGTAATACCAACATTAAGAGAGTAACTTTTCAGTATTCATTCTCATCTACTGTAGAGACAGTGACAGTGATTCCAACAGCATTCTCTTCATGGAGTCT
Source organism: Catharus ustulatus (assembly GCF_009819885.2). Classification (NCBI taxonomy): domain Eukaryota; kingdom Metazoa; phylum Chordata; class Aves; order Passeriformes; family Turdidae; genus Catharus; species Catharus ustulatus. The sequence goes on from NC_046224.1 coordinate 63,185,691, forward strand.
GGCATCAGACTAGGATATGGTGAGAGGCAGAGCGGAGGGGACACACAGTTTGTCCTTCTCTGAAATAGAAGAATATTCATTCCCTTGGAGAAAACACTCTTATTCTGTGTTTACACCATGCAAACCAGGTAACACTGAAGTTACAGCAATAAATAATAGCAGTTATTCAGCTGGCAACCCCTTTTCTCTAGCCTGGTAAACTCAGGCTCAGAGTAAAAATATACAAAATCATTGTCCTAAGCCTTGAACTTTCTCTGAATCACACTGCACTGATACCCTACAGGAGTGCATTTTAGAAGGAGACATGAATTGCATGTCTGTGGTGTCTAAATTTTCAAAACTCTACAGACTGGAAAGGGGTTTGAATATGGCTTTGGAGGATAAAAGTGAGGTACCAGTTGCTAAAAAAAATCAATATAAATTTTGATGATATTTTGAATTATGAGCAAAAACATAACCCTCACAACCTGACAGTGACATAAGTAACTTCCAGCAGCAATCCTGGGAAGAGTCAAATTCTGTCTTAAATAATGTGAGGGGAGGAAAATTACATACATTTCAGCAAGGTTGTTCCTATCTCGACAACAAACTTTTTCTCATCTTCCCCCATATGTGACTGGATACTTACAGAGATAATAAATGGCCAAGAGATAATAACTTGAAATCTCCTTTTCATAATTGTATATAGACAAAATTTGTTACTATCATAACTAAAACAGAGGCATTACAGAGCATTTCAAAGGGCTTTAAAACAGTTATTTAATGAGATACAGAAGTAGAACTCATATGGCTGTTCTAGTCCAGAGGTAAAATAAGAATGTAAGTTCTCTTTTGCCTGTATGCTCAGTTAGTTTATATAATAATGAGAGAACCACAGGATCTAGGCAAATGTAATGAACTTCTGATGTTAAATACCATCATAACATGCTAAATGCAATGGTCATTCTGCTGAAAAGCTCAACTTTGTTCTTTATGGGTTCCAGTCTCCTGCAATCTAGCAGTGTTCTACCATGGAGCCATTCATGAGAACAGGAACTGCCTGCACATGTCTTGCCCAGCTTTGGAAAGCTGCATTCTAAAGGCTGGAGTTGATGTCATTTTGTACAACATCACAACAGGTAATAAAGAATTTCGTTTATAAAGACTGAAAACAGAGCAGCTTTAGGAAATGCTAAAATGATACCAGGTCAGCTGCTGTGCTAAACGATCTCCTGAAGTAACATCCCTAAAAAAAGATGAAGACTTATTTCCTTTTTAATTAATACACCTACTTCTGAAAATAATTCCCCCCTTTCTTCCACTCAGTGAGAAAGGAAGTTTAAGATACACCCTGCTCTCAAGATTCATGCTCTGAGTATCTCATCAGTGCTGTGCTTGGCCAAAACACCCTCCAAGCTCTGAGAGACTGAGAGAGGAGACTGCCACTGCTCACGTCCCCAGACCCAACCAGTAACAAGGCTGAACATTTATTTTCATTAGGCACATGCATCATGAGCACACAGGTAACACAGACAAAAACACATAAAGCAATCACACCAACACAGGGAGCACCAACAACCTCGTCCTGCTTTTTGTGTTAGTGAAAATATATAAATATATATATATATATATAAATATATATATATATATATATACACAATGCAAAGTTCCCCAGCAGCTGGGCTGGGATGCTCTCATCCTGGACCTCAGGATGCCTAGTCTGGACCCCAGCCTCAACAGGGATGTTTGAGCTTCAGGGTGCAGCCTCTCTCCAGTTGCTGGTGCAGACTGTCACACACACAGAGCTTTCCTGGATTTCCCGACCCTCAGTAGCCTAGATCCCACCCTTTCTTCACCTTTGGTTCCTTCCCTAAGCATCCCATAGTAAATTGTGTGCAATCCCAAAATGCACATGCCTTGCATCCTGTAAGGTGTTCCATAACCCGAGGAAGTGACAGCTCCAATCCAAAAGGGCATTATTGGGCTCCCTGAGCTGCCTCTGTCCCCATGGATCCTTTTTGTGGGTGTGCAGACAAGCTTTTATCAATAAACTAACATTATCCTAATTTAATAGGGATTGATCCAGATCTTCTCATTTTCGAGAAACTGAAATCCCAAGAGCCAAATGCTCACTCCTCAGTGAATGAATCTGAGAAGCAGAACAGCACAAAGACCCCTGAGTGGGGAAGATGCCAACATCACAATGCCACCACATCAGGTTCTCCTCTGCTCCGAGCTCCACCTGCTGCCATGAGCCATGGCTTGCCAGCAAACACTCCCACCCGCAGCTGGAGTCTGACAATGCAGAGAACTGAAGGTACTGCCTATTCCAGGGCAGAAACTTCCCCAGCAGACATTGCTTTTGCTAAGAGGACAAGCAGCAGGTCGGTCACCAGCTCAGACGAGACTGCACACTCAGCTTTGAGCCCCAAGCCTGTTGAGATGTTATCCCACATGCCCACCCCTCCTCGCCTGAACAGCAGCAAGCAACACCTCAACGAAACCAAAGGCTCCAGTGGGAGGAATTCCACGTCGGATAACGAGGCAGCTGCCTGGGAAGCTGCAGCTTTGGGGGTCTGGCTGATTCCTGTTGTCCTCTGCTCCTCTCTCCTCTGCCTGTGCTGTTGCACTGCTGCCCTCACAGCCGGGCGCTGCAGCTACAGGAGGGGACACTACAAACCCGTAAGGACAAGGACAGCGATGTCCAGACAGCTCATAAAATATGCTCCTGTCAGAGGTAATCTGTGAAACACCACCCTGGCTCTGGAACAAACAGGATTTTAAAAATGCACTCCATATATCAGCTTACTTCTCTCACAGAACCAGTGATAACTTAGTTCAGAATATTTTGGTTATGATTTAATTCTTGGCAAATGAAGCACAACTGCCTGTCTCTTTAGGTAGGAAGCACCCACTCACAGCTCCCACTGTTTGAGGCATTTTGGTTCATCCTGTGATGCAGATTAATGTCTGACAAACACTGTAACAGTTTCCCCCAGGTTCAGTGCAGGTAACTGCTATAGTTATCTTTGTGCTTTTCTATTTGCTACCAAAAGAATAAACATTCCATGAAATGCAGGAATACACAAGTGACTTATGAAATCGTCTTTTTGTTTGAAATGGTCAAAATGATCAAGTTTTCTGCCAAAGAAAGGCTAAACCTAAACTCAGAGAGAAACACTTGGTAAAGAACTGGTTTTTTTGATGCCTTTCTTCAAGCTGAATACAGCCATTAAAATTCTGCTTGTGTTCACTTTGTAGTCTCAAGCGCTGCCAAGAAAGCAATTCAAACTTCAAGACCTTGCAGCACTACAGTCCAAACATAATTTCTCCAGAAAACCTGGGAATATAATAAAATTATTATAGCTACATAATTGCATGTAGTTTTTTGGATACAGAATTCACATGCAGGTAGCTTCATCTAATTTAGATTAGAAAAATTATCTCTCTTGACCTAAACATTACCCCATAGTTTCAGCTGGGAAATGGGTTTCAGTTTTTTTAGCCTAGGGTGTTGCCAAGCATTGCTTAGTATTCTATTATCTTCAATTACAGAGGCACACACAGTTTGTGTTAGAATTAATTGTTTAATACTTGGGATTTTTATTGGAAAACAAATTTATTTTTTTGTTTTTGAGGACAGGAGAGTGCACAAGGTCTCCTCCCTATTTCAAAAAGTAAGATTTTCAGTTTGAGGCAGCAATATGGTAAAACAATGCCTCTCACTAATTTATAATGCTGCAAAGAATGCATTTGTTATTTAATCCATGATTTAATCATGCATCAAGGACAGGGGAAGATGCTTAAATCCATAATGTATATATTTATGATCTATTGCTGAACTTGCAGCCACAAAAGCCTAAGGAACTTAGCTCTTACAGTATCAGTGTGGAAACAAACTGTGACTGTGGGCCATCACTTCTCCCCTGTACCATTAAGAAGATATTACTGTTCTCAGAGAAGTATTACAGAGCTCAGCTGAAAACTGACAGGTTCTATCATATTGCAATCCCTTCCTTACCTGAGACTTGCAGCAATTTAATGTCGCCAAGTCCTTAAGTGTCCATTCTTCCAGTTCAGGCTGAGCTGTGCCCTGAGTGCCCCACAGAACATCTGCTGATAGCAAAATCAGTCCCTCCAGCTTTTCTAACTCCTCTGTGCTATCATTGACCCTCCAGAGCAGCTTGAGTCAAGGAAAAAAAGAAAAACTCATCTTATGGGCTGGATACAGCTATAAGTTTTTTTTAAATAGAACAAGTCATAGGTAGTTAAACAGTTGCGTTCAAAAAGGAGAGTTTTCACCTCCCTTCACTCTCAGAAAAGTAACTCCTTGTCTGCAGCAAGGCACAGCCATTCCTGATGCTATTTTCTTCATCTCCAGATTAGTGAGCGTAGAGTGCACTTTAGAGCACCCTGCTGCTCTGTTGAGCTCAATATGATGTTCTGGAGAACAATCATATAATGCAACAGGGACCTCAATTCTCACAAGGAAAAGATATAGGAGACAAAATGAAAATTTCTATCTGTCCCACAAGCAAATGCATCTGGGACAGCAGAAAATGATTGAAGCAATATTATGTTCTGAAGAGATTTCTTGTTTTGTTGACAGAGAGAGGGAAAAGAAACTGGCAGAAAAAGGGTTATATGAAGCACAATAGCAGAGCTATTGTGACTGAGAGTCACAAGAAAATAAATAAATAAATGCATTTTAGCTATGAGAGAAAGCAAGAAATGGGTAGCAAGATGATTTATCCAGACAGCACATCCCTTTTTAGCAACTGTCCCTTTATCCCTTTCTTGTGCTTGTAGCAACACTTTGCCTGAAAACACAATGTCCAGTCTTCAGAATGTTTATATGGGGATAACAGGAAAGTTCCTCCAGGTGTGCACAGAGGAATGCACACCTCAGTAATTTACATAGTAATGTACATGACACATTAAAAAGTGACCAGTGCTAAAGATGTGTTTATTATTGTGCTGCAGAGCTGCTTTATAAGTCTCCTAATTTCCAACTCTTCAGTTTTTGTACTTCAGCACAGGATTCCAAAGAGATGGGATGATGCAAAAGTATTTCACAGTAAAAGAGAGATGTGTAGTTTACTTCTTAAAAATATGTGCTGTATTTTATATCCTTGAGGTTGGGAAGACTCCCACAGGGGTTAAGATCCCAGTGTTCCAAGTATTCTGCACAGTCACAGATAAATACTGTCACCTTCAAACACAAACAGTTTAGAGGGAGAAGCAGAAAAGCAGAGAGGAATTTGAAAGTTCAAAATAGCATCCATGCTGCCTTTTGTGCTGCCCTCTGCTTTACACAAGTTCTGTACTGTAACATGGAAACCATCAGTAAAAATCACAAGTGTAAGTTTGAGTTTTATCCCAACATTGCTCTTGGCCAGCAGGTACCATCTCTTTTTGGGAGAGACACTTGGTGCTCAGGAGATAGTCACCTTAAATTCTGCCAGTATTACTTGAAACATTTATAGGATGTAGGTTAGGATAAGTTTAACATTTATAGGAAAGTTAGGCTTGAACACTTCAGAGAGAGCTGAAGAAGCCTGTGCATTTTAGGTTTTCCATCAATTAGCTGTGAAGCTAATGGAAAAATCAATTTCCCTTGCTGTGCTGCTCTTTCTACCTGACATCATTATTGGTGAGGTCAATGTTGTTTCAGCCATGACTTCCAGAGCTCTGCTTAGGTCCATTCTGTGAAAAGCAAAGGAAAACTGGGATGTCCTCTGCTGCAGAGGATTTTCTCAGGTGCTCTCACATGTCCTGAGTAAAAAAGGACAGCTCTCTAGAGAAAAGTAAACTTATGGGGCTTGGGATTTCTTAAGACATTTCAGGGCCTTCCTCCTGGACACACCACTTGTCTTCCCAGGCTGGCCCCTAGGGCAGCCCTTGTGCAGGCACTGACACAGCTAATTAAGGAAACAGATTTCTCCTGTGCACATAACTAGAACCAAACTGCCTCTGGAACAGAGCCAGGCACAACTCCAGGCACCAGCCCTACCATTCTCTCCAGTCAAATTGCACTTCCTCAGTCGTTTTTGTTTCATGGCTGTTCAGAGAAGATTTGGAATTACACAGCTGTCCCTATTTCAAATGGGAATTTTAAACATTACCCTCATCGTCCCTGGATACAGGAACAACTTGATAACAGCTGAAACTTTCTCCATATTAAGCTTCTGCTAAAACTTTACATTAATACACATCCAAAAGGGAGGACTACTGGAGAACCAAGTCAGTCACTGCAAAACTGGGATTACAGGACAAGCGTTTTCAGTCTTAGCTTCAGCTCTGGCAAATTCTCATAGGAATTAAAATGCTGCATTAAACTCAGTCTCTCACCATATGAAAACAATCTTGACCTAAGAAGAATCCTTCCTAAACTGACAGTGTTTTGGCAGTGGGAACAAATCCACTCCTTGGCTGTATGTACACACAGAGCACACAGTGAGAAATCCTAGCAGGGAGTGAGTCCAGCACACAGAACGTTGCAGGAATCAATTCCCCTCAGCTTTCAATGTCCTTATTCTTACACTGCTGCTTCTCAACAAGCTGCTGGCAGGGCCACATGGTCAGCTCTTATAGGTATGCAGAATCCTTAACTCCCTCTGCCCCTTGTAGAGAATTACTTTCTCTCTAAGTTGTAATCTAACTAAGCCAGGAAGGTAGAATAAAAGCAAGATTTATTTATGTCCTTTCAAGGTTTGGTAAGATTTTTTTTTTCTTAATTGTGAGAAGGCACTAAAATTGTGATTCCATTGTTTTAAATCCATTTCTTCCAATTAAAAATTACCAAATATAAGATACACATCCATATAATTATTTCTCTGTGCTACATAGGATGCTACAAACTTTTTTATTTCCACAAAAAGCCTGGGTACATTCAAGAGAGAAGTCAGCAGGCTTGAGGGTAACAAGGCTCAGTCCATTCCTATTTAGTTACAAACCCACCTCACTAACTCATCATTCTTCCTGTCCCAGGTACTCTGGGAATTTCTCAACAATTGCTGGTTCACCTTCCCACTACCATACCATTTTTCACCTTATTTTACTCCATCATTTTGGGGACAGGTGCTTTTATATAGGATATTTGTTTGCCCTCACAATAACAACTGAGAATCTCAACTGTCCAGAGTGCTTCAACATCTCTCCAAGTCAGACTACTTAGGCAATATTATCCTCATTTAACATACAGGGAAAAATCTGAATGGCATTTGGAAAGCATTTAGACCTCTTAATTTTCAGACTTTTAATGAATGGAACTGGAAGCCTGATTTCATTAGTTCTGACATTGTTGCTCTATGTTAAATGCCCAAAGAAGTGTTAGGAATCAGAATGTGATGAAGTAGAGGACTGAACCAGGATCTCCCATGCCAACAAAACACAGAATAAAACATTAGTTACCAGTATGAATCCAAATATACTTTATTCAAAAGACAAGATTCATGGACAGAACTTAACTCATGGTCAAGTTTCATTTTTTGGTTCAGGTTCTGAACCAAATTATCCATTGAACACCTCTGTAATGATCAGGTGAACCTGCAGACTCTGCTCTCACGCTTGTATATTCAGTAGTTTCTTCACAGATTCTTTGTACTGAGAGATGTTACTTTCTGTTTCACCTTCATTTTTGAGTGCAATGACCGAGTTTCTGTAATTCTTAACCACTTCAGATGCCAGCAGTTCCTCCTTAGTGACATTGCTGACATTCTCTGAGGCTTTTATTCGAAGCAATGTGTCCAAGGCATTTTTCTGAGAGTGACTGTTTTCCCAGACATACTCTTCCATGTCTTCCTCAGACTTCTCACTCTCCCACTTCTCAGTTTTCTGAAAGAAAATATACAGCCTTAAAAACTACCCAAGACTGAAACAAAGCAACAATAATTTGAAGGAAGTGATCTGTCATAGTGATCACCTTTAAAAACTGCATTAATGGTGGAAGGCATTTCCTCCTCTAGAGTCCAGGGTTTGTAACTCAAGCCTGTATGAGCAGGATGAGCTCCTTTCTCCCACTCATCCGGTTCTTTATGTATCTGGCAGATCAATACAACTGGGTGAGTCAGAGTGGGAGAAAAGGCTTATGGACTATACATAAAGAAGAAGTAAAAACCTTGCAGAAGTAGTAATTTTAAAGAGCCCTCAATACTGCAGTTCTGGAAGCAGCCACCCTGCGATTATGGCCCCAGCCCAAGGTTCTGGCTGGTGGGGAGAAAGTAAGACAGTGCCTAACGAGTAACCCAGTATGTGACTCATGAAGAAAAGCTCCACCAACAAATCCATTTCTTCTTCCTGCAAAACAAACTGCTCAACAGAATCTCTATCCACAAGGTGCTGATCTTTACCTAATCAGTGCTGTAAAATTAGACAGGATCACAAGCTGGGCACTGACAGAAGACATCATCCCAGTGCCTGTAAATACAGTTGTTCTGAATCAATTCTGTCTTTCAACATTTATCCAACAGAACATCTCTCTCCTTGAAAGAATCTTTATGGAGTATTTAAAATGTTGTAATCGGCTATATTTTATTGTACTTTGATGAACACAGATGCTTCAGTGGTATATTTGCATTTTTCTATATTGCAGGCTGTATGTCTGAGTATTTATAATTATTTATAATATTTGTTGATTAACCACTATGTCGTATCTTTATATTACCCCACCTATGTAAGAATCACAATTGGAAGTATTTTGGGTTTAGTTTTGCTATTCATGTTTTTCTTACAATTGTTATAAAATCATGTCTAAATAAAACTTGCATTTGTCTGGAAATACATTCAGAGAAACCTTACAGTAAACCCTTTACATCATAGAGATTTTGTCTTTTTTAAAACAACTTGCCAAAAACGGCTCTTCAATAAATTTTTAGCTGTGCTAGGCAGAACCAAAAAAACCTCTTGCAAGTCAGGGGAGCAGGAGTTTTTTGTTGTTGTTGTTTGGGGTATTTTTTGTTTTTTCTTTTCTGGGAAGGAGGTAAGGTGGGGTGTGTGTGTTGGTATTGTTTTCCATTTGTTTATTCAAAGGTTATTCTTTCCACTAAGCATCAAGGCTGCTGCAGTCAAACCACATACTCAATTGAATTTACTTTAATTAAGCCCCAAGATTTTTTTCACCCAGCAACTCTTGAGTGTTTGGATTCCTCTATCTGAATTTAAAACACTTTCCCAACCGCTGTGTCCTGCACCTGGTAAATGGCATCTCTTGTCTTTTGAGTCTGAATCCAAATGTTTAGTCAGAGGCAGCAATTCACACTGCTCAAAGGTTCATATGACTGACATTAAATCCTGGACACAATAAACCACAGCAGTAAAAGGACCTCATTCAGTTTCTAGAGGAGAAAAACAGGAACAAAAGCACATCCTGTAGCTCTGCACTGCTGAAACATTAATGGAAGAAGTGGGCACAGTGAAGTGCTCCTTGTCTGCTTGACAAACCTTCCAATCCAGAGCAGAGGTTTAGAGTTTTAAATTAACAGCATCATCCTGCTTTACACATCCCTTGGTTACCTGCAGAGTTGCTATCCAACACATTTTTTCCCCTGAACTCCAACAGAATTTTCAAGCCAAAGTCTCTCTCACAGGGATAGGGTTTCTCAGGAGTAAGGGAATATGGGTATCACTCCTGGTCACTCCCTGGACCAAACTCATGTCTGAAGTTCAAACAGAAGATCCCTGTCAGGCTTTTAAACACATAGCAGAGACAACAAGGACTAATGATAGTATTACATTTATCTCTTCAGGAAAATCCTTCTCGCACACAGCAACTCACAGGATTTTGGAGATGCATGCCAATAAACAGACTAAGATTTCCCTGCCTCTTGTGAGCAATACAAAGCAAGATTTTATAGCAACTGTTGAGTATTTCTTTCTTGGAATCCTTCCCAGCAGAATGATGTTGTCAACATGGATTTTAAAACAAAATCTGACTGCATGGTGGGAGGTGAGGGTGAAGGCAGGAAGGGATTTGACAGTAGGGGGAGATTTCCAAATGCATTAGCTTTTCCAAACTAATTGTATCCATTGAAACTTAGATACTTTTTCAACAGAATTTACTGCAAGAGAAAAGTGACTGTAGAATTACACAGGCAGTTGGAAACATATACAAGATATACACATATACAAGATATACATATAAAGATACAAGGTAGACAAGCACCATGAACTCTGAATAATGGAAATATTACACATGTTGCAGTCTCAGTTTAAAGTGTTATGAATAAAACTAATAAGGACAATTAAAGAAAGTTCAAAAATTAGGTCTTAATCATTCAAATTTTATTAGTTAAATTATTTACATCCCCTGCAGATTTTAGATGTTAGTGAACACTGGAGCCTTAAAAATGAGAATAAAACTGTGAGAAGTGAAAACCAAGTATGATATTGTGTAAGGTTTTCCTAGAATCCCCACTTTGAGAACCAGGTTAAAAATAAGAAATCACTAAAAATGGTTTCCTCATTCTATCACACAAGACAGAATCTCAGTATTATCCAGCTTGGCTAAAGATGAATTCAGCTGATACTTTCAACTTCTTCCTCTTAAAACACTTAAAATAAGAATCAAAAAATCCCAAACCAAAACACCAGCAAACAGTTTTCCATATAAAGTCAAAGATCTAAACCTATGACTAAAGTGGCATAGAAAGGCTATTTTTCCATTTCCTAATGCAAACATAAAGAACTATTTTTTCAAAGCTGTAAACATAATAAGGATTTGTTTCTAAGCAAATCTTTTATGCTGCAGTTTAAGCCAGTGGTTTGGGAGACTTAAAAGCTTTTACAGTGCTTAATCTGAATTCCTAAAAAGTATGAATGCTAAAATTGACTTTGGACAGTGAAGTTACTTTTTACATGTGATCCATTAACAATAAGTTTCACTTTATATGGTACCTTAAAGTAGAGAAGAAAGAAAATAATTTGGGATCTCTTAAGTAGGCATTACATCATCAATGTGCTTGGGGTTTTTGCTGCCTGTTCAACTTGAATAATTTTGCTGCTGCAGTGATACAGAGGCTTAAAATTGTCAAGTTCCCTGATCTTCCTTTTGGGAAAAACATTTTAACTAAAATTTCTCTAGTGGCACACAGAAATCTTGAGGCAATTAAAAACATGACTCATGTTGGTTTATTTTCTTGTCAATGGTTTGAACAGTTAAATATTTAATGCTATTTAGCAAAGACCAGGTATTTTAAAAGGATTTTTTTTGAGGGGAAGGAAAGCTCCTAAAATGCCAAGTCAAATTTCAAATTCTGTATAGCCTGGAATAAATACACCTAGATCTTTGTATTACTTTGAAATAAAAGATGCTCTGTGTGGTACAATAATCTTAGATTTTCAGCTAATAAATGACAGTTATGCTAACATTGTCCAAATTACTGAAAACCTTCAATCCTAAGAGGAGTTGCCAAAACAATTATGTGCTTATCTCTTTGGACATAATACACCTTTGATCTGTACTATTTAATTAACAACTTAGAAATATCAACAGAAGTTTGTAGAAAGGCAAAACCTATTTGTATCATATGAGACTGGATACAGAAATTGTAATTATTTGGTGATGTGGAATAAGTTAAAATTCATTCTTCTGAATCAGCAGAACTGTATTTTTTAGGATACAGCAATGGCACAGCACAGGTAGGACCTTTAGAGGGTCAAGGGAAAATCAAGAGAAACTATGAGGACTGAAAATTCCAGTGAAGTACAAATGTGTATAAAAGGTACAATGAGGTACAAAAGGAAAAGCAGAGAAACAAAACAGAACTCTGCCACGTAAGAGATGCCCTCATAATTAATGATGCTCTCATAATTAATGATATTCCCAAGTTTAGTTTCTGGCTCTCTAGCTAACTCAGAAAAGTTGCCATCCGCCTCTTTCAAAATTAAGGACATCATCTAATTTCTCCAGGCTGGTGTGGCTGCATGAATTTTCTGGAAAGTCCAGGTTTCTTACAAATCTAGGGTCATTTGTAAAGTATTTATCTATCTCAGTTTGTTTCCTGAAGGCTGACCAGGTAAGATTTTGATCTCATAGGAGAGATCAGTGATGTTAAAAATCCAAGCCTATTAAGTTTTTTAAAATCTAATGCCCCATGAGACTTCATTTCACTCCAACAGACTGAAAACTGAACAACTGCAAAAAAATTGTATTTATGCATCAAAAAGGAGCCTTGTTCCTCCAGCAACAAGAAACATGGAGCTTAAACACAAGGTATTGCAAAAAGCTTACTACAATCAGAAATATTGCAAAAACAATTCCTAATTCAACCTTTTGCTGGAATGCTCATCCTTTTTTGGTTGTAAGAGGTACAAAAAAAAGTGCAACCTTCTACTAGAATACACATTTCCTGTCAGGAAACCTCCTTCCTTTGATTTAAAATGTTTGAATTCAGAGAAAATGTATGAAATTTAACATCTATTATAAAGCCACTTCAGCTTTACCTTTTCTGGTTCCCATTACTGATGAGGACTCTCTCATCAGCTGTCTGATTCTGGTGAGCACACAATGGAATCCATGGTTCAAAACAAAGGATATATTCCAACATTTAGAGACCAGCCTCACTTCAGCCTCAGTCTGCAGTACTTAAACTACACACAATGACACACTGAGAGAGAAGCCTGTTCTAGGTAGGGAGGGCACAATTACACCACACTTCATTGTTCTAAGATGCCCAAGTCAGGAGATTTCCCCTGACCATCCTCAGTGATACCAAAAGGTGCCCAGGGAGCTTCAGCAAGACTTGAGTGCCTCCTCCACCTCCCACTGCAAGTCTACAACCTCCATGCCATAACATCCTGAGTGCTCCTACCATGAACTTTGGGATCCTAAGTAGACAAAGACCTGCTTAGGTTTCAACAGTGAACTAATCTCCTTTCACATATTTTAGGCTGAATTACAAGGTGAACTCCCACTATGAAACTGCAAAATTCTGCTGTTACCAAGTATTACTGGCACAACCTGAAGTGGTAAAAATTATGTTTATTTGTAATGGTTTAAAATGACTGTAGTTGAAAAAATGAGGATGAAGCCTAATGAAAAGTTGTATGGTGGATTTGAGTGCTATCACCAGTGGTCATGTAAAAATATCCATTCAGCATGCAGACACAGACACTGCATCCCACCAGTGCCTTGTCACTGAAAGCTCTAAAAAGAAATGCAAAAGTAGTTCCCCTGAAATTCAGTCAAGCTGTACAGCTGCAGGGTTGATGGATAAATTTTAGTTAAGTGCCACACTGTCTGCCCATTCTTCATTTTTTTCCTTCCCTCACCTTTCTGTGTCTTACTGTAAGAAGTAGTGGAGAATAGAAGATCCAGGACAACTTTTTAGTAATCTTTCATCAAGATTCCAGCTTTGCAAGGCTGAATTGAGATCTTTCACTCTCTGTCATCTTGTGTATGTTGAAATACCACGTGGAATTGGAGCAATAAAAATTTAATTACTCTCAATGTTTTTCCTTACTGGAAAATTGACTTTCCGCTGCATTTGCTTCTCATTCCTGCTTTCAGCTCCTAACAGAAGTGGATTTTTGAGTGGTAAACTATTAATCCAAGCTGTGTGAAGAAATCCATCCATGATCTTTTCAACCACTCGAGGGCAGCAAACTCTAACTCTTTAAAAACCACTTGTACCATAAAAAGACATTGAGGTTTCGAGTGATGCTACAGCATTCAAGCAGTACCATCATTTAAAGGCAGCAGAAATACAACTGGTTAAGATGCTGATTAATAATCTATCTAACATATCTCACTCTTTCACTAATTAATTCAATCCAGGCACAATCCTGGAGGATAATTTGAAAGGAATCACAGAAAAAGAAAAGAAATTCAATTCTTACTAACTGGGAGAAGTCATCCATCTAATTAATATATTCTGAAAGCTAATAAAACACAAATATTTGATTAATAACCAGACAACTAGTAAACAGGAAGCAAAACATCTCCAAGTATTTTAGAGTGAGAAAATAAATGAGCATTCTTAGGTTTTGAAGATTTTAAAGACTGTTTTAAAATAACTGAACTCATGGGTCTGATATTGCATTTGTAATAAAAGGATGATGCATTGCTGGCAACTAAAACATAATTACACTTGAAATTCCATTTCCTGATGTATATCTGCATATAACATTTCTTCCTATAAATGCTTCCAATTCACAAAATCCAGTAATCTAGATACTAATGTAAATCATAGGATGTCTGCCACATTTAAAGAGATCATGGGAAAAGTTTTTAAGCTTGAGGGCATAAATTACATGGATCCAGCTTTCCTTCACTCAGCAAGAAAAGAACACTGCCCTCATCTTTTGATTCAATTCCATCAGCCACATGTATTAACAGTGTGGCACTACTCTGCTGGGAAAGTCATCAAATCCTACAGTAAGTTCTGCAAACAGGACTGATGTTACTGCCTAAATGGAAGGTCAGGCTCTGTCCATCCCCCTCCACTATTAAAGTTCATGTAAATGAAAATAAACCACACACTGTTTGCTCATGGTTAACAAAATGGATCCAAACAATCTTTCAGCAAGTTATTAAAAGGCATTATCCCTGATCAGGGGGGAAAAACCATGCCACAAAACAAAACATGTCACACAAAATAAAAACCCATGTCTCAGGAAACCATTAATTTTTCATGGGAATCAAAGACAATTACAACTGATTGACAAACTCATCAAATATTAATGTGGAGAATGAAAGGTAATAAAAGTGCAAGAGACTTGTGCATATTCAATACACACTGAACACTCCCATATCAATATTGCATAGCCCTGTCTGCCAGCACTAATTAAAGCTGGGGCCCCACACAGCCATGGAGCTTGTCTGAAATTATTAAAGTAAGCACTGTCTAGGTCTCTTGTCATTGCTTAATACTGGAAACTACTCTGTCATTAATGTAAGATTTGTAATGCAATGTGATGCTGTTGGGGAGAAAAACATCCATGTGTCCTTGAAATCTGCAGCAAATGTTATCTTTCACAACCAGTTTAATTTGATGCACTCTACAATTACAAAATTATCCTTCAAGGCAACTGCCACTGAAAGGAAAATACAGGTCATCCTCCTTAGGATGTTCTTAACATCAGCACTGTAGTGGTCAAAATCAAGAACAATTAATAAAAATGCTAAATGCAGACATTTCCTATTCTAGAACAACTGAAAACAGTAAGTATGAATCATAGCAGTGGGTAAGGTACAATTTCTCTAAGAGTGACATATGGAGATGATGAAGGCTTTGTCTGTCTCAAACAATGTGACAGTGACGTGGGACATTTGAATAAAGTTCAGTCATCCAAAACATTACTATGGATTTCCAACAACAACAATTTCTGTTCAGAATGTTCACTGGTTTTCTGTAAAAATGCCTATAAAATTGTTGAAGGGCACCAACACAACCACAAAAATACAGGAGATAAGTGTGAAACATTCCCTGTGAGAGGAATATCTGTGGTCAGAAGGTGGGAAGGCTGCCCCTTTCTGAGCAAGAGGGAGCTCAGAAAAGCAGTCAGCTTGAGACAAGGTATGAGAGAGCATTTAACAAGAACACTTCCAAATGACAGCCATGGTTTACTGCAGCCCAGGAAGAGCCCAAGAAAGGACATATTCTAATTAACAGACAGGAATCTGGAATACTGGTTCTCTTGGTTGAATTTGAAAAAAAGTGAGTTGAAAGAGAATAGAATTGTAAGGTCATTTACTTTAAAATATGACAGAGAGCACATTAAGAGAGTCCATGCACAACTGCTTACCCAGGATTCGTGGTACAGAACTGTGAGCAGGTGCATGCTATAATCATAGTTCTGTCTTCTTAGGGGACACCTGGAAATGCAGAAACATTTTTCTGAACCAAAAGTTAAAACCTACCATCAAATCTTCTACTGTGTAATGTAGGGAATCTTAGGAAATGAGTGGTTGATTCTTGTATATTTCTCAATTACACACAACCAAGAGTAATATCATGGAGGGATGAGTAATAAGAACACAGGAGATCAGGCAGCTGCAATTCAGCAGGAAAACATACAATATCCAAGAACTTACAGATCTTCTGGCGGCATTAGAAACTTCTTTGCCCCCTGTGGCAAAGTGGAATCCAACCTACATTAAATCTGAACTCTTTTAAAACCTGTTTTTAACAGTTAATAACAGGAGTAGTATTAATTAAGTCCTATTTTAACCTTAAAATACAATAATTCATCAAGACAATAACTGGTATTACTAGAAGACACCCAGCCCTTTCTCTGCTGTGGGCATTGCTACAATATTTTTGATTCCTTCTGACAGCTCACCTGTCTGTTGTAATGGTGAGCACATCTGTCTCCTGACAGTACCGCTCTCCCACGAGCTTAATAAGCTTCTTCTTTGCATGGTCATCCAAATTCAGGCTAGAAAGTTTAACCTTCAAGAAAAGGAGAAAACAAATTTAATTCCTTGGAAAATCCAAACTCTGATCTCTGGAAGTACTTGAGACAGGCACATCTTCTCTCAAGGAGAGCTATTCAGGATGCATTTGCAGAATTTCTTCAAATTGGAAGTCTTAACACAAGGCAAGAATAATTTGAGTACTCAGATATCCCCCCAATGCCTTACAAGTCACAAGGCCAGTCAATATGAATGGACAGATTTGACCAGGAACACACAGATGTACTCATTTGCATAAGATTTTGAGTTCCCTCTACTTCCCTCATTTCCTTACAGATGATCACATTTGCATGCTTGGAAAAGAAAGCCAAGCATTTAGGGGTTTGAAACAAAGGCTGTTTACCAAAACTACTACTTACTCTTAAGGTCACCACTCTTGCTTTGGGATTCCGAATAGAAGTCCCTGAAGAAACATAATCTACTGTTTCAATTTCAATGGGAAAATGCTGTTCACATTTCTCATCACTGTCCAGAGCACTTGGCCATTCAGTGCAGAAATCTGTACAATAAATAGAAAACACCAAGTAATTAACACCTGTCTGGTATATTTGGCTGGGTTTTTTTTCTTTCAAGTATATTGCAATATATGTTTCTAAAAGTACTAGTCCTAGTACTAGTGCTTTTAAAGTACTACAAGGCAACAGGAGAGTTTCTGCCAGAATTGCTCCAGTATTGCCATGTCTCTCTTTGTACTGGCTTCTCCAAAACAGGATACAGTACTGCAGATGCAGCCTCACAACTGCCAAACAGGATCATAGAATGGTTTGGGTTGGAAGTGACCCTCCTGCTACGAGAATTTTTTACTAGATGCAGCTGCTCAAAGCCCTGTCCAACCTGAGCTTGAACACTTCCAGGATGGGGTACCATAGCTTCTCTGGGCAAGCTCTTCCAGTGTCTCACCACCCTCATCACAAAAAAGGCTTCCTTTGCCTGAGCTCCTCCTTAGGTTCCCCTTACAGGCTTGCTGGGTGGAAGGATGCTTCTGGTCTCCAGTAGATCCTGTACCTCCCCAGCACATCCTGCTCTTACAGAGAGTCTCATATTAATAGCTTTTTGGTCATGAAATGCAGCCCATAAATGGCAGTGGATTCAAGTCTGGTTCAATCACAGAGTTCTCTGAGAACTGATTTACATTCATCACTCCCCTTCTGTAAAGCACTGAACTATCAACTCATTAGTTCAAGCAAGGCCTCGTGGAAAAGTAGCATTTCATTCTTACTGGTGTGCTGACAACCTCCTGAGACTTATCTGTTACACCTGCATGACTCCTGGCAGCAGCAGGAAAGCAGACAGCACCAGCCACAGCCAGCTGAATCACCAGCTCCACAAGCGTACCGTGTCTCACCTCCATCACACACAGTTACATCTTGCTTCCAGAAAACTTCTAGAGATGGTTTAAAAAGAAAAAACCAACCAACTAAACAAACAAAAAATAAAAAGGCCTCAATGCCCCCCTCACCTTTTAAAGCTGCACAGTGCTTCTTAATTGCAGGAGGAGTAAGATGCAGAAAATTGGGAATCTGAAACAGACACATGAAGAGTTACCAAAATAATAGCTTTTTGTCTGATCAGAAATAAATGGGCATTACTGAAATCTGATTACACTTCTCACATTTGCTAAGGCAGTATAAAATGCTTAAAGGAAATATTCATATAAGCAGACTCTTCTCAAGTCTGATTTAGGGAAAGACTTTAATCTGTGACAAAAATCACAGCCATGATCATCCTAAAAAGTCTCCTGATATCATTCACTTCTTACTTAACTTTATAATTGTTACCACTTAGAAATTCAAGAGGATAAGTTAATAACAGAAAGAAGTCTCCAAGATAAACATTCCAATCAAAGCAGTGCAGCCTTAGTAAACAGTGACTTTAAAAGTGACCCCCCCAGCCTGGCACGTGTCTCACCTTGATAAGTTCTAGGTTGCCTTCTTTTGGTGGAGGCACTCCTCCCTTCACTGGGTAACCCATTCTGATTGGGAGAGGCACTGAGGCAGGTTTGAAGGCAGCTGCTGTTGGGTAAACACTGCTCCAGTCCTGATCCACAGCCATCCTCTCTGTCCTGGGAGGTGCAGCCTAACCAAGGGAAAAGGGGACAGGTGGGATGAGTGATGCACAGGATGTAAGACAAGGCAGGATCAACACATCAAACAATGATTTCTGGGATCAATTCCTACAGCTGGACATTTCAAGGCTCTTTTACAGCAAAAGTTAGTGCTGATCTGTAGAGGAATTTTTAGCAGAGAGCCCCTCTCATCTTAGCTGCCAGGCCTTTCCCAACTTTCCACTGCATTTGATGGCAGAGATGCTTAGGAAGAAGAACTTGCCATCTTCCTGCCTTGGGATAAATCAGCAGGGGGAATCAAACCAGTAAAGAATTGCAAACTCTATTTCCTAAAGGGCCTGAACATGTGGTGGAGGACAAGACAATGAGTGTTAAAATTCTGGAACTCTGGAGATGTGGAACAGTTCATAATTAATAATGCTGAAATTTCTTGCCATAGAAATTCTAGTGTAGAGACAATGTATCAGTACATGGCAAAAACAGCTTATACCCTCCAAAAACTGACCATCACTACAGTCAGACACTCTTAGAAAAAGAAAAGCTTTATGCCAGAAAGCAACCACCACAAATCCTGTAAACTCAGGCTGAAAACAACATTGACAAGTCTGGGTTATTGGAAATACAACTTGGTTACTTTTCAGCCCTGCACTACCTGGTGTCAATGCAAGCTAAACATCAGTTTAGTGCTGTATTTTTGATTTTTGATAACATAGACTGAAAAGTTACAGAAGGCAGGTGTTGGCCTGGAACAGTCCCAGGGGATTGTTTCACCAGGATTTGGCTGCAGAAGGGGTTCCTGGGCAAACTGATAGAAAACACAGCTTAGAAAACTTTCCCAAACACCTGAGCTAACTGTAAATTTCAGTACTTACTGATCGCACAAACTGTAGTGTCCTGCCTCTTCTCCTTACTGAACCTGAAGGAAGGAAAAACAAAAGAGATTAACAAAAACCTTTTAAAAATAAATTATTCTGTAGTTTGGGAACAAAAATTGTAGCACAATTCTGTATGTTTTTTTGGTCTTTGTGACAATATCCGGTAGTACTCCACAATATTTACATGGAAGCAGGGGAAGATCAGATACTCAAAACTGCAGATTACTAATTAATGCTTTAAAAATAAGATAAAAAAAGAGCTGGGAGGACAAGAATGAAGGACACTTTCACCTTCATTCCTATGCTCCCTTTCCTCTTTTTTTGTGACACAGCAGCCACAAATCACTCTCCACTAGCAGCACAAGATGGATAAACTTAAGAGTTCCTATTTCCAAGATGAAAGAGCGATGGCTCCATCCTTTCCTTCTGACAGCACAGCTTCACACCCTCTTCTGTGCCACTCTCCAGCACAACTAACCTCTGCATGAACAGTTTGGACATTGGATTGTTTCTCTTCTTGAATGGGATGGGGAACACCTCGATCCAGCTCACTGGGCAGTCCCAGAGAAAGGGGAACAGGAAGTGAAAGAGTTTAATCCATTTCAGGTTTGGGTTTTTCCAGGCTCTACTTCCCAGCTCACTGATTTCATCTGAAGTATGGTCAGGGACCCCTAGGGATGTATGAAGTCACCGAATACCACTGGATTTTCAAACTATACACTGATCTTTGTACGCCTGTCTGTCTTCATCTCATCCTCCTCAAACTCTAAAACACTTCCAAACCCCACTGTCCAAAAAACAAGATCAGAATAATGAGGCCTTAGACATACAAAGGTGAACTTGATGACATTTATTTTCAAGTGTCTAGTTTGAGCTCAGAGGTTTCACTGTTGTACATATTTAGCAAAAAGCAATGACTGAGATTTAGAAAGGGATGTTTGGGTTCTTTTTCATTTCTATTTCATTCGTATGTCTTACAACCCTACCTCATAAAAACTTGTGGATTTCACATGCTATTTGTTTTCCTTATCTGAGAATCTTATGGACCTTTTTCTCTTCATTCTCTTCTTGCTATTAAAACCTTAAACCGAATAGTACATCCATTCAGGGCTCTCCAACATGTAACATTCAGATAATATTCCTGCATCCCTCCACCTACCTTTTTCGCGGTGCTTTCACATACAGCCACACGCCAAAACAACCTTACAATTTCTGTTACAAACATCTGTAATTTCAGGCCAGGACACCTTTAGCTACTTCAGTGTCACCGGACATCACTCAGAGGCGCTTTCAGCGACCGGGAAAAGGCTGGGAAAACCCTGACCCACCGCTCCCACTGGCAGAGGCCAGGCACGACACCAAAGGCTTCCCAGGAGTACACACAGCGATGAAATGCCCCTTGGGAACAGGCTGGCACAGGCACCGCTCCGCTGCAGCCCTGCCTGCCGCCCGTCCCGCCATGCGGGCGGTGCAGCCCGACAGCCCCGGGCACCCCGCGCTCACCTTCCCGAGCCTGCGGCCCTTCCCTGCCGCTCACCGCGGGCGCCGACGAAAAAGCGGCGCGTCCCCAGCGAGGCGTGGCCGGGGCCCGGGACAGTACAGCCGGGGACAGCAGAGCCGGGGACAGCAGAGCTCCGCAGCTCAGCCCGGCCCGGCAGCACCGCCCGGCCCGCGCCGCCATCCCGGCCCCGCCGCGCTCCGCCCACGGCCCCGCCCGGCGCGACGGCGGCCGGCAAGGGCCCGGCCCCGCAGGGCGAACGCGGCCGCTCCGCCCTCGCTGAACCCCACAGGGCCTGCTCTGCTCAGAGCATCCTGGGCTCTGTCCTGAGCGCTGCTGTGCCTGCACAGACACCCCAACAATCCCACCCTGTGCATCCCTGAGAGAGTTCTCCAAACACTCCTGGAGCTCTGGCAGCCTTGGGGCTGTGACCATTCCCTGGGGAGCCTGGGCAGTGCCCGACACCCTCTGGGGGAAGAACCTTTCCCTGATATCTGCCCTAACCCTCCCCTGACACAATTTCAGCCATTCCCGAAGTCCTGTCCCTGGTTACGGAGAGCAGAGACCAGAACTGCCCCTCTGCTTCCCCCCATGACAGCCATAAGGGGCCCCTTCAGTCTCCACCAAATCCCTTTTTTTCCCCCTCACAAGTACAAACACAACTCCCCTCAGTCTCCTCCAAATCACGGTTTTTTCCCCTCACAAGTGAAAATACCCTTCAGTCTCCTCCAATTTATTTTTGAGGGATTTACATACTTTTCCCCCAAGAACCGAAGGGAAAGAGGACTGGTGAAAACAGCCAAGCAGTACAGTTCAGAACAGATCTAGCCAGCAACTAATGAAGAAAAGTTTAAATCAGTGTAGCTGTAAATTGAAACAGGATATCCAGTAAAATTTGCTGGGATAAATCTTCAAAAAATCCTGTATTTCTTAAAACTAGTAATCAAAACCTTCTGCTAAAAGTTTGATGGCATTAATCTCTCCTTCATGCTGTTCAACCAGAGCCTCCTGTCTCTCACATTCACCTCTTCCCACAAGATCCTTCAAACCCCTTTTTTGTTGCAGACCAAATCAAATTGTGCTGGGCTACATCTGAGACACACTAAAAACCTCATCTGAATGACAATGGATTGTGACTTTTCTAGCAGATACACTGCAAAAGGGAGTCAAGGTTTTAACTCATAATTCATAGTGAAAGGGCTTCAAATTAGAAGTAATCTAATTGGGTGTGTGGAAAGTCCTGTATTAACGACATGGATACTGCTCAGAGCTGGGGCCTTAGAAGTCACTAAGAATGAAGTGAAAATACCAATAGGCACATTGAGAATTTCCTCTGGAACACAGCATGGAACCTTGTTTTCCAGGGGGAGTTCCTTTCAGCTCTCCTAATGTTTTAGCCCCAAAATAAATCTTGATAGGAAAACAAAACTGTTGGTAGCACAGGTAGTCCCAGTAAAGTGCCCGGATTTCCAAGTCTGGTTGAAACAGATATGCGCTATTTTATCCATTTTGTATTTACAAAAATATACAAATATATCATCCTGAAGGACAGGAAATGTACAAGGAAAAAAATTCTAAGAAAAACATGTAAACAGAAAAGACTATGTGATTTGTTTATATCTAGAAAATCACAACATTAACAAACATCATGTGGAATCTGAGCAAGGAGAATCGAATGCCTCTAAATGTTTTTCCTTACAGGAAAATTGACTTCCTGCTCCATTTGCTTCTCTTTCCTGCTTTTAAACTTTATTACTTTTCAGTAATAAACTAGTAATTGAATTTCCCTGTCGGCTGCAGCACAACCGACTCAGAGTCCAACATCTTGTCTTGATGGCCACATTCTACAAGAGGCATTTATCTTTAGCAATATTTACAAGATTTGGAAAGATTTTGCCGGTGATACTGTGGCCAGCACTGACCTGCAAATATCGGTGTTAGTGCCTCCAAGACCCCAGGAATTTCAAAGCTCTTTTACAGCAAAAGTTAGTGCTGGTTTGTACAGGAATTTTTAACAGAGGGCCTCTCCTGTTTGGCTACCAGGCATTTTACAATCTTCCACTGCATTTGTTTTCAGAGATTCTTAGGAAGAGGAACTTACTGTCTTCCTGCCTTTGGATAAAGCAGCAGGAGGAGGAGGTGGAATAAAACCAATATGGAATTGAAAACTCTATTTCCTGAAGGGCTTGAGTGTGGGATGGCAGGCAAAGCAATGAGCATTAAAGTTCTGAAATTGCATAACACCCCGGTTACTGAGCATTGGAGGGGAGCACGGTCTGGCTGCTTGTATGCTTATCAAGGAATATATATTATCATGGAAAACATGTCTTCCCAAAGGTGACCTTCCCAGAGCTGGCAAGGCCAGTCATGTCTGATATCGTTCTCAAGGACCATGGCTGAGGGTGCTGAGTGCCCCTGAGCAGAGAGCAGGTGACACCGATTTGTGCAGGAGCTGTTCATCTGCAGGAGGGTGGGAAGGCTCTGCAGAGGGACCTGTGCAGGAGTTGTTCATCTGCAGGAGGGTGGGAAGGCTCTGCAGAGGGACCTGTGCAGGAGTTGCTCATCTGCAGGAGGGTGGGAAGGCTCTGCAGAGGGACCTGCGCAGGCTGCACAGGATGAGGTTCAGCAAGGCCCAGTGCTGGCTCCTGCACTTGGGCCACAGTGATTCTCAGCCTGTAGAGCTCTGTTACGAAATCAGGGGCAGAGGTTCTCGGTTGACTGTTGGTGTCAGTTGCTTCTGGCAGTCTTTCAGTTGTCCCTTGGGTCACCTACAGACCTGCAGGACCTTCGGGCTGGTCCTGCTGTGAAGGGTCAGCCTTGCTCCTGCCTGGGTGGAAGGCTGCTGACCAAGGTAAGGATGTTCCCCCATCTCCCTGGATTTTCTCCAGAGCACAGAGATGCTCAACAACTGACTGCAGCCACATATATTGACAGTGCTGACAAGGTGAGACAAGGCTCCACGGCTGGAACTCAAAAGGCTCCCCCATCCCTCCCCCAACCTCCCATCTCATCTTTCTGAGGACACTGACCTCCTTCCTCAGTATTTTCCTTCTCCATCAAAGCTCAAGTTCAAGTCAAGGGTGCAGGGATCCTCCTGGTTCGCTTTCTTGACACTTCCACAGACACCAGGAGGTACAGCTCATTTCTGGAATCAGTGGGGCATTTCTGCTCACCAGCACTGGTGAAATGGCAGCTCGGTCTCCAGCTGTGAAAGGGATGCTCTGTTTTTTGTAGACAGAAATGCCTGTCTGAAATACTCAGGCCATTCCTAAAACTCTGCATGAAACTTAATGTTCTCTGTCGTGCCACATAGTGTCACCATATATTTCTGACCCTTTTCTCTGAAACTTACTGCTCTAAGGAGTATAGAGACTACTTAGAGTTATCTTTAATTACTTTGGGCTTTTCGCACAGAATTGTTCAACAAAACCTTTTCTCTCCTCTCTGTCTGCAGCCTGAGCAAAAGACGTGGCTGAGTTTGCTCATGGATAACAGCAGTGGTCCTGTTCTTCTCTTCACCTTGCTCCTACTGCAGAACACCAGCAGCCCCAGAGCCTCCACCCGTCCTGCTGGCTATGAGATGGCAGAACCTGCGGCCCCAGGAGCCGGCTCCAGCAGGAACCACTCTCTGGTGGAGTACGGGCTGAGGCCAGCGGAAATCGCCGCTGCCAGCGTGGTTTGGGGAGCGCTGTGGCTGATCTCCGTCTTGGGAAACTTCCTCGTTTGCTTAGTGATCCACAGGAGCAGGAGGACCCAGTCCACTACCAACTACTTTGTGGTGTCCATGGCCTGTGCAGACCTCGTGAGCAGCGTGGGGAGCGCGCCCTTCCTGCTGCTGCAGCTGAGCTCCGGGCGCTGGCTGCTGGGCAGCGAGGTGTGCCAGCTGGTCAGGTACCTGCAGTACCTCACGCCCGGGGTCCAGATCTACGTGCTCCTCGCCATCAGCGTGGATCGATTCTACACCATCATCTACCCCCTAGGCTTCAAAATGTCCAGGGAAGAAGCCAAAAAAATAATTTTGGTCTCTTGGCTCGCTGGTGCTCTGTTTGCATCACCAGCCTGTTTTCTCTATGGCTCCAGCAGCAACCACCACTGCAACTTTTTCCTCCCTGGTTCTTGGCTAGGAGCCGCCTGTGGTGTTGCCCACCTGTCAGTGCTGTTGCTTTTGATCCCATCACTCCTCATTATCCTCTACTTCCAGAAACTTTTCACCTACATTTGGAGAAGTGACATTGAGGACACAGCTAGCAGGAGGACAATGAATCTTGTCTCAAGGAGAAAAGTGAAAACTGCCAAGATCTTCTTCATCTTTGTCTTGGATTTTCTCCTGTCCTGGCTTCCTTTCTTCGTGGCACAGTTGTGGCACCCACAGGAAACAAACTACAGAAAGAGCTCCTTGCTTTTCCTGGCCATCACCTGGATCTCTTTCAGTTCCTCAGCCTCTAAGCCAATCCTCTTCTACATCTATAAGGCAAACTTCAGAAGAGGAATGCAAGAAATTTGTTGCATGTGGAAGTACCCCAGAAGCGATGTCTACACCATTACTACCAGTTCCAAAAATAATCACATTATGACCACAGATATACCAGCACCACCCCAACCTCACCAAATACTCTACCTGTGATACTTTTAACAGAGAAGTCAAGGAGCATGAGCTTGCCAGGCCTGGTGAATCCAATCCCACAAATACGTTTGCCAAGAGGGTTTCATTATTTTGAAAAGCAATGGATGAGCTATGGTGGTGCTATGTTCTCCCAGAAGGAGGATATCTCACTCTTTTGAAGCAATAAATAGTTACATATTTTAGGCCAGTTCCTAGGGTAGAAAAAAAAAAGTTCCATATTATTTAATGACTTGGGTTTGCATTTGTTCTATTTAATTTCAGTTTTCATATTCTGCTTTGGGGAACTCCTCTCCTGGAATCTAGTAGAGTCCTTACACTCTCTGTAGTGAGAAAAAGGTAAAGAAAGAAACACTGCTTGTTACAATCCCTGTAAGAGATGGGCTGTAGTGTATAAACACTTAAATCCACCCAAAGCCATCTAGGCTTCCTTCCAGTGTGCCCCGGGGGTATTCCTGCACTGGGCTTGTCCCTCTTATTCAGACCCCACTGGTCTGGTGGACAGGGTGGTGTTGGGTTAATGGCTTGACTGGATGATCTGAAGGGTCTTTTCCAACCTAAACTACTCTAGCATTCTATCTCGTTTGGGAGGATGGATTATAAGAGAATAGAGTGAGTGCTGAAGGCAATCTCACCCTTTATAATTTGCAGCTGTACTAATTACCAGAGTGGGACCAGCCTTGCTCCTCAATAGGGCGCAGCTGTGTCCAGTGAGGATGGGTGTTATAAAAGAGTGGATTAGCTGGTCTAGGGTTAGTTGGAGTCTGCTGGCTGTGCTCTGAGGAGAAAGGGTCAGGTGCTTTGGCAGGGGACAGGATGGAGTTGGCCATCTTCCTTTCTGGTAAGAAGGAAGAGAGAAAGAAGTCAGTGTTGTGTGGAGCTGCTTGTGGGAAGTTTAAAGAGAGAAAGGTATGGAAGTTTTTTAAGATAATAAGGGACTGATGCTCCTGTCAGTTGTGAGTCCACCATCAATCAGTGCCCTGTGTGAGATGTGGGCAACAATAACCTCCTTCCAGTCTTCCTGTGCCCCCACTTTTCCTTGGGAATAACCTCCTCCTGGGGAAGTCACAGCAGATTGTTTCAGCAGGCTTTAACTGGAGAAGGTGTTCCTGGCAAATTTCCAACTTAGGACTCTTCCTTCTCAGGCTCTGCCATCCTGAGGCCTGTTCCAGTGTGTGGCTGTGGAGTTACAGGGCTATGACTCCATTGTATGGAGTATCCTGGGTTGGCAGGGACCACTGGCCCTGCACAGATACCCCTACAATCCTACCTTATCCTTGAAAGCCTTGCCAAATGCCCTTGGGGCTGTGATCGTTCCCTGGGGACCCTTTCTCTGGTATCCAGCCTGACCCTCCCCTGGTATGGCTGTAGCCATTCCCTAAGGTCCTGCCCCTGGTCACAGAGAACAGAGACTGGCACTGTCCCTCAGGAGGAGGATGCAGACCCTGCTGAGGGCTTCTCTCAGTCTCCTCTAGGTCAGTTTTCTCCCCTTGCAACTAGAAATATAACTTCTCAGTCACTGCATGCTCTTTGTCTCACCAAAATGGTGACAGGCACTTTCAAGAATCTGTGTAATTCAGGAAAACACAAATGGATTCATCCCTGGGATCACTTTCCCCATGGAAACAGGATGGTGATGCTGTCATGTGTAAATCTGGACTAGGTAGTGCTGCTTTTCTTAAATGTCAGCTTTTTTTTTTGTTCATGTGCCTTAGGACATTTTTGTGCAGATGTTAATTGGGTTTTTTGGTAGCAATATGCTTGTGACCCTGGCTGTGCTCAGAAGTTCTGGTTTTAACCTGTTTGTTTCCTATTGCGACAGAATTGTAATGTATTTTATCCTTTCATTATTAATGCAGCATCTCACAATGACTGCATCCACTTTAGCACAATTGTTGGTCAGAATGCATTATGAATGATAGACAGTGAGTAATTACTACTGCTAATTAAAATATAAACTCTGCAACTACAGATTTCTACAAGATTTTTGGTAACTTTACAAATTTTGTGGTATGGAACATCCATCCATTGTTACCAGCTGATGGAAAAAGGACAAAGAAAGATGATGGAATTTTTAGTAGCAGTGCCAAATATGTGTTCAAAGCCAAGATTAATTTTTTAAATTATGTAAATCTTTGTATTCTCAAAGTTACAGTAATTTCACGATTATAAGTCACACCATTTTGACTAAAATTTTGGTCCGAACCCGAAGTGTGGCTTATAATCAGGTGCGGCTTATATATGGACAAAGAACGAGAAGTTGCTGACACCTGGAAGTGCAGCTTATAATCAGGTGTGGCTTATAATTGTGAAATTACTGTAATTCTGAAGTGAATGTGTCCAGAGATCAAAGACAGAAAGGTATCTGAGTGAGCATTTGGGCTTGAGTACCCAAAAAAAGTTGAATCTATCCCAAACCTGAAAATTGAAGATTTTATATCCTGAACTAAAGATCTAATTTTTAGTCCATTTTTAAATAAGATGCATGGACACACCTCTAGAGGCTATACATTCCTCACGCTGAATGCATGGGGTATAAAATGGCACTGAATATCATATACTGCATTCACAATTATCTCATGAATAACTGCTTTTCCAATTAAAAAAGAGTAAATCTTTGTGTCTCCATTTTCAGTGATGTGCCAGGTGTACTCCATTGCCCTCACTGTGATGAATCATTGTCAAGGCCAAGGGAAACCACACCCCTCTGCCCCTCTACATCCTCGGGACAGACACTTTGCAAATCAGTTTCTGCACCTGAATGCCAGATGGAAAGTGGTGTTAGTGCTCAAAGTTGGAGAACTCTGTGGTTC
Source organism: Catharus ustulatus (assembly GCF_009819885.2). Lineage (NCBI taxonomy): Eukaryota > Metazoa > Chordata > Aves > Passeriformes > Turdidae > Catharus > Catharus ustulatus. Next base: position 63,213,956 of record NC_046224.1, read on the forward strand.
ACTTAATATAAGTGGAACTTAATATAATTAGTGCATTTTACAAATACTCAACAATGCCTTAAGCTGGTCTTACTGGCTTTCTGAAGTACTGCTCTGTATTCTCACTAGAACATTCTTTCTTAGAAGCCACTCAATTTTTACCTTATTTTCCACATTAGGGTAACATAAGAAGAGACCTTGGCATGTAGTGCCAGTCCCAGAACAAGATCAGCTGCAGGTGTTATGTGTTAGCTTGGAGTTCCTGTTTCATGACTTCAGCATGGGTCACTTGCATGTCTTGAGTTGCAGTGTCAAAATTATTGATTTATTTTAAAACCCTCTCCGAATTTTTCTGGCTTGGCTAAAAAGGCAAGAGTAACAATTATTTTTTACAAACCATTTTTCAGGAGAGTGATCCATGTTCAGCACACTGCTGCTTTTGGTAGATTTTACTTGAGATGAACATCAAATGAACACCCTCCAGTTTCAGGAGTGTGCTTTTAAAGAAGCATTTATGGGATGTTCTAGTTGCTGGAACACACAGCTCTTAAACTCACTCACTTCTTCCACAATCCTTACTGTCAAGGCAGCTTCTTTTCTACAACAAATTTTAAACAGATGTTATCACAGATACCTTTGTTTAGATTTCCTGGATTCTACCAAGCTAAAAGTCTCAGATTTCTAAAAGGTGGGCAAAACTGAAGTGCCTCAGATGCCAAGTGTCTTCGCTGACCTCATCATTAATTCTGGGAAGAATGTAGAATCTACTTCTTGGCTGGAAAGGTCCTGGGTGACATTCTGAGCACCCGGAGTGGTGGGGTGGTACTCACCAGGGAGGTCTCCACCTTCCTGTGTGTAGGAAAGCTAAATCAGCCCGGCTTATTGGGATTGCCTGGAATGCAGTGAGAAGACCCTTGGCCAGCCTTTGTGCTTGTGCTCTAAATGTCTGCAGAATGCGCTAAGCCTGATTTTCTGGTCATGCTGCACGTGTGCACTGCGTGTTACGTGCTCTGGAAGCAGTGAGAGTTTAGAACTGCCAGGGGAAGCAGTAAGCAGCCCCCTCAAAGAATTACAAGAGATGGAAGTAAGAAATAAACTCTTTGAGCATGAGGTGAATTATTTCAGAAGAGTTACTGCCTGGAGTTCCAGGTTAGCACAGAAAGAAGGTAATTGGGCCTGGTACATTAAGAATTTCAGGTTCAGTTTACTGCTCTTTAATATCAGCTTGGTAATCAATTGAAACTTATATATAAAAGAGCCCACAACTCACAGAAGAGAAGTTTTGTGGAAACTTTAGTTGACTTTTAAGCTCATACATATAAATGTGAAAATGCCCAACTGCACTTACCCTGAAAGGATCATCATCTTTCCAAACTGCATCTTCAGTTATAACACACAGCTTCTATACAAAGAGTCTCTTTTGAAGCTATAGTTCTATTTTGGTCAATCTTTTCAGATATACTTGAAATAAGCACCCGCTTTTCATGGTATTCTGTTACAACCCTAGAACCAATAACAGTATCCTTTTCCTCCGGTGCATCACTAATGATTTAAACAAACCCAATCAAACAATGCTGGGACACTTAAAATAATTGAAGAAAGGAGTCAAGTAACAGCTGAGGTTCACTATGCAAGAATTTATATTGCCTCTTATTATTTGAAGGTTCTCTGTGGCTCCTATCTGGTTACCTCTTCTGCAGTGACCATAGGGAGCCTATTTCATGCAGTAATTTTCCTTTAATGCAACATAAGCATAACAAGATACTTTGCTCTACATGGTAGCAGTTTAAGTTCATCTGCTTTATTAATAACCAGATATTGAGAATGCTCTGGCTTTATATAAAGTTATACTATGATTTATAATTAAAGAATTCTGCTGGCCTGGTGAAGAACACTTAAACTGCACACTGAAATTGTCCAGGTGGAATAACATGAGAACAGTGGGATTTGGCTGCATCATTCTTAAAATTACTCTGATGGAATGCATTATTATTGTTTGATTTCCTATAGTGCCTCAAATGGCAAACAGGTTCAGGACCCTGTGATGCTGGCATTTGTCAATAGAAATTAGTGCTCTTGAAACTTTGCTGAACTGCGGTGCAAAAGTTATGGAATCAAAGCCTTTCCCAGTTCTGGCAGAGGAAGACATACTTCTTTGTCAACTCTTTCACCTGGTTCCTCAGCTTTCATCTCCCCCTCCTTTAGTGGGAAACAACATAAAATAGCAACAGGGTACTGAGGCACAGAATATACATATTCTTCATGGAAAACTGAAGTATACCCTGAATGACTATGAAACAATAGTTAAACCACACAAGTGACTTGCTTATGAGATTTTTCACATAAACATGCACACAATCACAAAGATAAGCTGAATACATGACATCCTTGATGAAATTAAAAATGCAGGATTCTTTTAAAGGTTTGTGTTGGATGGCTGTGGACTCATCAGGACTCATAAAAATGAGAGGAAAAATAGGACTTGGATTCCCTCTTAGTTACCTAATGGTGGATTTTTGGATGGGTGAGGGTCTGTGGCAGGGCAGGGGCTTGTTGGGCAGGGTCTCTGCTCTCTCCAGAATGTTGAATCCCATGGGTGCCACCGAACTTCCTTTGGAAAGGGATACATCCTCAGGGTATGGTTCAGGTACACAAGTTGTTGTGCTTTGTTGGTTTCATTTTGGAATGGTGATGGATGGGTTTATTTTAAAAGAGTTGCCTACTTTCCTCTGTCTGTGTGGTAAAAAGTGGCTAAATAGCTTTTTAATCAACCGGTCAAAATCAGAACTAGAAATTTTAAGAAAAAGATTTAGGTCCAGGTCCTTACAGTTGATGAGTTTTCAAGAAACAGCATCCGCTTGCTTCCCAACCCCTTGTGTACCAGGCCTCTGAGAGAGCGGTCATTTCTTCTGCTCCAGGAAAAGTTTCCCAGCACCATGGCAAGGTGTACTGCATTGGAAAGATGCATTTTGTGTGACCAGTTCCAGATAGGTTGGTCTGTCTATTTGCGTATAAACTGCCACAGAGACTGCAGTGATGAACCACTGCCAAAGAGTCACAGGCTGGTGCTGTGGGCCTTCCCCCTGATTCCTGCCCATCAATCCTCAGCCCATCAGCCCCATCACTAAGCTCTAGACAGTTGGAACCCCCTGACACAGATGGTGACCCCAGCAGCACTCCATCCTTGCCTGTCCCTGCTACAAGGTTACAGATACATAAAACAGAGGGTACTTATTGGAGGGAGCCATAGGGCAGGCAGTTTGGGAAGTCTGTACCTTCCGAGTACCTCAGGCAGTGTTGGAAGGAAGAGGGCGATGCAAATGGGAGTCAAGATAAAAAAGAAGTCGGCACCCTTGTCCTGGTTCCCAGCAATTGGAGACAGCCCATGGTAAATGTCCCATGGTCTCTCCCTTAATTTGCATGACATTTCAGGACTCCCCTTGGTCATTTCCAGACATACACCTCTTGTGTAGAGAAAGCTTTTCCTCACTGGGAGACACCCTAATCCTTCATGGACCATTGTCAAGCTCTTCCCTGGTCTCTCGCACATCAAGAAGCCCGTGCCTCGCTGCTGCTCAGATCTCCCAGGGCTCTCTCTCTGCCGGCCACACTCCAGAGCTCCCAGCTCCAGCTGGCAGGGCCTCAGCGCCCTGTGCCCTGTGCCCCGACGGCCACACCAGGCCCTGCTTGCTGCCCTCATGGTGGCCCTGCTGGCCCCAGGGCTCTGCAGGGGCTCTGTGGGGGCACCTTCCTGCGGCCTTTCAGCCCCTGCCGGGCCCAGCCCAGACCTGCCCAGGGCTGTGTCCGAGGGCCTGCAGGGACAGCACCAGGCCCAGCGGCTTCCACTGACCCAGGGCGGCCTTAGGCTGCCCATGGGCAACAAATTCTGGGCTCTGAGGCTGCTGAGGGCCTGGCCCACGCTGCCCACAGCAGCTGTGGCTGCCCCAGCCCCGGCAGTGATCCCAGGGGCCAGGCTGGACGGGGCTTGGAGCAACCTTTGTTCTAGTTCAAGGACACTGTACACAGGCCCAGACTCACAACCTGTGAGATTTACCAATATCATCAATCTCTCTGAGATCATTTAACTCTTGCACCATGCAGATTCTGGAATATTGTAGTTTATTGAATCAAGAGCAAAGCAGTTTCCAGTTGGCCACACATACATGCACTACCTCTAGAGCGTAATTATGTGTCTCCAACAGAGACTGATACAACCTACAGCTTTACTTGCACAGTAAAAACATATATATATGTTATATATAAATCTAGACATTATGTATAAGTATACCTATTTTATGATAATCTTTCCAGATATAAATACGCTAAGAGCACTACTATGTCACGACAGATAGTGACACTAAGTCCTACATTGAATGATTTAAAAATAATTTCTTATACAATTTTTATAACCTATTTTTATCATGATATAATATTTACAAGTTTCATATCTCTGATTTTACTTATATCACTATATTGGTTTGTTCTATTTTACTATTTTATCTAGTCATTGATAAGCTTTACAGTACATCATATGTGTACTCTAGGTATATATATACATACGAAAAATAAAAATCTAGTTTCTTATGTAGACCTGATTTCAAGTCAGCTCCAACATGGGTGGGACAATGCTGACCTACTTATTTCCTATCCAATGATAAAGAGAAACTCCATCCATCAACTAATCCTGGGCATTGCCCAGAGATTCTGGACTCTCCCTCACCAGAGAGAGTCACGAACCATCAGAATGCAAGCTCTTGCAATGCACAGCAGGAAGACCCTGCTGAAGAAGCCCACGACCAGATGATCACCCTGCTGTTCCTTTCAAACATTCCCTCCTCTGGATTTGGAAATCGATATCTTTGCACCCAGTGAAGCTCTGCGAGGGAAAATGGACTCCAAGAAAGAGGTGGGGGCAGTCAAAATCCTGGTGGTGATGGGGCTGTCTCTCACAAGTCCTCTAGGAATGGCTCCTTCAGCTACATCAGCTGTGACTCCCCAAGTACACACTTCCTCTATAGGAAATTTGTGGTAGCAATTGCCACTGCTGGTGAGCAGCGCCTTCTCCATGTCCTGGACCCTCAGCTCTGTGTCACCTCCTCGCCGGGCTGCAGATTCTCCACACAGAGCCCAGAGAGCAAAAAAAGGAATAACAGAATTTCCTCTTGCACGCTCCTTGGTCTTTGTAGCCAGATTGATCATGTCTGGATGCAGTGCTGGGGAGAATGTTGACATGACTCTGCTCTTGCTGCTGCTGCTGCTGACACAGTCCTGCTACGCTGCATTTGCCCTTCCCTCTCTAACCCACATTCTGGCCTCTTCCCCCATGGACTGGCAGGTTGTTCTCAGACTCCAGGTGTGAGCCCCACAAGCACCGCTCATTGCAGGAGAACCTCTTTCACTCTTCATTGTTAATGATCCGTTTGAGCCACCAGTACAGATCCGTGTACTGACTCATAGCCTGGGAGTAGGCAACGGGATCCCTCTCCAGGTCATGGAAGAGGTTGCACAAGCTGGCCGTTAGGATCTCTGCAGGCAAATTGATCACCTCAGGAAGCCTCCGGTTGCCCAAAATGAAGTGGTTGAGGCGTCTCGCTTGCACACATGCACGAAGGCCCTCGCTGATGTCCAGCAGTCGCCTCACAAAATGTCTCCTGCGCCACTTGGACACAGGAACAACGCTCAGGAGGTGCATGACAATGGTCTTGATGGTGTATGTGGAGAAGCCTAAGCCCAGCTGCAGACAGGTGAAGAACTGCAGGCATTTCAGGTGCAGGCTGTCATGTGGGGCCCGGAAGGCGATGTAGTGAAAGAATTTAACCTCTGCCACGGCGTAGCTCTCTGGCCAGATGGTGCTTGAGGTGTAGGCTTCTCTGGGCTCACTGCTTACAAATATGTCTGAGTCTCCCTGCCGCACCCCAAAGAGCATCTCAATGCGGATGCTTCCTCTGCCGTCGGTCACCTTGAATTGGCAGGAGCGCCTGGAGGGCAGCGGCACTAAATGCCAGTTGTGGGACTGGTGCAAAGCCGGCCAGACTGCTCTCACCAGCTGGTAGAACCATCGGCTAGTTTTGTGCACGTCGAGGTAGGAGTCGGTGCAGAGCGTGTCAAGGAGGCTGGGATCCTGATTCCTGCTCAGCTCCTCCTCGGGGTGGTGCAGGAAGCACAGCATGTTCTTACCCTGCTGTGCACTGCCACAGGTGCACTCCTGCTGCACGCGCACCCGGAAATTCCGCACTTGCCTCTGCCCTGCAGTGTCCAGCTCCAGGTGGAAGCTGTGCCCTCGGGGAGGAGTCATGGGTACCAGCACCTGGTACACAGCATCCTGTTCACGGGGACTCCAACCTTCAAATTCACTGCCCACCCCAATGGCTTCTTGCAGGACTGGGTAGAAGCTGTCGGACAAGACGCGCCGAAAGTAAATTGCAAAACTTTCCATGAGGTGACTTGTCGTGAGGCATCCTCTCGGCAGGTCCTGCACAGGCCACTGGATGCGCTCCATTACCATTCTTCCAATGTTATCGGCAAGATCATCCTCATCAGATTCATTTCCAGAATCACCATCTTCGTTTGCAGCAGCATTGTTGCCTTCCTGGGCATTGACATCATCATTCATGTCTTCCTCCCCATGCACAACATTGTCTTCATCTCCCTCTTCTCCTGCATTTCCCACACCGATGTCTTCATTTCCAGCACCTCCTTCGTTTTCACCCACATTTCTGACATCCTCTTCATTTCCACCGTTGTTTTCTTCTTGAGGAACCTCTCTCCTCATGCTCCTTTTCCTCCACATATTCCACAGGACCAAGGGTACAAGCAGGAGCCCAGCAATAGCCCAGAGCTGCCAGGGCTGTAAGGCAGAGCAGAGCAGGTCTTCCCAGCCCCAGACACCCTGCGTCAGGACCAGCTGCTCCAACTCCTGCTCCAGCCGCATCTTCACCTCTTCCTGGAGCTTGGCACGTGCTTCCATTTGTAGACGAGTAGCCTCATCAAAACCATCACCCACGGGCTGTGGGTACTGGAGAACACCTTGCAAGAGCAAGAACCACAGGACCCAGGAATCCATGGTCTGCAGGAGAATGGAGAGAAGGCTTTGAGTGGTGCTGGGAGAGAGGCAGCTGGCACTGGGGATGGCAGGGACACCAATGCCAGGGCTCTGGGGGCAGGAACAACAAGGCCCCGCAGCTGGCAAGCAGCGAGGCCTGTCCCTCTGTCCCAGGAGCAGCATTAGCAGCAGCACAGTGCCCTGCCCAAGGCTCTCCCATCAGGAGTTGTCCCTGCATGAAGGGGGAAAACCCAGCCCCAGGCACAGCCTTTCTGTGCCAGCCCTTGTCCCCAGCCCGACCTCCCCACCACGTGTGCACTCACCGCTTGCCCAAGCAATACAGGGCCAGTGTTACCTGCTGGGGCCTTTTACAGCTGCCCCCATTGTGACATGTCCCCCATGTCACACATGTGTCACAGTACAGCACAGCCAGGCCGGCCCCGCCCTTTGTCCTCAGCTCAGGTCAGCCAGTGAGAGAGACCCTGGTGTACTTAGAAATTCAGTGTAACTTGTAAAAATGGTAAATGGGGAAGAAGGTACAGTAACCCTTCTTCTGCTAAAACCTGCTATTGGCATAAGATTCATGAGCAACTGTGAAGAAACCTGCCTTAGCCCTAACTAATGCACACCTGCCTTGCAGAAAATCTGTGCTGATCAGCTCCCTGGCATTTCTGAAGTCCTTCAGGGACCTCAGTGAAAAAAAAATAAAATAAACAGAATTGAAGAAAAGGACTTGGTATATAAAGTTCTTGTTCTTGGGAAGCACCAAACACATATAAATGACAATGGGGAGCTTGGCAGTGGTTAAACACTCGCGGGGAGTCCTCCATGCTTGCCGTTTGGATCATGAAAACAAAGCTTGGAGATAGGAGAGTGCATGAACACACTTTAATAGAAGAGGGGGATCTGTGAGGTGAGGCTTGGTGGCTGCCCCAGCACGGCTGGAAAATGGGCCTTGTACCATGCCAGGAGCTGCTGCGTGCCCCAGGAAAAGGAGAATATTGCTCAGTAATTAAGAGGTGGCTCTCAGTCCACATGTAGGATTTAGCCTGGTGGGGGAAGCTCTTGGAGTCCCACTGGTTGTAAAGTGGCCCAGAGAAAAAGTTCTGCAGTCCCTTGTTGGAGCTAACTGTACTTTGGGATTTTTTTCCCCCTGTCCAGTACGTTGTGGAGTGCCATTCTACAGCTTTTGTCATCCAACAACTCTGTGTTTACTGAGATCAACTCACTTGTGCACTTGCTGTCTTCAGCATCAACCCTTCCAAGAGCAGCAGCCTCCCAGCCCCTTCTTCAGACACCACTGGTGTTACTGCTCCCTCTCAATTGCTGTCACATGCAAATCCATCCAGAGATGCTGAGAAATCAAATGTGTACCCTTCAAATTGGCCTTTCTGTACTGAGGATGGCCGAGTAGTTTCTATTTTCCCCGAAAAAAAAAAATTTCCCTTTCAAAAAGATTTTTGACCAGGCATTTAACTACCCTTAAACAAGATATATTTTATCCTTATCAGTCACCCTCCTTTCATGGAGGAGAGGTGGTTGAAAATTGCAAACATCAGTTCCCATTAACTAAACACTAGGCCCATGAAGGAAACAGACAATTAGAAGGATAACTTTTTCTTCATGGAAAAGAAGTGGAGGAGCAGAGAAAAAAAATACAGAAAGTAGACAAAGCAAAGAAAAATTGAAGCAAAGAAAAAATTAAAGCAATTTTGCATGATTTTATGTTAATTTTCCTTTAATAGGCAAAGATAGCATTTAATAGGAAGTTTCCCACAAGAAGCCTTTCACTAAAAACAGTCCCATTTCTCTTACTAAATGATTACACGTAAATAGGCTTTGTTTTCTTTAAACTAGTTTATTTATTTGTGATCGAAGAGTTTAGTTTGGTATTCTCAATTAAACTGGCTTACGGCTTCATTCTTTTGTGCTTCACAGCTCTGGAATTAACGGATCTAAAAATCAAATTACAACGTGAGAACCACAGAAAAATTTATCCTAGCAAGAAACTGAACCAACCAATTGACATGCACTCATAAATACGAGAATATCCTTCCACCTTTGCAATAAAACGGCAGTGTTGCCTATTACCACCTGTAAAAGGTGCACTTTGCTTCCAGGCTTGCTGCTTTTTCTGAAGCATGAGCATGACAGCATCTGCTTGCTTCCCAACCCCTTGTGTACCAGGCCTCTGAGAGAGCGTTCCTTTCTTCTGCTCCAGAAAAAGTTTCCCAGCACCATGGCAAGGTGGTCTGCATTGGAAAGATGCATTTTGTGTGACCAGTTCCAGATAGGTTGGTCTGTCTATTTGCGTATAAACTGCCACAGAGACTGCAGTGATGAACCACTGCCAAAGAGTCACAGGCTGGTGCTGTTGGCCTTCCCCCTGATTCCTGCCCATCAATCCTCAGCCCATCAGCCCCATCACTAAGCTCTAGACAGTTGGAACCCCCTGACACAGATGGTGACCCCAGCAGCACTCCATCCTTGCCTGTCCCTGCTGCAAGGTTACAGATACATAAAACAGAGGGTGCTTATTGGAGAGAGTCATAGGGCAGGCAGTTTGGGAAGTCTGTACCTTCCGAGTACCTCAGGCAGTGGGGGAAGGAAGAGGATGATGCAAATGGGAATCAAGATAAAAAAGGAGTCGGCACCCTTGTCGTGGTTCCCAGCAATTGGAGACAGCCCATGGTAAATGTCCCATGGTCTCTCCCTTAATTTGCATGACATTTCAGGACTCCCCTTGGTCATTTCCAGACATAAACCTCTTGTGTAGAGAAAGTTTTTCCTCACAGGGAGACACCCTAATCCTTCATGGACCATTGTCAAGCTCTTCCCTGGTCTCTCGCACATCAAGAAGCCCGTGCCTCGCTGCTGCTCGGATCTCCCAGGGCTCTCTCTCTGCCGGCCACACTCCAGAGCTCCCAGCTCCAGCTGGCAGGGCCTCAGCGCCCTGTGCCCTGTGCCCCGACGGCCACACCAGGCCCTGCTTGCTGCCCTCATGGTGGCCCTGCTGGCCCCAGGGCTCTGCAGGGGCTCTGCGGGGGCACCTTCCTGCGGCCTTTCAGCCCCTGCCAGGCCCAGCCCAGACCTGCCCAGGGCTGTGTCCGAGGGCCTGCAGGGACAGCACCAGGCCCAGCGGCTTCCACTGACCCAGGGCGGCCTTAGGCTGCCCATGGGCAACAAATTCTGGGCTCTGAGGCTGCTGAGGGCCTGGCCCACGCTGCCCACAGCAGCTGTGGCTGCCCCAGCCCCGGCAGTGATCCCAGGGGCCAGGCTGGACGGGGCTTGGAGCAACCTTTGTTCTAGTTCAAGGACACTGTACACAGGCCCAGACTCACAACCTGTGAGATTTACCAATATCATCAGTCTCTCTGAGATCATTTAACTCTTGCACCATGCAGATTCTGGAATATTGTAGTTTATTGAATCAAGAGCAAAGCAGTTTCCAGTTGGCCACACATACATGCACTACCTCTAGAGCGTAATTATGTGTCTCCAACAGAGACTGATACAACCTACAGCTTTACTTGCACAGTAAAAACATATATATATGTTATATATAAATCTAGACATTATGTATAAGTATACCTATTTTATGATAATCTTTCCAGATATAAATACGCTAAGAGCACTACTATGTCACGACAGATAGTGACACTAAGTCCCACATTGAATGATTTAAAAATAATTTCTTATACAATTTTTATAACCTATTTTTATCATGATATAATATTTACAAGTTTCATATCTCTGATTTTACTTATATCACTATATTGGTTTGTTCTATTTTACTATTTTATCTAGTCATTGATAAGCTTTACAGTACATCATATGTGTACTCTAGGTATATATATACATACGAAAAATAAAAATCTAGTTTCTTATGTAGACCTGATTTCAAGTCAGCTCCAACATGGGTGGGACAATGCTGACCTACTTGTTTCCTATCCAATGATAAAGAGAAACTCCGTCCATCAACTGATCCTGGGCATTGCCCAGAGATTCTGGACTCTCCCTCACCAGAGAGAGTCACGAACCATCAGAATGCAAGCTCTTGCAATGCACAGCAGGAAGACCCTGCTGAAGAAGCCCACGACCAGATGATCACCCTGCTGTTCCTTTCAAACATTCCCTCCTCTGGATTTGGAAATCGATATCTTTGCACCCAGTGAAGCTCTGCGAGGGAAAATGGACTCCAAGAAAGAGGTGGGGGCAGTCAAAATCCTGGTGGTGATGGGGCTGTCTCTCACAAGTCCTCTAGGAATGGCTCCTTCAGCTACATCAGCTGTGACTCCCCAAGTACACACTTCCTCTATAGGAAATTTGTGGTAGCAATTGCCACTGCTGGTGTGCAGCACCTTCTCCATGTCCTGGACCCTCAGCTCTGTGTCACCTCCTCGCCGGGCTGCAGATTCTCCACACAGAGCCCAGAGAGCAAAAAAAGGAATAACAGAATTTCCTCTTGCACGCTCCTTGGTCTTTGTAGCCAGATTGATCATGTCTGGATGCAGTGCTGGGGAGAATGTTGACATGACTCTGCTCTTGCTGCTGCTGCTGCTGACACAGTCCTGCTACGCTGCATTTGCCCTTCCCTCTCTAACCCACATTCTGGCCTCTTCCCCCATGGACTGGCAGGTTGTTCTCAGACTCCAGGTGTGAGCCCCACAAGCACCGCTCATTGCAGGAGAACCTCTTTCACTCTTCATTGTTAATGATCCGTTTGAGCCACCAGTACAGATCCGTGTACTGACTCATAGCCTGGGAGTAGGCAACGGGATCCCTCTCCAGGTCATGGAAGAGGTTGCACAAGCTGGCCGTTAGGATCTCTGCAGGCAAATTGATCACCTCAGGAAGCCTCCGGTTGCCCAAAATGAAGTGGTTGAGGCGTCTCGCTTGCACACATGCACGAAGGCCCTCGCTGATGTCCAGCAGTCGCCTCACAAAATGTCTCCTGCGCCACTTGGACACAGGAACAACGCTCAGGAGGTGCATGACAATGGTCTTGATGGTGTATGTGGAGAAGCCTAAGCCCAGCTGCAGACAGGTGAAGAACTGCAGGCATTTCAGGTGCAGGCTGTCATGTGGGGCCCGGAAGGCGATGTAGTGAAAGAATTTAACCTCTGCCACGGCGTAGCTCTCTGGCCAGATGGTGCTTGAGGTGTAGGCTTCTCTGGGCTCACTGCTTACAAATATGTCTGAGTCTCCCTGCCGCACCCCAAAGAGCATCTCAATGCGGATGCTTCCTCTGCCATCGGTCACCTTGAATTGGCAGGAGCGCCTGGAGGGCAGCGGCACTAAATGCCAGTTGTGGGACTGGTGCAAAGCCGGCCAGACTGCCCTCACCAGCTGGTAGAACCAGCGGCTAGTTTTGTGCACGTCGAGGTAGGAGTCGGTGCAGAGCGTTTCAAGGAGGCTGGGATCCTGATTCCTGCTCAGCTCCTCCTCGGGGTGGTGCAGGAAGCACAGCATGTTCTTACCCTGCTGTGCACTGCCGCAGGTGCACTCCTGCTGCACGCGCACCCGGAAATTCCGCACTTGCCTCTGCCCTGCAGTGTCCAGCTCCAGGTGGAAGCTGTGCCCTCGGGGAGGAGTCATGGGTACCAGCACCTGGTACACAGCATCCTGTTCACGGGGACTCCAACCTTCAAATTCACTGCCCACCCCAATGGCTTCTTGCAGGACTGGGTAGAAGCTGTCGGACAAGACGCGCCGAAAGTAAATTGCAAAACTGTCCATGAGGTGATTTGTCGTGAGGCATCCTCTCGGCAGGTCCTGCACAGGCCACTGGATGCGCTCCATTACCATTCTTCCAATGTTATCGGCAAGATCATCCTCATCAGATTCATTTCCAGAATCACCATCTTCGTTTGCAGCAGCATTGTTGCCTTCCTGGGCATTGACATCATCATTCATGTCTTCCTCCCCATGCACAACATTGTCTTCATCTCCCTCTTCTCCTGCATTTCCCACACCGATGTCTTCATTTCCAGCACCTCCTTCGTTTTCACCCACATTTCTGACATCCTCTTCATTTCCACCGTTGTTTTCTTCTTGAGGAACCTCTCTCCTCATGCTCCTTTTCCTCCACATATTCCACAGGACCAAGGGTACAAGCAGGAGCCCAGCAATAGCCCAGAGCTGCCAGGGCTGTAAGGCAGAGCAGAGCAGGTCTTCCCAGCCCCAGACACCCTGCGTCAGGACCAGCTGCTCCAACTCCTGCTCCAGCCGCATCTTCACCTCTTCCTGGAGCTTGGCACGTGCTTCCATTTGTAGACGAGTAGCCTCATCAAAACCATCACCCACGGGCTGTGGGTACTGGAGAACACTTTGCAAGAGCAAGAACCACAGGACCCAGGAATCCATGGTCTGCAGGAGAATGGAGAGAAGGCTTTGAGTGGTACTGGGAGAGAGGCAGCTGGCACTGGGGATGGCAGGGACACCAATGCCAGGGCTCTGGGGGCAGGAACAACAAGGCCCCGCAGCTGGCAAGCAGCGAGGCCTGTCCCTCTGTCCCAGGAGCAGCATTAGCAGCAGCACAGTGCCCTGCCCAAGGCTCTCCCATCAGGAGTTGTCCCTGCATGAAGGGGGAAAACCCAGCCCCAGGCACAGCCTTTCTGTGCCAGCCCTTGTCCCCAGCCCGACCTCCCCACCACGTGTGCACTCACCACTTGCCCAAGCAATACAGGGCCAGTGTTACCTGCTGGGGCCTTTTACAGCTGCCCCCATTGTGACATGTCCCCCATGTCACACATGTGTCACAGTACAGCACAGCCAGGCCGGCCCCGCCCTTTGTCCTCAGCTCAGGTCAGCCAGTGAGAGAGGCCCTGGTGTGCTTAGAAATTCAGTGTAACTTGTAAAAATGGTAAATGGGGAAGAAGGTACAGTAACCCTTCTTCTGCTAAAACCTGCTATTGGCATAAGATTCATGAGCAACTGTGAAGAAACCTGCCTTAGCCCTAACCAATGCACACCTGCCTTGCAGAAAATCTGTGCTGATCAGCTCCCTGGCATTTCTGAAGTCCTTCAGGGACCTCAGTGAAAAAAAAATAAACAGAATTGAAGAAAAGGACTTGGTATATAAAGTTCTTGTTCTTGGGAAGCACCAAACACATATAAATGACAATGGGGAGCTTGGCAGTGGTTAAACACTCGCGGGGAGTCCTCCATGCTTGCCGTTTGGATCATGAAAACAAAGCTTGGAGATAGGAGAGTGCATGAACACACTTTAATAGAAGAGGGGGATCTGTGAGGTGAGGCTTGGTGGCTGCCCCAGCACGGCTGGAAAATGGGCCTCGTACCATGCCAGGAGCTGCTGCGTGGCCCAGAAAAAGGAGAATATTGCTCAGTAATTAAGAGGTGGCTCTCAGTCCACATGTAGGATTTAGCCTGGTGGGGGAAGCTCTTGGAGTCCCACTGGTTGTAAAGTGGCCCAGAGAAAAAGTTCTGCAGTCCCTTGTTGGAGCTAACTGTACTTTGGGATTTTTTTCCCCCTGTCCAGTACGTTGTGGAGTGCCATTCTACAGCTTTTGTCATCCAACAACTCTGTGTTTACTGAGATCAACTCACTTGTGCACTTGCTGTCTTCAGCATCAACCCTTCCAAGAGCAGCAGCCTCCCAGCCCCTTCTTCAGACACCACTGGTGTTACTGCTCCCTCTCAATTGCTGTCACATGCAAATCCATCCAGAGATGCTGAGAAATCAAATGTGTACCCTTCAAATTGGCCTTTCTGTACTGAGGATGGCCGAGTAGTTTCTATTTTCCCCGAAAAAAAAAAAATTTCCCTTTCAAAAAGATTTTTGACCAGGCATTTAACTACCCTTAAACAAGATATATTTTATCCTTATCAGTCACCCTCCTTTCATGGAGGAGAGGTGGTTGAAAATTGCAAACGTCAGTTCCCATTAACTAAACACTAGGCCCATGAAGGAAACAGACAATTAGAAGGATAACTTTTTCTTCATGGAAAAGAAGTGGAGGAGCAGAGAAAAAAAATACAGAAAGTAGACAAAGCAAAGAAAAATTGAAGCAAAGAAAAAATTAAAGCAATTTTGCATGATTTTATGTTAATTTTCCTTTAATAGGCAAAGATAGCATTTAATAGGAAGTTTCCCACAAGAAGCCTTTCACTAAAAACAGTCCCATTTCTCTTACTAAATGATTACACGTAAATAGGCTTTGTTTTCTTTAAACTAGTTTATTTATTTGTGATCGAAGAGTTTAGTTTGGTATTCTCAATTAAACTGGCTTACAGCTTCATTCTTTTGTGCTTCACAGCTCTGGAATTAACGGATCTAAAAATCAAATTGCAACGTGAGAACCACAGAAAAATTTATCCTAGCAAGAAACTGAACCAACCAATTGACATGCACTCATAAATACGAGAATATCCTTCCACCTTTGCAATAAAACGGCAGTGTTGCCTATTACCACCTGTAAAAGGTGCACTTTGCTTCCAGGCTTGCTGCTTTTCTGAAGCATGAGCATGACAGCATCCTCTTGTTTCCCAACCCCTTGTGTACCAGGCCTCTGAGAGAGCGTTCCTTTCTTCTGCTCCAGAAAAAGTTTCCCAGCACCATGGCAAGGTGGTCTGCATTGGAAAGATGCATTTTGTGCGACCAGTTCCAGATAGGTTGGTCTGTCTTTTTGCATATAAACTGCCACAGAGACTGCAGTGATGAACCACTGCCAAAGAGTCACAGGCTGGTGCTGTTGGCCTTCCCCCTGATTCCTGCCCATCAATCCTCTGCCCCATCAGCCCCATCACTAAGCTCTAGACAGTTGGAACCCCCTGACACAGATGGTGACCCCAGCAGCACGCCATCCTTGCCTGTCCCTGCTACAAGGTTACAGATACATAAAACAGAGGGTGCTTATTGGAGGGAGCCATAGGGCAGGCAGTTTGGGAAGTCTGTACCTTCCGAGTACCTCAGGCAGTGTTGGAAGGAAGAGGATGATGCAAATGGGAATCAAGATAAAAAAGGAGTCGGCACCCTTGTCCTGGTTCCCAGCAGTTGGAGACAGCCCATGGTAAATGTCCCATGGTCTCTCCCTTAATTTGCATGACATTTCAGGACTCCCCTTGGTCATTTCCAGACATAAACCTCTTGTGTAGAGAAAGCTTTTCCTCACTGGGAGACACCCTAATCCTTCATGGACCATTGTCAAGCTCTTCCCTGGTCTCTCCCACATCAAGAAGCCTGTGCCTCGCTGCTGCTCGGATCTCCTGGGGCTCTCTCTCTGCCGGCCACACTCCAGAGCTCCCAGCTCCAGCTGGCAGGGCCTCAGCGCCCTGTGCCCTGTGCCCCGACGGCCACACCAGGCCCTGCTTGCTGCCCTCATGGTGGCCCTGCTGGCCCCAGGGCTCTGCAGGGGCTCTGTGGGGGCACCTTCCTGCGGCCTTTCAGCCCCTGCCGGGCCCAGCCCAGACCTGCCCAGGGCTGTGTCCGAGGGCCTGCAGGGACAGCACCAGGCCCAGCGGCTTCCACTGACCCAGGGCGGCCTTAGGCTGCCCATGGGCAACAAATTCTGGGCTCTGAGGCTGCTGAGGGCCTGGCCCACGCTGCCCACAGCAGCTGTGGCTGCCCCAGCCCCGGCAGTGATCCCAGGGGCCAGGCTGGACGGGGCTTGGAGCAACCTGGCCTAGAGGAAGCTGTCCCTGGCATGGGCAGCGGGGCTGGAACAAGATCATTTGTAAGGACCCTTCCGAGCCCAGCTCTTCTGTGATTCTGTGATCCCAAGGGCTGGGGGCAGCTGGGCCTCATTTCTGATTAGAACCACCTCAGCACTTTGGAGCCTGTGGCTGAGTTCAAGGACACTGTGCACAAGCCCGGACTATTCACAATGTGTCAGATTTACCAATAGCATAGGTCTGGCTGAGATCAATACAGTCCTGCATGCCCCCAAATTATTGAATATTATTGTTTATTGAAAGAAGAGCAAAGCAGTTTCCTGCTTGCTGTGCATAAATTCACTACCTCTAGAGCTTAATTATGTGTCTCCAACAGACAGAGACACAATCTATGCATTTACTGGCACATACAAAAATAATAGCGTAGAAGCAATATATGATATTTATACATCATATAAGTTATAAATATATCTATTTTATAAAAAATCATTCCTGATAAAAATTCACCAAGAGCACTAATATGTGTCATATATGTGTCACAGCATATAATGACAATACATATGTGAAATATTCTATTGTTTCCACATAACTACATACAAAGCCATCAACAGTAATATTTATCATGATATAATAGTTACATATTTTATATGTTTGATATTTCTTATATTAGCATATTGATTTTTTCTATTCTATATTGCTATTTTTTCTAGTCATTGGTATGCTTTACAGTGTACTCACAATACATATATATACATGGAATAAAAATCTAGATTCCTATCTATACAAAATTTCAGATCAGTTCCAATACAGTTGATAGAATGCTGACCTACTTATTTCCTATCCAGTGATAAAGGCAAATACTGTCCATCAACTGATCCTGGACATTGCCCAGAGATTCTGGACTCTCTCTCACCAGAGAGAGTCAAGAACCATCTGAACACAATCTCTTGCAATGCACTGCAGGAAGACCCTGCTGAAGAAGCCCAGGACTAGATGATCGCACCGCTGTTCCTTTCAAACATTCCCTCCTCTGGGATTCGGGAACCAAAATCTTTGCACTACGTGAAGCTCTGCAAGGGAAAATGGACTCTAAGAAAGAAGTGGGGGCAGTTACAGTCCTGGTGGTGATAAGTCTGCAGCCCACGTCCTCTTCAGCCACATCTGCTGTGACTCCCTGAGTGCGCATTTCCACTACAGGAAACCTGTGACAGCAATTGCCACTGCCGGTGAACAGCGCCTTCTCCATGGCCTGCACACTCAGGTCTATTTCAGCATCTCTCTGGGCTGTAGATTCTCCACACAGAGCTCTGAGAGCAAAAAAAGGCACTAGACTGTTTCTTCTTGCGTGCTCCATGCTCTTTGTAGCCAGCCTGGTCATGTCTGGATGCAGTGCTGGGGAGAATGTTGACACAACCCTGCTCTTGCTGCTGCTGGCACAGTGCTGCCATGCTGCGTTTACCCTTCCCTCTCTAACCCACATTCTGCCCTCTTCTCCCATGGACTGGCAGGTTGTTCTCAGACTCCAGGTGTGAGCCCCACAAGCACAGCTGAGTGCAGGAGAACCTCTTTCACTCTTCATTGTTAATGATCTGTTTGAGCCACTGGTGCAGAACCACATACTGACTCATAGCCTGGGAATGGGCAACGGGATCCATCTCCAGGTCATGGAAGAGGTTGCACAAGCTGGCCGTTAGGATCTCTACAGGCAAATTGATCTCCTCAGGTAGTCTCGGGTTGCCCACAATGAAGTGATTGAGGCGTCTCGCTTGCACACATGCGCGAAGGCCCTCGCTGATGTCCAGCAGTCGCCTCACAAAATGTCTCCTGCGCCACTTGGACACAGGAACAACGCTCAGGAGATGCATGACAATGGTCTTGATGGTGTATATGGAGAAGCCTAAGCCCAGCTGCAGACGGGTGAAGAACTGCAGGCATTTCAGGTGCAAGCTGCCAGGTGGGGCCCGCCTGGCAATGACCTTGAAGAACTTCATCTCTGCCACGGCATAGCTCTCTGGCCAGATGGTGCTTGAGGTGTAGGCTTCTCTGGGCTCACTGCTTACAAATACGTCTGAGTCTCCCTGCCGCACCCCAAAGAGCATCTCAATGCGGATGCTTTCTCTGCCATTGGTCACCTTGAATTGGCAGGAGCGCCTGGAGGGCAGCGGCACTAAATGCCAATTGTGGGACTGGTGCAAAGCCGGCCAGACTGCTCTCACCAGCTGGTAGAACCAGCGGTTAGTTTTGTGCACGTCTAGGTAGGAGTCAGTGCAGAGCGTGTCAAGGAGGCTGGGATCCTGATTCCTGCTCAGCTCCTCCTCGGGGTGGTGCAGGAAGCACAGCATGTTCTTACCCTGCTGTGCACTGCCACAGGTGCACTCCTGCTGCACGCGCACCCGGAAATTCCGCACTTGCCTCTGCCCTGCAGTGTCCAGCTCCAGGTAGAAGAGTATTAGAGTCAGTGTAACAACAATAGATCTTTTACTGTATGATTTAGCATACATTTCATATATTTATGATAATTTTAAGATCTGTACATTCATGATATGCCTCATACTATGAGACTGACACTTTCTTCATGTTATAACTATTAAGAAGTTCAGGCATTTGTTGAAGAACTTGCATTCTTCTGTTCATTTTTTCAATAAAATGTTTTAGTTTGAATAGAGAGGAAAAAACCTTCATAAGTGCGGGAGTCAAGTTAATTTCTTGCAGGCATTCCATCATGAAAATGAGAGATTTATGGAATTCTTAGACACTACTCTGGGTCAAGCAGTCAGCCTTGTAGACTATCTATGTTAATACAAAAATAATGAAGCACTGCCAGCACTCATAAAAGACGATTTATCATATCATATCTTTCCCTCTGTGGTAAAATGCTGCAATACATTTCACTTGGCAAACTTTTGGAGAGAATGGAAGCCCAGTGTCTCACTCTGGACATGCACCGTCTTTCCAATACCACAGTGTACAAGTCATGATAATCTTAGTTTACATTCAGCGTATCCTTGTGAAGGAGAATAATGGTGTACATGGTGCACAGTAAATGGACTGCCAAGTGCTCCACAGACAACTGAACTGTGTTACAGCTGGCTGGCTTTGTGATCACTGTTAAGATCCCACAGCTGACCCAGAGAGTTGTGTGGCACTCAGCAGTGGCCAGCTCCTGGGTATCAGTGCTGGCAGCACTGCAGCTCTCAGATCCAGAGCAGCTCTTCAAGAGCACCACTGCAGAGAGCTTACATCCAGGGAATGGAATCTGGGATTGACAGAGGGGCGCAGGAATGTTTTGCAAGTCTCATTTGTTGTTTACCCTTCAAGATATTTTCTAGCATTGGGGGCTCCGTATTATCTGTCTCTTGCACAGCTCATTAACACTTTCCTTCTAAGACAGAGCCCTCAGAGGAGGCAGTGATGGGTGGTGCCAGTGGTGCTGTGTTTAGGTTTGTGTCTGAGAAGTGCCTCCCCCTCAAGAAGGGGCTCCAAAATGCATCTCGGAGCCAGACATTTCTCTGTGCCTTCCCATCCTGGCCTTCTGGTTATAAATTCCCAAGTCTAGTGCTAAGTGCAGTGCTGTCAGGGTGAGGAAAATCTGCACTCTGAGTGCAGGGGTGGCACCAGGCCCACCAAAATTAAACACATGAATTGAGCCCAGCCACACAAGTCATGCTTCTGTATATACACAGTTGCAGGATGCTGTGTGCATCTATAGTTACCAGTGAACACTTCAGCATTTAGACATTCCTGAAATCATGTGCTGATGTAAGTCATAAATTAGTGAGGTGACTGCCTTTTGAGATTTTGACCCAAACATGTGATATACTGCTTTTGGGGATATGTGAAGGAATGAGTTCAAGTCTTCCACAGCTCTATTAAAATCTATAATATTAAAGTCTATTAAAATTTTATCATTAAATCATCTGTTCCTCAACTAAGAAAAAGGAGTCAGGTGCTCTGGTTTCTATTTTTGCTGGGGTTTCAAACCCTTCTGCTATTACATTGTGTTTTTGCATTTGCAGTAACCCTGTGTACTACTATTCCCTCAAATAAAACTTATTTTAACCTTAAAATATCCACTAAAACTACTTCTTGGTTGGTTGGGGGGTTTTGTTTGGTTTGTTGAGGTTTTTTACATACTTTGTAGTAGAGCTTGAATAATTCAGGAGCAGTCAGAGGTGAGGAGAGACGGCAATTTTTTCATTTAGCAAATTACTGTCTGGAAAAGTTAATAGAGTAGAGAGTATAAAAGTATTAATTGATGCAGCAAGCATTTCAGGAAGAAGCAAAAACCCGGAGAAGGATTTTTGTGGCTCTAGCCAGGTATCAGTTCTCAGTGACCATTCACCTGCAGTAGTGTGTGGAATAATGTATTCAATTCTGTGCACAGAGTAAACTGAGCAACACAGCGTCCAAGGAAAATGTTCTCGATGGATTGGCTTTTAGGTCAGACTACATGCAAAAAAGAAAGAAACTAAAAGGGATTGAGTTTTTTGTTTTGTTGTTTTTGCAGTGGTATGGAAATATAACTGGGAAACTAAGAAATAAGTTTCTGGAATAATCATTCCAAGGAAAGAGAGGCCCTAAACCCATGAACAATTATGATAAAAAGTGAAGAATGTGCAATGGCAGCATTCCCCCACTGAGGATAACCATAAGGTGAAAGGGGTGCCTTTGTTCCATTCTCAAACTCCTGGCTCTGGAAAAGTGGGAAGCTTAAGTTTGGAATGCTGGTGTTGCAGACAACAGTCTGATTTCTGCTACAAGAGGGAGGAAAGGAGAGAAATAGCAGTATTCATTCTCTCCTTCTCAATTACAAAGGTCAACAATAAAATGGGGAATTAGATGCTGGAATGGTTATGTTTGGGATTCTCTTCCTCCCAAATCAATACAAAAAATGACCTGGAGCTCAGAAGGGCAACAACATGAGAGGGCCCTGATTTTCCATTACTTGATGTAACAATGAAGTGTTGCTTTTGGCTTTGTCAAAACTTTGATGTTAAAAACCCTGAGCAACTGAAGCTGCTGTTTAGACTTTCCCAGTATGAGAGGAGGATGCAGAGCCACAGGCATCACCTAATTCATTGTTTAAAGATGTGCTGTAAGGAAAGGCTTTTAATGCGTTGCAATGAAGTGTCTGCAGATAAGAAAAAGACTGGGAGGGAAGTTAAGCTGTTGCTTGTGATTGCTGGTTTTGACAGCAGGAAGAGACAGAAGTAACCTCTCTCTGAAATCATCCAAACTGTTCTTTCTGTGCCTTTTGCAAGGGCAGCCATATAAGGCAGCCCAAAGGGAGGGCTCCTGCCTTGCTCAGGGTGGGACTTGGGGAGCTGTGGGCAGAGCCAGGCAGCAGCTCCTATCCTGCACCTCTCCAGGGACTCCACGGTGTGCAGCAGCCGCCAGGAGAGGGATCCCCCTGGATAAAGTAGGTTCTGTTTGCCAGCTGCTTGCAGGTTTTTGTGTGCCTTGTCCGTGGGATGCTGTGTGTGCATGGAGCAGCCCAGGAGAGGTGTTCCAGGGAGCTGTGCTTGCAGCTCTGCACAGCCAGCTTTGTCCAAGCAGCCTCAGCCCCTCAAAGTGAGCGGATGCTCTTGGAGCTGCTTCTTGGGGACCTGCTGCAGCTGGCTTGGATGAAGGGCTTTGTGCTGTAGTGTTTGCACCCTGCAGCTGTTCATTAAGAGAACCGCTGAGGGAAGGGATGTATTTCTCTCTTTGTTCTAGGACTGATGTGGAAATGTGAACTGATGCTCACCTTTCCATGAGCCGTGTTAAGAAATGAGCCCCATGTAAAAAGCCATGTTAAAATGTATATTTGTAAATACTTTGTGGAATAACTTGGATGGCTTTGTTCAGATGTACTGCAGAGGGAGTTCATTCACTATATATGAGAAGCTTTAAGCAACAGCAAAAAGTAGGCTTAATTTGAAAAAGGGGGAGGGGGGTGAAGGCTGAAATTGTCTCTCTAAAATATTCTGGTGAGGCAAAAGTAACTCTGAAAGCAGTGTGTAAGAAATAAGGGAGTACAAAAAAAACCATCCACTCTCAGTCTCACAAAATTATTAATATTGCTACTAAGAAATTTCTTCTCTGTATTAGCAACAATTTAAGTCTGCTCCATGAAATACATATTGATCTAGAAGAGCCTTATTGTCTTTTCTATTTTGTATAGATACTTGTTTGAGAGTAACAAAATTAGCTGCAAGCATGAAAGGGCTTGAAGAAAACTGAGGATCAGGCCAGGAGTCCTTGACCTTTTCCCTTGTAGCTATATTAACCTCTCAGCATCATTTATCACTAATGGCATTCTCCTTTTTACACTTGAGAAAAGTTCCAGAGTACTGTGGACTGCAAGATCGGGTTCTGTGAGATGATTGAAATAATTTGTTTGAGGCTTAAAATCTTCCTGTAATATTGATGCTCTAGATAAGTTCTCCTGAGGTGTAGGAGTTGAAGTTCAAAGCCTCATTCAGATGTGTTTTGAGCAGCACTTCATCCCTAAGCAGGACACTTCAAGAACTGCTTAGTTTAAAGTAATCTGGTAGGATCAGCTCTCAAGTCTCTGCTGCTGCACAAGTGTTGCACTGTTTAAATAGTTTCAGGCTTCCTTTTGAAAATTAATTGTCTTTCCTTACTCCAGAAGTCTCAGCCTCCTTCCTTTCCCAGACTCCTGGTCCTTCTGGTGTCAGCACGTGTCACTGTCTCATAGGTTTTTCTGATTTAATTTCAGAAGCTGTGAGTGACAGCAGGTGACAGGCTGGCAGCTCACACTTGTGTCACAGAGAAGCTCCATTATAACAGCACAAAGTCATCTTATCAGCTGCTGGAGAACCCTGGGCAGGGAAGATATTCAATCCCTCCTTCATGATTTTAAATATTGATCAGAGACAGCAATACCTGTGTGTTGTTGTGGGATGTCCTGCGGTGGTGGAGGAGCTGCAGTGTGTCACCGCCGTGGGGAACATCAAGGCTCTGCTCTCCAGCTGAGCACTCTGAGTGGAAACAGCAAATCTGCAGCGCTGTTGGAAGTCAGGGGGAGCCTCAGCACCATGCAGTACTCTCCTGTGGCACTGAAGCCAGAGCACTCCGTGGATAAGGGATCTGGGATTCCCCAGAGCCCTGGGGAAGGCACAAAGGCTGCAGCCTTCTCGGACGGTGGAGCCAGCAGGGCTCGGACCCCGGAGTGCTTCCAGAGCCAATATCTGACCAAAACCAGCACCCAGGGACAGGTCTACAACTTCCTGGAGAGGCCCAGTGGGTGGAAGTGCTTCATCTATCATTTTGCTGTGTAAGTACCTACATTTTCACATGATCTTTGGTGTAAGAAAAACCTGAAACTGCCCATTTAATCAGCCAGGAATCAGTACCTGAGCTCTTGGACTCAAAACCTCTTTGCATGAGTTATCCCCTGAAGGCAACGGAAAAGCCAATTCCTCAAAAAATCAGCCACTGTATTCATTATCATTTCCAGAGAAGGCTTTTTAATTTCCAAATGATCTTTGTTTTCAAGGATGTGCATGTATATTTGGTATTTCTGAGGGCAAGTCCTCTATGCTCCTGGCAGTTCTGCTTGCCATTGAGCTGCTTTACACTGTTCCAGCTTCAGATACTGCAGTTTTTAGCAGGAGATGTGGCAGGTCCAGCTGTGATCAGACACATCCTGCTCTTGTAAGTTTGTTTTGCTCATGCTGAAGAGCCAAAGCAAGTAATTTGTTAGACAAGCACACAACATTACTAATTTGGATTGATTTATAGTCGTGAATGTGAAATGAGTACAAACTTAGTAAAATGTTTTTCATTATACCATGTATGTAGTGCATGGAAGGAGGCAATTAAGGCTCCCACTTACCCTTGTAAAGTAGTGGTTACTATATTAATCCAGCTGTTACTGTTTCCTTTGAATTGCTTATGGTATCTGTCAAGCTTAGCAAGACCTCAATTATTTTCTGAATGCTGTTTAACAGGAAGATAATTTGTCATCTTAGCTGTAGAAAGGGTCTAGTTGTGCTCTCGCTGAGACCAGACCAAGTTTTACTGGCCAGCTGAGCCAAAAGGCCTTGCTTTTATTACAAAATTAACATAACTCCTAAAGAAATGCAGAGTGTTGAAATTACTCTGTTTGTCTGAGATAAACTATGGCCTGACTCCATTTGGGGAAAAAACCCATTATCAGTGACTGCAGTCAGGAACTGCCCAGAGAATATGGTAATTCTAGGGATGAACCCTAATGCTTCTATTTAGCATAAAATAGAATTAATTAATAATCTCATTAATACTTGCTTCCTTTCCCCCCTCAACATCATATGCATATTTTTGAAAGGATTTTTTGATTCATGAAATTTCTCCAGGCAAAAAGATAGGACCTCTTTCAAGGACTATGCTTATAGCATGCATTACTCCTAAGGACTAAACAGATGTGATTTGTGTAGATTTAAATATATGAATAGTCATGATTTAAGCCTATTTGATACTACTAATCTTGCTAAAATGCATTTGTTTCATCATCTGTGTTGGTTTCACCCCCAACTAAGGTTGACCTTTAATATGTACTTTTTTATCAGGAAATGGGCATTAATATAAAATAAAGAAATAAAAATCTATACACCCCCTCAGTACTAGAAAACTGGAGAAAATATTGATAATGCCAACAGCAACTTTTTTTTTTAAGGATTCCTAACTTACATGAAAGAATGTGTAAATTGAGTGCTCTTAAAAGTTATTTGTCTTTGAGGCTGTTGGAAAGGAAACATTTGAAACATCTTTTGGCAAGCATTTTGTCTCAAGGATATTTTTGCTAATAATTATCCCAGTAACTACATGATGTGTTCATTTAAATAACAAGTTTCTGCTTTGGAAAGAACACGCCTTACAAAATTATATATCATTACAGTGAAACATTGTTAAAAAAATAAACTGCTAATCTAAAATACACTTAATTTTATAATTAGAACAACCTGTAATTTATTTTTAAAAAGCTTCCTGTGTTTTATGTGTGGGTTTGGAGGTAACTTAAGTGCAGCTCATCTGATGCTGATCATTATGACTATTTTCCTAGCAAACCCAAACTTTCAAGTACATTGCTGATATTTGTGTAGCCTGGAGGAGCTGGATGTTCTCTATCCCTTCTGTCCTTCATGTGCCACAAAAATCACACAACTCATGGACAAACCTGGGGGAACTTTCTGTCCAAGAGGAACTGGAGTCTGTTCTGATCTGGAGCCAGTTCTGCTAGAAAGAGCCTGACTTTCCAAAACCAGGCAAGGCAAGGGAACAGCAAGTGCTCCAGGAGATGACCTCTCCTCATTCTGGAATTACCAAGATAATCACCGATAACATTTGTAGAAAATTTCTTTTAAGGGAATAATTTCAAGGTTTTTATGGAACTTTGTAACAGTGTTAGAAAAGGGGATTATTTTTGCCTAATTAAATCTAGAATTTGTATTATTTTAGTGGAGTTATTGGAGTTTTAGTGGAGGTTGAATTTATGGTTTCAAAACAAAATGTTTGAAGGAGTGAGTGAGTTTACTTGAGAATCCCTCCTGCCAGTCTTGAAAACTTTTTCACTTGGCTACTTTTCTGGTTTAGGACTGTGAAATACTTCACTTATAAAATGCCCAATGGAGTAGAGGATCTCACTTAGCAGAAGCTGAGGGCTTGAGAAGCAGCTGCTCCACGAGCTGACAATGTATTAATCCTGGCCAAGCAATTCCTGTGGCTGTGTAAGAGCCTTGGAGATCACCTGTGTTGGAGCCCAGCTCTTTGATGTGTGGTCCCCAGTCCAGAAAAAGCAGCATGGGCCTGGCTTGGATTAATTTCTAAGCTCAGCTAAGCACTTTCTTAAATCACGTCCAAATGTCAGGTATTTGGGTATAACCCTCATATTTTGTCTCCTGAAAGAAAAATACAACAAGTGTTGGTGATGAGTTATTCACGGCAGTGGTGTTACTTGGCAAACCTACACATTTAAATCATTTAATTGCGGGTGGAGTCTTACTTATGTGATGGATGTGTTTCTGAAGCCTACACCCATTTAGTGACTAGTGGAATGGCTCCACTGTAGGCTGGAATGCTGTGTCCACCTGGCCAGCTGTCACTTGTCACTGTTCTGTGAGCCACAGGAGCCACCTTGTGTCAGCCCGAGGCGATGTCACAGCGCGGGTTCCAGGCAGGAAACCCCTGAGTGTGCCCAGGATACACAGTATTTCCCCCCTCAGTTACATTCTGCTCACTGTAGTCCAACCCTCTTTTCGTATCTTTTTCCATTTTTCTGGAACATGCAGGACTGCTAATTTTGGTCTTTTCAGCTGGCTGTTGCCTGGGTAGAGGAATTTTTCAGTTAAGAAGCCAGAAACTTAGAGGGAACCTGGGTTCCCTTGGATGAAGAAGTGAAGGAGCAGGACAACTGGCTAAAACTCAGTGTGGTGAAAGGGAGAGAGGAGAGCCTGGGATCGAGACACTGAGGTCCAGCTTGGTTTGTGGTGGAAACTTGACTGGTGCCAGTGATGCTGAAACTGCAGGAAAACAATACAAGAGCAGTGTAGCTCGAGAGCAACGAGAATCTGACTTAAACAGGGAGCACAAAGGAAAGAGGAAAAGCAGGTCATTGAGATCAGAAAGCTGGATACAGACACAAAAGAGACAGCTGAAAATGGTCAGGGAACTCAGAGAGCCACTGCGAGGAAGAAGGGAGCTGGGAGCTAGGGAAAAGTGGGAGCATGGAATTCATGATGGAATGAGGAACCTTTCACCCATAGGCAACTAATTTGAATCTTGTCCAAGTCTACAGTGAAGAAGAAGCAGTGATGGCTGTGGGGCGATACAGAAGGAGCTGATGGTCCCAGTCCAGTTCTTAGCCAGAAGTCAGCACAGCTGGAAGGGCTGCTGTCAGGCACTGGAGAAACCACAGGCTGGCTGGGAATGGAGGCAAATCCAAGGCAAGAGGGAGGCCCAGACCAAGGACTCTTAGTTGTATTCTCAGGCCTACCATTTTCTTGCTGTGTAACACTGCAAAAGCCTAAGTGAGAACTTGCAGCTGTTCCAGGTCACTTTGTGCTGGTTTGACCACTTGTTAAATGAGTTGTTAGACCTTGCTGTCATTCAAAAGTTAGACCAGCCTTTGTATCCCATAACCTTCTATGGGATGAGGTGAGCTGATCTAACAGCTAACAAATCAGCACCAGTTCTGCTCCCCTCATCCACCTCCAGTCAGGTTAGTACTGCACATTAAGCACCTTGAAACACTGCCCCACTGTTGTTTTCTCAGTGGATCAAAAGCACTTGTTAAATTTCATATAAAATTGTGCACAATAATTACAAAGTAACATAGCAAATCATCTGGCAAGTAGTACAGACCTCCTGGTTTGACTGCAAAACATTTCATAAATGCAGAGTTTGGGTAGCCATAAAGTCTGCTCTGCAGGCTGCCTTGAGATTTCTGGGGAAACAACTCCTCCAAATGTTCATAGAGAGGGTAATGACTGTAGAATGCTGCATGTCTCTGGGAATGGTGTGGCACAGACAAGGAAAATGTCTTCCATAGAGTATGGTTTCCCAAGAGCTGGCATGGTGGTTTACCAATGCCAAAAAGTCTTGGTGCCCCTCTGTCACCTTCCCTTCTTCTCTTCTGCACGTACATTTCTGCTGCACAACTCATGTTGCTTCTGGCACTCACTGGAGCCCTCCTATGCTTCATCAGCTCCCTGTAATGGCAGGAATCTAGATCAGCAGGAAATGAGGAGCTTTTGGGACCTTAAGGAGTTGCAGCATGTCAGCAAGTGGTGTAATGGGGCTGCAACCAGCACTAACACGGTTGGCCAAGACTGGAATGGAATGAGGCAAAGTTCTCTTTCCTTTTTTTTCTTTCTTTTTTTTTTTTTTTTCCACCAGAGAGCTGTGGTGTGGGCTCAATTTTATATGAAAACATGCCCGAGATTTACTTTTTTACCCCTCTCCTCCTCCAGACTGACTCCCACAGCTCCTTCAAAGAGAAGCACATGTGCACGCACACACATATAAACCTGTTCCTGACAGCTTGTGGAAAAAAACTCCACTGAACAATTACTGCTGAACAATTAAAAGTGCATGATCCTTACAAGAAGTGCACAACATAAATAACATCACGGACTTAAAACTTTGGGAGGAAAGTACAAAAGATCAAAAATGTGTTTATAAAAGTGGGGGCTAGCTGGCAGAGGGTTTTTTCCTTTAGAAAAGATTCTGTGCAATTATGTCTGTGTCACTGTGAGTAATACACAAACAAGTGAATTCAGGTTATTTGGACAAATTAAAAGTTGCATTTTTTTCCTATAATTGTTTCTCCTCAGCCTTTGCTTTCCCAGGTTCTTTTACTTCCCCCAGCTCCACGTAAGAAATGCTGGTTGTGTTCCATTAATGAAATTGCAGAAGTTCAGAGCCACCATTCTGGCTGATACTGTTTCTGTTTGGTGTACAACTGTTACTGATGTAAAGAACTTTAAAAGGCAAAAAATGTAAGGGTCTAGTGGTTCCTTTTAATGGGGCACTTGCCTGCATATATTTTGATTCTTTGAGAGTAGCAGCTCTTTAGTGAACTGAAATAAGTTAGCACAGTGTTCTCCAGCTCCTGTTTTTATCTGGAAATGGAGCATATAACCCATTATTTATAACTGTTTATCTCAAAGGGACTGTCAAATTCCCATTTCTGTCCTTTCCACAATTATCTCTAGAATGCAAGCAGATATTTTGCTTTTTCCAATGATGTGATTGTAATGTGACCAACACAAGCAACAACTAAAGTTCAGAGTAATTATAAGCACATGGCTGCTTTTGAGATTTTGGCTTTGACCTTGATGTCACAGCTTAGTTCTGGACATGGTGTGCTTTCATAAGAGTAAAGCTTATTATTATTATTATTATTATTATTATTATTATTGTTATTGTTATTATTGTTATGCTTAAGAGTGTTCCTTATTTAGGGTGTTTCTTACTTTTCATCTCTGTACTGACTACTGAGAGGTACTAAGCAGATGTCTCTGATGACAAACTCCAGGTATGAAAAGAGGAACAGTACTGAAGGGAAGAAACTCAAGAACTTCTTATTCGTTCAAGTGAGATGTTTCTCTTGCTGCTTAGGGTTGGATGTTCAGCTGGATGAGGCAGTGGAATGGCTGAAGTTGCTAATGAAGGTGTACTGATATTAAAGAAAATTATCATTAGGATTCTGTGAATTTCCAGGATTTGGTTGTTCTGAAAATACATGGGGGTAGTTATTAATTTTTAACCTCTCTTCCTAAGGAAATGAGGTTTCTGTAACCACACTGTCTGAGCATGTCTGTTTGAAAGGGCCTTAACCAAAAACTTTTGAGCCAGTTGGAAAGTTCCAACTAACATAGACAGGGGATGAGACATGTCAGAGATACTGTACTTCTGATCATTGGGTTAAAACAGACATTTGTCTAGAGAGAGAAATTAATATCCCCAAGATGAAAACACTTCACTTTGAAGTTCTTTAAATTTTTTGGCACCAAAGAGTCTTTTCAGGAGAGAGATGTTAGGAAAGCTCCTAAGGAAGAACTTGGATCAGGGAGTACTTTGTGTTAGGCACGGTCACCTAACCACAGGGCACAAAGCCACAGCATGAGTAAGTTCTGTTTTCATATTTTGAATTATTGATGACTTTTTCCATCATTTCTGTAAAAAATTAAATCCATCTTATTCTAGAAGCTCAATTTTGTAATAATCTGAGCAATTAATATACATTAATATCTGCCCCCATGAGCTAATGTTGTTTCTGTAGTGAAAACAAATACTATAGCCTGACATTGCCATGGTGCTATTGATGGAATTTGGTTATGCTTTTGTGGAAAAAACCCCTCTGTTTTTACAGAAACCATCAAAATAAAAAAACTCATTCTTTGTTAATGTTAGAAGTGCTCATTAACTTGTGGACTCCACATGGTACCAAATACAAGAAAAGTGTTTCAGGTGTCTCCTTGTTGATCAAGCTGGCATTAACTTAGTGGATGTATTTGTGTAGCATCACTACATGCATTTGTTCTTTCTCTTTCTTGCTTCTGAACAAGAAACATTAATGTGAGGACTATGAGGAAGCTGGTGTTGCATTTTGAATGGTGGTTGGAATTTCCTGTTCCCTACATCACATGCCAGACCTACTGACTTTTTGTAATACAGTCAAGGCTGCTGATAAAAGTATCAGAATCATCAGCACTGAAGTAATGATGATGGACTAGTTTTGTCATTGCTTAAAGAACTGATTATGTCTCTTCTAGCAAGTCTTAGCTGTAGAATCAGAAAGGAAGATTGCAAGACATACAGAGATAAAAAACCAGAGAAACACAGAAGCACAGATGTCAGTGGAAGACACAGGCACTAAGTGGAATCAAGGAGTTTGAATCCCAGAAAAGGCAGGGCATTGAATAGAAGGTTTCAGTAAGATTCTGGAGATTGTAAGAGGGAGGCATGAATGCAGTTTGTCAATCCTGAAGTACTACCAGATAAACTCATAGAAAAAGCAAAATCCAAATCTTAGTGCTCTTCAAAGAACAGCAATTAACTTAGGCTGTTAAATGTTTGGAAATGTGAAGTGCTCATTACTAATGGGAGCTGTGGATGTTTTATAAATAACATACAACAGCTTGGGTCAGTAGATCCAGAAAGCTGGTTTCAAGTGGGAGATTTTTTTGTGGGATGTGTGGCTCATGCTGTGGTTTGAACAGCATTGGTTTTAACTGTTGATCCAGTCCTGTTTGTGATGAATTCTGTATATGCAACTGAGTCTATTTGTAAGTGAAGTTTTACATTTTCCTTGGTGATACCGAAATATTGACTTGTTATTTCTGATAGGAGCCAAGAGGGCAACTTCATGTTATGTGCAATGGGGCTATTGGGCATTTTTAGGTGGAACCCAGAAGAGACAGCTGGAAACAGATATTCTGGGTACATCCATGTGATAGGTGGAATTTTCCTTTGGTTGAGGACCTCAAAGCTCTGAAAATATTTTACTCTGGGGTAGAAAAAAACAAAATAAGATATGGCCAAATTCTCTGCTAGGCATACTCCTTGCTAGTAGAGTCCAAAGCTAGGCAGGTTTCCATTAAAACCTGTCTGGTCTCCTTCTCCACTTCTGCCAAAACCAAGACATTCCCAGACTATTTCTAATTTTAACAGATTGGTATTTTCAGCAGAAAAATTGCCCCTTTACCAAAATTTCCAACCAAATCTAATTTGTGTATGATCATATATGGATAAGCACAAGACCTTTCAAAGACACATCAAACCTCAGGAGCCTGGAAACAGATTTATGAGAGAACAGAGGGACATCAAAACTTGCCAGCAAAGGCACATGGACAACCTTCTCTTCATGACTTATAAACTCTTTTGTATAACAAAAATATGTAAGGAGCAGGAGTGAGGTTTTATTCAGAGCAGCAGGAGTGTTTTCCAGAAGCACATGGCTATTCAACATAAGACTAGAGTCCCATTTAGAAGAAAGTACTTCATTCACTCAGGAATGAGAACATGCACTTTTAGAGTATGAAAACAGAAAAATGCTCTCCTTAGTTTTCCTGCCACAAAATAACCATTTAAAATAGAAAGCAGCCCATGCTGCTGGAGCCCCTCAAAGAACTTTCTGTTTGCTAAACTCATTTATTGTCCCTAACAACAGGCTGACTTAAACCATTTGGTCTCCTTTAGACAACTCTCTAGTCTGTCATACAGAAAAAATCTGAAGCTCCAATGCTGCAGTTGGACATAGATTTACTTTACTTATATTAGCCTCAATTCAGTCCATTTTTCTTTTCAGTCCAGCTGAAGCAACTGCATTTCTTTTCCCCTACTGTGATAGTAGGCCAGAACATTTTGGCTTTGTATCTTGGACTCATGGAAGGGTTTGGGTTGGAAGGGACCTTACAGATCATTAAGTTCTACCCCCTGCCATGGGCAGGGACACCTTCCACTAAACCAGGCTGCTCAAATCTTCTGGAGAAAATAGCAGATAGAATAAAGGATCATCTAAGGAATCTAAAAGGCAGGGTTTCCATGTACTTTTAGCTGGAGACATGTAGAAACCATTTGTAGTTATCTACCTGCAGGGCTTTCACAGAGTGAAGAGATGCACAGTAGCTCAGTTTTGGGGAAGGAACAGGATGCATCTGATTGTGTTGAAATCATCAGCAACCCACGGTCCCAGCCTCTCAATACTACAGAGCATAGGTTTTGATAGCTTTTCCGTAATAATTTTTGTTGATTTGCTTTCATTATAGAGCTCATATTTTTCTAAAGGTGTCTTTTTCTCTAAACAAAACTTTGCAGAGTCAACGAAGTTTGGTAAAGCCCAGAAGGCCACAAAACTACTGTTTTGTACTTGGTTGCCAAGGAGTATATCTCTGTCTGTGAATTTACAAGTTTGTCCTCTCTCCACCCACCCCTTTTTTGTCGTCCAAGAGATAACATTCCCACAAGCATCTCATATATCAGCACTTCAAGTATGCTTATCTTCAGGAGATAAACAGAAAGCCCTATATGCACAGTTTTTGCTAGAAATGGAATTATTTTCTGCAAAACTTTAAAGGAGGGATTATGACTACTCCTCCTTTAAGAACTTCCATTAGGCTTGTCTTCCATGGAAAATTAAGTTTGTTATAGCATTGACCTTGAAAAGGTTCACCCTGGACAAAGTGCTTGACATCATTTTGCTCTCAGTGTTAAGTTTCCAGTCACACCAGCTACTCTCCAAAAGGAAGCAATGTTTAGGAGGACCAGGACATAAAGAAGCACTAATTTGCAGCCTTTAACAGGACTGCCTCTTTAATCTGGTTAACACATGGGACAGATTTAAGGATGATGGTCTAAAAGCATTGATGAGAAAGCAGTTGTATTTTATGTATACCTGAGGCTTAAGGAACTGAGGAGAAGTCAAGAAATACTAAAATTTAGTTTACATTGACAAGATGTCTCTTGGGAAAGTATGACATTTCATCTTCTATAAATGTGAACGGTGTTATATGAGAACCTGAAACCAAAGGGGAGGTTCTCAGATACTCCTCTTTCCTCTGATAAGTAAAATATTTTTTTCTGCTCAATGAGAGAATGAGAAAGAGTCTGAAAATAGCTGATCAAGAATAAATTTCCACCTTCAGAAAAAAAAAAAAGTTGAAGGAAAAGAAAGCCAGGTGTTTTGAGAGGAAATACTTCACTATTTTTAGTAGCTCTGTGGCAGAAAAGGAAAACAAGTATTTGAGGAAGTAACAGCTCAGCTTGTGGGTCAACATATTCAAGAATCACAGAAACAATGAAAGAGGACAAAGTACTAGAAAGGAGAACCTCAGTTCATTTAGGATAGGAATGAGTTGGCAATTATTTATATCTCTGCCTTAGTAACTTCGTCCCTTTAGGAACTGAACAGCTGCCAGCAGGTGAAACTGTTCTCTGTGGATGTAAATAACTCCCTGCAAGCAAGTGAGCAATCACACCCTCTTTTCTCACCCTTACAGCACAGAGAATTGTCCTTTGCAGGAGCGAGTATCAATAACAGGGGCAATGTGAGGAAGCCACACTGGAGCTGGTGGGGAAAGGGAAATTGCCATATGTCAAGCTTTAAATAGCTTCACCCCAAGTCAGCAATATGAAACACACACCCATCTGCTTGCCTTACCTATAGGTATCCCAGATACCTAATCAGAAATATTTAAGAAGACCCAGAATCTGTTTGGCACTTGCTGACAAAATTAACGCTGGTAGACTTTGCCACTGCCTTTACAGGAACAAATTGTCCCTCAAACCAACACCTGGGGTGAGAGCTTGAGACAAAACCAGAGGTTTTGTCAAACCCAGTGAGGAGCCTTGCTGAAGGTTTGCCTGTGGCACCGTGCATCCAGCTCTTTACAGGGAATTTGGCACCCACCCATCTTTTTCCCCCAGTGTGTTTAGAAAGGTCAGTGGTTAGAGCTATGTTTAGCATTCCTGAGGCTCTTAGGGGCAGTCCACAAGGAGCTTTTCTGATTGCCTGAGAGGCAAGAGGGCTGTAGCTTGTTGGATTCTGCAGATCAGCTGGCAGTCAATTGAGCTGTTTATCTTGAAGGGTGGACTCGTCAAAGCTAACCTGCCCTGTGCTGTGTGGCACAGTGACAGCAACTTAAAGGAAGCTGTGAAGGCAGCATGCACTGACTGCTGGCTCAGAGATATCAGAGGGGGAAGAAGATGCTGCTCCACTGTGCTAGAGAAAAGGTGCAAAAGGGTGGTTGGTTTTTCTGGGAGTGGATTTACTTGGGCTGCAGGGAGGACTTGACCTTTGTTTCCACTACTTGTCTGCAGCACTTTTGTCATGACTCAGATACCACTCACCAAATTCCACCTGCGGCTTCTTTCCAGCAGCCTGTGGTGAGCACTGAGCATAAACTGCTGCAAGTGCACACAGGGACGTCACCAGTTGTGGCTAAACCCTGGCTGTGGGGCTGCTGTGTAAACCAGGGGCTCTGAATGGCACCTCAAGGCTCTTGGTTCCAGCCCTGTCCTGCCTCCCCCCCAGACATACAAAGGGAGGGGAAAACAAGGGGAAAGGAGTCCTAGCTTCTTCACACTGAGGATGTGTCCATCCATGAACTGCTACCTGGGTTGGGTGATCAGATACTGTGAGATCACTGCCTGAATGAGAACCATCTGGGGTTTGTATTTGGTTTTGTAACTATCTTGACACACTCCTGTTGTTTTTACCTTCTTAAGTCTATCTGGCTCTGGCTGAGAATACCAGAAGCTGTCACTCATCGGTCTCAAACTGAATTTCTCAGCAGTTCCAGTAAAGGGTAGGCAGATCTACTTCCATGTTGGTTGTGCAGAGTAGTAATTATGTTCTTCCATTCCCTCTCACTTCGGCAGGCTGCTGTGTCCCCATGGAGATGATGGCCTGCTCACAGCAGGGTTATTGGTGTGTCTCATCTCTGTTAGGAATTACATAGGAAAAGGAAGACTTGTTTGAAATGTAAAGCACCAGTAGTGTGGGAGGTTTCCAGCATTTTTGAGAGTTGGTATCAGAAAAGGAACTCTTGGTATTGGGAAGACCTTGGTTCAAAGCACCTTGTGCACCATCTTCTGTGACTCAAAACTGGATGGTAAAGATAGTCAGAGAGCCTGGAGGAAGCCAGCAGAAGATTATCACATCGAGTGGATTTCTGAGCAGTAGAACTGAGAGGGTTGTTTGGTTGTTTTGTAGTATTGAACAGACAGTTTTTGACTGCACTTACACAGACTGGAAAAACATATTTGTTTCTGTGTTCTGGATCTTCTGAGTAATAAGTAATACTGCATGTGCTAATTCAACAATTTGCTTTTTACTTCCCATTATTCATGGAAATAATAAAATGGAGATAATCCTGTTTAGCATTGGACAAGATTGCACAGCCCTTGTACTGGAGCTGAGCTCTCCCTGGGGATGTGTTGCTCCAAGACAACGCAGCCTACAGGCACTCACTTTTATCTGGCCAGACCAAACCCTGAGGGTCTGGGGCATGCTGAGATCTGTGTCCACAGGGCCTTGATGCACAGTTGTCTGAGTAACTATTAGCACTTTTAGTGTCTTTTAGCACCTTTTCTCCCCACATAAGTTGCCTGGATGGAAAATAATTATGGTCTTCTCATCACATAAAAGGAGAAAATCGCTGAGATTGGTTTAGGTTTTACAACCGAGGACACTTAAGGGCTGTATCTTTCAGCTATGGTAGACTCAGAAAGAGAACTTTTTGGTTTAATGAAACACATCTTTCACCAGTGACCAACCCCTTGCAGCAATGCCACCGCTGAGCTCTGCAGGAGAACAGGATCTGCAGCACATGCCTCGAAGTCCATACAAATCATTGCAGTCTTTTTTTCTACACCTATTGTTTCTGTGCCTCTTTGCTGTGTTAGAGATTATTGGGACCATGTCTTCACTGTAAATTCATGGCTTACTGGTTGACTAGGAGAATGAGCTTGCTTTTTGTTTTGGGGTTTTTTTAATGTTTGGGATCTTTTATTTAGTTAATTGATTGGGGGTTTTGTGTGGCTTGTTTTGTTCTCTTGTGGGCGTTGCCGTTCTTGATGCCCTTGCTCACTCATTATCTGTGCTTGTCTTTGACTTTGTCCCCACTGCAACTGAATTTGTACTCAGCTCATGTGAGCTGCCCTTGCTATTCATTGGGAAGGAGTGACACTCACTGGCCAGAGGATAGAGTGCCATAAATCAAGTGAATTTTAAGTCCTTTGAATGGTTTTGGTGTGTGATTTGAAAATGGAAAAAAAAAGAATCTCAATACATAAAAAGAGGAGAGAAGAAACAATTAGCTTGAAATTACAACACCTGCAGGCTGTGCTGGCAGTTTGGGGTCCCTCAGTAAAAAAGAGACACCAATTGTCCTCCATTTTACATCCTTATGCACCTACAGCTTGTGTCTTTTTATTTTTTTTTTTTTCTCATTTTTTTGGCCAACCTCTTTTTAAATGCTTTTTCTGAAGTTTAAAAGGATATATGGTTGAAGATGTAGTGATAATATCTACAGGGTGTGTAACAGTATTGATTTTTCTCTTTAGTTCTCTTAAAGTGGAAAAGGTGTAAAGTGCACTGTCATCCTCAAGGTCTTGACAGAAAATACTTAGAATGTGAATTCTCCATGGATTTTTTATGTATTACTAGTGAGTACAGTAAAAGAACACAGTGATATTTTGAAAGGATATAATTGAAATGGCAAGGATCTGGAAGAAATTAAGAGTCTGTACTCAGAGGAAGTGCCTGTCTCTTTGAGCATCTCTGCTTGAGTTGTTTGATATGCTGGTTTCAGGGATAAGCCAAGTTAAAATGTTCCCTTGACCATTGACTGAATGATAGTCTGAGGGCTTTAACACTGTCCTGATGTGTGGATAAGTCTGTTCACCTTTGTGTGTCTTTCTCCATGTACTCATCACTGGGATTGCTGATTGGAAGTAAAAGGTAGCAGGATAAAGAAACTCCCTGGTGAAGCCCAGCCTGCAATGTAGTGGGGTACTCAGCACTGATCTCATATTAAATGTATAAGAAAACAATGTTCTTATGACCCTGCTTGCCTTACTTTTACAAGTGCATGTTCTTTACATGGAAGGCAGTGTTGCTGTGTTAAGAAAAGGCTAAAGCTCTGCAGTTTTCCAAGCCTACACTCTTCTAGTGTTGGACACTGGCAATACCCTTATGCTTTGAACCCCTTATCAACTTGTTCTTTTCCATTTGCCAAAGGCTGGCTTGTGCTTCAGTATCTGTCCTCGAGGCTTTGCTCTGATTTCCTTTTTGGAGCGTCACTCTCCAGGAATGCTGGGTTCTGTCCCCTCTGCTGGTTTATCTTCTGGGCAGTGCAGCAGCTCATTGAAGCAATAAATTGGTTTTATTATGCCTTGGACAGATACTCTGTACTCCCTGTAACACAGCACTCTTTTCGGAGATAAACTTTTGGGGATGGAAGTAAAACTGGTGAATAATACATTTGGCAATTCGTGCATGTTGAAGCAAAAGGTGTAGCAGGGCTGAGTGAAGGGTTGTGCAACTCATAAACCATGACAGCGTGGCTAAGAGCTAAAGGTGCTGTTACCCTTGACTGAGATGTGTTATCTGGATCCCTTTTCCCTTATATTGTGGATCAGCATAGGTAGATATTGAAGAAATGTAAACTTGATTCAGAGACAGTTGCACATGTAGAGCTCTAACCACTGCTTATGGAATCTGTTAATTAATGGTGGCCCTGATCTTCTCAAATCTCCGCTTGTGGTTAAATAGTGTCAGAGTCCTTTAAGAACCAGCTGAAAGGAAGCAGGACCTTTTGTTTTTTATAACTTCAAATCCAGTTTTAGGCTGGAAAAGGTCAGCTGTTATCTATGTGCCAGCTGAGATGCAATTGTCTCTCCTTGCCCGTGTTAGCACAAACTTGCAGTGTGTGAATGATCAGACCAAACATACCAAGGAATTATTTTCAGGGTTAATTATCACCTGTTCAGTGTTCCTGGGGATCCCAATGCAGTCTAAAACTCTGAGGCACTCTAAAAAGAGAATAAGGAGAGCTGAAGGGCTCCATAGATATCAACACTGTCCTATTTTCCATGGTTCTAGTCATGATTTGAACGTGCTGCATAAAGAATATTGGCTCAGCCTGCCCTCCAACTGAGGCAAACACGTTTTGAGGGTTTTCCATATCCAAGTAGTTTGCAGTTGTTCTTTTCTATCCTGTGTCTGTGTTATAAGAACTTTGTCTCTCTAGATATATAGATAAATACATATGAAGTGCATCTGTGAGTAAATAAGTGGAACAGTCTGCCAAGGGAAGTAGTGGAATCACCATCCCTTAGTAGTAGTATTTGAAAAACGTGTAGATGAGGCACTTAGGGTTTTGTGGCAGACCTGGAATTTTTGGGTTTATGTTTTGACTCTGTGATCTTTGAGGCCTTTTTCAAGCTAAATGATTCTGGGATTCTGTGTTGTGTGCTCCTTTGTGTTTGTATGCATACATGTACTGCTGAGCCCCCAGCCCTGGGTGGGAAAGCTCCTGGGGAAAGGCCAAAAGCACAGCGTGGGCTGTGAGAAGAGAGGGAAAAGCAAGAGTGGGAAACAACTTTGAGCACCAAGGTGAGTGAAGCAGGAGAAAGGGGATGAGGTGCTGCAGGTTCCAGAGCAGAAATTCCCTGCAGTCCCTGGGGAATATTTATCCTGAAGGACTGTAACTCATGGAGGGGCTCAGAGTGGAGCAGTTTTAGGAGCAGGGAGGAAGGGCAGAGACAAAGTGTTGTGGTCTGATCACAGCCCTACATTCCCCATCCCCATTCTTGGGCATGCATGAGGGAGGGAGGCAGGAGCTGGGAATTAGGGACACGGGTTGACCCTGTGAAAAGGAAGTCAGGGGAACATGTTTTAGTCTTCTTCCCCACACTTTGTGTAGGACTTGAGGTTTGTTCCTGTCGAGTTTTATGAGATTCCTGTGTGTCTTTTCTGTAGTCTGTGGAGGCAACACTAACCAGGGGCTCTGCCCTCAAGCTTGGGGACCAAACTCCTGGGTTTGTGTCAGCTGTGGGCGTGATGAGGTGCATTTCATCTCTTCTTCTGGAGCACTCATAACAGTGTCCACTGGGGCAAGGCTGTGGACAAACTCCAAAGGAATTAATCTTGTCACTGGTCTCTAGGTTGTACAAGAGATTTTACTCTTCCTGATAAGCTTTTCCACCTGCAATTTTCATGTAAATGCTACCAAAACCCATTGAGTGTTGTTTGTGTCTTTGTTAAGCTGTACAGCAATCAGTGAAACATGAAACATTCACTGCGACAACCTTCCCTGAGAAATATACTTTATAATGTGGGATTTACATATTGATTTACTGTGATCAACCTTCCTGTCATTTTTATTCCATGTTTCTGAAAGCTGAATGAATGCAAAATGATGATACTCATTTGAGTAGGAAGAATTGACTGATTAAACAGCAAGTATTTGTGATAAAAAAGTTACATTAATGAGAAAGAGAAAAAACAAGACCTAGATTTACATTTCAACTTGACATGTCACTAAACACAGTTTTCTTTTTACAGATTTCTCCTGGTGCTGATTTGTTTAGTATTCAGTGTACTGTCTACTATAGAGCAATATTCTGAGTTTGCCATTGGAACCCTTTTCTGGATGGTAAGTGAATTTTTCTGGGGAAGGGCTGATCAATTTGACTAAACCTGAACTGCTTTTGGTGAGCAAGGGAGATAACTTAAAAATCCTCATGTAAAGCATGCTACTAGGACATTTAAAAGAGTGCCTACTTTCATTAAAGAAGGGTCAGTTAGATTACCAGTTTTTAAGAACTTGCTTTTCCCAAAGTGTATCTCTTATAGTGGACAACTCGTGTTCATCAGTCCTAGGCAGCATGGAACAGGATATTCTATAGGAATTAATTTTTAAAGTGTGTATTTTCTAAGTCTTATGGTAAAAAGTTGGCCAAGAACATTTCTTTTCAGGGGTAGGTGATTTCTGTCAGCCTGGTTTGCTATTCTACACAACAGGAAGAGCTCCTATCACACTGCTGCCACCAGTGATTTGGATTTGAAGTTGGTGCTTGCTTGGTGGAAATCAAAAGTACAAATAACTTGCATGAGGAACACTGGACTACGTCCATCCTTCATAAAAGTGGAGTGAATAACTTTCTAACAGTTCCTTGCTATATCTGCATTTTAGCTTCTGATCTCAGTGTGTGATGATTTCAGTATTCTTATTGTAGTTTCCTTTTGCTAAATGGTGACTTTTAATGTGGTAGAATTTGGTTTTCCATCTGGTTTGAAAATAAAAATCAGTTACTTCTTTATTTTTCTATGGCTTAGGTTACATTAGCTTGTGCAGCTATTGTGTGCAGTTGGCTGAGCCATCATTATATCCCAGAGTTATTCTGAGATCTTGGTTAAAGTTAATCCTGTAACAAATGTCGCTTGGCCTTTAAGCCACAATTCAGTGTCGAGCAGAGTGCAGTGTTGTGCCAATCGTGTGTTGCTCTGGTGCTCCCTGAGATGTGGTGCTTGCAGGTCAGCACAGGCACTGCTGGGAGCAGCCATCCTGGCTTTGCTGAGTGTTCCTGTGCAGATGGAATGTGCGTTTGCAGACACACTGCTGGACAGAGAGTGATGAGATGGAGACAGATGTGTGGCTCTCAGAGTGCCCACATAGCACTGCCAGCTATTTTTAGGTGATGTTATCATCTAACAAATGAATCATGCACAGTCAATGGAACAATTTCTTGGCTTCCTTGTGTCACAGCCTTACCCTGGAGGATGCCTCTCTGGAGTTTTTCCTCCTGCTGTTGCCTTACTTTCCTTCCTAGAAATAGCCACTACAGAGGGTAACTGTTCTACTGGCTACTGTAGAGTCACTTGCCTAGAACACATTTGTCTTAAAACTTGGTTTGATCTGAAATAAATTCAATTACAAAATATTGGTTTTAGAGCCAGTTAAATCAGTTCTCTTTCATAGAGTTGGGACACTGGTTGCCAGGAGATAAATGGCTGGACTCCTGCTTGGAAGGAATTTCCAACTGGGTCTCCCATTTGAACTTTAAAAGTGTGGAGATTGCTGTTCTCTTTACTGTAGTCTACTTCATACCACAGCTGATTGTTCATGAAACCAGAGTTTTATCTCTCCAAAATATGGAAACCTGTGCCTGTGCATTCTGCCGGCTCTCTTGAAACTGGGAACAGAGGATACTGCCAATGTTGTGAGAATCAAAACTGGGCCAAAGCATCTACTGGATCAAGTTCAAAATGGAATTGGTTTGTTTCTCTCCTGAGTGAAGGGCCCTGTAATTCTTGGTATAGCCCACAGCAGCAAATGAATACTGGCACCTGATGCTTGCGGTATTTTCCCACTTGTGAGAAAACTGATTTTCATTGTATTCAGGTAGATTAACACTTGGAAAGGATCAATTTCAAAAATGTCCTGTTGAAAGTTGTTAAAGCCTGACAAGAGGGATAGTATTTGGTACTTAAAGACATAGAAATGTTTTTGTATTTTCTCAGGGAGGGAGGGATAGTGTGCCAAGTGCTGTTTTGGATGATATGAGTCACTGGAGTAGAGATGAGACATTGGTGACAGATGTAGCTATAGATGTGTCCTAAGACACCAGAGCCCTGTGCTTAAAGGCATCATTATGTTAATGTTCTTAGGACATCTGGATGGTCTAAGAGAATTTCTTGTCAGGTGTGAAACCAGTTCAGACAAACTCTGTGAATATACCAAGGAGAGAATATCAGAGTGTTTGTAGCTAGAATAGAAAAAAGGACCTGAAGAAGCATTTGCTGGGACTAAGAGTAAAAAAAGCCCCGAATGTTTGCTCTCCTTCTCCCATTCCCTAAGCATATTTTCTCAAGTCTCTGACAATTCTGGAGGAAAAGAATGTGACTTTTAGCCCTGTGTTTCAGCGTGAAGGCCAGTCTGTTGTCTTTGAGATGACTGAAAACTGGTTCAGGTACAGGCTGATGCCTCTGCCGTAATTGTTTTATTTGATGCTTTTGCTTGGACTCAAAGGAAATATCGGTTCTTTGCATTTACAAAGAGAAGACAACATGTAAATCTCCCTCTGATCCTCACTGTGGTAAAAACAGTTTACTTCCATGATAGCAGGACTGGTGAAATTGCTTGTCTTGAACTCAAAATGTTGTTGTTTGAAGGACGTTTTTGTTCTCATGCTGCCAAGTATTTGACATATTCCCTGTCACTCCTAGGAGAGTTCTTCCCAGCTCTGTCTGACATACTCTAATTTAATTTTTTTCATATATACACATTGTATGAGCTTTGTTAATTCCTGACTGGGTTTCTTTCCCTTCACTGAGTATTTAGTAGCCAGCATTTGAGTGGAGTGACAGTGGGACTGGCACTGGTGAACACCAACAGAATGGGTAATGAAGAACATAGCTTTTTGGAATATTTTATACCTGCAGAGAGAATCCTGGAGCTTCCTGTTAAAAATGGATCACAATGACAGTGTGCATGCTATTTAACAATGTACAAAGCTTAAATGTGTGTGCCATTGGGTTTTGTTCAGATTTTGCCTGTAGTGTGGTACAAAAATGAATCTGTAGCTTCCCCAGCCTTGCTTGGTCCTGTACCTGTACCAGTGGAAGATTTCTCACAGGTATATCCAGCAGTACTTAGGATCTGATGCATAAAAAAGTTCTTGTACAGTGTGTGGAGAAACAAGTGCAGTGGAACAAGGCACAGTTGGGAATGAGGTGTTTGCAACACTCAAGAGGATCCTAAGTTAGAGTTTCATTCCCAGTTGCCCCAGATTTAGGTAACATTTTATCCTCCCATTTTGTCTCAAGCTCTAGTTCTCTAATAATACAGTTATAATTTTATCTGGTGCCATGATTATTCTGTTGAAAAAAATGTTTTTAGAAGTTGCCAAAGCCTCTTGATTAGGCTTTTGCCTCTGCAGCAAGAGGCTGTAATGTTTTCTCGATGATCTAGTAGTTTGTGTGTCAGTTTTGATTTGTAAATGGCATCTAGAGCTTTCAGGATATGGAATGAAAAAATAAACGATAAAGTGGGCCAGGTGTACTTCCTTCTTTGAGGATTAATCTGTTTTCTTGGTTAGAGGTCATATATTTTTCTACCAGAAGAGGTCACCATGGTAGTTTGTAAATGACCAATTTTTATTTAGCTGCAAATGACTTTGCAAAAAGGAAGTTTCTTAGCTTGTGGGACGGACAACTTTTACTAACTGTGCCAGTCTAAAAACAGAAACAAAATATTATTTTCATCATACACATGATATTTTTACACACTTTGAGTAACAGCTCAATAAACATACAATTTGAATTATGGCAGCATTGCAGGAATAAGGGAAAAGTTTTGTTTGAATTAGTATCTTGACGTTAATTACTTTTAAAATTTAAGACTACCAAGTGTATTCTTGACTTGAAGAAAATAGATTGGTTTTTCTATAAATCCTATTGATTCAGCTG
Organism: Catharus ustulatus; assembly: GCF_009819885.2. Lineage (NCBI taxonomy): Eukaryota > Metazoa > Chordata > Aves > Passeriformes > Turdidae > Catharus > Catharus ustulatus. Next base: position 63,258,070 of record NC_046224.1, read on the forward strand.
ATGAGTTCAGGCCCTGGGTTACCTCTTCCTTTTGGAGACAGGACTTTATGCATCTGCTTTCCTCTGAGGGGTTTCTTTGAAGGATAAAGCACTGTCACATCTTCCAAACACATGAACACCTGTAGTTCACAGCACTGCAGCACCAGAGAGTACACAATTCCCTCAAATACTCTATTTTCAGAGTCCTCACTTGTGGCCTCTCTTGTCAGTCCTTCCTGCCCCCTTGGTTGCTGGAAATTCTCATGCAGTGACTACATTTAGCATGGATTATTGCACCTGTGTTTGCAAATTCTGCTGCAGAAAAGGCTGAGGTGTGAAATCAGGAGTTCCCACACCAGCTGGTGCTCAAGTTTTTCAGGCCAGAGAACTCACATTGTGGCTGTATCTAGGAGGAGGATCTTGTGGAAGAGTTTTTAGCTGCAGATGTGTCCTTGTTACTTGGCTTTCCCAAAGTCACTGCTCAGTTTTGGGTTTATATGATTTTTTCTGCATTATGTGCCATGAACACACACATCCTCCTGCTCTAAATACAGGCAAGGCTGTCCAAAGTACTCGAACTTTAGAGGGCCAGGTGGTAATTGGCTTACTTAAGCCAAACTGGACATCAGGGTGGCTTTTCTCTTTGGAATAGCACCATTTCCAAAGTGAGGGTTTTGAAAGGAGGCCACACTCTTCCTGTCTACAGTGCAGGAGCTCTCCTGTTTCTTTTTGTTCATCTCTGCTTTTGCCCTATCTTCCATCTAGGCTGTGTAGTCAGATCACCAAATGCTGGGTCACCTCCAGCCTGTAGCAGAGGAGAAACAAGCATGCAAAAAGCTTAACTGAGTGGTTTCTCTAGTGATTTATGGTGAAGTGAATGTGTTCCAATAGGCTTGAGGGCATTTGCTCAACCCCATCAAAGCAGTCAGTGTTAGAAAGTAAAAAAAGGGGAATTTGTATCTATTTCCTGCCTTTGTGCCAGCTGATAATTCTGAATCTGGTCTTTGCCATATAGCAGTGAACACTGAGGGCCTTCCCCAGGTCTGTTTGACAAAGTGATCAATTGGTGATGGTGCAATACATGAAGTATTCTTTTACTCCTGCAAACTTCTGAAAGAAAAATCAAGGAGGAGAATCCCTGATTCTTTCTCAGTTTCTTGTTGGTCTGTGGGAAGATGAAAAAATAGATTTGGAATATTGTATTAGTACAATACAAGGCATTATTAACACAGAGATGGAATATTGTTTCATACATTAAACATATTAGGAAAAAAATTGAGTCCACAAGTCTTTCAACATATTGCATAAGCTCAAGTTGTCTGCTGAGTGATCTTGCTGAGTTGCCATTTTTTTTCTGGCATCAAATGCAACTGTCAGGATTCTCAATGTGAATTATAATTCAATTATTCCTGTGGGTTATATTACCTCGTGCCTAATGCACCACAGAACATGCTGAATGATTGCTGTGTTATTTTCAAATGTCTGAAATAGACATCCTTGTGCAGTAAGTAAGGCTGAGACTAATTAACAAAGAGCCAACTCGAAATTCCCTTTGACTCCAACTCCAGCTCCAGATTTGACTCACTGGGGTTTGGTGGAGTTCTCTGGAGTGCAAAGGGGTTTCAGAATTTATTGAGAGTGAGGGGAAGGTGGAGAGACACATGCAGGATTTTTTCAGTTCCTCTCCTCAAAATATTGATACCCTCCCAAATCAGGTGGTTAAGAAACATGAAAGTAATTATTTAAAATTCTGAAGTGCATATTCATATTGGATTGATTCCATTCCAGGAGCAAAGCTAAACCCTTCCCCTCCCACCAGAGGTGATCCTTTCAGGGACATGCTGGGGGGAGCTGGAAGGCTTCTGTGTATCTATAGAGAAATTAGAATTTCAGGCACTAGCTTAGTGAATCTTATTCATTCTCTATTTGATTATATTTACCTTAGTGTTATCTTTCAGAATGAAGCAACTGAGAAAAAAATTTTAAAGATAGTTGAGGCTTTAGTTGATTTTCTTTGGAGAAAAATTGTTACCTGCTTAAATAGAATTAAAAAATAACTCTTCCTCTGGGACTCACCCAGCTCACTTGAATGTGGCTGTCACAGGGGGAGCACCAAGTGCTTCCCTCATGAGTGTACAGCTTCATTCCATGCAGGAAACTAAATAGCAATCAAATGAAAGACAAGCCTACTCCTGGTGGGAAGTCAGCAAATTCAGCATATTAATCAAGTGTGCCTGGAAATGTATTTTTAATGAAATGTTAAATCCACTTGTATACAAACAACAGACTTTGAGTGCATTGATTTCACCTAAAAGTTGGAAGTGTGAGTAAGCTAATGGCACTATAGGACACTTAGCAGCATTTGGCATTTTTTCTTCTGTATATTGGGTATTCTATTTTCACATAAGACATCTGTCATCTTTGCAAGAGTCAGCATGATGGCAGAAAATAAACATTTTCAGTATCAGTAGGTTTTCGTGGCATTTGAGTAGCTATTAAACTAAACAGGTCACTAAATGGACATTTTCAACTGTAAGGACTGGAAAACCTTGAAGACAGGTTATCAGATTAAATTTGGGACATAAGTACACGTGTGCAAACATTTGGACTATTAAACCTTTATGCCTCTTTCTGAGGCTTCATTGTCTGGAGCTGCCATTCCTTGATTGAATCTCCGTGAGCACACACTATTCATTTAGCCATCCCACTTCCTCCTTCTACCCCAGCACCTAAATATTCCAATAAAAAAAGTGAAGAGAGCCTTGTGTGTGCTCTCCACCTAAAACACAGCTGCAGCTGAGAAAATACCCTTCTTTTTCATGTGTGCACTTTAATCACTCCAGCGAACTTCCCTCTCCTGCTTCCCCAGTGCAGTTATCCATAACCAAACTGGGATAAATTATAAATTCCAGGCTATATATTTAATTTACACACACACATGCCTGTGTAAAAGTGTTGGGTTTCTGTGTTAAGGTGGGCATTTTTTTATTTGGTCATCAATTACATTCTTGGATAAAAAGTTGATGACTCTTCCACAAGGGTTTTTTATTTGATTTATTGAATTAGATATAGGTGGAAGTTATTTGTATACATATTCCCCTTTAAGCTTATTTTTGCATATTTTTCATTAAATTAATGAATTGAAATTATACTAAGAAAGCGTAAAAACGATTGTGTATTATTTTATTATTAATTTGGTAGGGGAAGGGAAGATTTATGCAGTGGCTAGACTTGAGAAAATAAAAAAAATTCAAAGATTAAATTAATTTAAGGGCAAGGACTATTATAGTCCTTATGTGCCTTGGGGCTTTTTCCCAGACAAGAGGGGGAAGCACAGAGTAGTGGAATGCTGCTCCTGACTTTAGCAGAGGTGTTAGATAGCACAGACCCAGTTTGAAATCTGTCATTAAATTCTTTTGTTGGTATTCCTTTGGCAATTTGAGTTTCCAAGATCAGAACTGGAGGAGACTGTGACATGTGAGTGTGAAGATTCAAGTCTGATATGGCTCTTATTTTTATGAAGTAATGGTTTGTTCCCACTCATTATTTTGGTTTCAGTTTCATCAGAAGAGTTCATCCCTGGATTTCTGTTGGTGCCAAACTGCTTGCTAGGTTTATTAAATCTGCTCAGAATCCTTCATCATTTCTTCCTTGACCACTTCTAGGAGAAGGGGAATAATATTTCTGGGAGCCTAAATCAGAAGTGTTTGTGGGTTACTTCTGAGTGCAATCCCATTTTGAAAGCAAGGCTTCTGGAAAATTGCAGAGGGCTGGAGAGCGATCTCAAACTGACACACAGATGGATGTAAATTTAATTTGCAAATTGTTTTTGCTGATTTTGTTCTGGTTCACATTTTGTCCACAAGTTCTCACCATCATTTGTTGCAATTTCAGTGAGAATTAGTACTTTTTTTTCTGACTTTCCAGAAAATTGCTGGGTTGTTTTTTTTTTCCCCTTTTACCAGAAGGTAAATGCATGGCAATAAATTTAAAGCTCTGAAAAGTGTTTATGTGTAGAAGAGGAAAAGGAGGGAGGTTTGGCTTTTTTTGAAGGTGAATTTAGTGAGGTGAAGCTTGATCAGCCTTGGCAGCTCTGGAAATGGATGTCTCCTATCTTGCCTTAGGAGTGCACACAATAAGAGTGCAAATGTCATAATCTTCCTTGGTGTTTTGAGGGACCACCTGTAGAGCTGTGGTGTTTGTGGTGTTTGTTTCCTGGACTTTTTGGTCTTTGGCCTGTCTGAGACTGCCAACAAATGTGTTAATGGCTGTGGTTTTGGTAACATGGATACCTGTCCAGGACAAAATGAACTGTGATTAGTAATTAATGTCAAATTTGTTGAAGATGTAAGTTCCTTCTTTTCCTCCTTCCAGTCAACATTTATTTTTCCTTTCCATGAACTGTGCAACCTTATTGACTTCATATTGACTTTTCTGGACATAACCAAGATGGGTTCTGGGAATAAAATACCCTCAGGCCAGATGTAGTTTTAATTTCAGCTTTTAAAAGATGCCGCAGAGGATAATCAAGGAAAGGTTATCTAGGAAAGGGCCCTTCCTAGAAGGAAAACCTAAGGAAAATGTAATCTAATCTTCCAAGGAAAATCTAAGAAATTTTTCTTCCTTGTCACTTCTCTGCTTGTCTCCTTTCTACACAACTTTTCACCTGAAGCAATTGTAATATGCAGGTCCATGAAAATGATTCTTCCGCTATCATAAACAAAACTCTGCTTCCTTTAGTGGAAATTAGAGATTCCTGAGAAGAAAAACAAAATGCTAGAGTGATGATACCAGGAACCTTCTAAACACATTTTAATAAGTGAGAGAGTATTTTGCAAGATTCCAGAATTGCAAGAATTCCTTTCCTTTGCAGATTGTTCTTAGGATTTGATTTGACTATTACACTTGAATAAATATTTCTAGTTAGACTGTAGACAGAATGCAAATCTAGAATTAGTTGTAGATGCTCTAGATAATGCATGTACTAAAGAATAACACTTGGGGCGTTAATTTGCTGTGTATTTTCTTGTGCTTCTGCCTTAAAAATAGCTGTAAGGTTTCTTAGTTTTGTAATCTTTGGTTTATTTAGGCTGAAAGTGCCATGCAAAAAACAAGACTGCACATTTTCTTGGTTCTCATTCCAGGCAAAACAAGAAGGCAGAAGTGAACACAGAAATGTTAACCTAACTTTGCTAAAAATCCAAATTGACATGAATTTTTGCGTATTAGAGTTTTTTCCTTTTTTTTTTTTTTCAGTTTTGAAATATTTTGGTCTCTCTTGAGCCATTCAGAATGTCAGTTGTAAAATCAAGTTGGTATTGTCATTCAGTGAAAATTGTGATTTAAGTGTGTTTTGCCTTTTGGGTGCTTTAGAATCCCCCAGGTGCAGATTGCAAGCACGTTAAAATGAAACATTTTCCAAAGCTGTAACTCATGTAGTAGGTGTTTGGTGACTCTGAATTACTGGGTACAGTTTGGGTTGGAACAAAGCCTGGAAGCTGTGTTTGGGTTGTGCTACCACTCTGCAACAGAGAGGAAAACAAGCAAGGGGGTAACAAAGATCTCAATAAATCTGCCCACACTGTGATCTTTGCTAATCTGCTTTCTTTAGAAGTATTTCAAAGTACACCTATCCTTGACCGTGCACAAGTGCTTCACAATGCTGTGAGTTAAAATATTGATAATTCATTTATTTACATGCTGGATATACAGCTCCCATCTGTCACCAATCCTTATGGGTAATTTTATCTTCCCAGATATCAACTGGGAATATTATACAGAGGACTCAAACAGGTCCAGGAGATTTCTGAGTGTGTTGAAGATAACTTCTTGGCACAAGTGATCAACTGGGAAAGGTGTCCTGGACTTGTTTATGAGGGACTTGTGGGCAAAGTGATGGCTGGTGGTTGTGTCTTGGTGACCTTGAAGGAGCCGAGTTTCAAAAGTTGGAGATAGAAGAAAAACTGTCAGCAAAATTTGGAGCCTGGTTTAGTGGAGAGCAGTAGAGGCTGGTTAGTAAAGTCTCTTGGGAATCTGCTTTTGCAGGTACTGGGGACTCTGAATGCTGGTCACCTTCTCAGGGCCATCTCCTAGGAGCACAGGAGCAGGCAATTGCAAAGGGTTGGAAGTCAAGCAAAGCCGGCCATAAGAGAGCAGGGATCTTCTAGAATTTAGGGAGGAAAGGGGAGTATATGGGAAGCTGGGTGACACGGGAGGAGATTCTGTCCCCAAGGTGAGGAGGAAATTGATGCAGCCAAAGCTCAGTTGGAGTTCAAGCAGGCCAGCACTGGAAAGGACAATAAAAGGGACTTTTACAAATACGTTCATAGCAAAAGGGGAATCAGAAATACCACTGGGCCATGGCTTGACAAGATTGGTCACCTCAAAAATAACCATAGGACATTTAATGTCCTCTGCACCTCTGCCTTCAACAACAATGGGCTCTGGGAAGTCTGGAGTTCTGTTGGAAAACTGTGATATGAGGGGATGATAAAATCTCAGTGCACCCTGAGTTTGTTTGAAACTTACTGCTACAGCTGGATGTGCATAAACCATGGGGCTTGGTGGGATTCATCTCAGGATACTGAAAGACCTTGCAGATGTCACTGTGGACCTCACTCCAGTTATTTTACTCAAATTTATCCATAGGTGACTAAAGAAAGTCAGAAAATGTGGGGTTTTTTTTTATTTCAGCAAGGGTCTTGGTCCTGTCTGTCACTGAGTCCTTCTGGATAAACGCTCCAGTACACAACTCAACAAGCCCATGGTCCAAGGGATGAGCAATTGGCTCAAAGAGTTGCAGTAAACACCAGCCTGGCACTCAGTCACTGGGGGGACCAAAGGGCTCAATTTTACAGCCAGTACTCTCCAATAATTTTTTAAAAATTATCTAGAATCAGAAATCAAATGCACCTTAAATTAGTTTGACAGTGATACTAGGCTGGGGAGAGTTGTGAACTCCCCCAGGGTACAGAGAGATCTGGATAGACCAGAGAGCTGGGCAGTCAGTATGAAAATGTACAAAAGCAAGAGCTTTACTCTCCCCCTGAGACAGGCCCATCCTGGTCATTGTCCTAGTTTGGAGGACAGGTGCCTGCTGAGAAAGGCAGGAGCTTCTCTTTGAAATGGAGAATGTAAACCCCCTCCCTCCAAATTATTATAATTTTGAGATCAAGGGGCTTTCAGGCAAAGATATGGGAATTAGGAATAACAGTTCTTTACTAGGGAAATTAAAATAGAAATACAGTACTACAAAGAAACAAACTCCAAACCCTGACAAAGTCAGAGTACAACCTGACACCCCGTCAGGCAGGGTGTTGGCAGCAGTCCCATTAAATGGTGGCTGCATCCTCCTGCAGTGACAGATGTGGTTCAGTTGGAGCAGTGCTCCTGTACAAGGTGCAGTTTCCCTCCGGAGCTCCAGTGGTGATGTGGAGAAATCCGGTTTTCCTCTGGAGTCCAGTGGAGAAAGGGGCTCCCTTAGTGTCCCAAAACCTCTGTTTTTATCTTGGTAAGAAATGTTGGGCTCTTCCCCCTGGCTGGAGCAACTTCCAATGGGATGCAGTAATTTTATCAGTCCCACAGTGGGACTCAATGGGCCATTAGCAGAAAATGACTGGCTGGAGGAAGGATGGGTTGTGAAAAGATAAAGAACAATGCCCTGCCTGGTTTCAATGGATGGCCCATTAGCAGAATATCTCCCACAGAGATAAGGATCACTGCCCCCACCCTCAACAGATGGTGATAGAATAGATACCTTTTATCACACTCTGTATTGTAACCCAAGACAGTTATATATACAAGCTGTGGGACAGGCGGCTGGAGAGCAGCCCTGCACAAAGAGATCTGGGGTTTTGATGCAAGGTCAGTGTCAGTCACCAGTGTGTCCTGGCAGCCAGGGGGGTCACTTGTGTCCTGGGGTGCCCAGGCATGGAGGGAGGGTATTGCCCCACCCTGCTGTGCACTGGTGCAGCCCCATCTCGAGTCCTGGGGGCAGTTTTGGCTGTCTCAAAAGGACAAGGGCATCAGAACATGAGAGTGTGTCCAGAAGCGGGCAACCAAGGTGGGGAAAGCCCTGGAGGGCAAGGAAGTGTCAGAACAAAAGAAGAATAATATGGAGCTTGAACCATCTTTTTATTCATGCAAATCACATTCAGAAACTGATTATCTCTCCCTTTTATTTACTGCCTGGCAAATGCTTACAAAAAGCAAACAGATTAGGCTGTTAAAATATTTTTTATTGCATCGTCTATCCCAACAAGCCCATTTGTATTAGTCCTATGAATAAATTAGATGTGCAAACTGTACTTATAATGAAAAAACTCGACTCTGATCTCTTCTGCTTTTCACTCTGTTAGGAAATAGTTCTGGTGGTGTTTTTTGGTGCTGAGTACCTGGTCCGGCTGTGGTCTGCAGGCTGCAGGAGCAAATATGTTGGCTTCCAGGGAAGGATCCGGTTTGCCAGGAAGCCAATATCCATCATTGGTATGTGTTAAACTCTTTTGCAATCCTCCTGCTTGTTGTACATAAACATGCCAACTTCTGGAGGGGCCTTATTGCAGTCCTGAGCTACGCCTATGCCTCAAGCATTTATGTGCTTTGTGATTTCTCTTCTTTTGGCTTGCTAGAGATGAACACTTAAAATATAGCTAAAGCAGACATCAGCCTTCACTGTAAAGTGAAGAAATGACTAAACCTTGGATAATTGACAAGATTTTGAGCACAAAATCCTTCCCTGGGTACAAACAAATTCTTCATCTGCTTCTAGAGCGGGTCTAGTTTTATGATGTAACCCATGAGGCCTGTAAGGAATTTTTTTACTCCTCATTGCATTCTTGATTTCTCTCTCAATCAATAAGTGCTCTTAGGGGTGGGTATATTAGAGAAAATGATAGTCTCATTGAACTGTGGTTTCAAGGGGCTATCTCTGCTGGTGTTTTGCTACTACCACAGCAAATATTCATGTTTGTATTGGAGGCCATGGGTTTTTGTTGAGAAAAGCCACAGCTGGTTGTACTCTCACAAGTATCAGTACCTTTGAAATTCCCCTAAGGATATAATACATTGGAAATCAAAATTTGCTTTTCCACATCAAATGCAGATGGAACAGTGCCTACACTGACAGAACAAGCTAAACTTGGGAAATACCTTTGCTGTGAATGATTGAAACCTACTGACTCATCCTATCATTTTCAAATCAACATGAATAAAATACAAATGCTGGAACAAGAAATTAAAGGATTAGAACAGAAAATAAACATAACACATTCATTTCATTTCTTTATTAATACAAAATACTTTAATTTAAAATCAGAAAAAAATCCACTGACATTTCTTTGAAATAGATTTCTTCTATGAGTTTTTGTTCCCTCTAAAATTTGGATTAGTTCTTAGAAAGTTCAACATGGAAAATCCCAGGCTGAGGCAGAAGGAATATTCTGGGACACACAGGCTCAGTAAAAAAGACAGGAGGTGGGTTCTGATCCAAAGGTCTGGGAGAGGAAGGTTTAAAGAGACTGACAAGCAACCAGGAGCTTGAAGGGAAATCAGCAGGGGCTGAAAATATGTGAGATTGAAAGGTGGTAGTGAAAGGGCAGGGTATGGGGAAGGCCTAGGCTGTAAAATAAAGCTGTTTGGACCAGTAAACTAGGATTAATAAGGGAAGTCTAAGCACTGGAAACTGGGATGAAAATTAGTAAGAGGGGAGAAGCAGGGATAAAAGAATAGGTTTGGAGAAAAAGAAAGAAAAAGAAATATCTCTACCATGAAGAACACTTTATTGAAGAAAAGTAGAAAGTATAAATGAAAAAATCTATTTTATTCTCACTACTTGGTTGAATTCATTTTCTAAGCATCAGTCTTTTCCACCTTTAGTGCCTGTCATCAGATGGATATATGTGTGTCTGACAATTTAGTAAGGACATGATGCACCATTTGCTAAAGGGCAAAGATCTGTGTTATGATGTGATGGGAAGAAAAAACCACCCTAAATTCCAATGTTTACAAATATATGTTCACACACTTACATGATACAGGAGCAGCATTAAAAACTTGTAAAGACAGGCATTCAAAAGCTAAGATTAATCCTGAAAGGAAGCTCTTTCTGTAGCCTCCTCCCTCTCTTTATTCATTTTTATGGTAATTTTAATTTTCATTTATTTTCATTTTCATTCATGCACAGTTAGTGTAGTACAGTCTTTAAACTGACTGTGTGCTTTCCCTTGAAGAGGAATCCAGCTTTTACAGCAAAAATCAGACTGATACTGAAATTAATTCAACTCAGTGAACGATGCTGCTGGTTGTAGAACTTCTGCAATATTTGTTGCAGCAATTACATGGGAGTGAATGAGGCAGGGTAACCTTTAAAAGGAGAGGAAAAAACAAGTTAACCTTGCTGAAGGAAGCTGTTGTTGGTGCTCAGGTTGGATCCTATCCTGCCTCTTGCCCAGGCATCCCATGGAAAGTGGGTTAAATCAGTTTTCACAAGGAAGCCTCGTTTTCTGGACGTCCAAGGGCAGACTTTGAAGTTGGGTTGCAGAGGATCTGAGCCCTCACAGCACAGTGAAATCAGCAGGGCTGGTGTTTTGAAGTGCTGCATAATGTTAAGTGCTCTGAAGAATTAAGTACTGCCTGTTTCAAACTGGCAAAGGAAAGTTTACCAAAGCTTTTCCTCATTCTGCCTCCATTTGCTACTCATTTATAATGCTATCCTTTCTTTTTTTTTGGTTAGAATTGGAAAGGGAAGCATTTAGATGCTCTAAAGAGGTTAGCTACAGAAATGTCTGTGAGGAAATTTTTAAAAAAATCTTCTCAGAATAATGTTACAGCAAGGTTCAATAATTAAAAGAAATGGACATGCTCAATGAACTGCGATGAGGGAAAATAAGGGACTGTGGCACTGTGAACTCAATCTGTCATTTGCATTGTATGAAGCTGGAACTGTGTAAACTGCAGAGCTGTAGAAACCAAAAAAAAAGGAACTCTGGAAACAATTATTTTTTTCATACAAATAAAGACAGTATCACAAAGTAAACTAACAATTCTGATTTTTTTTTAGCCAGCCTTTGTTCCGACAATTCCCTTAGGTTTGAAAGCTTGGCTTTACAGCTTTGATACAACTTTCAAACTAAGTGTATGTGTGCATGATACTTGACTTCATGGATTTCATTATTGCATGATGCAGACCCTTGCATTTCCTCTTAGATCAGAAGCCTTGAGCCAAAATATGGATTTATTTCTAGGGTGCACAAACGGCTTTGCGTTTTTTGTGGCAAGCTGCGTGATCCATCAGGTTCTTTGAAACTTCTGTTACTGAATTCATCCTGGAAGAAACCGTAGCCACTGGGGTTTTGATGTGAAACTATTACAAACACTTAATATGCTCACCAAATTTCTCTTTTTGAAGTGCTTTCCTTAGTCTGTGTTTGTTGTGTTTTTCAGTGCTGAGATTAAGAAAAAAACAAACGTTCTTCTTTTGATTGGTTTTTTTTTTGTTTGTTTTTAACAGATCTGATTGTGGTAGTAGCCTCAATTATTGTTCTGAGCATAGGATCGAATGGGCAGGTGTTTGCCACCTCTGCAATAAGGTATGTTCTGTCACTGCAGCTCTTCACTGCCACAGAGGTGTTTAGATGTGTATTGATTGCCTCATTCCCAATTTAGCTGCATATCTGATTTTCCTAATACAGGGAAAGTTACCCTAGTGAAGCACTGAGCAGTAGAGGACTGGCTGGGAAAGGAGTGCGGGAACAAGGAAAATGAAAAATTGTGGGAATGCTGAAGCCAAGTGGAAAAAATGAAATGTTGTGTCCTGTTTAAAACATCAAACAACTGTTTCTCTGAGAAAAGAGAGAATTACAGAGCATGGGTTTATTTAAGAAGTAATACAGACAGCACTTCACTCGGTGCTCTTTGAGTATGAGTAATTACTTTGTTTAAAGAATAATTATGCTTTGGTGGATTTGTTTGGCACGAGTAACTCACACCGCACATGAACCAGAAACATTTGATGTCTACAGTGTTTGTACAGCTTGCATCAAGTACTGCAGGCTTGTTTTGGGAGGTGAAGTGGGTAAACAGAAGAATGATAAGCAGTAGGTGTACTTCCCACTCCTAACCTAACTTCCAAGATGTGCTGTATGTTCTATCACAACTCTGCTTGCCAGTACACTGGAATCACTGGGAAGTGGGAATGTGCAGTGCTGTCTAAACTACTGTGTAGGCAAACACTGGGGGGAACTACCTGTACTGAGTGTTTTTAAGGTAACTCTTACTGTAGAACGTTCAGCCTTACCTGACGGTAAAGACTCCACCCAGGCAGCAGGAATATCAGGTCCTATAGGAAAAGGGGAAGGTGCACATGAAAATTCCTAGGGTTGGGGGTTTCTAGTTTATCTAGAAGCATAGGAAAGACTTCAGTGAAAAGGCCCTGTGTGTTTCTGTGTGATCCTAATGGGTTTTGGGCTCAGTGCAGCCTTTCCCAGTGATAAGTCCAGAGTCACTGTGCTCTCTGACACAGAACCTTAACCCACATCCCTCCAGTGTTATTGCCCTACTGAAAAGCCAGCAGGGTCAGGCAAGTCTGAATTAAAAATCAAAACTCATATCCACGAGAAACATGTTGAAGGTTGCTAAAAAGAGCCAAAAATACTTCTAGTGAAAAATTTTCAGGTAGATGAATTTAGTGTTCATTCTTTCCCACTCTTCACTGGTTTGTTTCAGGGATAATACAGTAAGATGACTGTAGGCAAACAAAATTCATTGCAAAAGAGCAACTTAATGAAATATTTTTTATGGAATAAAATTATCCTGAAAAATCATATTGATAATTATTTTTATTTAGTTGAAACATTTGGAGTTTATAATTGATTTAGTTATTCTCCTAAAAACACATAGGGCTCCATTTTTTTCAGTTATATCAGATAGATTTAAATAACTTACACAACAAGGATTCCAGTAATGCCATGTTCAATTCATATTTTGCTTTTGGCAAATAGAGAGAAAAGTTTGCTCACATGTATGCTAGCAAAGCTTGAAGCATTGGTTTTCCTTGGAAAGGAGGCATTTAAAGATTGAAATAATCTAAATTATACAGCTTTCCCCTGATTTTTTTTTGTTTTCCCACTAAATAATTGTCTTCATAGTCAGTATTTCTGAATAAATTTGACTATAATGAAATGTGATCTAAACACAGAGATGCCTCAAGCCTGAGATGCCACCCCAGGCAGGGGCAGTGGTATCACAAGTTCTTGAACATAGCAGTGTGTTAGTGGACATAATCCATTTTGGGTGGATAAGGCAGCATTATCATCAAGCACTTTTATGCATTTATTATATTTATTTTAATGTTTCACTTTCCTTGCAGGGGCATCCGCTTCCTCCAGATCCTTCGGATGCTTCATGTTGACCGCCAGGGAGGCACCTGGAGGCTCCTGGGGTCAGTGGTTTTCATCCATCGACAGGTACCCAGCCTTTAAACATCCCCTGCATTTTGTTAACCTCAGTGAAGTCTCTCTGTGGGCTTCAAACCATGGTCTGGTTTAAATGAACTGTTACATTGCAAGAGAAAAAAAATATTTTAAAAGTCCATTGTGTGTTTCTTTCTCCTTTTAATATTGGGGAGCTATTCTTTGCTATTCAGGGCAGTGGCTAACAGGGTATAAACAACAGTGTTTGGGTTTATTCATAAAGTCTTTGATGTTATCCCTCAATGTAATTTCTTAAATGCAGTTTTGTGGGCTCCCTTTCATATTGCAAGTACTCTCCATTATCTCCACAGAAGATGTGTTCTTAGCTTGGTTTTCCTGTGGGAAACCAAACACTAGCAGGAAAGCCTTGCTAGAAGAACTCAATTATTTAAATATTTATGTTTTGTTCTCCTTGAATAGACAGTTTTCTAATTTATTCTGTAAATAAAAAAATATTAATTGTTTTAGGAGGCTTTGTAAGAAAAGTTACTTTTGCATGGGTGTGGTCACAGAGGCAAAGCTGGCTATAAATAGGCGCATGTCTGCTAAAGCTTTGAAATAATTCTACTGGATGAAAGCTCATTAAGCAGGAAGAGTTTAAAACTTTTTCTGCAGACTTTAAAATATTTCTAATTGAAGGCTTCTTTTTAAGTCTTCATGAAATCTCATTTAGCTTTATCAATATAATAAAAACTTATATCTTTAGCCTTTAAGTCTTGCATCTCATGCTATGCTGTGGAGGGCTAATACTCTGCTATTAATCTCCACATCCCACGTGTAAGGGTGGTTAATTTGTTCTCACAACTGTGGATTTGTTCTCCACATGTTGAAAAACAGTTACAGATTTCCACACAGACATTTTTTAACTTTCTATTTAGAAAACTTTTTATGGGATAGAGAATGTGCTGCAAATCCAAGGAAATAATTTAATACTAAAAGTTAATTTTATTCGTTTTATTTTTGCCTCCAGTACAGTAGGAAGTTTTATGTCACAATGGCTGTGCAGAAGTGATGCACACCAAAGTGCTGTGGGATAAAGCCTCCTTTCATACTGTACAACAGGATGACTTTTAATGCTCCAAGTCTGTGTGGTCTTCATTTATTATGCTTGCATTGCCTGGGTATCTTGCTAGGGCAAAGCTGATATCCAAATAACTTTCTCAACATTTACTATCCTTACTGGCAGAGTTGTTTGAGAACATTTTTTCCCTGTGGGTGTTCAGAGTTTTAGTCAAGAATCAGGAAATACTATCTCCAAAATGCAACACTTAAATCTTACGTGTCGCAAGCATAAGAAAGTTCAATGATTTAAAAGGAAAAAAAAAATCCTTGGAGAAGTGAATTTATGAGTAAACGCACCTGAAGTTCTGCTTATCCAAAGAAGTGATTATGGTGATAAATAAAACTCCACAGATCTGTAGTACTTATCCAAGCAGATCACCCACTAACACATTAAGAAACAAAAATACCAAGCACAGAGTTCTGTATTGACATTGGACAAGTGTAGCTGAAACCCTAACACGGTACCAAACGGAAGGAAAAATGGAACCTTTATTCCTATCCAGCCTTTGAAAGAAATTTTTGTTCAAAAATAAAAAAAACAAAAACAAAAACACCTCAGCTGCTTTTTCTCCACAGGCAGAGTACAAAGTCCTCATCTATTTTTGGGGATTTTTTTGGCGTTTGATACTATTTCAGAAAAAAATGGGCCTCTAAACCCTTAAGCAATGTGAGAAAATAAACTCACATCTTGGTGCCCTGTGAAAATAGCAAGCACTTGTACCTCCCTGGGCCCAGAAGACCTTAGTAAAGTTGTCACCAATGACTTCCATCTGTTTTGGAATTTTACATATAGCTCAATTAGCTCACTCAGGCCCAGTTTGGCTGGGATGCTCTTCTATTTTCAGCAGGCTGAGCTTATATACGAGCATTTCTTGCCAAAGGCAACAAAACATGAGTCAATATCCCATGTGGTGGTGGAAAGCCATGGACAAATCCTGCAGCTTGCTGAAAAACAGAGTTAGCCCCTCAAGCTCCAGCTTGCGAGCCTTGAGGTTGGTTTTACTCCTTCCTCACCTCGCTTTGTGAGGTCTTCCACTGCTCTTAAGACAGGATGGATTCTTATATTTTTTCCAAGTGTTGACCATTGTATTGTGTGGTCCTTATTTTAACTGAAAATGGAGATATAGATGAGTTTTAAAAAATGTGCTGACTCAACTCTGTCAATATTCAAATTTACACGCGTATTTCTTGTTGTTTCCACTCTGTGTGTGCATCTGAAAGTGCAAAGAGCCCTTTGTTTTAGGCAACACTCTTTATTCTTAAGCTCTTACCTAATAAAGCCCACATACCTTTGTAGTTTTAAGGCCTGATGCCTGCAGAATACTCTTTGTTTTGTGATCATGCCTCATGAAGCATGTGTTATTTGAAAAGATTCTGACTCTCCCTTAAATTAAGTATGCATGAGATTGCTACCACTGTTCTTAATAGTCTCTCTATACACATGAAACATGGATTGGTGACATTTAGAGTAAGTCCAAGGCAGTTGCATTTTCATCTGGCCTTTACTTAAAAAGAATTCCATCTCTAGATGAATAGTACTGGAGCTGAGAGGTGCCAGTGGTGAAATAAACTCAGTAGTTCTGTTGATATTTCAGCTACTTTGAAAGGATTTCGTAAGACTCTGCTATTTTCCTGCCTGCCTGCTTCCCAAAAAGCCATCACTTAAACCAGAATTATTGCAATTATCATCCACAGTCAATTGTATGCATTAACACAAGGAGCTTTTCAAAGCAAATCATATCTACAAGTACACAGTGCTCCATTATCATGAGATAAAGGTGAGAAAATAAAGATGACCAGCAGAGGAACTGCTGAAACCCCTGGGTTTATTTCCTTTTTCAGCTGCCTTGTTTAGCAAACAGACTTGCAGAAAGTTAAGGCTTAGATTAAAAGACTTGGCCATGGGCAAGATGAAATACTATCAAAATTCATTATTTACGTCATCATTAAATGGTTAGAGGAAAAATATCCATTTTTCTAATGCCAAGACTAGTTAAAGATTTATTGAACCCAGATTTTAATTAGTGCTGTAGGAGAAGGAAGAATATTTATATTTCCTGCTGCTGAATGTTGGTACTTGATATGAGGGCTACCTTTCCCCAGACAGCTCTTACAAGGAAATGAAAACAAAGAAAGAAAAAAGAAAATCTGAGGGAAGTTTGATGATAAAATCAAATCTTCCCTTAAAAACAGTTTGAGAAACATGGGTAGAGTATTACAGGAATCTGTGAAACCCTACTTTAAAAGTAGGGGCAATGCTTCCTACTCAGGTTTTAATTTTAAATGTATCATAGGGCTTTATTTTAATTTCCTTATTGTCTGGGATCCAAGGAGAGAGAAATGACTGTCAAGCCCAAAGTGATGGCTTTTCCAACTATTTAGCCTGATATGAATAAAATCCAAGTCAATGTTTTAGCTGTTTTAGTGGAGGCAAATTTCATACCTGAAATATACCATACTAATTTTTCTACTGTGATGCAAAAACCCCACAGATATTTTCAAAGTTTTATAATGATAGTATATAAATATATATATATAGGATGAATACCTCATATGCTTGTTTGCTTTCTCTTTTAATAGGAACTCGTAACCACGCTGTACATTGGATTCTTGGGATTAATTTTTTCATCCTACTTCGTTTATCTTGCTGAGAAGGATGCAGTTGATGAGGATGGAAAGACAGGTTTCTCCAATTATGCTGATGCCCTTTGGTGGGGTGTGGTAAGTCCTCAAAATAAAATGTGTGTGCAAACAGGGCTCAGGATTTTCTATTCAAGTTGTGGTCTTTTCAGAAAAATCTGGCATTTCTTTCTTTGCAGAATGTATTTCTGTAGGGAAGCTGGCAATCTCTTCAGAGGGATATAAGAAAGAATATAAGAAATACAATTAAATTATTGGGGTATTAAATTTTATTGGGAAAGCAGGTTTGCAAGTTCTTAGCAAAGGACACTGAATCCTTACAGATGTGAAAATTCCACATCTCAAAAAAATAAAAATCCCCTTGAAAACCTGTATCACTTTCTTCAAACTCTACTAAATTATCTGCAAAAGGTGCATAACTTCAAAGCATATTCTGTATGTGAAAGTTGGGTTAATTACTCTATGTTTTAAAAATCTTTCTGTGTAAAACTCACTCTCTCAGTAATATTTCAGATCTTGATGTGGGCTATAGGTTCCTGTTTTTTATCTTTAACTAGGTGATGCATAAGTCTTTACTTCAATGAAATACACAGAATTTAGACTGTATTGCATGCAGCCTGAGTCACCACTCAGTAAGCGGTTCACTATAAAAATATTTTAAACATTAAATTCCTGTCACTAGGTTGTCAATTATTCATTTCATCTGCAGAGTATCACCTATGTCTGTGCTAAACAGCACAAACCCAGAAGAATCTTGTGAAAAAAGAAAAAGCCACTCAATGGCCAAATGGGCCTGATGATCTAAGGTGCAGGGAAGCAATGAAACCATGAACCAACCCACAGAGCTACCACTTGTTAAAGTCCTCAATGGGATAACATTTTAAGAATATGAAACCTCATGGTTATAGATGTGAAGCAACCTTTAGCTAGTGGAGGAAAATAAAGAGTGTCTCAGAGACACATAATCAGTACTCTTATTCTCACTTACTCTTCCATTATTTGAGCAGTTCACCTCAAACACTAGTGGATCACTTTTAGGATCCAGTTCTATCCATGTATATTCACGTATGAATAATTTCTGCACGTGATAAAAATTCCATGTGGACCCAGTATATTCTTCCTATATTTCCTTGTTTACTTTTAATTTTTGTTTTTTAGCTCTAGTTTTCCATAGTTGCTTCATTAGTTGCATTGAATATTTAGATATGAATTAGAAATACTTCTAATCACTGTAAGATATTGCATTGATATGAGTAAAGAGTTAAAAAAAAAGTTTAAAAAGTCAGTGTGTGTTTCTGCAAGAATATTTTGAACTTTGGGAAATTAAAAGGAGTTATGAAGGCCATCAGAGAAGTTTAAAATGAAGTTGTTGAGATAGATGAGATCTGGGTTTCAAAGTGTGTGGATGGGACATGCAAAGTGTTCAGTAGGTTTTGTTATTTTCCAAAACTTGACTTGCTTTGTGTAGCAGCAAGATAAAATCAGCTCCTCTTTCTCTGGCTGTGTGAGGAACACTGTTCAAATTGTTGTTTAAGCTTTTCAGGCATCTAGGCCTCCTCAGCATTTAGTGAGTCATGGTGCAGGTGCAGTTCACAGCTGGGAATAGTAACAAAGGACAAAGTGAATCAGTTTCTTCTTCTTTTCAAATCTCCTGGAACATAGAAACACAGATGTGGAGTTACTAGGGAGTGAAATTTGATTTTCACTTTTGCCTTTCAAAACTGAGTCATTGGAAAAAAAATCTTGGTAGCAAGTATTTGAAAGTCTTGTGTGTCTGACAAAAACCACAGAGTGTATTATGGGGAACATTTTGCTTTGGGGAGAAAGCGCAAGCTTGCTGAACTTGATACAAATGACCTGAAAGGTTTAAATATGGGAAAAAGAGAAAATAAAGAATGAACTAGACTTGGAATTAATTGCTAGCTACGTTCACCTGCTTCAGTTAAATGCAAGGTTTTTTCTCCTAGATTTGGCAGGCAAACAGGTTAAACTGCAAAGACATGTCAAAGACTCGTGTTTCACACCAAGCCATTCTCAGAAGTTGTAGCATGTAGGGCACAGGTAAAAGCACTTCCAGCAGCACGGTCAATCTGCTAGAATTGCAACCGTATCACAGCAGTTGCTCTGTCCCTTTTGGGTAAGAGGAGCACATAGGAGGCTTCTCTTCTGTTGGCCCTCCCTGATTGCCTCTTGCTGCTGGGAATGCTTATTTGCCTTGCTGCACACTCAGCTATTCTGTACCACTGGACTGGAGTTGAATACTTGCTCCAGTAAATTGGTGTTAACTGGCACAGGTACTTGGGACCAACTGCTCAGAATTTCCAGCAGTAAATTTCCATGCCAGAGGTAGCAGTTTGCATCCCTTTATATTTAGTGTGGTTTTTGAGGTGTGCAATTCTGACTCCTCACACCTGAGGACACCTGCCTGTCTTAAAACATCTGAGCAGTCCTGTTGGTGTCTACTAAATCAGAGTTCTGCCCTTTTTTAGGTGTACATGTGTGTGTTCAGAGCTTTGCTAGAGCCTGTGCACACCACTGGAATGTGCCATCATAAATCCCTGTCACAAGAGGTGTCGTTTTCCAGAACCCAGTTCTCCAACATTCTCTGCTCAGAAATACTGATAACTTTGTGATGTACAAGTAGGGAAAAAATTCTGCTGTGATTAAGAAAGCCAGAGAATTACATTATTTATAATCCTTTCCATGTATTCAATGTACTAATGAGATTACCAACAAGGAACCCTCGTAAGGTAGCCAGGGAAAAACTTTCTGAGACATATTCAGGCACCTGCAGGAGTCTGCCAGCCAAGTGCCTGCTGTGGGGGTGGAAAATTCATCTTTTCTGTGGTAACAGCTTTCATACTGTCTTCCATAGTAACACTAAGGCAGCTCTAACTGCATTGCTACAGTTTGGTTTTAAGTCCTGGTGCTGGAGAACTTAGAAAGAAACCTAACCAAAACCACCCACAAAAAACCAAACCACCCACAAAACCCAAGAAGCCTTTCATAAGAAAAAAGGGCGGAAAAGAAAGGAAAAATCAGAGTCTTTGAGGGGTCATCTGGGTACACTGAGGAGCTGAAGTGCTGTTAAAGAAACAGAGCTTTAACTTCCTCCACTGCCCAGAAACATAAACTGCATTTCAAAGTGGAATTTTGGGCGGTCTAAATTAATTTTGGGGACTGGCAAACTCAAAGTGTTTGTCCTGCTGGTAGCACACAGCAGAGCTCCTGAGTCACTTGACCAGCCACATTAAATCTGGACAAACACCTGGCAAGGCAGAACTCCTGCTGAGAGCAGTTTGCAGTTCAAAAGAACAATATTCATTCAAGGATATAGCTGCTACAAAGTGGTCTACATCAAGTGGAAAATTCATGATGAATAAACACAAATATAACTATTTTTTTGGAAGTTGGAAAAACTAGGTTTGGTAGTAGTTGGTAATTTTTTCCCTGCAGATCTTTCTTCCAGCTCTGAGAGTAAGAGGAAACATATTCTTCCCATGCCTTTATTGCTTGATAGTTTCTTCTGAGAAGACTATTTTTGCATAACATTGAAGCATTTGTCAGCAAATTTTTCCATAAAAGGCAGCCTCTTTATAGTCAGTGTAAATTTACATATTCTTTTAAGTCTGTTTTGGCTGTGTTTCTGCTACCATTCAAGGCGAAGTGAAGGGAGGGGGACTAGGTTTGGGGCTGGTACATCCAAATAAAAGTACATTTTTTCTATTTACAGTTCTCCCCTGTGGTTAGTATTGATGACAGAGCTCTTCTGTTCCTCACCAGAAGGTTTTTATGTCTCAGGGGTCCGAGCCATGTTTCTCACACCATTTTATGGCAGCATCAGAACTCTGAGGATGCTGAAAACCCAACTCCCCCATGGCCCAGGGTCTCTATTTTAGACCATGGTCTGTGAGTCTTATCCTGCTGTGACCATGGTGCTGAGCCCCTGTCAGGTGTGATTCCCATGGATTGCTGTGGGTTCCTGCTTTGGGACCAGCTGATTATCCCCTTCCAATGGGCAGCAGGGGCTCCTTGTTACATCACAACCCTTTCTGATGGACCAGCCTCCTGGACCCTCTCTTCCCCCCGCACCTGACCTCTGGCTCATAATGGATTCTCATTCATCCTGCTGGAGCTCTTCAGGAATAGTCCCAAACCTCTGTCCCACTCAGGTCCTCCTGCCTCTGGGGCTTTTCAGGGCTGCCCTGCCACCTCCACAGCAAGTCCTTGTAGAGCCAAGTCCTTGCAGGTCCCAGACCTGATGACCCTGACCAGCATGACCCCATGGTGATGCTCCATGCACACGAGGGGCGATATTTCAACACAGGAGAGATGAGCTGTAGCTCAACTGCAGCTGTGTCTAGGTATGGACTCTCTTAATCCTGATTCCCAACCCATGGGATGATGCCCTGCTGTTGTCTCCTCCCTGTGGCCTCATGCGCTGACCTAATCCTTGACCTTGATCCTAATCCTGACGTGTGGCTGCTGTTAGAGCCAGCTCATTGTGCTACTGCATTAGAGTCCAGACTCTGGGGTGGACCTGGCTGCACTTTCTGCTTCTGTTTGGCTTGAAAGGTACTGGGTCCTGCCTAGAGAGGTGCTGCCCTGCTGGCTCTGTTGTCTCCTTTGACTGTGGGCCCCTTCTCCCATAGGGAGTACCTGGCCCTGATAAGCAATGGTCAGATCCAAATCTAAGCACCTCATGTCTTAAACACAGTTCTGAGTAGCCAGGTCCTGTATTTGTGAGGGAGGAAGAAAGCTAAGCACAGGCCTCAGCTGTGTTTAGGTCTAGATGCACTGGCAGATAATACATTAACACATCCTGGAATGGTTGTGTGTTCCTCCTCTTGCCACGAGGATTCAGCTGGGATGGGTTAGTTCTGTCCCTTTTCACTCCTGTCAGCACAGGTTTCCTTATCCCAAATCCACACACTTTTGATTCACATCTGTCTCCTGATACTTCACTAATTACTTTTCCCTTTCATTTTGTTTCCCCATACTTTTTGGAGAAAAAAGCACTAAAGCAGTGTTTGTTCCTGGTGTAGGTAACAGTCACAACAATTGGCTACGGCGACAAAGTTCCCCAGACATGGATTGGGAAGGCAATAGCTTCGTGCTTCTCAGTATTTGCCATCTCCTTCTTTGCCCTGCCAGCCGTAAGTACAACTTGAATCTCTTCATTAAAGGTGTGTCCCCTGTGAATGCCTCTGGCTTCTGTAACCTGTGTGGATCACAGCAATAACCACATGCTGTTTATTGAAGTTACACAATTCCACTGTTGATCTGCTCAATTTCAGATTTATTTGTTGGGATAAATAGAACTCTGACAGTGTATACATTTGAAAATTATTTTATAAGGTCTTTTATTAAATGTATGTTTATTCCAGGTGCAAAGTGTTTTATTTAGGTATGTGAAGCTACATACATGTCTGAGTAGTAATTTTGTTATGTTTAGGGTATTCTGGGGTCTGGTTTTGCCCTGAAAGTACAGCAGAAGCAACGTCAGAAGCATTTCAATCGACAAATCCCGGCTGCAGCTTCTCTAATTCAGGTAAGACCACAACAGTAAAATCCTAAAATACCTCAGAGTTTATTGGAGAGGGAATATGGCCTGGAAGTTCAAGTACTGAGAATCACCATTCCTAAATTTATTATAGATCTATAGCTTGTGTTTAGCCACTTGGTCACTTTGATCCACATCACTAAGTAGAGAAAATGAGATAATTGCCTCTCCCTTTCTGAAAGCTGCACTGTACCTGATATTCATAGATAGTGACAGTAACTGGATGCAGTGAGCATCTGTTGTGAAATACTAAAAACAAAATAAAAATATTCATTTAATATTTAATATTTATTTAATACATTAATGCTGTGAGAATATTTAGTTCATAACTTCCCTTTAATATTCTTTCATGTCCTGTGCATCTGCCAAATGCTAAGGTGATGAATGTGTGTACAAATACATGATAAAACACACCTGCTTTTAGAAAAATCTCCCAGCATAACATTCCATATGATAATATAATAAATTAAATAGCACAGTGCACAATCATTCAATGTAGCACAGTGCAGAAAAAAGAAAACACAGCATTCAGTGGGGGATTAATTTTATGAGGGTTGAGTTTGATTTATTTGGGGTTTTTTGCAGTGGGCAGAGTTTGATCCCAGCTCGTGGCAGGATCACTCCAAGAGCACACTGAATATCTCTGTGTGATGCTTGTGCATGTCCTGGTGCAAATTGCACCACCATGGTTGTGCTTTACTAGGAATGGTGTTTACCCGGACTAAGGGCTCTGTTGTCAGTGGGATTTGCTGCAAAATTCACCGTGCAGGAGCTCAGTGACTGCTCCTGCACTGAGGTTCTTTGGGTTTCTTTACAGACCCTGTGGCGCTGCTATGCAGCAGAGAAATCCTGCACCTCCACAGCCACCTGGAAGATCTATGTGACAGCTCCCGTGCAAAATCCCAAAAAGTCTCCAGCGCCATCTAGTCCCGGTCTGAGAAAGCAGGTGACAGCACTGGCAGGGCTGGCTCTCTGCTTGCTTTTCATTTTAAATGATAATTAACTTGCCAAAAGCCTTGTGAAGTGCCTGAGCACTTTGGACATCTGAAATACATTTATTTTCTTCCTGCCTCAACCCAATTAGTTTTGTTTTCCCGAAAATATTCCTGAGGAAAGAATATCTCCTAGCTTAATTTATCTTGTTGATCAGACAGGTACCAACTCTCTGTTTTTTATTCCTCTTGGAGTCTCCTACTTTCTCAAAGCACAAGGCAATGGTGCCACTTTCCCATTCTGCATTCATTTTTCAAAGTAGTTCATACCGGAAGAAGGAGAAAGCCAGTTTAAAAATTTATGTTATTTAACACGTGGCTGGCAGCAGCTACTCTTCTCTGAAGTATTCCATGCTGCTTTTATTTCTTTAGAAATCAGTGCCTGGGCTGTGGGTGAAGGGAAGTGGAACAGTGTTTGCCTACAAAGGTGGAATTGCCCAAACACAGTTCTGTGGTGTCATTGCCACGCTTGCCAGAAGGGCAGGGGTCTGCAGCAGGTCAAGCTCTGAGACCCAGTGTTTCCCAAAAGATGGTCAAGGCCTGCCTTTAGGCAGTGGCATCCCACTGGAGCCTGTCTCCCAGGGAAAAAGAGTTGTACAATTCCCTATGGCACATGGAGGAGGCTGGAACAGCCTGATCTGTGTGCATGTCTGCGTTTTGGTGTTAGTGTGACCTTGCTCTGTCACAGCTGGAGACAGAAAAAACAGAAGGAAAGAGGTAAAGCTGAAGTAAGACTCCTGTGTGTGTTGCTGAACAGCAAACAATCCATGGTAGGAGAGATGGGAAAAAAGTATTTTCCCCTCTGTTTTCTCTAGTGAGAGGGACTTCCATAATATATTATTTGTCTGAACCTCCCTGTGCCCTGTGAACCCTCGTTTGAGAACACGGTAATGGTTCTCTCTTCTCTTCTCTTCTCTTCTCTTCTCTTCTCTTCTCTTCTCTTCTCTTCTCTTCTCTTCTCTTCTCTTCTCTTCTCTTCTCTTCTCTTCTCTTCTCTTCTCTTCCTCTTCCTCTTCCTCTTCCTCTTCCTCTTCCTCTTCCTCTTCCTCTTCCTCTTCTTCTTTGTCTGTAACTTCTTATTTTAAGGTCTCAAATACATATTGATAATTTTGTGCATGTTGTAGCATTTTGCTCTCCAGAAGACTCCCATTTTCTTCCCCTGCTTTAAGAGCCTGTGATCTTTGCTTTTAGAAGTATTTTGATGCATGCCAATGCATCCACTGTCCACAACAAATATCTGTTTCTGCCATTTCCCCCCATTTAATTTTGAACATGCATTTGTTTAACTTCTGCAGAGCTGAACAGAAGGAATTCCAAAAGTCTAAATAGTAGACCATAACAAAGTAAGAATTGGCTTAACTTTAGATCAAGTAGCCTTGTCCCATATGTGAATATCTTGACTCTGCAGCTCTTTGTGTTGATCCAAACCTTCATTTTTCATTTTTGAGTACCAAATATAGTGTGTTTATTAGGCTGCCTTTAGGCTTCTAAAGTCAGGAGAACTGTGTGCAGGCAGGAGAAAGGATTTCTCTTCTCCTGATGTGCCTAATTTAGCCTTTTTGGCAAAAGGTGAAGTTTTCTTTAGTTCAAGAGGCTGCACAGGACCTAATTCATAGTTCAAAGTCTGTGGCTGTGTTTAATTAAAGCTTTAGAAAGATATTCCAGACAAGGCAATATATGCTGAGGTCGTTAGAATTTTGTATGCTTGAGTTTTGGTCCCATTTTGAGAAATTTTAACAACCTGATTTTTTCAGAATATTCTAGCTGCCTTCTGAAAATCAAAATCTTACCAGATTTTAGTAGACAATTCAGAATCAGACACTTTAAAACCATAAACAAAGGTTGAACCCTTTCACCAAATTTCATTTTCATTCAAGTGAATTCACTGTACAGTGAAGCTCACACGTGCACTTGTCTGTGTTTGATAGCATCTTCTGAGATCATTCCATTCCTGTTCTCACAGGTCAGAAGATACAGAAGAAAAGGGAAGCTGGGCTGTGGGAATGGTTCTGCCCCTGTAATAAACCCAGGAGAAAATTCCTTATCTGTTCCCCAGATCACTTATGATCACATTGATGAACAAGAGGACAAAAAAGATGTGTCTTTCTACATTGATGAACCCAAAGGTAATTTACTTATGCTCAATTTATTATTTTTCAAGAGACAAACTTATAAAGAGTTGACATGATGAAGTGAAAAGTATGAAAAAACAGTTCTAAGCTAATCAGTAAATGAAGATGCCTTCAACCAACGATGGTTGCATAACAAAAATAAGGGGGCACAAATTAAAGGAAGTCTTTAATTCGTATGGTGTGACTATTAAAAGAGCTTTCTTTGTCCACCATCAATTAAGATGTTGGGTATATTTCTCATTCATCTTTTTTGAATTATTTCAGAGGTGGATGGAAAGCTTTCTCAGGTCTACCCTACCTTTTAACATTACCTGCTTTTACCCCTGAAGGAAATAAAAATAAACCAGGAAAAATATTTCTACTTTTTTTACAGCACCTTCTTAAACATTGTGCAAAGAAACTACAGTAAGAAAAACCGTCTATTTTTATGCCCGCATCAACTAAGAGGTTTTGATAAGTGGGATTTTTCCCTTGCTTTAAAATATTGTGTGTTTATATAAATGATGGTTGTATTTCAGCTTGGAAACTGTCTGAATTTCGCTGCTGAGTTAAGATACTTGCTTTGTTTCTAAAATCCTTTTAAAAAATTAAGTTTGTAATGGAAATGTTCCTATAAAATGGTATTGTTTACTATAAAAGCAGGTTTTCTGGAAAATTGATTTTTCCCCTTTTGTGCTGATTTTCTTTGATGGGATTGGGACTCTGTTCTGGATCTGCTTCATCTTGAGCTCATAGTCTGAGTTCTGTTCCATACCCACAGGCATTTCCAGTGCTTTTAGGTTTCTGGAAGAGGGCAGGAAGGGTATGATATTTATAATCAAAGCTTCTGCTTTAACTACACATCTCATAACAGAGTACTGTGTTCATTCTCAGCACATTTATTGGGCTGGAGCAGCTCCCCTTGCTGACCACATTACAGCAGATTTTGCTGAGTGTATTTTGGTATTGTGATGTGATGGATGGAACCAGCAATGTGTTAAGTAACTGGTAACAGTCCTGGAGGCCACCAGGATGCTGGGGACTCTGCTGGCTGTACTCATGACTCTGCAGTGTGTGTTGGTTCACTAAAGCTGTGTTCTCTCAATGGTCATAGTTACAGTAATTTCACAATTATAAGCCCCATGTCCGGGTGTCGGCAACTGTCTTGGGTTACAGTACAGAGTGTGATAAAAGGTATCTGTTCTATCACCATCTGTTGAGGGTGGGGGCAGTGATCCTTATCTCCACGGCAGATAATCTGCTAATGGGCCATCCATTGAAACCAGGCAGGGCATTGTTCTTTATCTTTTCACACCCCATCCTTCCTCCAGCGAGTCATTGTCTGCTAATGGCCATTGAGTCCCACTGTGGGACTGATAAAATTACTGCATCCCATTGGAAGTTGCTCCAGCCAGGGGGAAGAGCCCAACATTTCTTACCAAGATAAAAACAGAGGTTTTGGGACACTAAGGGAGCCCCTTTCTCCACTGGACTCCAGAAGAAAACCGGATTTCTCCACATCACCACTGGACCTCCAGAGGGAAACTGCACCTTGTGCAGGAGCACTGCTCCAACTGAACCACATCTGTCACTGCAGGAGGATGCAGCCACCATTTAATGGGACTGCTGCCAACACCCTGCCTGACAGGGTGTCAGGTTGTACTCTGACTTTGTCAGGGTTTGGAGTTTGTTTCTTTGTAGTACTGTATTTCTATTTTAATTTCCCTAGTAAAGAACTGTTATTCCTAATTCCCATATCTTTGCCTGAGAGCACCTTGATTTCAAAATTCTAATAATTTGGAGGGAGGGGGTTTACATTCTCCATTTCAAAGAGAAGTTCCTGCCTTTCTCAGCAGACACCTGTCCTCCAAACTAAAACAGCAACTTTTCGTTCTTTGTCCGTATATAAGCTGCACCTTATTATAAGGTGCACTTCCGGGTTTGGACCAAAATTTTAGTCAAAATGGTTTGGCTTATAATTGTGAAATTACTGTAATCTGAGTGAGGCTCTGGGCCATAGGAAAGAGAGTGATAAGACAAGCCTGTATCTTTTTCTGTCTGACAGGAAAATGAAAAATTTTCCCCACTTTTTCTGAAAATGTTTTCTTCTTGTACTTCCATTGTAGCTGGTTGAATTTGTTCTTATTCTGAGAGACAGCCATGCCTGTTATTCCCTTACCAATTAAATTGTATCTATTTTTCATTTTCTTTCACGTTTTGCCTTAGCCAGTGTCAGGGTTCAATCACACTCAATTTGATTTTCCTGATTCATTCCTTCTGTTGCAAAGCTTCCAGGAATGTAGCTGGCCAGCTCAATTGCTCAATTGACTGAACATTCTTGACACCTCTCAAAAGTTTAAACCTGATTTCTCTCTGTGAAGTTCTCCTCGCCAGAATTAATAGGCTTCTATTCCTGGGAAGTGGAAGTACTAGGCTTCAAGCCTCTAAATGGGGCATTTTTTTCCTGTCAAAAAAGCTGAAAGTAGAAAAGGCAGAGAGGATCATAATCCAAAAAAGGTAATTGAAAGGGGCCATGCCAGCTTCTATTTGAGTGTTGCTGTAATGGAATATTTTATTCATTGCTGGTGGGGGCTGGAGGTTTTGCAGATGATGGCAAACTGCAAAGTTGAATCAGATCACTTTTCTAGGCCTGACCTAGAGGACCAGAGCTGCTGCTTTAAACCAGCTCTGCTGCTCTGGTCAGGTGTGAGAGAGGAACTGTAGGAAGGCCTGAAATAAATGCTGTCAAGAACAGGCAACACAGTAATAGTCCCACTGATAAAATTCCTTGTTCTGGGCAGAAATAGATAGAAATGTAGTTCAAGCATCCTTGAAAAATGAGACATTTGCCTTAATTAAGCCATGGCATTATGTGAACACACCTTTTCTCATGGAAATAGAATTTTTCTAATGACGTCTTGTTCATTAGAAATCCACATCCACTCATCTTACTCTTGGCTTGCTTAAAATTTACTTAGGAAGCAGGTCTTCCCAAGCTTGGTAAAAATGATTTCCTTTATTTCTGTGAAGAATTTTGGAGAAAAGGGAAACCTTAAGAAACAGAGATTATCAACATCAAGGTTTCTGAGAGGTTTCTCTGTGTGTGGAATTAAAAACCCCATGTATTGGTTAGTATATAATATAGAATTTGGTCAATTTTATTGACCAAAAATGGTAGAGTTTTGAAACAAAAACTTGATAACCTTAAAGAAAAATTACTCCTGACCTCTACACTGTGCATGGGGTTCTGGGTGTGACAGATGATGAAAAGGGATCTGTAGCACTCAGAACTTGCCCATCCTTATAGAAAGGGAAAGGCCAAAAGTCTTCCACAATAATGGCTTCCTTGTTGGAAATCTAAACCCTCAAGATGAAGCTATTTGGAAAGAAATTAATATGGAAAAACTAGAACATGGAGATTTAGAAAGCTCTAGAAAATAACTGTGATGCTGAGTCATAGAATGGCATTGCATAGGATGGGTTGGGTTGGAAGGGACCTTAAGGATCAAAGAATCCCTGAATGATTTGGGTTGGAAGGAATCTTGAAGATTATCCATGATTTGCCATGGGCAGAGACACTTTCCACTATCCCAGGCTGCTCAGAGCCCCATCCAACCTGGACTTGGACACTGCCAGGGATGGAGCAGCCACAGCTTCTCTGGGCACCCTGTGCCAGGGCCTCCCCACCCTCACAGGGGAGAATTTCTTCCTAATATCTAATCTAGATATGTCCTGTTTAGTATAAAACCATTCCCCTTGTCCTATCACTGTTTGCCCGTGTAAAAAGTCCCTCTGCAGTGCTGGAAGGCTGTAATGAGTTCTCCCCAGAGCCTTCTCTTCTCCAGGCTGAACAGCCCATCTCTCTCAGCCTGTTGTACAGGAGAGGTGCTCCAGCCCTTGGAGCATCTTTGTGGCCCTCCAGTGCAGTTTGTGTTTTTTTCATGGGTGTCTGTTGCTTCAACTAAGAAATTATTTCATACCAGGGTGTCTGATTTAATTTTTTTATGTCTTGATTTAAAACCCTCAGTCATTTCATCTATACCTGAGATTATATCTGTAGGTATTCTCTGTATTCCTGAAATTAATCTTACCTGTACTTTTGCCTATCCTTCTGCCTATCCTTTGCAGCAGGGTCTGTTATCAGGATGACAAGACATGTGCAAGCCCTCTGACATCTTTAATGTTCCTGTAAGGCTTAAATAAGGCACTCAAGTATGAAGCTTGTTGTTAGTTAGAACACAGAGACTGATCCACACAGAAGGGAAATAGCATTTTGGTGTAACTGGAGTTTTCTAGATGCATTTTGAGTTTTCTCTTCAAATATCAGCTATTCACCACAATGATTCCTTCACAAAATGAACCAAATAGATGTTTCATAGTGCTTTTTATTAGAGAGGAAAAAAATAGAATTTCAAAGTTTTTAGACCTTGAAGGTCAGCCTCCTGGGACAGCTCCAGCAGATGGAATATATTATTCTCTGTCAGCTGTTGTAGGTTGTATACACAACTCATTATTGTTAGATTTGTCAAAGTCACAAGACTCTCATAGTGATAAATCCCTGCAGGGCTAAAAATAAAACTCCCTGTTTATCATTGTGCTTTTCTATTTGTTTTTTGGAGTTTCTTGTATGCTGATGTATGCACAGTTTAAAGCAAAATTGCGTTAAGAACAGTTTTTTACCTGGAGAGGGGAGAGTACTGCAGTTTTCTCTGACCCCCTTACCTTTATCATCCCTTTCATATAAAATGTGCAGTGGGGTTAATGTTGATTTATTCTGTCTGTAATGCCAGTTTGGATGCCAGCATTCCAGCATTCACCTGACTGGAAATGAGCTGGTTTTTCCAGAGACTGGTTGCATTTCCTGGTAGGAACAAGATCTGCTTTTCCATACTGGTGTAGATGGATTACAGTCTTCAGTAACTATAAATGAGCAAACATTTTAAGTGAAGTGGATTCAGAGATTCCAGTGCTGACAAGCCCAGAGAAAGGTGAGAAAAAACACGTGGCCAAAATTTAAAGAATAAAGCAAACACCAAAGCTTTTGAGGGTCTGCATAACTGTCAGTAAGTCTAAAAATCATAAATATAAAGGTATGCACCAAATTAACATGAGAAAGTATCCAGATGCCATGCTTTTGACAAATGTCATGCTCTTAAGAAGGTGGGTTTAGCAGATGGTGGTGGCTTTGCAGTGAGAATTTGTGGTCTGTGTAGAGCTGTTTAACGTCTCCATTTGTCTGTCAGTTCAGGACTAGTACTGATGGTACCTGCCCATGTGTAAGGATTGTGAAAACACATCTTTACCAGAAAGTTTTCAGTCTTTACTGGTTCAACCAGTCTTTACTGGTTGCTGCCCTGAGTGGGAATTTCAGTGAATTCTGTGTTTATCTCACATGGCCAAAGTGGATGACAGGGCTGGGGGTGGGGATGGGGCGAGGGGGGGTGCAGGAAGAGAACAACTCTGCCAAACCCACTCTTCTGATTAAATCTGGCAGCTTTTGAGGTTTAAAAATTTATTTTTGTTCTGCACTTATTTGACTCCCTGTTGTGCCTGATTTAAGACCAGGGTTTGGATCACACCAGACTTGAGCAGGGACTTTGTACCAGATGTTCCCGGAGACTGCAGCAGTGCAGAGTAAGGGAAGTGTTTGCAGCTCCCTCAGGCTTTTTCTAGACACTATCACCATAGCAGTGGGGGTAAAAATCATAATTATGAGTTGAAAAGGAGGGCATACCCCATTGTAGATGTTTTGTTGACAAAATGAGTATTTCAGCTAACTGTTAAAACGTAAAATAATGTTGAAAATTAGAGAAGCAAATAAAGTACAGTAATTTCACGAATACAAGCCGCACCAATTTGACTAAGATTTTACTCCTAAACCGGAAATGCGGCTAATAATCAGGAGCGGCTAATACAACCTCAGAAGTGCCTGCCAGAGTGCTGAGCCGAGCAGCTGCAAAGTCGGCATTTTGCGATTGTTACAAATCGCTACTCTGTTGCACTGCGAGTGGAGCCTGGCTCCCTGCAGGCAGCACGGGGGGCGGGGAGAGAGGCGGGAGAGCTCTCTTTCCTCCTCTGCCACAGCCCAGGGGAGAGACGGGGGGGGGCCCGGCGCCGCCATTGCCGCGGCTCTGGGAGGAGAGGGGGGACCCGGGCCGCCCCTACCGCGGCCCGGGGAGGGGGGGAGAAGCCGGCGCCGCCATTGCTGCGGCCCGGGGAGGGGGGGGGAAGCCCGCGCCGCCATTGCCGTGGCCCGGGGAGGGGGGGGGAAGCGCGCGCCGCCATTGCTGTGGCCCGGGGAGCCGACGGGAGCCCCGCGCAGCCATTGCCGTGGCTCGGGGAGCCGACGGGAGCCCCGCGCAGCCATTGCCGTGGCTCGGGGAGCCGACGGGGTGCTTTGTCCCCGCCCGCCGCCGCCGCGGCAGGAGCGGGGAAACTCCGTCCCTACCCGCCGCCGGCGCCACGGGCGCGGGAAAGCTCCGTCCCCGCCCGCCGCCGCTGCTGTAGGAGCGGGGGAAGCTCCGTCCCTGCCTGCCACCGCGGGGCAGCGCCGACCCGGGGTGACCGAGCCCAGTGGCAGCGGCGGCCGGCCCCGAGCTGCAGCACCGTGCTGGCCCACCTGGCCCCGTCAGCGGCCCCTAGCGGGCCGAGCCTGCACAGCCTTAGCTCAGCCAGTAAACCCCGCCCTGCCGTGGCTCTGTTACTAATTGCACGCAGGTCCTCGCTGCGAACGACAAAGCGGCTTATATTCATGTGCGGCTTATCTATGGACAAAAACCGAAATGTTTGCCAACACCCAGAGATGCGGCTTATAATCAGTGCGGCTTGTATTCGTGAATTTACTGTATATTTGAGTCAACATATTGAGTAATAATGACACAAGAGACAGCTTTTTAAAGTGAGATTATAAATTGACCTGATAAATTGTAAAGGTTTTGGTAAGTTCTTTCACTGATGCACCCCTGATTATTCTGGATGCCAGAGTAAAAATTTACATAGTCTTGCTGTGTGAGGCAAGAGAAGGAAGAAAGAAAATCCAAGACCCTGTCACAGAAATCTTCTCTTGATGATGAAGTCAGTAACTGGGTTTCTCTTTTGATGTGTTTGAGGAATCTGCAGAATCTTCTCATTAAATGCAGGCTCTTGTGGGGTTTTTGTGACATCTGTATTGGAAGAACCTATTGACTTAGCCAGCCTTTGGAAAAGAGGGAAATTAATAGAGTTAATAGATAAGGTATGGCAGAAAGTAGGTTAAGAAGTATTATACTCAGTGTTCTGTATCAGAAGGGGTAAGCCCACATTATAAAAGTAAGAACTAGAATTTAGTGCTAGAATAACTGAAATATTGACCAATTGTTACAAAAGAGAATCAAATGCAATGTTGTTTAAAAAATAAATAAATTAAAAGCTGCAACTATAGTTAAATTCAATTAAGACTGTAAAACTTGCTTTTAAAGTCCTGCCTGTTTAGCTGGTATTTATGCTTATTCAGTTTCTGGGTATAACTTGCTAAAGGAGGAAGAGGGGAAGTACACAATGACTTGTTGAAATCTCATGTCCTTAACATGAAGGAATATGATGTTTGTGGTGACAAGGTAAAAAGGAGTTTCTCCTTTTTCTCCTGGGAGCCACTTGTAGTCACTTACAAATATTTCCTAACATTTCCTACTCTTTGGCATATTTCCTCATTGCTCTGCAGCTCCAGGTTTCATCAGAATTTCCCACATTGTGTTCCTTTTTATGTGTGTGAAATAGAATTTTTTTATTCTCTGTTACCCTTACAACCAGTTTTTTCCTGCTTCAGGACTGCTTTTTATTGTAACTGACCATTAGTGAATTATTTATAGCTGTGGGGTCTCCAGTGCCAAGCCTGTGCCCCATCTCTTATCTCCTGCTTGTACTCACACACTGCATCCTGTGTTTCCACTTCTCAAGGCCTCTGATATTCTGCCCAGCCTGTATTTCTGTAAACTCTGTCATTATTGGGTTGTAAATATCTCATCCTACTAAAATAACTGCTGCAGCTACGAAGGCACGGTTGTGCAACACAAAGATAAACAGAAGTAAAGCAAGATACAGACACCTGCTCAATTAGAGAAATTGCTGTCTCAGCTCAATCAGGGTCAGCTCAGGGAAGGTCTAGACAGAGCAGCCAGAGTGGCCTCATCCCTCAGGTCCTGCAAATTTGCCAGCAGTGCTAATCCAGCTCAGAGTAACTTGGGAGACATAGGAGCTCTTTAGTGAATTCACATGAATATCCCAGCCTACAACTTTTCCAAAACTTAGGAAAGATGAGAATGATCTGAGTAAATTGTGAGCTTTTCCTTAACAGCCTCAATTTGAGATTAAAATCTTTGTAGAATGAAAGTTTAGCCCAGTTACAACTGTGAAGTGTAAATACAGTAATGGTGCCAGGAAACAATTAATAATTTTTTCTGTCCCCTAAAAATTAACACTGAATGTGCTAAAATTGACACTACAAATTGTGTCACTTGCTATTGCTTGGAAAATGATTTTATGAGAAGCAGATAAAGTTAGCACATGGAAAAGATGCACAAGTCATGTGGGTTTATCTCTCTGGGCTTGCAAAGCAAACAAAAGCTGAGCAGTCAGGGAATGATCAGAAAGAACCTGAGAGCCACTAACAGCACTGACAGGAGGCTGCTGAGATGCAGGATGATGATTTAGAATACAGAATTTTTGTCCAGCTGAAAGCACCTACGTTTGCTTTGCATTGCAGGGTAAAAGTAGGTGATGCATGTCATCTCAACAGAGGTTATATAAAAGGGTGTATATATACCTAAATCTAAATAGGCTGATATGTAATTAGATGGAAGTGTAAATATTTAACTCTAAACAGATATCTGGTCTAAATCGATTTTTTGTGCAATAAGTGTTAATACATAATCCAAATAGAATTGCAAGCTGACACAGTCTAAATAGATACATAAGTGTAAACATGGGAGTGTAAATTGAGATAAGGCTGAGAAGATATGAGATGCAGCTGTAAATTCATCTATATGTAAATGTGTCTGTGTCAAAATAGATCTAAGTGAAAATAGGTAAGATACATGAAATATAGCTCTTCCCTGTGTGTAAGTAGCTGTGTGTGTGAAAATACAAATGTCTCAGCTAGATAAGGGTGTTAAAAAGAAAGAAAAGGGTGTATTTAGAAAGGACCACCCTCTAATATCTTTTTTTGTGTCCCTCCCCTTTACCCCGGGTGCAGGGCTGGGACTGTGGACAGGGGAGAGGGAATGTGATTGCTTTGATCCCATTCCTGGTGGGCTGGGGCAGCCCCAGCTGTGATCTGTGAGGATGGGAATTTTGGAGCTTGGCTCTAAGGCAAGTAGGAATTTAAGAAGGAAAAATAAAATTAAAAAACAAACAAAAAAACCCCACCACCCCAAA
This sequence comes from Catharus ustulatus, assembly GCF_009819885.2. Taxonomy (NCBI): domain Eukaryota; kingdom Metazoa; phylum Chordata; class Aves; order Passeriformes; family Turdidae; genus Catharus; species Catharus ustulatus. The sequence goes on from NC_046224.1 coordinate 63,293,294, forward strand.
ACCCACAAGAAACCCACCCGCAATCAAACCAGTCAGTAGGAAGGAAATAAATAACAGGGACCATGAATTAGTCATGAGCAATCATGTCAGATCAAGTGGTTTTTGTTTTTTCTCTGATGTGGCAATGTGCATTTTAATATTTATAGACAATTTAATATTTAATACTGATTTTAGTCACCTTTTCCTATATCATCTGTGTGTGTCCATAAACATAGGACCTGGATTATAGCCTAGAAAGTTGGTTAAGGCTCCTGTGCAGTGAATGAAAACTTGCTGGAATATGATACTTCACAAAACGTTTAGCAGAGGTTTGCTGTTGAAATGACAAATACATTTAGAGATCTTTCTGCCTCAGGTGCTATTAAATAAACCCATCAGTGATCCAGGCTGTGGATTAGAGTGGAATTTTTGTTCAATATGCTGTTGGGACTGATGTAGAAGTGGCTGAGAGCACTCTGGAAGGCAGCCTGGAAGCCTTCCCCAGGGTGGAGATGCTGCTGCCATGTCTCCCCCCTAATCCTGGATCACAAATTCCCTGCAGTGATCTGTCCCCACACTTTTGATATTCAGCAGCTGCTTGACCTGATTTCCACCCTATTAACCAGCTGGTTATGGGATGTGACTCCCACAGGAAAAAATAAAAAGTAACCCCCTCACTGCACAGTCCTGAGCGATGTGTTGGGCTCCAGGGAGCCAGGACATCTTTGCTGCACTTGCCTTGCCTGGGGTCAGGTGGCCCAAACCATTTTGGGGAAGCAAGGGCAGCCTTGGAGAGAGATCAAAAAAGAGGGAAACTGGGATTTGAGGTTTCCCTCTTTATGCAGAGTGTAAACTCTGGTTAAGACCATGATTTTTCTAATTAATCAACTTTAATAAAAATTGTCCTGCAGCTTGTGCAGCAGGGAATGGGGAATTAATATATAAATTAAGGTTGTCTGGGAAAACAGTCTCTGGAACATGCTCTTAAAAGCATAGATAAGGATGTGCTACACAGTTTGGATTTTTCTCACTATGTCTATTTAAGAATTCTGTCTTTCTGCTGGTTTCAGAGAGGTAGCAACAATCTCATTCCAGTGTGAAAATAGAACATTGTGGTCTAAATTGCCGAAACTCAAATGTCAAACTGCAGTAATTTAATTTAAAACTGCAACACACATATCAGTGCAATCCAGTGGATGAGAAAAGGGAAAAAGGGAGAGGAGGGAAACCCAACCAGCATTTAAACCAGGGGTGACACACATAAAATCGTGGTGCTGTGAGGTTCACTGCAGTTCCCTGAGGGCTGCCTGGAAGTGAAGGTATTTTTGGAGCCTTTTTACTGAAGGTGAGAAGCACCTTATAAATGGAATAAGGATAACTTATTGCATTCAGCTTTTGTCTCAAACCCTTTTGCACAAAGAAAATGGGTTAAAAGTTAGGATCTAATGCAGTGACAAAGCTCCAACACATCCTGGTGGCCTCTACTGGAGTCCTTGGGTTGGTGTTGATGTTAGATGTCCAAGGCTCATCCTTGCTAAGGAGGGAAGGCTGAATTCCTGGATTCTGTTACCAATTCTTGGGGTGGCCTCGGGCAGACAATTAACTCACTGTGCTTGGGTTGCATCATCTGTTACACGAATATAAGACTTGTCTCTGTCACGGAGATTTTGCAAGTCCTAATTGTTTATGAAGTGTTTTTGGACTGACACAGCATTACAGAAGTGGAGAATGCAATTAGTCAATGCAGGATTAAACACGGGCCTGCACAGTTGTTTATCCTCAGCATAAACAAGGAGTGATAATCAGGGATGGCTTTGCAAGAAAAGCTGATTTTTCACAGCAAATGTAGTGAATGCTCTGTGGGGAAAAAGATGATGTGATTTAATGTAAAATGTAAAGCTACTTTTTAGCCATAAAAATTTAGGGTTTTTTCTGATGGAAATGACAAAACATTATTCTGGGAGATGAGGGCATCGTGTCTGAAAAATTATGGCCTTTTAAACTGGTTTTACTTGGATGGTGGAGTAGTAAATACACTTCTACTACTCCTTAAAATATGCTGTTCATCAAAGTGAATGTCATGGAAAACATGTATTTTACTTATTTCTGTTGTATGTCAGCTGGGAATGCTGAAGAGATTCTGTAAGTGGAAGCAAAATAAACACTGGTTCTGTGGAGGGGGCTGGATCCATTTATAATAACCATTTGTTGAAAAATATAGAAGAAAAGAACTAGTGCTCCCTTTATTTTGGTTTTGCTCACTGTTGAAGTAGCCAGGTGTAGCCACTTCTAAACAATTTACTTTGCTCGATGCGTCTCTTTACAGAGCAATCTCTTTGCAGTCCCAGACAGTGCTTGGGAAATAATTTTGATATACAGGTGTACATGCTGTTCTTCCAAGATCTTCCCAACCACAACTTCATGGGAATATTTGCCTTGGAAAGAATTTGAAAGTTCTGTGCTTTGGAAATGTTTCCTTGCCCAGCTCAGCATAAATGCTGGGATGGAAAATCTGACCTGTCAGTTTGCTTAAGGATATACACACACAATGTCTTTATTTCAGTTTAATCCTATCAGGTGTGAAAAAAAACCTGAATGATTGAGGATAAATAGTACATAAGCCTAAGTAGCAAAGCTTTGTGTCAGCCTCTATACATGGTAAAAAGTGTTTCTGCCCTGTTTGAAATGAAGCGATGGGACATAAGGGTGATGCCAGTGTTGCACTAAGCTGTGGCCTGGTTTAGTGACATCTTAATATTTCTTTTGTTCCACTTTGACTTCTGGAGACAGTGCAGTGCAGAGGGGCTGTGGTTTAGGATTTACCTCACTGGGGCATTTCAAAAGAATATTTGTTCTTGTTTTTATTTTTGAGCCCCTTCCTTTTAATTTTTATCTACATAAAGCCTGACAGACTGGAGGTGAAAAGAGTTAGTTGCTATGGAAGCTGTTCACAGTCTCTGCTAATCATGAAAACTCAGGAGAAAAAGGTGCTGCACCCAGTGTCTGCCAGTTAGAGTCAGCCAGAACTCTGAGGGGATTTTTCATGACTATGGCAAAAAAGAAAAGCAGCTGCTTGTCATTTGCTTAACCTTGCTTGGGCTGAATTTAATCAGTAGAAAACATCTGGAACTGATTCCCCTTCAATTTTGGAGTGTCCAGTAATTTGCTGTGTACATAGAACTGGTGCACCTTTAGCATTGGAATAGTTGGCTAAATCATGTTTTGCAATATTGTTATCTTTTGGAAAGAGAAGAGGAAACAACAGTAATTTCCCAATGAGCAAATATTTGCAGTGTTCTGTATAGGTTGCATCGTTGGCTGATTTTGTGCAGCTGTTGTATGAAATCTATTGATCAGAGTTAATAAATTTCCAACTGAGTAAAGTGCTTTTTTGTATTGATTAAAACTGGGCCAAATTCTGAATTGTTTAGCGTTGCTTGACTACAACTGATGAAGAAATTTGACCTTGTTACTTTTTTTGACAGAATGCAATGTTAAATTGTGAGTAAATTTTGAGGCTGTAAAAGGCTTCTGTTGATTATCTAGGAGTGGTTTGGGTTAAAAGTCAGTCTCTCCTGAAGAATTAGGGTGTTTTATAGATAGCTATTGATACGTGCTTTTAGCTGAATTTTCTGTTAAATAAAACTCAAGTCCGACTTGGATAATAAAACTTGGTAAAATGGAAATGAGTATTAGAAAACCACTCAGAGGGAGATAGATGGAAAAAATTGTGCATTTAAACATTGTTTTGTGTTGACAATGCATTCCTTCTTTACTAGGGAAGTTGGCAAAGCTCAAATATATATTTTTTCAAATATAAATTGTGTGCACTTGCAGGAGAGCATTTATATTTTTAATAGAACCCCTTTGGAAACCATGAGTGAGTAACTGGCTCTGGAAGAAGCTCTTTCTTAGTGTTCTACTCAGAGAATTTTGCAATGACTCTCCCAGGTGACCTGGCCATAATTTCTATGGAAATTTCTCTGGGGTAAAGCCCATAGAAGTGGGGGAGGTTGATGAATTTCTGGGACACCCTTTCCTCTCTCCTTTGCCCCCTTTATTAGGGAGTTCTAATTTCCCATCCATGCTCATGTGGGTAAAACTCTTTTATGGCACTTCCTGTTTTGTGTCATGGGAAAAATACAGGTGTGATTACTTCTACCCAACACAACAGCAAATAGCCAGCTTGGGAATATAAAGCAATGCTGATGCCTTTTAAAGCAGTGTATTATTTTAATTAGATGTTATTTTTGTCTTTTTCATCTGTAACAGTGATAATCCGCCATCAAGGCAAAAAGGGTTCCTGGAGTTTCTTCTATTCTTGCTGACATGGACTTAATGTCCCCTGTAAAAGGAGAAGAATATTTTTACCCCTTTGGGTAAGGTGAATTATGAGGAGAGCATCTGTAACACAATTCTGATAACTAATTCCTGGAATTCTGGCTTAAACACAGCCTGGTCTTGGAGCTACCTCATGAGTATGTAAACTGCAGCCATGGTCTGACCTTTTGGGCCTATTTGTGTTCCTTTATCTCTTATATTGTGCTAAGTTCTCAGAACTTGATTCCAGTTGTAAAAAACCAACAAACCTTAAGCAGCATAATGCCAGTGTTTGCTGCTGGTGCCTTTTTCATACTGTTTATAATAGGGTGAATCAGACCATGGCAATGGAATATCTAGAGCTGGTTGTGCTAACCCAATTAAGATCCTTTCAGGTCAGGTTGACCTGGATCTGTCCAAGATCAGCTTGTGCTGAACGAGCCGTCCTGGACCAAGGGCAGCCCTAGATAAAGCCTACAAGTTGCTCTTGCTGTTCATGTGAAGGGCTCAGGTTGGCTCCTGTTCCTATAACCTTGTAAAAGAGAGAGGACAGAGAGTGTGCACTGGATTTTGGTGTCCAGCAGCTGAAGGCTTTACAGGCATTAATTAAAAAATCCTGATGAACAGAAAGCACGCAAAAAAATACACTCAAGCCTGCCTGATCATGATAAAGTGTGTTAAATATGGTTTTTGTTGCTTTTTTGGTTTTGTTTTTTTCCTGCTGGAGAAATTAAATCTCTGGAAGTTCTGGTTGCACTGTTTCTAGTGAGGTAAAATCACACTGATAATACAGGTCTGTTCACAGGTCAGATGAGCAAAGTCACTTTTAGCTGCTAGAGATCTACTTGAGTAAGGTCATGATGGCTTTTGTGGGGTTTCTGCCTGGTAAAGACCTTCAACTTGCATTATTTGCTGGTATCTTCTGAAGTCTCCTTGAAGGGATAAGGATGTTCTTTGCTAGATACATTAATGCATTAGTGTATGCTAGTCTTGATTGTAGATTGGCTGAAGTGGAAAGAGTCTGGGCTGAAATTCCTTCTCTTACAATTGCAGAGCCAGGCAATTTAAGTTGGAGTCAGTAAAGGCTGTTTCAGTAGTAATTTCTAATAAAAAAATTTAATTTGAACAAGTTTATTGCTTGCCATTTGAAATAATCTAATTCAGAATAAGTCTTCTTAAGGAGACTTCTGATGCTCTCTTCTGCTGCCTCTTTCATTTCCATATCTCTCCTATTGGCACCGAATGGGGTTTTAGTGTGTTGCCATTTCCTAGGGTGCAATGACATATCCAGAGTCTTCCCTTTTCCTCCCTGCATTTATCTGCTGCTACGCCTGGGCCATGTTTTTTTCAACATGAGATGGAATTGACAGAGATTTTTCCAATGTTTGTCTTGTTAACTTCTCTGTCAGCTGTCTGAAGAAACTGTGCTGAGGGAGACAGGGCATCAAGGAGGGGATTCTGTGCCATGTAAGCAAACCCCATTATCATCATCATCATCACCACCACGTTTGCAAAGCCAGAAATGGTCAGTGCTTTACAGCCACTAAATGTTCCAGCCCCTTGTAACCTTCAACCCATTTAAATCTGGCTCTCAGATGGGGAAAGGGCCATATCCAAATCTGAATAAGGGAACACTGGATCATTTATGGCAAAGGCAGCTCCTAAGGCACCGGTTTGGGGGCCATTTGGGAAGTGTCCCCAATAGCAAAACAGAATAAGGAAATAACTGCACATGAGCATCAGTAGAAAGGAAGGGGGAGGTGGGGAACAAGGCATTAATTTCTCCTTATTGATCTGAAACCAAATCTCTCAAGTTCTTGGGTGAAACATTTGTGCTGCTAAGGGTCTGAATGGCAGTGACAATCTTGGGTCTCAGTGCTTTGGGATTGTAATCGGAGTCTTTGCATTATCCTCCCCAGAGAAGTAGTTTACCTCTTGGGCTGTGCCTTTGCCATTTCCATAGTCTGTAACACCTTTCATTGAGAGTTTATTTGAATTAAATTAATTTTGCTTATATCCTACCTTTCTAGGGTTGTGACATGCTGCTTCACTAGTGTTTCTCCCTGCAGCAATATTAACAGTGTAGGAGGCTACTGCATGAATATTTGTCCTAGTTTGGAGGACAGGTGTCTGCTAAGAAAAGCAGGAGCCTCTCTTTGAAATGGAGAATGTAAATCCCCTCCTTCCAAATTATTATAATTTTGAAATCAAGGGGCTTTCAGGCAAAGATATGGGAATTAGGAATAACAGTTCTTTACTAGGGAAATTAAAATAGAAATACAGTACTACAAAGAAACAAACTCCAAACCCTGACAAAGTCAGAGTACAACCTGACACCCCGTCAGGCAGGGTGTTGGTAGCAGTCCCATTAAATGGTGGCTGCATCCTCCTGCAGTGACAGATGTGATTCAGTTGGAGCAGTGCTCCTGTACAAAGTGCAGTTTCCCTCTGGAGGTCCAGTGGTGATGTGGAGAAATCCGGTTTTCCTCTGGAGTCCAGTGGAGAAAGGGGCTCCCTTAGTGTCCCAAAACCTCTGTTTTATTTTGGTAAGAAATGTTGGGCTCTTCCCCCTGGCTGGAGCAACTTCCAATGGGATGCAGTAATTTTATCAGTCCCACAGTGGGACTCAATGGCCATTAGCAGAAAATGACTGGCTGGAGGAAGGATGGGTTGTGAAAAGATAAAGAACAATGTCCTGCCTGGTTTCAATGGATGGCCCATTAGCAGAATATCTGCCGTTGAGATAAGGATCACTGCCCCCACCCTCAACAGATGGTGATAGAACAGATACCTTTTATCACACTCTGTATTGTAACCCAGGACAATATTTCATTCACTGGGCAAGTGCACATTCAGATCTGCACTATATAGATCAGTGTAAAAAAATTGTGATGTTTTCTTAACACTACATGAACAAATTATGTCAGAAGCCCCATCAAGAATCCTTGGATACCACCTCTGTCTTGGAAAGTGCCCAGCTGCATCCCATAGGAAGTTCTGTGTGAAGTCAGCACTGTGTATTTGTCCTGTCCTTGAGCATCTGCTTTTCACCTCAGCTGGAGACAAGGCAGTGCATAAAACAGTTCTTTGTCCTGGTGTGTTGTTATCTGATATTAGGCCAGTCCAGCTGGGGTTTTTTCTGTCTCAGCAGTGGTGCATACCACCCTAGGATGGCTTGTACTCTGCATCTGGGTGGCCACAGAATCTCAAATATCCTAAATACCCCCTAAATACACCTACCAAAAAATAGAGATGTGCATATGTAATGAAATATCATTTTGTCCACATTTAATACATGAAGTGAAATGGTTATTTCAAACCACTTCTGAATGAACACTTGAGAAGTCTTAAATATTCATTTTTTTGCACAAAAAGTAGCTTAATCTTGAGCGACCTCTTATTTGAGATACAAATGGATTTGTTGGTTTACTTAAAAACAGCAATTTAACAATTTTCTGTGAATTTTTATAATCTAAAAAGAAAAATATCCAAGTGCTATAACAAAGTTATTTTAGAGAAACTTTTATTCAAGCTATCATATGATTCATATATTCCAGTAGTAAGGAGATATTATAGGGCAAGATGGAGTTTGGAAATCACTGTTTGGATTCTCCAACCAAATTACTACATAGAGTGGTATCTGAATTTTTAATGCCACAGAAAATGGAAGGGGATATTCTGCAAGGGTTTGCCTGCCAACAAATAGCAGAGCATATTTGGTTGGTCAGTGACACAAAGCAGATTGTCACAATAACCTTTGCAATTTCTGTCATCTTGGCAATGTGTCTGAAACAATTAATTTTGGACGTTGGATAGAAAACAAATGGATTTGGATGGATGCATTTGAAGCCAAATGACACTTTTTTGTTGCTGTTAAAATTAAAATGTTTGATTGGAAATCAAGATGGTATCGTGAAGTTGGGTTTTCCCCTGATGGCTCTGTTAGAGTTCAACATCTATAATGATGTGTTTATATAAAAATTAGAATGATGAGTGTGATAAACAGCAAGATTAATAGCACTAAGTATGAGAATTGGGCCAAGTTATTTTCACACATAGCAAACATGAATTCGTGTCTCAGTCTTCAGTAATGTGGTTTAAAGAAGCTTGGATGGAACCAAAGCCTTACAAAGAAAACACACATCTGCTGTAATTTGTACAATATCTCCTTTCCTTGAAGATGCTGATGTCAGTCAAGTCACTCCTGAAATTCAGCATTCATCCAGATTTCTCTCTGGGACTGTCAGAATCTACAGCCAGTCAGTGCTGCACTGATTGTTGTATTCAGCAGTCTCAGCAGTAGCAGCACTTTCCTGCTTCTCAGGGCTTCCTTACCCATCTCCTCAGGAGGAACATTCTGTGTCCCCTGCAGATGCCCTTGATGGGGACAGAGGGTCACTCACACTGACCAGTGCAGGGTATGTTAGAGAGCTTTTCCACCCTCTGCCTGCAGGTCCCTTGGTGGAGGGAGAGGAGAGCTGTGTCTCCTGACACCTCTGTGGTTCTCCCTGTCACAGAAAAGCCATGGCCTGCTGCCAGAGGTCACCCTCAGTCCCACCTGCAGGGCACATTCAAATTTATTTCCACAGCATCATCAATAAAGAGAGCCTTTAGATCTCTGACTTGAGGATGTTCCACCTCAGGGTTGCATCTCAGTTTTAAATATCACCATTCCCTTGTCATATAAATTTTTTGGTCACTATTGGGAGAGTAGAGGATGTAATTATTCTGGATCTTCTCAGAATCTGAGTTTCAAAATATGTGAATTTTAGTGGTAGTGGCAAAAGTTTAACAATTCCTTCAGAATCTTTTTAAACTCTGTAATTATAAATATTTTCTAATGGAAGTTCAGAATAAGCAGTATGAGGAAGCTGGAATGTGACATTAGCAAAGAATCCCAATTGAGCCCCAAAGTACAGAATTGAAGAGTCCATTAATTTAATTAAAAATAAAATGTGATCAGTTAATTTGCAGCATTTCTAAGAAGATAACTTATTGTAAGGAGGGTTTGGGCTTATAAGATGTTTCAGTTTGAATTCTATGATCTGAAGATCTGTCAGTCAAAATTTTCATACCATTGGGCACACATACCAATGGCTACTTTGAATTCCCTTTTTAATAGTTTTAACTTGGATTCTCACTCAAATTACTGACCTCCCTAAAATAGCCTCACATTCAAGATTTATAAAGTAAGTATTTGAAGCAAATATATTTGAAGTAGGGAATACTCCCACAAAGTGTAGTTTCTTTACACCTGGAATGTGTGAAATAACAGCTGAAGCTTCAGCTAGGAATAGTTTTAATTTAGTGCAGTCAACAGCTACAGATTATTTTGATTAACTTGTTTTGAGCTTAAGGGCAAACATGGTAATTCTTTTCTCTACTATAAGATTTATTCTAATTTACAGATTTTTTTTCAGTGTGGAACAGGCAGGTTGGTAATAATATTGTCTGTATTGAATTCATGATTTGCAGGTGTAGAAGAAGGGATTATAGGGGACCTGGCCCCTGATCAATCACAGGTGTACTGAGGAATAGCCTTGCCCCTAATGGGTTGCAGCTGTGACTAATCAAGATAAGTGTAATAAAAGGGGTGGGGTGGCTGCTCAGGGGGATCCTTGAGGAAGAGGGCCTGGAGGTAGAGGAGCCCTAAGGAAGAAGAAATGATCTAGAGAGACAAGAAGAAGAGTGAAACAAGGCAAAGAGTTGGTGCAGTAAAGGATCTGCTGTGAGGTCAGTCTGGGTCTGATGGGGACAGAGCTGCTGTTGGAGTCAAGCTGGGTGAAAGCCTGGGTCAGATTCCGCAAGCCAATACTTGTAGTCGTAGTTCAGGAGCAAATAGCTCAGCAGTCAGAGTCTGCAGTTGGGCTCTACAGTAGGAGCTTGCTGTAGTCACAGTCAGGATGGTAAAGCTGTAAAGAAGAATAAGCCAGGACCCTTTTCTCATTGTTAAATGAATCTGTGTCTTGGCTCATTTCTACCCCTAATGAGTGGTCTGCTGCAACAATGATTAACACTAATAAATAAGGAAATTGTTCTACAAGGACTCAGTTGTGGGAGGGCAAGAACTCTATAAGACCAGCAAATAATTGTGGGATATTTCACTGTAATTACAGTAATTGGGTTTTGTGTTCTTGAGAGCCAAAACATTGACAACAATTCAGAAGATGTCTCTGGTTTTACTCTCACTGCAGTTTGTATGCTTTGACCATTCACAGTCATGAAAAATAAAAATGTTTTCAGACTGGTTTATTTTCTTTAATAGCCACACTAAAGCTGTACTTCCTTGTTAAAATAAATACTTTTACTATAATGGCAGTTTTGAATCCTATAATGGAATGTAACTCTATATATTTATATTACATGATACATTCCCTATGTGTAATTCTAAGAGTTTGTATGTGTTAAGAGCTCTCCCTGCAGAGCTAACAAGCTGCCAAATTACATTTCACTGACTATTAATTGTTTCAGTTTAAGGTCAAGTTCTTCTTGTCCCTTAAAGAAAAAAAAGGCTAGCAGTGAAGAAGGATCACTTTCAAAGCTATTTTTGTCTTATTTTTCTTTGCTGTTACTGCTGTACATTTTGTTCTTCAGAACAACTGAATGAACAGTCAAGTATTTCCAGCCTTAAAAAGTTAAATGTATCAGTATTGGTGACTTGAATTTGGTCTTGAAGTGCTGATCTCTGAACATATTCACAAGGTGTAGATGGTATCGCCAGCTCAAAAACATGTTAAAAATAGTTGTGGGCACAAGGATCGTGTCAGATAAGCAAAAGAAACGGACTCGGTCTTATGAGAATAAAGAAATGCTTGTCAAAATAGTTTGCTGTAGAATATTGAGAAGCTTTGCTCTCTTGGCATCATTTGAATACAGCTTGTCCTGCTTGATGCTTTCTCAAGGGTGTCCTGGTCACATTCCTTGTGGACCAGCTGTGGCAGCATTTGGACCTCAGGTGATCATGAGAAGCAGCTCATTTCTGTGGTTTTTTCCTGCTTTCATAATCCTCCTGCTGTGGCTATTAATTAATATGTTAATTACTAATTAAAATATTAATAAAATTAATTAACAATTAAGTAAAAATAAATAATTAATTAATATATTAATTAATTGAGTTATACTGTGCAATTCACTCAGTGGGTCTCTCTGATGTTTCCCTTCTCCAGCCAACAAAGAAAATGTGTTTTTCAACCTCTTTGTCAAACCTTACCCACGAATACCCTCCATATCAGCCACACAGACTTGAATGAGTTTTGAAGTCAACTATTTTTGTGTATCTTTTGAAGAGCCTTCATAAGGGGGGAAAAAAATTTAAAAAGGCAGTACTTTATTTCAGGAACAAAGCCCAGGAGAGAGGAAATGTTAAAACAAAGTTGACCCTGTATTTTAAGAGATGGGAGGTTTCTGTGATTTGGATTGAGAATGAGAAACCCCTGTAGGATTCAGCTATGGGCTGCCTGTCTTCCTTGTTCTGGGGCCCTTCCAAGCTAAACCATGATTTTGTAGTGCATGCTGGGCAATAATCTGAATACTTACTGCATGGCTGTAGAGTGTATGTGGTCCAACTGCCTGGATACTTCTCCCTCTTGAAGGAGAAGGGATAGCACATGGCATTTCAGGAGTAAGTGGAACTCTTGCCAGCCACAGATCTTTTTCCATGCATATGGAAAGCTTCTACTTCTTACAACAAACCTTTTGCCTTCCATCTTACTTGGCTGAATGGACTAGAAGGTCCCAAATGCTTTGGATTGGAAGGGACCTTAAAGATCATCCAGTTCCAGCTCCTGCCATGGGCAGGGTCATCTTTGACTAGCCCAGGGTGCTCCAAGCTCCATCCTTTTTATTGTGAACCGTTCCCATAAAGAAAACTGAAAATGGGTCATGAGTATAACACAAGCAGAAATATAAAAGTTAAAGTATCTAGATTGGTAGCTTTAGTTCCATGTTTTATGAATGCTTTTATCACAGCACAGTCACTAGACATCTAAAAATGCTTTTTGGATTAAATCGGCAAGGAAAAATCTGTGCTTGCTGGGTGTGAAAGGGGCTGGGCTGAGCCCATGGAGATCACAGCTCGGTCCCTGAACAGATAGTGAGGGGCACCAGCACTGCAGGGTTCTCTCCCGGGCTCCAGTAATCTCCAGCTCCTTTCTGTGTATGAGGAGATCCTTGCAGCTGTTTGTGCACTTGGTCCCTGACCACTTTCTGAGTCTGTCAACAAAACTGCTTGTCAGAGAGTGCTAAGCGTTGGACATTGGGAGAATGAAAACTTGATTACTCTACAAGTTATTTCATGCAAAATATTCTTCTAAATGTTTTAGGCTGCTATGATGCATTTAAAGAAGTTGATTTTGAAATATGCCTTCTATAGTAGACGTATTTATGATGCTGTAGAAAATGTTTGGAGTTTGTTGGGGTTTTTTCTGTTGCCAGTTTTGTTTGTTGGTTTTTTGGTTTTTGTTGGGTTTTTGTTTGGTGAATGTTACATCCTTCTTGTTTGCTAGGTCTGAAAAGGATGTTCAGGCAGCTGGGTAGATAACACATCCTCATGTGCATTCGAGAGTATGTTTAATTGTTTTTCTCTGCTGCTTTCCAGCACTACGTGCCTTTTCCCAGTGCTACATGCCCTTGTGATTTTCAGTAATGTGTTGGTATTCATTTACATCCCTCTGTTGTCCCATCAGCCCTGTAATGAGTGATTGAGTTCCAGGGGCAGTAAGGCAGTGTGTAATTTGGCCTGCAGGCTTATCTAAACAAAAGAATGTACAACAAACAAAGACAGCATTAGTGCATTTTGAGTGCTGATTGTTTCAAATCAGATACACAGGAAACCAGATGTTGAAGTTTATCTGAAACACTTGCAGCCCAATCTGTAACTACAGCAGGAAGAGTGCTCAGCACTTTTTGCATGGAGTTAGCAATGTGTCTGCAGCAAATACAAATTTATTCTCATTCCTCAATCCACCTTTTCAGATCTTTTATTTCTGTTCTGCTTGCAAACCACTGCGTACTTAATTTTGGTGTGATTCTGCAGGTCTTTTGGGGGTAAAATGCAATTCTTGTACATTGCCCTGAATTTAAATCAGCCACATCTTGAATGGTGATATTAATTTAGCTGCCTAAAATTAGGTACAGAAAGTAGCCTGAGCTTTTTAAACTGTATTTGTAGCTCTAGGAGTTGTGTATGGGACAATGTGAGTATGTGGCATTTGCAGATGACTTACATTTGAGTGTGCAGTAAGGATGGAAAATCACAGCTTCAGATGCTCAGATTTGTTAGTTTTACATAAAACTAAAGTAAAAATATCTTTATTTGGAGTAGTAATGAGTACACTTCTGATACCACTGTAACTTCACACAGTAATGAAGAAAAGCTCTTATTTTGGTAAAGAAATTACTTAATCCGTGCTAATTATATTTTTGCTGTATTATTCCAACGTGACTCCTCAGAGGAGCTTGAATACCATTTACCTGCTGAGATGAATGATACTAAAAACAAGTTTAAAGCAGGTTGGTTTTGGGGTGTCAGACACTTCCAGGTTTTCATAAGCTATTGACTTTCCTTTTTACTGAGGAAAGTAAGGATTTGGAGATGTCCTAGTCTCAGTCCCAAGCCAGTTTTCTTCTATGCAGCTTTACAAATACAAAGTGTTTTTAAGTGAGGTGATACAAGTTCGACACAGGAAAGTAGACAAGACCTAATAGTGGGATCTCACAGGCAGTTCATCTCTGCAGATAAAGGAAGTGTGATTATCCCAGGATTTTCTGTCAAGATGCAGCCTCACATATGAAATTAAACCATATGTTTATGTCCTATGTTTTGATGATATTGAGTAGAGCAACCCGGAATTATGGGAGAGAGGGTTGTAACAGCTGCTCTAAAAGTGATGAGGAGACAGTGGCACTGAAGAAACAGGGACCTACTTTTTCTGGTTTTTTCACCTTCTTTATCTGAGAAGAGGGTAGTGCAACGTCTTCCTTGTTATTTTGTCCTGCTGTTGATAGGCATTGGCTGTTTGAGAATGACCACAATAGTGCAGTCATGTTTTCTTTTGCATTTGTAATTTGAGAGCTTGCCTTTCCCCCATAATGCAAAGACAGAAGTTAGTAAGACAGAAGTTAGTGTAATACAGATAAGAAGATAAAACCAAACAGCATTACAAAAGATATCGGAATTATGTTTTGATGTGTTTATTTTATGACTTCACAGTTTTAAATTCAAATTAAAAGCAAAGATATGTGAAACTTAACTCTTTTTTTGTTGTTTTATCAGTTGCTCTGTTTCAGGGATCCCTGGGTCTATGGCATCCCCTGGAATTTGTTGTGCTGTAGTAGATACTAGGCTGTATTTTCAATTTGCTACTTTCAAATTTTTATGCTCATAAAGTATTGTATATTTTATGATGAAACCAATATAGCTGCTTCGTACTCTGAGTGGTAACACATGGTAGGGATGGATGGCTCCTCTTCTTTTGCCTCTTCATATTTCCTTGCTTCCCCTGCTTAATACTCTGCAGCATCAAATGTAGGGCATTAATTCCCATAAAGTCAGTTTGGACAAGGAAATTTTATGAAAATAAATATAGAGAGGGAAGACAGAGTTATTCTGGCTTGAGCTGCAGTTGCTACAAACTACCATCTGTAGTAGCTGGGCCTTATAACTTTGAGTTTTATTTCTGGAAAACATCACTGTCATGTGTTCGATGTATTATAATGTTCCACATTTCCTCAAAGTGAAAGCACTATCATGAATGATTATTATGAATTACTTTATTGCTCAGGAGCTTATGACTTATTGACATTTAAAAAGAAGTTGTTCTTCTTAGTGTGATTTTTTTGGAATTTTGATTTATGACTGAACATTGTTGTCTAAATGGGTTTTGGAAGTTCAAGGAAAGTGAGTTAACTGCAAAAACTGAGTTGGTTCCAGAAAGAGTGTTTTGAATAAGAAAATAATTGCTCACAATTCTGACAGTCACTTAAAGGAAATATTTAAATAATAATATAAAGAAAATACCATGCATTAAGTGCATATACCCTTAGCATTCATTTAGGGACCAGAACACATTATTAATGTATTAATATTTTAAAGCAGAAACATGTAGAATTAATGGGTTCTAAAAGCATGAAGAGAAATCAGTATTAAACAACTTTTATTCAGATTGCATGGATAAAATAAGTATTCTCTGGTGATAGCTTTAATGGTTCCCAAAACTAATACTTTGATTTGATTCAGGTGGCTATGAGAGTAGTAGGGAATCTGATATTATCACCACCCAAATATGATGAGCCTCAGAGCTGTGATTTCTGTTTTAACTTGATATATTAGAGCAGCACTTCTGTGAGCAGCTCTTTTTTTATCTTAATACTTTTGAAATAAACTTATTCTGCAACCAAAATGGCAAAAATTGTTCTGTCCATGGATCTGACCATGGAAGCATGGGAGGGCAGAGTGGAAGCAGTGAGGCAATCTCTGAGATGTGACCCAAATACTTAATTTTATGAAATACACAAGTTCCATTCAGCTGATAAAATCAACTATGGAGTATGTGTTGCACGACTCCTGTTTGCGTAGAATACATAATCACATCATTGTCTTTTTCCAAACACTTGCAGGAATGAAATGTGCCCTCCTTGTGGAATGAGACTGCCACAGATAATCACAGCAGTCCTCACCAAAGGGAAAATTTGGGTGCTTTTGCCTTAGGTAATGACACAACAGAAGCTTGTCCTGTTTGTGTAGGTAACCAAGCAGAGGCTGTTAAATCCCAGGATGAGCTTCCCCCATCCCTGGTCAGGGAGCAGGCTCCAGGTGCACTTTGCAGGAGCTGCTCAGCACATGGGAATCGTGAGGAAGAGAAGGTTTTGGAACTGGCTCTTGCTGTTCTTCCCTTTTGCTCAGAGCCACCGTGTTGAGAAGCACATTGCAGTAGGGAACACTTCTCAGAAAAGGAGTTAACCATCCAAATTGAAACAATTAGGACTTTCTGAGTTTTTTAGGAGTACCTGGATGCAGATTGCAAAGAGTGGTATGAGGAGTCAGACAGGAGTTTGATGAAGCAATAATAGACCAAACCCCTAAAACGACAGGGCTAAAATATAATCCTATGGCTTCTCATGACAAATGCATTGCAGTAACTTTAGTATCTATGCAGTTCTGTGAAGGAGACAGCTGCCATGAGTTAACCAGGCCCTGCTCTGACCCTTCCAGCAGTTCATGGTGGAGTAGGAATTGATAGCAATGCAGTTTTCCTGTTAATCTGATGTGCCTTATTTGGGCACAGTGATTTAACTCTGCCTTGGCCCGCTCCCAAGTTTAGCGAAGTTCCTGTGAGGAAAACCTTCCCGTAGCTGAAGCCAAACCTCCCCCAGCTGAATTTTGCAGATGTGATCATGTGCCATGTTACTTGTTCAGAGATTGGTGCTTCCCAAAGCCATACTTCAAATATTAGATCTGTGTGTTTCAAGACTTTGGCAAATTATGAGGCCACATAGTTCTCTTAAAGGAAAAATGCCTAATCAGAACAAATGCAGAACTGGCAGGTCTCACAAAATAAAGCTCCTCCAGAACAGCCAAAGTGTTTCAGTAGTGCTGGGAGAGCACAGAAGTTCATGCTCCCAGTGCCAGGAAGATTTGGGTTTCCCCTGGAAACACATAGTTTATTTGTGATTAAATGCAGCAGAAATAAATAAATCAGCTTTGTCATTTTATGTCCTTTGTCAGTGTTCAGTTACACTATTTGATAATTCTAGTCCATAGACTTCATTTTTATTCCTTACCATTTGGATTATGGCTCTTCTA
This sequence comes from Catharus ustulatus, assembly GCF_009819885.2. Lineage (NCBI taxonomy): Eukaryota > Metazoa > Chordata > Aves > Passeriformes > Turdidae > Catharus > Catharus ustulatus. Next base: position 63,310,395 of record NC_046224.1, read on the forward strand.
GTAGTAAGTTCTGGTGTTGTAGCCTTTTTAGTATTTACCTTGAATTTGAATGCAATCCAGCTAAAGTGTTGTTCTGGAATTAATTGGATATTTCAACAATGTAATTTGCTAGGAGGCAAGGTTTCTTATTTCTGTTACATGGGCTGTTATAACAGCATATGCCAGTGACACTATTTAGTCTTTACTTGTTATGATGCTTAATTTTAGTGATTCACCCACGCACACTTTTTTCCTCCCTTGAATCTATGTGTCATCCTATCCATTTTCAAAGTTAGACTATCAGCTCATGTGCCAAGTTTTCGAGGATTATCAGAATTAAAGTTTATAGGTGGCTTCCTTAGAACCTGTTAGGATTTAAAAGCAATGAATGAAATTGTTTTTAAATCCCAGCATTTTTTATCTAGATATACTTTTTAGCTTTTGAACCAAGTTTATGTAGGAAAAAAATATTGAAGAGAATTTGCATCAGAAATTGCTTTTTAATACCAATGCATCTGAACTTAGGCAGGTACATGTACACTGCACATTTATGATGAAGTCAGCCCTACATTGAATGGAAATTAGTTTTAAGGGTAGATCTTTAGAAAAAATTTGATTTTACCACTTACAGGGCTAGCTGCACTTCTCTGATTTTTGTAGTGTCTTAGCAAACTCCTTCATTATTTGGCCATTATATGTTTTCCAAATCTGCAATGAAATTTGTACCTTTGTAACACTTGGAACATGAGCTTGAATCCACCGTGGTTATCCTGCAGTGCCAACTGCATCCAACCACCTGAGGCTTCTGGTTCATGGGGAAAATTTGGAACACTGGTGGTTATAGTGACCAGAAAGCACTTTGGTTTCAAGTATTCAATTTGTCTTACAGTAGCATTTTAAATAATAGTTTTGAAGGATTACAGCAGACATATCAAGTAGTGTTGAGTGAGGGAATGGAAATCTGATAGTTTGTATTGTCGTGCCCACATTAATATTGCAGATGTGGTGAATTTGAGCCAGCCCTTAAGAAGACAAACCTTTCTTGTAAGAGGTTCCTTGTGTTTGAACTATGTATGAGCTGTGGCAAGAGTTGTGGATTTGTCTCCCCTAACGTATTATGATCTCTTTGAACCATTTGTGCAGTGAGAAGACGCTCGGAAGGGCACACCCCAGACATGTCACGGGCCAACAGCTTCACTGATGACATCGACCTGGGAGCCGAGGAGTCCCTGCTGCCAGCAGCATCCGACGTGGCACAGTGAGTGAGCAGCAGAGCCTTTACTGATCACATACATGCTCATTGATAATGAGGGACCCCTGTCACTGAGTGAGAGCTGTTCTTAGGCTGGGTGGCTGCACTTGAAGTGATTGTGAGTTTGGTCTTGTTTAACTAAATGTGAACATTTCCTACGAAAGGCATGTTTAGCCTAAAGTTTGGTGGAACTAGTCAGATGCTTGGAAAAACAGCACTGCCCTGTGATGGGTGGCTTGCAGTCTTGGTATCTTTGTTTTCCCGCTTTTTAAGGCAGATGACACAGTTCCTGAGAGCTGTGAGCTTTACGGACAGTTTTATAGTTGTAGACTTCTCATCGAGTTAAGCTCTAAAGCAGTCCTGATGTTAATTGATTGGACACTTAAATGAAGACTGGTGAGGAGCTTGGAACACAAGTCCTATGGGGAATGACTCAGGGAGCTGGGGTTGTTCAGCCTGGAGAAAAGGAGACTCAGAGGTGACCTCTACAGCTCCCTGAAAGGTGGCTGTGGTCAGGTGAGGTTGGTCTCTTTCTCCAGGCAGCACTGACAGAACCAGAGGGCACAGCCTTAAGCTACACCCAGGGAAGTATAGGCTGGATATTAGGAAAAAGTTTTTCACTGAAAGAGTGATCAAGTAGTGGAATGATCTGCACAGGGAGGTGGTGGAGTCACCATCCCTGGATGTGTTTAAAAAAAAGGTTGTTTGTGGCACTCTGTGACATGGTCTAGTTGAGGTGTTAGGGCATGGGTTGGACTCAATGGTCTTGAAGTCTCTTCCAACCTAATCATTCTGTGAATTCTGTGAAATAGTCATTTATAGATACAGTCTGAAAATAGAAAGGCTACCTCATGTAATATTTTTATAAAGCAGGCACACTTCTAAGTGTGATGTTCCAAAAATATGAAAGTGAAATTATTGTCCAGGACAGAAAATCCCTGTCAAGGAGTTCACTGCAGTTGTTGAATTGTTGCTTTTACTTGGTTTATTTTCAGAAACATTTGCTAAGACAAATAATCATGCAGGACAACTCTATATTGTGCTTTAGCAGGATCTTGAGTAACCTTCATGCTTTTGTCCTGTAATTTATATACATGTCAGTATTGGACATGGGGATTCTGGAGTAAATTTCAAATGTAAAGCATTAAAATACAGAGGAATGTCTGGATGGACCAGAGCATCCAGATGCCTCAGCAATGTTTGATCTCCCATCAGAAACTGATACAAATAATGCTGGTGAGGAGATCTCCTGAGTTAGCAGGCTCATGAAGGTCTAGCTGGTGTTCAGATGTTATGGTAATGTTGGTCAAAAACCCCCCTGAGATCACCATTCCAAGAGAAAATATGGGCTTGGCATGGGAAAAACCCTTTAGAAAATATCTGAGGTTAAAAGAAAAAAAAAAATGTTACTTGCCTTCAGACAATTTCAGAAAAATATCCACAGTGGTGTTCAGGATAAATTTGAAAGCAATGTGATTCCATTCTATTATGTGATTGCATTTAAGAGGTTTTCTTTCAAATCCTATGTTTACTTTTTGTCCAGGGAGCTCATATGTGTGATGAGGTGTCTGCTACACCTACAGTAACTGTACTGTGCTTTCATACCAGATACTCTGGTCCTTTTATTTCCCCAACATGTAATATTGGCCTTGCTTTCAAATCAGAGAATTCTGAATTATTCTATCAAATTGGTCTTTTTCCCTCTTATTATTCAACAGTGCAAGCAGAGGGTTTTGTGTTTGAGGAAGAAGAACCCCTCAGTTCTCATCTTATTTCTACTGTTTAGTGCATGAGAAATGGTGGTATTGTGAATTACATTGTGTAGGGCAAACTGTACCTGCATTTTTAGTTCCTGTTGGCTTTTAAATGTGTTTCTTCCTGTTGGGGAAAATAAGGAGTAGCAGAAAGATAATCAAATGCACAAATGAAAAAAATTAAAACATGGAGAAATTTAAAGTATTGTGCTAGTTTATAGTAATATGCTATGAAATCATTAATTCCTTTTCCTGTGTGAGAGCACAGAAACAGAATGATCTTGCCACTGAAATCGCTAAATTAAGGATTTTCGTACTCTAAGCTCCACAATAAAAAACATATGTATAAATTCTAGCTTCTAAATATTTTTAAGAAACTTCAAATGTATAGAAAACATGAGGCCAGAAATTATAGATACAAAGGTGCCATGTAAGAACACAGTCATCATTTCATCCAGTTTTCTGCTTCTAAACTGAGCATACCAGCTTTCACCTCTATCACTGTCTCATTTTCTGTGTCTACATTTCTACTTAGTAGGTTGCATTCATTTAAGACTTGTCCTGATTCTTGAGCAGAAATATGTAGTGTCTCCTTATTTAAACTGTGAACTTTATGAGAGAAGCACAGAACGTGTTGTCCTTATGGATCCAGGTTTCAACTCCCAATCCCAATGCAAACAGTAAGATATTAACACTGCATTTGCCTGATACACCAATATTAGATACACTCAGTGTAATTATTTCTCTTATCTTTTGGCAGAAGTGTAAGCAGGTAAGTCTTGGTGTGTGCTGCACTTGCTTTAGTGAGTTTTCCAAAACAGCATGGCTTCTGCTTTTCACTTAGTTAGACCAACAGATCTTCATCCTAGACTCATAAAAGCAGTCAATGATTAGGAAAAAATGCCTCCAAGGGTAAAAATCAACCAAAAGGGTGTGTGCATGTGTATATGAACACACATTGAACCTTCCCAACTTGCAAAATGAGTGAAAACTTGGCTTTCAATATCAGGATCCTAGAGTGATAACAGTTTCACGTTCCCTTTGTGAACTCAAGTTTGACTTTGTGGAGCTACCAAAACCTGAAGTTTTGTTTGCCTTCAGCAAGTGTTTTAAGCTACAAATTTCTGCAGTAAACCTTTATTTCAAAGTCTGTAACTGGTCATTTTTAAGCTTCCTGTGTTGATTATTAAACATGGTGCCTGGTCTACAGCTGTAATGTTTTGAGGGTTGTTTTCTGTAAAGTGAACAATAGATGCTTGCGAAGTCTGCTCCGTTGGGTGGATGACTGCAGAGATGCTCTGTCATGATATAAGCTTTGCTTCAGGCCACACTCTCTTGCAAATTACCTCCATTGTGTGGGAAGGGCAAATGATATCCCAGGAAATCAGATTTCCTACCCTTGAGCCTCACTGCCTTAGACAAACCTCTGTCACATCAATATGAACGTGTATAGTAGATTCACATCGCAGTAACTCAGGTGGGTTTGGCCAAGCAAGCACCACGCTGCTTGAAAACTGCTGATAGTACTGTTTAAGGTGATATTTGACTGAAAGCAAACCAGTTCAATGTGTTGCAGCACCGCCCAGGTCTCAGTGGTGGATGCATCCACCAGTGGAATTCTGATTTGAGTGGTCCATGCAAACCTGGAGAAGCTAAGCTGCCCTGGTAGAAGCTGTCAGTAAAATCAAGCAGCAAGCTGGAAAATGGAGCTTGCTCATTTTTCTGTAGAAACACAGCTACTTTGGATCCATTGCTGGGATGATGTTTGTTTCTGGTGGTCTCTGCACAAATGTGAGCAACTCCTGAGCCAGTGGACAGAAGCATCACATTCAGTTGATAACCCTGTGGCTCCCTGAAGTTCTTGCAGAGTATCTCTGTCAAAAATCCTGTGTGCTCCTGACCTGAGTAGAACTCTGCTGGTTTATAATGGCTGCTTCTGAGGTGTCCAAATTTGAATAAAAATGATGTTAGAGATTAATCAATTCTGACAGATTAAAGAAGTATATTAATTTCAATCAGTTGATGAGTAGTTCTATTTTTAGCAAGAAATGTTTGGACTGCCTCACTGGCTGATGCAATTGCTCACCTAGTATTTCAAATTCTCTGATGAACATTCAGAAGGGAACTCCATCTGTGCATTACTGGAGTTTTGCAAGAGTAAAGGAGAACCCAATAACTTTAAGACTTAATATTTTAATTTTTTTTTAATCTCCAGCTGGTTCTGTTTTTATTGTGATGACATGAACCCTTGACCATGACAACATTTTCTGTCATACACACCGGAGTTAACCTTCCATCAGGAAATAGAGAATTTGGCCAATGGACTGCACTGAAAGATTACACCAACCTGGTCCCAGATCTCCCAACCTCAGGAAGAATATACACAGCAGCAGCTTTAGAGGCAGACATCCTGTTTTTGTTTTTCAGAGCTCTGTGGTTTGAAGCTGTGGTGTCTAAAGCTCTTTTCACTGTAAAGAAAAGCAAAAGTTGGAAATTCTATATGTCAGCATGGTTAAGCAGCTGCGGTTGAGTGTGCATTTTGTGGCTGGCTGAGGTGACACGGAGGTGAATGTCAGCTGGTCCCTGGTGGGGAGCAGGGCAGGGCTGCAGCTCAGCACCGCTGGAAACCTCTGGCAGGGTGAGAGATGTGCATCTGTGCACCTCTCATCTGTGGGAGATGTACACACGGTGCCCATGGCCAGAGCTGGCTGCTCCCAGGGGACAGCTGAGCAGCAGCTCCTCATCTGGAACAGGCTGCCAGGAGCTGAGAACTCCACCTGCTCCCCACAGGGAAGCTGGGGCTTCATTACTTTTTGTGGGCTGAGAGCAAGAGCTGTAGTTGCTCTTCTTTCTGAGGCTGTATCATGCTTGATCTTCTTTTTGCCATGGTTGGGATTAAATGCTCAAGAGATGGTATTTCTTGTTCAGACTCAGATGTTTATTAATTCTTATCTATATTACAGTGAGTTCTACAGCACTTCAGGCTAACAAGCTAAAAATGGAGATGTATTTCTCTCTCTGTGAGGCCTTTTAAGGGCAACTGTCCAATTAAGAAAGGACACCTAAATTATTTTTACTTTTAACCCCATAATGAACCACTCATGACCCACAACGCAGAATTTTCTATCCAATTGAACAAGATCACCCAGACTCATGAAGAAGAAGGAAACCTCCACCCTAAAACCTCCATCTTGCTATGTATATATTACTATTGAATTCTAAGTTTTCCCCATGTGTCAAACTACATACTCATGATCCCACTTCTGTCCTTCAGTTTTGGAAGCCTTTTTCACAGCTTCAAGTCAAAAGCAGGTTTTTCTTGGGGGTCAGTGCCTGTCAGCACAGAAAGCCTAAAATTCTCGGTTTCCAGGGTTCCAACAGCTCTGTCCACAGCAGAGTCAAGCTGTTCTTAGGAACCATGGGTTTAGTCCAATCCTGGTTAAAACAGTTCTGTGCAGAGATTTAGAAAGCATGAAGGTACTTGTGTTGCATTCCTGTGTATGAGTGTGTGGGCTGTGGCTGTGAAAATGGCTCAGTGCTTCAGTTTGAGGTCTTAAAGTAATGTAACAGAAGCACAGACCTGAATGTGGAAGCAACCTGATATCCACTGTTCTCACCTCCTCCAGGTTTTTTTATTTCAAGCTCATAGCACAAAACTGGCTCTTAGATTGTACAAGGGAGATTTCCCCTACAAAAGAATAGCAGAAAAAGGCAGCATTAAAATGTGGTTATTAAATGATCAAGGGAACCCTGAGGAGAGGTGAAAAGGTAGACCTGAGGTGAGGCAATGGATGTAAAACCTCTTTTAACAGGGGGAATTGAGACCCTGAGGGTGAGGGTGACTCAGTACCTTGCTCTGTGTCATCACAGGGGAATCCTGATACAAAAAGAGCATCCCAAATTAATCTCCAGGACCTTGTGTAAGGATTGAGGCTCAATGAAGCCGGGGAGTTGGGTTCTCTCTGTCTATGGGTGTTTGTGCTCCCCCCAGACTGCCTGAAAGGACAGGCCACAGCTGCTCCCCACCTCACCAGAGCTGGGTTCTGCAGAGACTGGGGGGGGGACCCTGAGCACTGCTGTGTGCTGGGTGGAAAATCAAATTTGTATTCAAAGGAGGATGCTTCATGGTTAGCCTTGGAATCTACGTTTTCTCTTTAAAAACAAGTTTAGGAACAGTGTTGGGGTTTTTTTTCCTGTTTTGGTTTGGTTGGTTTGTTTTGGTTTTTTTTTAGAGGAAATAGGTTATCATCTGATTGGTAGATATGAAATATGACTAATTTCCTTCATTGCCCACTAACACAGACATTTTATACAAAGTGAATGGGACAAATGGTAAAACTTCTGCTAGGTGTTAAAGCTTACATTAGGTGCTATTAAAGAAAATGGACATTGTTAAGCCCTTGAATAAAAGGATGTTAAACTCATCTTCTGACTTTCAGCCTTCCACTATCTGTAGATGGTAGGGAAGGTTTTATCTGGGTCTTAAGAACATTTTTTGCATTTCTTTGTCTCTGCTTGCAAATCTAAGTGTGCAGCTTGTAGCACCAAGCATATTTTTGGTCTTTCTATGGCTTTAGTCTATCTCTACCAGCTCCATTTATCTTTGTGTTTTTGTCATAACTTCCTCCCATAGCTTATTGCTTTTAATCTCATTAAAGAAACAGTTCACCTTCCCACCAGCAACTCTATCTCAATGAATATATGATATATCATATAATCTGGTAATTGGATAGTGATCTTGTGTAGGATAATTGAATCGATTATAAATTCATTAATAACACTTTTATTACTAAAATAGGGTCCCTGGGGTAACCCACAGTGCCATGAGTTCATACATCTATATCCATCTTTTTTTGAGGTTTCTCATTGTCTGTTGGCCTTTGACACTTACTAATTCCCACTCTCAATTACATGGAACGTAGGTATTACTGATGCAACTAGTTCTGTCAGCATGGCACTCAAAAACATTATTAATTGCTTCAAAGAGGGATTTTCATGATCATCTGTCACTTCAGAACAGAAAAAAGTGATGTAAAATAGTGAAAATGTAACAGACAGTAGTAATTGCTAATCTGTTCTATGCTTTTTACCACTGTATGGTCTTGTGTTAAATTACACTTTTTAGCACTACCCATTTTTGTCTTGTCACTTCTAATTTGAAACTCTTTAAAAGGGCTGCCTTGGGATTTATTTCAGCACCCAAAGTATTTTTATTACCATGTAATATGAAAGCAAGGCTGGCATTAGTATAAATTGGTGCCATTATGCAATAACCTTTTATAAGAATTTGACACTGATGCTGAGGGGGTTTGGAGGTATTTTTGAGGATTTATTCTGGAGTCACAGTGAATTTTTGCTCTTTTATTCAATAAGTGAGAGCATTTGGCCAGTGGAGGGCACTGCCCTACAACACAGGAGAAACAGAAACTCCATTTCAGCTTTCCAAATCCCATTTGTCATTTCAGCAAGCTTACTTATAAACTTAATTTATCTGCATCTGAATTTCCCCGATGTTGAATTGGCAAGTTGCCACACTAAGAAAGACCCCTGCTATATTAAACATCAGTTTAATGAGAAATTTAACCAACCCCCAAAGGCTCAGCTTGGTGTGGTGCTTAGACTTTCTTTTCTGGAAAACAAACTATTGTAACAGCCTACTGAAGGCTGTCAAAATATAACTGAATGCATATTATTATGTAAACCTCTATGCAGCAAAATTTCCAGATCTGATGGAAAAGTGCAACATAAAAAATTGCTTTGTAAACAGAAGCTTCTACAAAACATTTTCTATAATTTATTTGGTTTTCCTCCTTAATGAGTTTTCTAATAATTTCACAGAATTTTAAAGTGTGAATAGAAATTTTTTTTCATGGCAGGGGTGTGAAGTGATGCTTCTGGGATTTATGGCTGCAAATATCTGTCATGAAAACATTTTACCAAGAATGCATCTGTTTCTAGATGACATTAAAGACTCACCTTTGTGGCTTTGCTTTGCACAAAAATTATTTATCTCAGTAGCAAGTCAGAAAATAGAAAAAGGCAGCTCTGACATTTGTTATTGAAAGGGGTGCAAGGAGCTGGATTGGATTTCTGGTCTCCATTACTGGCACCTCTTGTCTGTAGTGTGAGGAGAAAGCCAGGGAAGGGGGGATCACGTTATCAGGGCTTTGTCTGGATGTCAGAATTTGTCAAGGTTTTAGTTAAATATTATTGTAATTCAATTGTAATTTCCAGACTCCATGGCATGTGACAATATCATATGTGTCTCTATGTGGAGCTGTGATGAAAGTTTGGAAAAACACAACATGAGAAGGGTGTTGTTTGCTGAAGGTGACAGTGCAACCCTTCGTATCAGACCACCCCAATGCCCGGCAAAATAGAAGTGTGGCACTTGTGTTTTGGGGAGGATGCAAGACCTTGGTGGGAAAAGCGTGGTGTGTGCACTGCACAGAGAAGTGTGATTCTGTCCCTTACCACAGAGAAGTGTGACTCTGTCCCTTACGTAGAAATAACCAAGTGCATGTTGCCATTTCCCCTGATCTGGTGGTTTTGCAGTACTTTGTGTTTTAGCAGTTCTGTGAGATGAAATTGGATGTGCATGAACCATGCCTGTTCCGGTCATAGGCACTTGGTTGTGTTCTGTTTGTGTAAAATACACTGAGACAAAGGAGAAGCAGGGATAGGAATCCATGGTGTCTGCAGCCTAAACATTCAGCTCATTGCTGAGATGGGTGAGCTCCATCTGTAAACCACAGGGTGTGTTTTAACACAAAAAATACTTTAGAAATTGTATGTACCAGCTGTCCTTCCCCTTTCCTTCCGTGGCTGCTTCCTTGGGCTGCTCCTGTGACCAAAGCAGCCCCTCTCTCATGCCAACCAAAAGCCCATCCCTGCATAACAGGGACTGTAGAGGCAATGAGGGCCAAAAAAGGAGGGAAAAAAGCTTGAAGGCATGAAGACATCATTTTTTTTTTTGGCTAGAACTTGTGGAGGGGAGAGCTGAGATAAAAACCTATTATTCTTTCTAAGGCAGGAAGCTTTAATTTTACTTTAACAGCTGAGTGTTACCCTGCTGTCCTTCTGAGCATAGACAGCAGCCCTGCAAGCCAGCATCCTGCCTTCCACTTGAGAGAGTCACTTCTAATCCTTACAGCCTTTCTGAAGAGGTGGCATGCCTGTCTAATGTGCTGTTTCTACAGACTTAATTTCTGGGGCGGTATCAAGCAGGGAAAAAAATAGAGAAACTGTAAGTGAAAGTTAAGAGAGGTCAGTGTGGTTAAGTGACAAGTTGTGATGGGTGCATTAGAGGACAAAAAAAGATAGGAAATAAAACTTTATTAGACATGTCAGGAGCAGTCCTGTAGTTAGAAAATGTGATTTATGGGTAATTTCTTTAGTAATTCATCCTTACCAATATTATGAAAATCTACTTTGAAACTTTCAAAATGACCTGAGCAATAATACATTGATCATAAATTGAAATGGCATAATTTGGTTATGATGTTTCACAGTGGAGTTTAGACAAACAATTTGGAGTTATGACTGTGTTTATAACCAGGAAGCATGTAGACTGTCCACTTAAGATAAAAGAAGGAAGTCTTTTTTTCTGTGTTTTTTAAGTGTTAATTTGGTGTTTATCACGAAGTGTTGCAGTCTTCCTTTATTTGCCAATCTCTGTACAGTCTTATTCTGTATTTACTGGTCAAGTGCCTTTCCTTACTGAAATATAAATAATTGTTCATTTCATTCAGGTGGCTTTTATAGACTTTTGTATAGTGCAACACAGTACCCAATGAAGCAAGACACGCTTGCTTTCAGTGCATTAAGGGATACTGGAATTCACATGGCATGGCTGAGTTACTGGAGCTGCTTCTGTTCTATGGGATGGACTTAGGGCTATGGATTGTTTATGGCAGCTCCAAAAATACTTCTCATGAATGTTTGTGTCTTACTGTTTTTTTTTTAAATTCTTTTTTTCCTAAAATACACTTTAAAGAAAACAACTTTTCCCCTTGTAAGATTTTATTTAGTAAAGCAAATGCCATTTACATCTTTGTTGTGTGTTTAAAAACAATACCAATTCTCATCCTTCAGTGAATACTGAGAAAACTGGTCACTCAGCTGCAGTAAAAGTACAATGTGAATGTATCTCCTCCATATTTCTTTTTGTCTAAAATAAAATTTAGATGCTTTGCAATGAGCAGGCATCTCTGTTAAAACTCTCTTATTGTGTGCAAGATGTTCACAATGGAAGTTAGTATTAATTTGAGAGATCATCTTATATCTTCTCGTGGCTATTTCCTTGGGTTGCCCTACCAAAACTGAAGGAATGTATTCTAGACCTGAAATTTCACTCATTTATATATACCTATATTTATTATACCACATTTAATTGTGTTGATTTAAAGTAATACTGAAACACTCCTTGATAAATCAACACAATTTGGATTAAATATTAATTACTCCTATTTCTCTGCCTGGGAAGTAATGGAATTGTTGCAGCCAATGTTCTGCTTTGCAACTTAGATATGTCTGTGCCTAAATAGGGCTGACATGTTAAAACTGATTGATGAAATTGCTGCTTTGGTAATTTCACCACTGCACTAATCTCTGTGCTTGAAAAGTCTATTTTAATAAGTGACTCTCAGGAAATTTAAATTATGGCAATTCTATAAAACCTGATGGTTCCTCATGGATTTCTCAGCTCTGACACTTTCACAGCTGCACATGTAAAATTTTTTTATAGGCCAAACTTGATGAACTCCAAATGGGACAATGAAAGTTGCTTTTCAGGTTGGATACACTGAAATAGATGCCAGACAAATAGCAGTGCCAGTTGCTTGTCTGCTTTTTCTTTTAGTGCTCTGCAATTTGGAGAAGCCATTATACTCTCTCTTTTACTCCAGATTAAACCCCCTATCTCCAGGGCTGCTTTTCTCCCTTGCCCAACAATGCTTCTAGATGTTATCACCACGTTCTCAAAAAACTTTGCCCTAATTGCTTAGCTGTTTGTTTGTATTACTAAGACAATTTATCTCTGGTCTCTGGGTCAAAATGAATTTATCAGACCATTACAGTACAGAAAGCTTAGTATGTGGGCACTGAAGCTTACAGTCATTGCACGCTATATTGAGCTCTGTTCCTCCCAGTGCTCTGCCTGTTTGCTCCTGGCCTGCTGTAATGGCATTTTTCATAACTCACTGATACTTATCTCCCCTGCTTTAGTCAGGCAGGCTGCTTACACCTGGGCACTGGCAAAATCTCTTTTTTTTTTAAATTTAGTCAGCTGTCTACAATATGTGTGGTGCTCATTAGTATAAAAATGTGCTTGAAAACAAAGCTCCGAGAGCTCTTGAAGCTGTTCTTATGCTGATTTCTCTTACCCCAGCAGTTGCCATGAAGGATCCCATCCCTTCCAGTGAGCTCTGTGATTTGTCTCTGCAGTAATCCAAATCCAATAATACAATGTAAACTATGTTCCAGCACTTAGCTAGCTACTTTGTTATTTTTTAAAAAATACAAATTGCTTCTAATCTGAAATGTGTGGAACTTGCAGCATTTACCAGGCATTTCAGAAAAAAACCAAAAAAACCGAAACACGTGCTCTTCCCATGTTTAGTTCCTTTCTTACTCCTTTGAGACTGTGGCTGCTGTAAATTTCATCTCTGAATTTTGTAGTTCATGAAAGATCTGTTCTTTCTCATCTTGACAAAAAATTGTCATTGGTTTGGTCTTTTTAATGTAGGAAAAATTTCAATTTGATTTCTGTGCGTAATCTTTTCTGTGTAACCTTGAGTGAAAGGCTTCTATTAGTCTCATGTTATCCACTTGCCAAGCTCAGATTAAATTTTAATTTAGAAAACAAGCCTGTTAGTGTTTAACAAGCACAGGGCAAGAGGAACTTGCTAGCCAAGGAAGGGCTGTCCTACCTTAAGGGTTTTCACTGCAAATCCTTTGTGTGCCCCCTCTTGCAGGGAAGCCCAAGGTCAGCTCTAAATAGAATAAGGTACAATTTATTAAGCTAATTACCCCTGCTCTTTCTGTACAGCACTGCTCTGTCAGTGAGAGAGAATTGCTTTGTGCCAAACTTTGTCTCAGCAGCACAAATGGGTTGGGCTTGTTCCGTCTTCTCCTGCTTGTCCCTTTTCCCCCTGTGGCTCCTTAGGATGGGGGATTGGCTAGTGCAGTGTGAAGTGGTGAGGGCAGGGTCTGCTGTTCCTGGTAAGAAATGGGCAGGAGCTGGAAAGCTTGTGGTTGAAAAGATGGTGGAATGGAAGCAGGGAAAGCAGCACATGTCTGGATGAAGATCTGAGGGCCTCTCCCTCTCACCCAGAGCTCCCTTGCACATCTTGCTGGTGACCAGAGCTCACCTGGACTCCTCTCAGCTCCTTTCATCCTTTCATGATGAAAGGATAACCACCTCATCCTGTCATCACTCCCTGCAGTTTCTCCTCCCCTTTGTGGGGTGGGGGAAGTGTGTGTGTGCTTGTCTGACAAAAACCCTGGACAACAAAATTTGACTTTGCTCACTGTACTGAGGAGCCTTGACTGAACACTGACTTTTTTTTCAATGCTGGAGGATCTGAGTTTTGCCTCTAGCTGGTCAAGAATCTGGGTTGGTGTCCTCAGATGGCCTTAGAATTTTCCCAGGAAGAATGTCTAACATCTGCAGAGCTTGGAGAGAAATCTTTATCTTTTGTTATCAGCTCATCTCCCCAGCGACCTGACAGCAGCTCTCTGCTGGATGTAATCAATAGCCAGGATAAAGGGGGTATCCCATCCCTTCCAATTTACAGTTAGCCCCCTATGTACTTGATTAAACAGAGGTTTAGAGATAGAACCTTGTAGGTTTAGAGCTATAACCACATAGGTAGCTATGGGATTTCTGTGAAATGTGTCTGTACTCTGGCTTACAGAGGTCTCTCTTTCCTGTGATATTATATTACACCTTTTTAGATTTCTTTTGTTGTTTGTTTGCCTGGTTGTGAAAGCAAACCAACTGGTGTGCTTGAACCCCTGCATATTTACTTGGAGTCTAAATTTAATTTTATCACTCATGCATAGTATTAAACCTGAAAATTAAGTCAGAATTATCCTCCTGCTTACTTTACAGCTAGTCTCTGTGTGTGATGAGTAAACACACTGTGGGTGGCCTAGGGTAAAATAAAATTTCAGTGTTTGTTCGCAAGGGCAGATTTCTTCCCCTTCAACAGATGAACACCTAGCCACAGTTTAGTAGATTTTATCAGCTGGTTTAATTGATGCAAGAAAGAAATATCTCACAGATGAATGTAGAACTTTTTAAAAATTATTTTGGTACTTTCATAACCATATTGTAAGACTTTTGGAGTCCTCTCGTGCTCAAAACATGACCCTTAGTTCAGATGTTTGAATTAAAGACTTTGTCTAGCCCATATCTCAGGCCTCTGCAACTAAATTGGAAATACAAGCCCAAAATACATGCCCTTATTTTATCCATTCAGTATTTCTCAGACAAGTATTATACAAGAAAATTATAGCAATTGAGGGGAAAAACAAAAAAAGAAAACCTCATAGTATCACACAGTCATCCTCTCTTTTCAGTTGTATCAACTGAGCTCTAGTAATGAACATTTCCAAAATCTCCAGTTTCAGCACTGTGATGCTTTAATGCATGAGCTGATGAAGAGCTGCAGGTTATTTAATCTTATCTTTGCCTGTTCAGAAACTGCTTATCTTTTCACAAATAGAAGGGGCATGAGCTCATTATAGAACTTGCTATTCATGACATCACCATTCCCCTCACTGCTTCTCCTCTACATGTCCTTTTTCTTCTGGCACTGTCTGAGCAAGGAAAATATCAGTATCAAAGTGTGACAACAGCTGTACTTCTCCCCGGGCAATGGGTTTCAGCCTGTTTTTTGGTTTCAGTATTCTTGTTTGGGCAGCAAAGAGACAGTGTAGAATTGTCTTACAATTCACATGGGTGACCCCATTTTTTTAAAGTAATATTCTTCCCACTTATGACCATGGCTTCCTTATCAGCCTGTTTTAAACTGCCTTAGTTTATTGGGGGGGTAGGAAAGTGGAGGAAGCAATTTAAGTCCAAAGTCTTTTTTGGTTTACACTGTTGGCTCTCATTTGGGTTCTTTTGTTTAAACACAGCTGGCCTGTCTTGGGCTAACATCCAGCTGTGCTCTGGCAGGTGAAATCTGCAGTTGAGCTGCTGAAGCCAGCAGTGGAAGTTCATGGAGGCAGGGAGAAATCTGAGGAGCTCTGTGACATGGGACATTAGGCCAGCTCATTCTCCTAGAGCAGTGGATTAACTTTCTCCATGGGCTCTCTGAACCCAAATTATTAAGTGGGCTATAAACCCTGGTGTTTACACACAAGCTTGCACTGAGGGGCTGAGCTGCAGCCCAGGAGCTGTCTTGTAGCAGTCCCTGTTGGGCAGGATCTGAGGGTCATGTGGAATTGGGAACACTGCACAGCAGCCTGTGGGAGAACCCCCTTTTGATCAGACACAACCCACAAAGTCCAAATCACAAATGGGAAACAGGTTTTGGGTCTTGTAATTTCTCCTTGATATTGTTAGAGTATCTCTGCTTCGTCCTCCTCGGAGATGCTGAGGAGGAGATCTGTGAACATACATTTTTATATCACCGAGATATTCTGATAGTTTAGTCTTCCCTGTCTTAAAATCCACCCCTTAGTTTTGAGTAACTAACAAACCTTATCTTCAATTGCTTCATCTTATTATGGAAATATTAAACAGGGCTTGATCACTACTTAATGCTTGCCATGTTTGTTGCAATGCTCTGCCAAACTGCATTTTCTACAAAATCCCATCTTCATTCCTCTTTTGCACATGCCATTTTGCAAAGTTTCTATGCAGCAAAGTGTCTTTGACAGCAAAGGATAGTAAAAATTACTCTGGTATGAACCATAGCTATAGGACTGTTACAATTTTATTTTTTTAACAATAACGTGACTCTTATTTTTTGTTGATGTCAATCATCTGTAAGAATGTTTGATGTAGGCAGAATTTAACCCTGCTTTCTAAAGGAATTTTTAGTTTGAGGCAAGAAGACAAGAACAAGTCTAGCATGAAAAAGTGTTATAAAATTCTGTTTGTAGGTCAAGGCCAAGAGAACTTTGAAATGCTGATGTATTATAAAATGTTGTGGTGCTGGAGTTACAAGGCTGAATGACTCTGTTTATCCAGATTTGTACCTATGGACAGTAAAATCTTTTATGATTATAAAGACAAGAAATGAACATTTATCTTCAAGTTCTTGTTGATACCTACCTGTTCTTAGTCAGAAGCCATGTCTTTAGAACAGTAAACCTTTTATTGTCTGCTGCAGAGAATGCTGCTTTCCAAAAGCACAGTTGTCAAAAGTATGCCTGTAATGTTGTGCTAAAAGTATTTTAGGGGGAGTACTAAATGATGCTGGTGAGGTGTTTTCTTTTGGGGGAAAAACGCTTTGACTCACTGGCAAAAATTCAAGTGAATGACCATAGAAGGGCAGAAGTTTGTTGTTGATTTGCCAGCAAAAATGAGATGTGAACTCTGTGAACTAAAGGAACATACAGCCACCTGACTGGTAATTTGACTCCGTGGGGGGGTTTTGTGCTGTTTTCCTATATGAAGAAATGCTCTTGCAGGCATTCTGTATCTTTGCTTAGTTCTTTAAGTTCCTTGAAGAAAAAAAAGTAAACAAATTCGTGACATTTCTAACTTTACCATGAACATGCTGAAGGGAGAATGTCAATCTTGCAAGTCTGTCACTTCGGGTGATAAGGAGTTAATGTTTCTTCTCTACCTATGCCCAAACTTACTGTGCTCATTCTATGATCAGATGCTTTAAAAGTACAGCAATAACACACTGCCTTTGGAGCAGAAGCTTTCTCTTCATATGTAATTTTTATTTAACAATGATAACCATTGAAATAAAACACAGGACCACATAACTTCCAAATACTTTTTAATCTTGCTACCTATTTTTTAATTTATTTTTAGAATTGAGGTAAGAAACATGATGCAAGAAAACTAAAAGGGGAATAGAGAGGGAGCAAAATGAGCTGTTAAAAATCAGCTAGTTAATAGGTAGTAATGAAAGAGGATTTTAGGAAAATTCTATTGAGTCTCAATAAACAAAAGGAGTAGGGCATGCAATTACAGATGAATTATAATAAAGACAATTGAAAGTTAGGCCTCTTTGGACAAAGAATAATAAAAAGCCACAGATGTGTCTATTTTCTATCAGTGGGGGTGCTTGTTGGGTTCATGTGAACTAACCCAGGTTTCTTGCAGAAGTCCCATGAGAATGATTAATCAGAAGGAGTCTTTTCATTTCCATTTTATGATTCAGAAATAAAATTGATACATGAAGCTTTCTATAGGTCTAGTTTTGTGGAAGGTGTGGCTCAAGAAAACTGGCTCCTATGAGGGTAGGGAGTCTCCAAAAGCTCTTGAGTAACTTAGGGTAGTAAATTGTTGGAATTTTGATGCAGTTATTAAAAAAAGTCACACCAAAAAGTAGAAGCAATATTTAAAGCAACAACCTGCCATCAAGACTCTCAAAGCTGAGAATGCATGCCTCTCACCAAGTAATTCACTTTGTTTCACCAGATCCTTTCTCTGTTATCTCACTGATGTATTACAGAAATCCTGACTGTTTCTTGCTCTCAGGGTTGTGGTTTCACAAACAATTTGAAGTGATCTAAGACTGTGCTGCCTCCAAAATGTTTATCTGGCTCTTCCCTCTGCCCTGCTACCTCTCTACTTCCACTTTCCTCCTTTTCTCAGCACCAGATATTATACAGATCACTTACCTGGTTAAATATCTTCAAAAGACCTCACAGAAGTAGCTGAGAGTATTAAAGTTGAAAAGAAATCCTTAATTATCTTGGGACAATTACTTATTCTGAAAATAAGGATTTTTTTTTTTTTCATATGGACTTTCAAGTATTACAGAGCTGTTTTTCTTAACTTTTAATTTTTAAACCTTCTGGCCCTCTTCTTTCCCTTAATGTATGGGCACCTTAATGGTATGATTAAGTTTCTGTTTGTCTGTAGCTGAGTCACAATACACTGATTAATGGGTGCTACTGAGATGACACACTAAGGTTGTAAACTTCAGTCTGAGAGGACAGTAACATGAAAATAAGCAGTTGTATTTGAAGCATGTATCTCAAAGATTCTTGATGTGTTTTCACTCTACCATCAGTAGATGTTAATGTACAGTGCAGAATTCAAGGTAAATATGTCCACCCAGGGAGTGGCAGGGAAAGAAGGAACAAAATAATACCTTCAGCTACAGTGTCCTGTGTCAGATTTATGTCTCCAGGAGAACAAGATCATTTTATAAATTCACCAGCTGGGCTCTTTCAAAGAGAGAGAATCAGAATGAAAAAGTCCCATTGCCCAGTGTTAAATCAGACACTTGGCCAAGATGGGAACACAGTTCAAAGGCAGAGTGAAGAAATAGGGATGTGCCAGGACTGACTGGACAAGGAGCCAGGCTAAGGAACAGAATGTGTGCAGCAGGAGGGACAGGAGTTAGGAAGGAAACCATTGACCAATGCACTGAGTGACAAGAAGTAATCCTTATAATTATTAGACTTCAAACATTCTTTTTCCCCCACACCTCTCTTTTTAAGCAGTAGGGGCAGAGCTGTTTTTTCCACAGCAACTTCAGTCCTGCCTCAGAAAGAATTAACTTTCTTTTTGAATTCCTTTTTATTGTCTACACAGCTTTAAAATGGAGTTTTGCTCTGCCACAGTTTTTTTGGATCTTATAAGGTCTGGGCAGTCCTCTACTTTTTCACAGCCCACTTGGACTTGCCACCTGGCCCCGATACTACTTTCTTTGTGCCAGCTCTTCCCACTGGGATAGAGGCTGCAGGATGAAAAGCACTAATTTTTGGGATGCTGATGATTTCTGGAGTGGAAGAAGAACCCATTACTCATGCAGTAAATAGGTATTTTTAGAGGTCAAATAAAAACTCTTATTTTCCTCCTCTACTTCCTACTATACCCCAGCAACAGTAAATTCTCCAGTCCACCTTTGCCATTCTCTATGGATGGAAAAGGACATTTGGGATTTTTTAATGACATCATGTTGCAGTAGCTATACCAGGAAAAAAGGGAAATTCTGCTTTTTACGGGGGAAAATCCTGTATTTACTGTGTTTACATTGTGCACTTCCCAGATCTGCAGAAAGTTGTTGGTGTGGAGATGTCACTGTCAGACTTCACTTTTGCTGCTAATTAGAATTTGTGAGTGTACGTGCACAGAGACATTTTTAATTTTGAAAGGCAAATGCAGTGTTAGTGTGGGAGCATTGTGCTTCTTATGTGATGACTGGGGCAGAACTTGCTGTGTTTGTTCCAAATTCTGGGTGGGTTCCTCTACAACTATTCCACAGACCTTCTGTGCAAGTTTCCAGTTAAAAATATGGGCACATGCTGAAAAATGGCAGGAAAATTGTGCCACACTAAACACAACTTTCAGATTGGGTACTATTATTTGGAAAGAAAACTTCTGAGTATCAGCCTTTGTAACTTATCTAGGCCTTTGGAAGTCAAAATGAGTGTTTCCAGATTTTGCAGAGTAGGTTTGTAGATCAGTCTTGTAGCTGATTCATAAGGGGAAGGTCAGTAAGATCATATTTAGCCTTGTTCCATTCAGTGATGCAACAGCAAATTCTTTTCTTGACTCAAAACAAACATGTCTGAAGAAATGGTACGGGAAATTGCATGTCTTTTTTCTCGCTAAACAAGTACACTTTACATCTGTGCAAAAGTGACCTGGGTACATTCATAAAATTATACATTCTACTACTGTTGTGCCTCCGAAGTACCACTTTGTTCTTGCTCTGCTATTAACTGTGCCCTGGTGGCCACACCTTGGTGAAGCTGCAGTCCCTGCATCCCCACTGTGTCCACAGTCAGTTAAACTCTGGAAAAGCTACTGCTTCCTATTTTGTAAGGACAGAGCAGTTGAGTTCCTGGGGCGGCAGGAAGAGCAGGGAGAAGCCCTCAATCACATCGAGGTGAGGTTTGGGACACTTGGAAAAGCTCAGCGTGGCCCCATCAGGATAAGTGTGCTGGGAGTGGCTCTGGGAGACAGGAGTTCATGAACTCGAGTGCTTCCAACTCAGCCAGCCTAAGGAGGCTGGAATGTGGTGATATCATGGGCAGCTCTGCCAAGTGACTAACAGAAGTAACTTTCTGTTGTTTGGTGAATCTTGTTTGCAGAAATCCCTTCATACTTCATGACACGGCCTTGAGATGTTTTCAGAGAGCTCTGGGGATTTTATTTAGAGAACTCCAAGTGCTCCCACCCTGGGATGTTTTCCTAAGGTCCCACTTGATTTGCTGCCCTCCATTGCCTGTTCTCAGGTTCTCAGCCTAGATTTTCTGAAAGATCTGGAAGTAGAGGGAAAACATATCTGACAACTTTCAATACCATAGTAATTGAAGTATAATCTTAAACATGACATTCTTTTTTATAAATACCACCTTTCAATGAGTCTCAAAGATGTATCTCTTGCTTCTGGACTGTTTTGGTGTGAAGCAATCTGCGTTTCTTGGTGGACTCCATAGAGCTTAACTGTTTTCTCCTGGCAAATGACCATGTGTGTCACAGTCAGCAATGTTGTTAAGCTTTAAAAAAGAAAATTAGACTGTCGTTTTAAGTGTACCACCATTTCTTTAGTGTGACATCTTTCTACAGCATTCCCCAAATATATTTTAAAATCTACACTTAAAAAAACCAGTCATGCTGATGCTTTCCTTCCATTTTACAGCAAGTGTTGATATTGTAAAGTCCCCTGTTCATTTCAGTTTAACCACCAAGTTCCCATAAGATGGGGTAGAATGTGACACATATGGGAGTAAGAACAACTGGAGGTCACAGAAATAAATGTTCCTGCAAGATTTTCATCCTAGCCTAGACCAAATTCTCTTTTCACTTTGAGTCTCATTATTGATTGTGATGATATTCTAAATTTTATGATTATTTTTTACACAGTTAAAATCTTTCAAAGTAGGAAAAAAAGCCTTTTATATACAAATACTCCAGCCTGTCAGAGCCTGTGCATTTCATTACTGTTCATTACAAGAAATGGCAAATTGCTTTTGGGAAAAAGCTCCCACTTGCAAATAAAATACTCTCATACTGACTTGGATGGTAAAAAACTTTTTTATTTGCCACAGATGTTGTTAAATTTTAGCCAACTTGGAATTTTATGGACAGCAAAAAGCTTTATTTTTCTTTTCTTTTTTTTCTAACTGGTACTAGTTAAATCAACCCTGGCAAAGATAAAGCCAAACTTTGACACACAAGCTTGGAATGAAAATATTCAGTCCCTTCTCATGCAAAACCCACCAGAAACCCCAAAAGGGTTATTTTTAGCTTTTGTTTTCTCCCAGGATAGATAAATGGAATCAGCTGTGACAGAGACATGATTCACCAGCATGAAAAAGAGACTGATATAATCCAGAACAAACAAACAAAAGCAGAAAGGGGTTTCAGGGAAAAGGGAGAGATGGGTTTATTTTTAGTTTGAGTCCGTAGGTTTTGCAGAGATAGGATTCCTCTTTGTCCCACCTCTGCCCTGAAATTCCAACAACTTTTAGGCTAATAAGCAGTAGGCAGGAACAATCTCTGTTCATGCAAGTAGAAATCTGAAATGTAGTAGAACACTTATTATTTCTTTCTTTTAACCCTTGCAAATATAAATTAAGACACTTAGAACTTAAGATTAATTTTTAAAGGTATTTTAAAGGTAACTGATTTAATATTTTCTAATCTGACTGCAGAAAATGGTTTTCTTCTTTGCAGAAGAAACCAAAATGCTATAACTTGGTTGTCTTTCTAGTGACAGACACCTGTGTTTCTTGTAAGAGATGAAGAACATTGGGCTGGTGACCAGTTCCATAATTCATTTTTTTCTGTATCTCAAGGATGTGCAGCTTTGATACATTTTGAGTTCAATACAGATGACTGGTATTACAACCAGAGGTATTGCACGAGTCTAGAAGCAGAAGCTATTAGAAAACAATGTGCAGTGTTAACTTTTCTTTAAAGCACAAATCTTTCCAGCTCCCACATTTCACCAGACATCCAACCACTGTCACCACCAGCTTGTGTCTGTGTGTAAACTCAAATTGTTACTTTACTTTGAAGCTCCAGTGTGTATGCACTTCTTACTCTCTCCTTCCCCCCTGCCCCATGATCTTGAGCGCATTAAGGTGTTTGCATGCAGCTTTGCAGAACATAGTGGTGTCTGAAGATTTGTAAAGCTTTCATGGCAAAGCTTGCATTTACGTTAATTCTGAATCTGCTGCCTTTGTGTGGAAGCAGATTGTTCCCAGAGTGTCCCCCAGCAGTGCTTCTCTGAGGAGAGGACACAAAGCTGTGAGGAGAAATTTCCACAGAGAATTTCTGGAGGATGCAATTTGACTCTGTAGCCCCACGATGGTAACAAATAATTCTAGGTATGACTTCCTTGCATTTTCTCCAGAAAGAGGAGAGTGAACTTCCCTGCAAAAATGGTCATGAGCTGGCTACGAGTCTGTTCATAATGCACAGAGCCAAACAATCTGTGAAGTGAATTATGTTCTATATTTAGCCATCACAGAAACCATAGGCATTGGAAAGCAGGCCTTAGAATAAGTAGTGTTCATGTCAAAGGAGGATCTTCCTCTCTAAAGACTTTATTGTTAGAATTTGACCCCATTTTCCTGACAGTAGAGATTGTGAGCTATGTTATTTACTGTAAACCTGTCAACACTGTGGTGCTCCCTGAGCAGGAGGTGCTGGTTTGGTGAAAGTTTACCTGTGTGTGGGTCAGGAGTCTGTGGGTGGCAAGTACAGCACCTGCACATTTATGTTGCTTGATCCCTGCAATAAATTAACAGTTTGTTTTTGCTTCAGTAGGTGACACTCAAGTTGACTTTACAAACAAAAAAAAGGAAAAAAATGAGATGTTTCTTGTAGGAATTGTAGTGTTGTGTGTAGAATCTCTATTTCTGGTTTCTTGCTAGTGGCAAATAACCATAGGAAAGCTTCTTTTATGCATTCATCTTCCCTCTTCAAATTATCTGGTTGTGAGCATTTTCACTTTCAAGTTTGTGTGAATTTTGTGAAAAAACTTCAGAAACCTGAGGATTTTCATAGTGAGGCTCTTTTCAGTAAACGTGTAGCTAGGGGAAAGAGAAGTGAGTAGGATGGTGGGTCTGTCTGAGAAGGGTGCAAGCACAGTCTTACTTATGTCATAAAACTTGTCTGTATTTCCTAAATATGACCAATTTACTGGTCTGCTATCCTCACTCAATATTGGTGGGGTTTACATATCACAGAGTAGGAAAAGATAGAATCTCTGGGGGTCCCTTCCAAACTGGGATATTCTGTGATTCTGTGTTTCATGATGTGACTGAAGGATATCATTTTTTGGGGGATGGTTCTTACGGGAGAGAAACTTTGTACTGAGGGAATTTATTTGTCTATCCTTCCATACTTTGTCAAAAAATTATGCTTTTTGCAAACTCATGCAACTTACTGGTGGGTTTAATATCTACAGTCCCCTACTTTTTTTCCCTCCCCATTGCTTGCAAGTTGATTGTTTAAGTTTATTTAAAACTTGTCACCAAAATGTCTTTTTACCAGAGGATGGCTGTACCTCTCGACCGAAAACCCATTAAAATAAAATTAGCTGCTTCATTTATAAATATAAATGTTTTGGCTTAAAGCAATAAAATAGCACACTGAATATGTTTGACAATCTTATCCACTTGGCTTAATGCTGTCCATGAAATAATTTTTCCAATAGGACGAGCATGTAAAAACTCTATTCTCCCTGCTATTGTAATTTAAAAACATAGAAAAACCCTACTACAGATTGTCTCAGTTCTTGCAAGATAACAAATACCAGATGAGTTTCCATTCTGCTCAGCAGGATAAAATGAATCAAGTTTAAGGCAGAATTTAAGGTATGAAATAGATCATAAGTTGTTATGTAATGGTCTTAGCAATTAAACATTGAGGGGGTTTTTTTTAACACCATGAATGACAATCATTTGAAAGGCCTGTGATAATATTTCTTTTAAAATCTATGAAGACAGTGATACTAAAAAGGTTTTATGTTTCCATTGATCATATCAGTGAAAACCTCTCGTTGGTAAAAAATTTCTATCGTGTAGATTGCGTCTGCTGCCACAAATCAGAGACTTTTCTGAAATAAGAAGACAAAATAAACACAGGAAATTGCTGTTTTTCCAAGAAAGCTTTAAAAAGAAGCTGCATTATGTCACTTCAGACACTGCAAGTAAAATTAGCAGACTGGATGTGTTTGTTTTGGTGACTTTTCACTTCCTTCAATAATTCAAACAGTTATGCTATTACTCAATAAACCAACTCATTTTGTACAATTTTGTACAAACTGATAAAAAGACACAAGCAGAGAAGCATGGGGAGAAGGGAAGTTTTTGATCCTAGAGTGTATTTTCTGTATTTCTCTTGATCACTCTAGTTAAGTGACAGTGGGCAGAGAAGTGTGCAAGAAAAACAAGACCCCAGTTTTCTGTCTTTTTTCCAAAGATGAGATTTCTCAGAGGTGAGAATGTTTATCCTTTGGAGTGAAGGATACAGATTTACCTGCACACATGTCTAAAATCTCTATGTTTATGTAATAGATCACCCAAATGCTCTACAGAGAGCACTGCATTTCATATTTAAGGGGTGTCTCCACTGGAATGTTAACTTGTGTTTTCACCTTGTGTTTATTGCTAATGTGCCCTACTCTGTATGGGTAGTAGGTAGGGTTTCTTTTCACCTCTCTAAATTTCAATCTGTTTTACTTCTCTTTTGTGCTATTGTGTGTACAGCTATGGCAATTAAAATTCAACAAACAATAAAAGCAATACAGGCCATGATGTAGAGCATTATCTTTTTATGGATCTGTTGCAGATAGCAAATACTGCTGTAAAACTGACTTGGAGCAGGTAAAAGTTCCCCTGGCTAAACAAAAGCTTGTTTTACTGCCTTGTTTTCTAAAGGGGAGTAGGGAAAAAGTCAAGTTAATTTTCTATTTGAAAAGTATTTCTTTTCCTGATTAGAGTGCAAAAAAAGAAAAGTACTCTTATTTTCTGGGTTCTTTTCCTTAGTTTGGCACCAATTTTTTTCTTATCTTGAGCATGTGAAGAGACAGGTGATGTTATTTCCATTACAGTCTCCTCTGTAAAGTGTTTTAAGATCTATGGGTGAAAAAATGGTGCAAAAAGCAAGTTGTTATTTTAGTTCACCTTGACCAGGTAGAATCACAGAATGGTAACCAGATGCAAAGACCATTCAGTATAATACTTCCAGGAAGTTTACAACCACTATTCTCATGAAACTCCAGTGAAGAAACTAATTTTGTGTGGTGGTGAATTTTTATATTTTTTGGGTGGAAGGGGTACTGTTTTTTTTTCTTGTTTGTTTGTTTATTTTGGTTTTTTTACTGGTAGGTCTCAAAACACTTTACAGAAGAGACTGTTGATGCCATTCCATTTTGCAGGTGGCATCTGGTGCATAAAGAGGAATGTGTGCTGTACAGTTCACCCAGTGGAAGGACTGGAATGGGAATTAAGTCCTCCTGGCCTTCCCAGCTCACAGACTGTGATACAGGGCCATATTTAGTCCCCATGCACAACTTCCTTTGTGTTCCTTTCTGGTTTTCTCCCCCTTTTTTCTTTGCTGTGAGGAGACAACCATTCAGCAGTGTAAAAAAAAGGAAAAAAATCATAAGGCAGTTGCCTTCCTTTCTGATTCTCTCAAGCTGGCCTGTATATTTTGCATGTAAATCAGTCTAAAACTGCTTCAGTAAAATCAACTGCACCTGTGCAATGTCATCGCTGCACTATCCTGGTCTCCATTTCTCCTACATCATCCCAGTAATATTCCTGCCAGACAGGGCCATACCAGCTCTCAAAAAGCAATTTTTTTTTTCTTTTCACATGGCCCTTCATATTCCTTAAGTAGCCTCGTGGGAAATTCAAAATTCATTTATAAAAACCATGGCCCAGATGCCTTGAGGGTGCTGCAGTGACATGGAATGCTGGCTCATGCTGTCCACGACATTTACTCTTTTTTCTCCTTTTGTTTTCTCTGCTGAAGTGTGCCAATACTTCTACAAATATAGGCAGCACCAAACAGTGCTTTCAAAGCCTGCTGCAGTCCTGTGGTCTCACTTTGCCCCTCTGCCAGGAGCCTGAGCCTGCTGTGCACAGTTCAGCTGCACTGTGGCCATACCTGTTTTTCCTGTTGCTCCCAGTGCCAGCAGCAGGCAGGAGGAGCAAAGCCAGCAGGAACCTGTCACAGCTGGGAAACAGGGCTGGGCACCCAAGTGGGGCAGGGAAGAGAAGGTTTTGCCAAACTCTTTGCGCTACAGCAGCCTCCAGGCTCTCCATGAAGTATTCTTGTTGTGTTTCCTCAGCAATAGAATGTGTGCTCACAAATGGGATGAACTGGAGAAAGGTTTGCCCCATCTTGGACTTTCTGAAAGTTGTCTGCTCCTTTCCTAGAAGATCTATGAGATTTTGTGGTATTGTGGTGTTTTCCTGGTGAGGATTGTGGAAAAACTCATATTCCTCAGCACAACCTTCTCAGAAATTAGCAGTCAGAACAAGTGGTGTTATCCACTCAAACTGTCAGTGTGGGTGAATTGCACATTGCTGCCAGCTTTCCAACAAAGTGCTGTGTATGTATGGGGGGAAAACAGGCACCAGCAACAACGGGAATATGTCCTGGATCTCCAGTAAGGCCACAGGAGTCTTTGTACACCTTTGGAGTGTCTCTTAGGAGTGATGTTTGAGATGGAGCTCTGATAAAACATGCTCTGGTTTCAGTGCATCATGATGTCATTTCTAAACTGTAACCCCAGTACTAGATGCAGGTTGTGCTCTGGGTGTGCTTCATCTCCATTTTTGTGGAATGGAGCCATGAGGAATCTTATTTATAATCCATGAGCCACACTCAGCCTGAACACAGGCCAGAGAGTTCCATCCAGAGTTACTGCAGAGGAATTGCTTCTTGTTGCGTGTTTGGTGATCCAAAAATCTGTCCCAGATTCTCAAGCAGCATAAATTAATACATCTCTATTAAGTTTGGGAGTGCTGAATTAATTTGGAGCAGCTGGTCCAGCGTGTGAAGCAGTGACAGCTCATGCCCACAGCACTCTGAGGAGCTGCTTTGTACCTCAGCCTTTGCAAACAAGTTGCTTCTGCCTTTTTCCTCCTTGCTTTGCTCAAGGGAACAATATTTTAGACATGTATGTCCTAAATGCAATTAATGCAAAGATGATAAATACAGAAGAAAACCACCATGGTAAAAATATAATTGAATTTGACTGGATAATAACTGAGCCACTTTTAATTTCTAGAGAGGTAGTCCCTGGTGTAAAATTCAGAAAGGAAATTAACCTTCTTATGTGTTTTCCATTTCCTCTGAACTTTGAGAGTAGAATTGCTGGTGCAACTCTAATGTTGCAATTATTGATAATTTCTCAAAATAGTGTTTGATGTGACTGCAAATAATTTTGGAAACACAGTGATTTCACATTTTTACAGAAATGGAAAATATTCTGGGGATATATTGCACTTTGCTACCAGAGTAATTTATACCAGAGTAATTTATAAGGTGTATCATTTTTTGTAAGGATGAATGGTGAGACAGGGAGGCTAAGAGCAGAATGTTTATATAGTAAGTCAACTATAGAAAAAATAGAAACACAAAAGAAGAATCCCATTTAAGCAAAGGCCACCATGCTGAACAACAAATATCCACACTGGCTGCTCTTTGAAGTCAGACACTTAATGCCTTTTATGTCAACAGAAATCAAAGGGAAAAGTGAAGCGCCGAACTTGAAAGGTTAAATTGCACATTGGTCATGGGCATAATGTGGTATAAAATGAACAAAAATGCAGAAAAGTTTGCTTTGGTTTTTTTTTTTTTTCAAAGGAACCACTTTTGCTCAGGAACTGCATGAGCAGAGATTCTCAACAAGAGCAGGATAAAATGTGATGTTTCCTTTTTCCTTCTCGATTTAATGTCAGGCCAGGAGCTATCCCCAGGCTGATGTGTAGCTCTGGGAGGGAAGGAGGCACAGGTTTTATTGAAGCTGGGAAGTGAAAAGTAGCAGAAGGCCTGCAGGTAGAGAGATGTGGCCTCCTGAAATGAAACCACTGTCATTGCCTTGCACTTCAGAGCCATTAGTGCCATTTGCCTTCCAGCCCAGGCTGGTGCAACCAGTACTGACCTGCATTGGCTCACAGTGCAAGCTTGGTTTTCTTGTTGAGCGTAACAGAGATGATGCTGATCCTAACAGGTGCCATGGAGCAAATGACAGAACTCTAAACAGGAAAAGAGAACCTGAAAAATGGATAGCTGATATCTCAAATGTGTTCCCTGTCAACTGATCTGCACACCTTCTAGACAGAATTGGGAATATTTCATGGAGGTGGGGAGTGCCATGCTTTAATTTACAGTCCAAATGTTGATGAAATTATGAAAAATTATGAAAAAGCAAAAAAATTGATATTTAAAAAAATTATTTACAATTATATCAAAGGACATAACATTTCACATTCTAAATTATTTTAATAATTTTAAACACTTGCTTTCTGCCAACTGAAATTGGGTTTTCAAATGCTTCATTCCTGCATAAAACAGACCTGGAAGTAAAAACTGGTTTCTTTTAGCACTGTATTTATATGGTTAATTTGCCTGTCCATTTTGTTGGCAATGAAATTTTGTGCTGTAAGCATTCAGTTGTTAAAAAAAGAAACATAGCATGCAGGCAGCATAAGGTGGGTAGTTAAAACTTGCTTTAGTTTTTCCCAATCTATCATTAAAAATCATTATAGGAGAAAAATTGAGTGTTCTTCATAACAAAAAAATTCACCTTGTAAATTCACATGGTTATTGATGCACACATATTTGATTGCAAGCATTTAAGATTTGATAATGTTTTAAAATACAACTTGCTTATGAAAATAACCTAAACATTACTTTTGTGGCAGAATCAATGTATCGATTTCAATATTTGTGTTGAATCAAATCCATTTGTCATCTCAGTTATTATTGACAACAGAATCAGCACAGAGCCCACTTTTCTGGACACACAGCAGCAGCCTGAAAGCATTCAATAACATCTGGCAGTGACCTGCACTTTGTAAACCATATTTTTGAAATTAACTAAGCATGTTTTGTCTAAACAAACCAAAAAATTAAGATGCAGAGGAAAGAAAAGCACTCCAGCTGCAGATAAAATAATTCCTGAAGCACTATCAGGAGACACCAAGTAATTGCAGAAGCGTGATTGAGTGGAGGCAGCAAGTATTTTGTATTTTAACTGCAAAACAGGACATCAGAAAAGAAAACAGAAGGTCTTTAATATGGTACTATCATTAAAAAAGGTTCGGTTAAGCCAGTATATTGTACACAGAGAAGTGCTATGTTTGTTAGAATGTGTATGGAGGGAACTGAGAATAATTAGACTTATAATAGGAGTTTTTGGCTCTGGTTGTGCACAGTTTCAAAGCCTCAACTGTTCTTGAATCCTTAATAAGTTAAGGAATGAGTACAGCAGAGGAGAGGGCCGGCAGAATCTGTTGGAGCAGCTTGCCCACACCAGTTTGCCAAAATCTAAATAGCCCTTTGAAAAAAGGGTTATTTTTTGCTGATGACATCATTCCTGCCACTGTCAAATTGTGACAAGTCTTGGCTTGCCTAAAGAAGAAAAAAAAATCCTTTCCAAAATTGACACTGAACAGATTTAAAACATTATACCAGCACCACTATAAATGTGAGATATTTATACCCTCTTTCCATGCTACAAATTTTCATTCACAGATAGGTTTTTTCTCTCAAGCATTTCCACTTTGTAAATCAATGCATTTTAATTACCTTGTTTGGTCTTCGTGATTTCATTATGGCTGCCTCAGCTTGAGCATAGGACTTTTTTGATACCAATAGCCACAAACTGCCTTTTTTCTATTGTAGTTAATTTTAAGGTCACTGGAAACATCTGTATAAAGTCAGGAAAGCCATAGGTATTCCTGGAGGTGATCTTTATGCATGATTTCCACAGTACCATACTAATCTTATATCTTTTTTTTTTTTCCTTCTGATTTCTTATTCCCTCTGGTCTGAAGAAATATGGGGAAGATGCTCTGTGAATGTGTTTTTCCATGCTCATATGATTTGCCATTTTCAGCATCATCCCCAGCTGTGAATTGTACAATGAATAATTAATGTTGAATGGTGACCTTGAACCTCATAAAGCTGATTAGTAAGACAATGCATCTGGGAGAACAACTTTAGGACTGCGCTTGTAAAAGAATATCAAAACAGCTTAACACAGTAGGGAAAAGCCCCCTGGAGCCTTTTAAAACCAATTGCCTACAAACACTTCTAAAAAGAACAACTCCATGGTGGGGGGAGAAAAAAAAAGTGTAAAAATCCTATGAAGTTCAGAAAATAAACCAGCTTTTATACTTAACTGTAACAGAGATATTTGCAGTTAAACACTGCCTAACATTAAAGAGAGAGGGTACAGTCAGCCAGAATAGAGCATTTTTGTCTTTTCTAGTTCAGATTGTTACGGCACAGTTGTTTTCTAGTTCACTGGATCCCAAATTCATTCATAAACAAGGACGGTTCAGACCTTCCCTGATACTTCAAAGCAGAAAATATTTGCCCTGGTTCCCTGTTGCAGAGGCTGTTGGCAATCTGCTTATAAACCCAGGAAATTGTTATTCTTGCATGCTGGCAAAGCTGAGGATGATGGTGAATTCAGAAGGAGTTAATGCTTTTGTTTTTCCTGAAAAAGAGTGAATGGGCAATTTTGAGAAATGGTTCTTTGTTTTTATTTTTATTAAATGACATTGGTGATTTGTTGGCAGGCAGGCAGGAGACATTGGGTTTGTTATGGAAACATGGCATGGTCCAGTTGTGCCTTACAGCAGCCTTAACTCAGGCAAATCTCTTCATTTTTCTTTTCTAACCCATTTTTAAGCCCTAAATCTG
The DNA here is from genome assembly GCF_009819885.2 of Catharus ustulatus. Classification (NCBI taxonomy): domain Eukaryota; kingdom Metazoa; phylum Chordata; class Aves; order Passeriformes; family Turdidae; genus Catharus; species Catharus ustulatus. Next base: position 63,341,437 of record NC_046224.1, read on the forward strand.
GAATACCTAATTCATATATCAATTTTGTTTTTCTTCACAGCTCATTTAATCTGTTAATACTTGAAAGAATTTAGCAGTATCTTTTTGTTAAATAATTTGATCTAGGTAAAGAACTAAATTTCAGTTAACTATAAAAGGTTGTGTTTCAGAATGTTTTTGGAGATTTTGTTTTAATTTTGGATGATTCCAAACCAAAAATCTTTCAAAATTTCATGGTTTGGAAAACATCTGCTCCTCAGCCTTTGCCTGTAAGTAATCAGCACTGCTCTCTTAGAAAACTGAATAAAAAGCCCTTACACTTTCAAGGCAATCAAAATTATGGCCAGATTTGGGCTGAATTTGGCAAGTAGTTTGTCAGAGATGAGGATTCATTCCATAGCATCACATAAAGTTTGTAATATTCATGTCCTCATTTTAAAATTCACTACCAAAAGAATTTAAAAATGATGAAAAATTTAGATTTAGATCAATGTAATTCAAATTATTTTTACACTAGAGTGTATAACAGTTTAGTGTTGAATCACTTGCAGGTAGATTTCCCTATTTTTACTGAATTGGTCTCATTATAGAGGTAAAAGCAGGTCATGTTCTTTAAAACTATAGGAGTTCAAAATTGCAGGTCTGACAAATTTTAAAAATCCTGCTACAATTTTAAAACATGCTGAGTAATTTTCTAGTACAGGGAAACTTCCAGTGGTTCAATTTAATGTGCTTATTAATCACATTCAGTTATACTTTATAAAATAAGAGTTTGCTGAAGCTACTGTGGATTATCCAGAAAATGGAGTGAATGTTTTTCTTTTGCTGAGAGTTTATTTTCTACAAACAGATTAAGATAAAATACTTTTAATCTTAATTTAAATATGAAGCACAAATTAGCACATATCTGTTATGAAAACTAAATTGCATTTTGAAAGTTATTTAATTTATAAAGTGTTTCCACTTTTAGTTCCATGGCAACACCATTCAGAATTGTTAAGGACTCTCTGAAACACATGAAGATTCCGTTAGCCAAATATTTGAACATAAAGGAAATTAAATGACATTAAAGCTTTTTATTTTAATTATGAACAGAGGAATCTATAGAAGGATTCACAAGAAATTATGTTCTGGGAAAGAAGTGCTTTTTCTTTGTACTGTGGAAGTAGAAATGACCCTCAGAAGTGGGCAAGTTGTGCCTAAGCAGTTTTTTCATCCTCTTTGCTTTCTGTGACACAGCAGAGGGAGCACAGTGTGTTGTAGACTTGTATCTGTTTTTCTGACACCTGCCAGTCCCCCAGATCAAATCTGTTGTGTGCTGAACATGGGGGAAATACATGGGGAATAGGTAGGATGAAATCCCCCTATGCCGCTCCAATTTCATTGCAAGGTTTGAGCCAAGTTTAGGGAGAATTGATGACTCTCTTACCCCACATGGCTGAGTTTATTCTCCTTGAATGTCGACCAGCCCTTTTTTATTGTGTTGCTTTTTGGTGTCTTTCCCCTGCCCCCAAATACTGCACTGTCAGCCAAGAATAACTTGAGACTGAATGCAGGGCTGCTTTTAAATGTTTTCAAAACATTACAGGAATGTATCTGATGATTTTTCATTCTAGATGCAGTTTTTTTTTTTAAGGTACTTAGTAAAACTGACAACTCCCTGAATGCAGCAAAGTGCTGTTGGTGGAGCAGAAGAGAGGAAAGGTTCTGAACTCAAACCCAAGATGCTGGGCTGCAGGAGAGACTCCTGGCAGCTCTTTGGGTTCAGGCCTCTCAGCTTCCAGAAAGCCCTTTGTGTCAATGCAGGCTGGTTCTGTTCCACTTGTATTGACAAAAATCTTATATATGTCAGAGAACTTTGGCTTTTCCTGCCCTGAACTTTATGTATTTATCAGCACTTGTCACCTCTATTTTCTTATTAATTGACTCCTTTTCCGACGTGAACTATTCACAGATGATATTATGTGCACGTGTAAGAATGGGCAACAGTTTCACCTTGTAATTTAATAGGTGACAGTGTATGTAATTTTATTTGCATTTTTACTATTGCTTTTTCTTTATGCATCAGGCAATATTTGCTGATCAGGTTTTGAGTGGAGTGAGAGAGGAAAGGATAATGTCTCGGTAATCATAATCTCAGAATCCCAGAACGGGCCAGGCTGGAAGGGACCACAGAGGGTCCCTGGTGCCACCTCCCTGCTCCAGCAGGGCCATCCCAGAGCACAGGGCACAGCATTGTGTCCAGCTGGCTCTGGAATATCCCCAGTGAGGAGACTCCACACCCTGTCTGGTCTCTGTTCAGCCCTGCCCAGGGAAGAAGTTGTGCCTCCTGTGCAGGTGGAACCCCCTGGGCTCAGTCCCTGCCCGTGGCTCTGGTGCCATTGCTGGGCCCCCGGAGCAGAGCCTGGGCCCTGCTCGGAGCCCTCCCTGCACACAGGGACACCCAGGGCTGAGGGCCCCTCTCAGCTGGGGCTCCTCTCCAGCCTGGACAGCCCCAGCTCCCTCAGCCTTTCCCTGGCACAGACGCTCCAGACCCTAAATCATCTCCACAGCCTCTGCTGGCCCCGCTCCAGGAGCTCCCTGTCCCTCCTGTGCTGGTGATCCCAGAGCTGGACACAGCTCTCCACATGTGCCTCCCAGGGCTGGCAGAGGGGCAGGATCACTCCCTGACCTGCTGGCACCGCTCTTCCTGATGCATCCTAGGGTTCTATCGGCCCTCTTGTCCCCCGTGGCACTGCTGGCTCACAGACAGCTCACTGCCCACCAGGACCCCCATGTCCTTCCCCCAGAGCTGCTCCCCAGCAGATCAGCCCCAGCCTGTACAAGTGCTCAGGGTTCTCCTGCCCAGGTGCAGGACCTGCATTTGCTCTGGTTCAATGTCGGATGGTTCCTCTCTGCCCATCTCTCCAAGCTGAGTCCCTCTAAGGGCTGCACAGCCCTCGGGGCTGTTGGTTGCTCCTCCCAGCTCTGTACCATCAGTGAACTGCTGAGGAGGCACCGACCCCTCACACAATCCCTGATGAATAAGTTAAGCAACATCTCACTTCCACCCTGGCTTAGGTTTACACTGCTCCCACAGCATGGGCTGTGAGAGGAGAGTCCTGTTTGGGCACTCACTGGCTTGCAGTGACATTAATGGATATTAATGGCCTCACAGATCTCATGATTAATATCTGTTATGCTGAAACAATGGAAGAATCCCCACATGAGCTATAAAATTGAATTTATGTGAATATGAATTTATGTACTAACTGAAATTTAGTACATCTCCCTAATCAGTTTATTAGGGGTGAATACTGAGAAGCTTTTCCATTCAGTCTACAGCCCATCTAAGTCTGTGCCTAATTCCAGATTTTGCCTCATGTGCAGCAATGTGATGGCTATGCTGTGCCAGCTGGTAAAAGACATTGTCCTGAAAGCTTTCAGCATCTCAGGTATCTGGTTGGAGTTGGAGTGTAGGAGAAATATGTCATAGTTTGCTGCATCCTCCAAGCCCTCTGCCATCAATTCTCTCATTTTTCAGTCCCTCAACTTGAATTAATAGTCATCCTGCATGGGTAAAGATGGTGAAAACAGGGCCTGTGCTCCTGGGGAAAAGCTGTAGGAAATCTGACAGAAAGTTATTGAGCAGGGAACTAACCTAGGTATGTCAGGCTTCATTAAATTTTAGAATCTGTAGTGTTTGATAACAAGACAAGCACAGCCCCTTATGGTGGTGTTGGGTTGTGAATTACTCAGTGAGAATAAAGCTGCTTGTTTATACTCAGATCATTAAGCAACTGTGAGATCACTGGTATCCTTGCCCTGGAACACTTAACTATTTCAATTATCTTGGTTTTTATTCTGAAATGTTCAGGTTCTTGAAATTATACTGACAGCTTAGGTCCTGCCATTTGCCACTTTAGTGAAGCAGCAAATTCTGTGATCATGGACTGTACTGTGATTTATGTTTTATTTTTCACAGTAATTGATTGCCATCACAACTTGAGTCACTTAGAGTAGCTGGTTGTGTGACATTTCTCTCAGGTTTTCTTTACTCTCTTGAAAAATACACCAGTTTGGTTTGGGATGAGACACATGTCAGAGTTAACAACCTTTTTATATTCTTGCATTGCTTCCAAACAGACAGAAATGCAAATCAAGGTTTGAAAGCTAATAGACAGTAGATGTGGTATTTAATGTTAGAATGACTACATTACTTCATCCCATTTCATTTGATCTGCTTGTTTGATTTGCTATGATAAAAATCACTCTAATTTCATAAAAGAGAAATTTCACTTTGGTAGCTAAATGACAAAATTCATATAGTTCCCAGAGGAAAGGTTATAAATTAGTCTTGTATGGGGATATTGTACAAAACTGGAAAGAACAGTAAGGTATAAAACAAGAGCAGAAAAAATTGTTTGAACAATAAATTGTTTGAACAATGTGAACAAAATTTGTGCAGCTTAAAACCAAACTAAAAGATGCCTTGCTGGGTTGGGTTTCTTCCTGTCCCAAGAATAATTTCCCTTATAAATTTTATTATGGCTTTAATAATATTAGGGAAAAAAACATATTCATTCTGTCTGCATGGAGATGTGTTGTCCTTTTTGTTCTGTTACCTTTTATGTATTCAGCTCTCCTCTCTAGTTAACTATACTATCTTTTTTTTTAAATTACACAATTTAGATTTAATTAATGGGACAATGCTCACTTGTTTATAGTTTTATAGAATAATTGCAAAGCAGTGACTCTTTATCATGGAGCTACAGGAAGGAGCTTGGATACAATGGAGATGATTTGCCAAGTAGATGGATTATATACTGATGAATGCAGAGATAAAAATGCTCTTCTTTGCTGACAGGTAATGAAATGGACTTTGAGATTAATATCATTCTGACAAGGGAAATATTCAATATATTTCTCTGCTGAAAGTCCCAGTCTTGCCTCTCAGCAATGCAAAGTGCAGAGAAGTATCCAGGCAATGGGAGGTACTGAAACTACAGAGCAGCTTTTGTACTCTAAGCAAAAATAAAAGTGGGCTCTTTTCACAGCCCAGCCTGATGTATATGCTGGCAAAATAAATCAAGTTCTGGCCAACTACAGATAGCTGGAATACTTTCCAGTGAACTCCATTTACCAGGAGTCCTGTAACTAACCAGACTATCAGAAGAGGGGTTTCCTATGAAACCACATGTGACATGGGAAGCAAATTAATTTGTGGTTTTATTGACAAAGGTTATCTGACACAATACATGCTGTATTGATGCAAAAATTACTGCTCACTAAGTGAAAAAAAGGTTGGAAGAATTTGGCAAGGAATGTCTTGTGAGTATGAATGAACTTAACATGCGCCAGCCACGGGTAAGTGGAATGTGCCACTTAACAAATTATTCTATTTTTAGCACCCAAACCTTCTTCATATGCTTCCAATCAGGAGAGGAGCCCGGTGGCCCAAGTGAGCTGCCAGTCGTGGCCTTTCCCTCGGCTCTCCATGCTCTGGCTTGCAGAGGGAAGGATCCCACGGCAGCTGGCGGCACGGGGCCGGCCCCTGGCTGTAGCCATGGTGTGGAATTTCCCCATGTTCAGGATATTTAGACAGCAGCACACTTACAAATGTGTTGTAAAATTGGACGCCTGCCGGGGGAGGCTTGGGCCTCCTGGTTTACTTACTAAGCCCATGTTTCAATGGAGAAGCAAATTTGATTTTTCTCCCCCCTCCTTCTCTTCTTCTTTCTCTTTTCCCTCCTCCCCCACCCCTCCTTTGCTAAAGAGGCATCAGTGACTGGTGAGAAGAACTGACCAACTTGACCTCCTCTCCCACTGGTGGTCATGAGAATAATACAGGAGGAGGTCAGAGGTCAGCTTTTGAATACTCTTAGGAGCTAATTTATTACAAGGAGGGAGTTTCACATTGGTTGAATTATTTTCTTGAAGAGAAGACCACACTTGAGTTTGTTTATGCCTTGTGTTCATTGGGAGTTCTCTTTAGGAGCCTTTCTATGCACCTGTGCGGAGCACAATAACAGCCCTTTTCTGCAGGGCGGAATAGCCGCCAGCCAGAGGGAAAATGGGCTGGCCTGGAGCAGAACCTGCAGTTATTTGATTGCAGAATGTAGTCCAGAGGGGCTTTCCATTGTAATTCCCTCTCCCCACCCCCTCCTTTTGCCCTTGTCCTGCTACTGGGTGTTTTTTGGCTGGTGGAACATGGGGAAGCTGGCATGGGGGAGGAGGGAAGGAAGAAGAGCACATTTGCACAGACATCATGCTGACAGATAAAGGCTCAACTCCTTCAGGAAATAGGGATCTGGTTTTCTTGGAAGTCAGTGACAGTAAGAGCTACTGTTCTCTCAGTGCTTCCATTTGCTGTTGGGGTACAAGAAAATTATAAATTCTGCTTGCACTTCTAGTTGCCTTAGCTGCCTAGAACACTGGGATACCTTATGACATATGAGTTTGGAAATTATTTGCCTATATTTAAGTGTCCTGGCTACACTTAATCTCTCTGCTGCTCGGCTACAGCCCAGCAATCTCCTCTCCGTCATCCCTCTTGGTTTTGTACAATGTCTGGTGATATCTCAAGCATCACTTGCCCTCAGACAGGGCAGCTGTGGCTGCATATTCTATTGAGACTCCCATTATCCAGAAAATCTTGACCTGTTGCAGTGATTTTTCTTTTTACAAAACAACCTCCAGCCTTTGTTTGTAGTTTAAAGAAGGTCTGTTGTGTGTTAGGAGGTGCTGTACATTAAGCTCTCTGTGCACTGAAATCTGTAACTTTGCCTGAATGTTCTAATTTAAATTTGTCCAGATTGTTGGGGAAAAACTCTGAAAGCCAAATTCATGTAAACAAAGCAACTTTCTTTTGAACACAGTGGGATTAGGAGGCTGAGCCTTCTCAGCAGTGAAACCTGGGTTTGTTGGGGGAGTTTTACATATTCCACATTTTCAAGCACCAAGACTAGGTTAAGCTCAAGCTTTAAATGTGCTCATTAGCTTTGTTTGAGCAGGCAAGAGGTTGGAGCCGCTCTGGGGGGCTTGAGAAGGAATTATGTAGTTCCCAGAGCCGAAGTCAAATTTAAGGAAAACAGATTTTCCGTCTACAAGATTTCTCCCTGTCTCTGCACTTGGTATTTTGTCCTAAATATCAAGACAATTTCCCTGTTACAATTTTGGAGGGAGATTTACAGCCATTTAGCAGACAAATATTTATAAGTTATATGATAAAAAGCTTATCTACACACAAACAGACACAAGAGCAGAGAAGGTTCCCTCCCTGGGCCTTCCCAAGGCTGGTCTGTCAAGGTGAGAACACAGATTGAGGGGGTCACAGCCTGGGGTTTGGTGCTCATTTTGGGGTTCAGGCCTCTGGTTTCAACCTTGAGGAGTTAGTTTAATGTCACCTGATCGAGTAGTGGGTTGCACAGCTGAGTGGGTGCCTGTCACTGACAATAGTAAAAAATCTTAGTGTATGCAGAACACTATCACAGTGGGAGCTGTGATGATAAAACCACAGACCATAGTGATTAAATTGAAAGGAAATAAGTATGTTTTTGTGTAGATCTAGAGGGAAGAAAAAAAAAGAAAAAACAGACATTTTTCCATGCTCTTCGAACATGTGGAGTCAGTGATGAATCCCAAGACTTCAGGAAACAAGCACCATCCTGACAGAGGGGTGGACCCAGATATTCACACTTCCCCGAGAGCATCTGAGCAGCATCCCGAGCCAAGTGCTTTTCATCATGGCCTGTGGAACAGGAGGACATCTGGGAAGTGGTGCTGCTGTGCTTAGAGAGAGGCTGGAACTGAACACGTGCTCCCCACAGCCTCCTCCTCCCATGCTGGGCCTGCCCCATGTTGCCCTGATCTTGTCCTTCAAATTATGGGATCTGGAGGCCAGAAGCTGTCATCTCTCCCACCCACCTGCACTGTCCCCACCCCTCAGGGCAGTGGAAATGCTGGGATCTGCTGGCTGAGGTTTCCATGCTGTGACACAGGGGTGCTACTGGTGGGCTGTGCCTGCATTGTTGTGACCACCAACACAAAGACCTTTATACAAAAGGTGCCTCTGCTTTATTCCATATTTTATCTGCAGGTTTCACTGTGCCAGGTGTTGACTTTTCTGTGCTTGCTGAAGAACCTTGTTGACAGGGATTTTACTGATAAAACACAGGGAAAGCAAAGCTGAGCCAGCCTGTTGGCATTGAGCAAAAACAGGCTGGACACAGCGCCCACACCACTGCTGCTGCGGGGCTGGCATGGCCTGGGCTTTCCCAGGATAATTGGATTGGGTTGGCTTGGATTGGATTGGACTGACCACACACCAGACTTCTCCTCTTAACTTCCCAGAGGAAGGAATTTCTACACCCATGGGGTCCAACAGCCAAAACAACACTTGTTAGTTTGTGCTGATATATCAATTTTGCTGAGGGCTTTCGTTGCTGCTCACAGCTGGTGGTGCCTGGCCACTCTCAAAGTGGTCATGTATAGGAGTAAAAAGATATCTAAAGCTTCAGCTCCTTCCTCAGAGAGTTGTCAAACAAGGATCTTAGAGTTTGTTTCAGTTTTGGTCAGCAAGGGCATTTGTTCAAATGTGCTTCTTGCTTTTGACTACAAAGGGATACAAAGAGCAGGCTCAGTAAATCCAGAAGTTTGAAATTAAATTGGTTGCAGTTTATGTAAGTGTGTAATATATAAAAACTCTGGTTCTATACGGAATTAAAGCTGGTTTTTAATTTAATTAACTAACCATCAGATAATTACACAGTCTCATGAGCACACTTAACTTTTTATTTATTCATATGTAACAGATCTCTGCTTTATTCCCTCCTGGGAAGACTTTATTTCTTTTTCTACCCTTTCAAAATACAGGCACTTCAGCAATTTAGCTGAATTAAGTGATAAAGAGTATTTAGTAAGGATAATGATCTGTGGGGTTTTTATTTTCTTTTGTGTGTTAGTGATACTGAGAGTCTGTATGGATCACTCAGCCTTCTTCTCTTCTGTTTTTATTTACATTGTATTCCCCTCAAGGAAATCTTGATTTCTGGGAATGTGCTTTCAGTTTATGACTGATAACAACTTTTTGTGTTCCAGCATCACAATGTTTTGCTGAAGCACTGTGGTAGACAGTAAGGTTCTTCATGTCTGTTCTGCTTTGAAAGGTCACATTCTCTGTTCTGATTTATAACATCTTACCTATTTTTAGAGTAGGCAGTCTGCCAAATTGAAAATTGGGAGCCATGAAGATTTTTATGATGGCTGAGAACTGTGTAAAAAGAGTAAACACAGTGGTTTTATAGTAGATCATCTATCCTGTATAACCAAAAAAAAGCTCTAATTTCCACTTGTAACTGATATCCAGAAGCAATCATTAAATTATTTTTCCTGGAATTTGGTTCTGTCACAAATAACTGATGTCACACCAACTTATTCTCAAACTGAACATTCAGAATATTTGACAACCTAGGGAAAGGTAACTATTGATACATCTATTTATCAATGTCTATTTGTGTTGTTTTGGGATTTTAAAAAATTCTTGTCAAGTCTGCTTTTTGTAGGTTCATTTTAAAAACAGCTTACTGAGCAGGTTTTTTGTTAATTTGAAAATTCTGAAACTTTTAGAGATGGCTCTGCATGAGCAAACACTTTGTGTACATGCATACAATCACCCACCCTGTAAAAAAATACCCTTTTCTAAGTGAAAAAAGATACATTTCTATAATGAAGAGTGGAAGAGTTTCATAATTGTGTCTTGTCTAGAGAGCTGCTGGTTGCTTAGCTGGTGTGCTCCTGGGTTGTGTGCTGAAAAGATCCCAGTTCTGGCAGGGACAGCTGAAATTAAGGCTTTCAGTTGGGTGAAGGCTGTTTGCAGGATCTCCTGCTGAGCCTGCTAAGACAGATATTGTGGGGTAATTTCTGGAGTTTCGCCATTTGCAAACAGGGGGCCCCACCAAGCCTATTAAGGTAGGAATGAGGTTGGAATGCCACACTTTGCTACGCTCTGTTTTCCACTGTCCCTGCTCTGCTGACCACCAGAGTAAAAATAAATTAGGGGATTTTTTTTTTTTTCACTATAATGTCTGCCATCCCTTATTACATGTTGTAATTTATAAATAGTTCATCTGATTAACTGTGATTTTATTTATTTTTCTTGTACAGAATAGAATAATAAATATTTTTTCATTGACCTCCCTGCAAGTAGCAAGACAAGATGACATACATCCACTTTATTTGGTTATGAAGCCATAAATCTTTATTGGCCTTTTGCTGATGTTGTGTAGGAGGATCAAAATTAAAATGCAGTTTTACATACTATTTTAATTTTTTAAAGAATGTTGTCATTAAAAAGTCCTGTCAATCTAGCTCATTTATGGTTCACTAAAGTGTTGTATCTCAGTTCCCAGGCCACAGCTACCCATTGTGAGACTGATTTTCTTGTATGGTGAAAAGTGTGGCTGAGGACAGAAACAGAATTGTTGCCTTAAAATTGGGAAAGGCTACTGCCTTGCCATAATACTCGCTGAAGGTCAGGCATTTTGGAGTTTGGGTGTCCAATAAGGAGGTTTTCTAAAGAGTGGATTTATTAAATCAGTGACTTTATGGATCTGAAACAGATCCCTTGCAATGTGGCATAAAGCATGAGATGCGAAAGTTTGGAAAGGAATGTTTTGGGTGGGATTTTTTGGGGTTGGTGGGGGAGTGTTTGGGTTTTTCATACAGGTTGTTCATCTTGGAATAATTTAGCATTAAAGTACTCTACTGTATGTTGCACACAGATGTGGTTTAACACACAAACTGAATGGCCTATTGCTCTTTTCTTCAAGGTTTCAGAGCTAGATTTTATAGTTTTTGGCAGTCTGTACCTAGAAGTCTCAAAATTTTTCTATAAGCAATATCTTGTGGCCATAAATTATCACAACCATTTTAGGTTTGTAAAAAGCCTACATAAATCTCCCTGTAAGCACAACAATAAAAAAGTGCAAATGTGTTTAGTAATGTTTCTTGGGTCACCATTGCTCTGAGTTGCATGTAACAGTACCCTAAAATCTACAACTGGAAGCCTATCTTATTACCTATTTGTTAACTCCCACCATAACATACTGCAGTAATAAAATCACTAAACTGTGCTGTTTATTGCCCTTTTGATATGTGGCAACATAAGTGGACCACAGGCACTCTAAGATAAAACAGGAGGAGGCTGTTTTTCAATATTAATAGTGCAGATGTCAGATCTTTGCCTCCTCGGAGCCAACAAACCAAGTTTGATTGTTGTGGGCTTTCTGGATAGTTGACTTCATGCAACCTCTGGGCTCCTTATTTACTGGTAGAGAGAGAGCATTGCTCAACACATGGCTGGCATCACTCTCAGTCATTCTGAAAGAACATTATCTAAATGACTGAACTGTTATTGGAAACATCCCTGAAAGTTCAGCTGTACTCTGTGCTTTATGAACCTATAGGAAAACATGGTTCTTGCTTCAAAGAGCTCATAATGAGGTTCAAAATAAGGCCCACCACATCAAAAGAGAGATACAGGACAGGAGGGAGGGAAGATGGGGAGAACTGAGGTGCTTTTGTCCAGTGGGGCACAGCAGAATCAGGCCTTTAACTCCCCACTGCTCTGAGCAGCTCAGTGTAAAGGTTTTAATTGTGGCTGTTCCAGCCAGTCCCCTTTCCCAAGAGTGTGCCCCAGTTTGCAGCAGGACTTGATCTGAATCCAAACCCTGCTCTGTTTCCTCAGCAGGGCTGTGACCCAGATCCACCAGCAGCTCAACAGCTGCAGAGCACCCGCTGCTGCTGAAGGAAGTGTCCAAAGCCAATGTGGAAGGGCAAAAGTTGGATAAGATTTCTGCTGTGCACCTGATCTGCTGCAATTACACTAAATAATTTAATAATAACCTGCCGTGTGCATTTTTCCACCCAGTTCTCTAATTGCCCCATGACTTTACGTAAATGTGTTGTGAAGATTGCTTCAAGGTTTAGCCACAGGATTCTTATTTTTCACACAGTCAGTGCAAAAGATGTGGCATTGTGTTCTGTGGTGCTGGTGTGTCCTTGCCAGGTGATTTTGACAGGCTATGCTGCAGGAAAGAGTGAATCTTTAATGTACCTTGCCTTTTAATACTGATAAAAAAATCCATAAATCAGGTTGACTCAAAGGGAAAGAGAACTCTGCAACACTGGGGAAGATGCAGTGAGGCTGTTGGCTAGAAAAATGCGGGGTTTTATTTTTTTTTTCTGAGCAGGGGCTATTATTCTGTATGTCTGTGGGAAACTGAGTTGCAAGTTTCTCCACCACAGTTGGCAGGGCAGGCAGCTAAATCTGGGTCTCCCATTATATATTCAGTAAATGACAAATCAGGTATGATATACAAGAGGTCCTATCCTCATTTTTATCAGAGAATTCTTCCCAAGGCTGAGAAACTTCCCATATCACAGATGCTAGGAACCTGCCCTTCAGGGATTTTTTGTTTTCAGCTCATAATGGTTTCTCACAAAACTACTGAAAAATGTGTGGTTTGGAAACTCTGTTCCAGAGGTGATGATGAGGGAGGATAGGCAGTATATATATATATATATGCTATGGATACATCTCAGAGCAGAAAAAGCATCAACCTACACAGCTCACAGAAACGTAATTTTCTTCAGTCTCTGGAACTGGAGGCTGCACATCCTGTAGTAAACAATGTAGTTAAAAATTGCTGTAGAATTCAGTGAGGCATAGCTCTGCATTAACTCAGCTGCCCATTTGTTCTACTGGCCACAGAAATTTCCTCTGCTCCCAACACCCTAAATTTTCTTTTTCCTTGACTTTTGGGGAAGCACTTTGTGCTCAAAACCTCACATTATCCATGTCACTTTAAGGCCAGCTCAAACCTGAGCTTGTTCCTGTTGGATTTGCTGTGTTCTCACTGGCAGATGATCTTTCATCCCTGTCTGTGTGTCAATGCTTCTGAAACTGCAGTTGCTGCAATTCTGTTCAGTAGAAGCTGGAGTAGGACTGTTCACACAGCACAAAAACCACCCCCAACTCTTGTATGAACACTTCATTGACTGCTGAACTGTTTTGTAAGCAATATATATGGCAGCTATATTCAACTGTTCTAGCCATTTCTAATGTAGAAGGTTACTCAATGTAGATAATTGTCTTGCAAAAAGATAAAATTACCAAACCTTCCAACTGCTACCACCTTGTAGTTGTTCTATCACACAACTGGATTTGAATACTGTAGGAGTAAAAAACAGGCAGCAGCTTTAGTGCACAGCCAGCCTTCTGTTTGTGTGTTGAAGTGAAAGCTCTGTCTGTCCTGTAGCTCTGTCCTGCCCAGGTCGAGACTTGGCCATTCAGTGTGAGAGCTTGAGGCTGAAATTCAGCCACTGCCATGTAACAATGGCACAGACCCCACCAGGTCACTTTACAGGTGTCACGTTTTTGGCTAAGGAGAGAGTTAAAACTCATCTTTCCATTCCCTGCCCCAGGGCCTGGCTGTGAATGACTTCTGTCATTCCCAAGTAAAGCAAGATGATGATTCCCTACTTTACACTGCTCCTCAAAACAGAGAAAGAAAAGTCATGCCTCGGAGTGGTTGGCAAGAGAAAAAAGGGAGCTGGGAGTCTCTTTAAAGCAGATCTTTAATTCAATGTGCACCTCAAAAGATGCAGAGGGCGCTCAGACACCAAAGAAATAATCGGTGCATTGAGCTTCAATTTGTGCCCCGTGACTCTGTAAAACCTCTTGTGTCCTGCAGTTAAAATTGTTAACCAACTGATTACACCTTCAGGTGTCTAAAGGTTTGTTTGCATTTTGGAGGGTGGCTTTTATTGTGTTTAGGAGAATGAAAGCTGCTGAAAGGGATACATTTTGTAATTTGCTTCCTTAAACTCTAGAAACGGCAATAGTTGCATTTTATTTTAAGGATGAAAGAAGTCATTGTATACAAAACATTCCCTTATTTCGTAGGCATAACGTGTCTAAAACCATGACAATGTTATGCTTGAAAATAAAAATTGTTCATTTGATAAAATATTTAAAGGTACATGAGTTTGTGCATTTGGATACCTGAACCTAAAACTCAGCTCTAGTATTAGTGTGTGGCCTAAAATTTCCTGACAACTGTCTGCAGTATCTCAACATTCCCATGTAATAATCAAAACTGTCTCTTTTCTTCTCTTAAATTTAGGCTTCAAAACCTGGCTTGAGGAAAATAGAGGTATCTTGGCTTTCTTACTTTTTTCTCTCATATATTTATTTAAGCCAGATTTTCAGATGTGATCAGCATCCAACTCTATGAAATACATTCTTTTGTGTTCACTAGGCATGGAAGTGTAAGATTTAACTTTTTCCAACTCCAGTGATCTGTGCTGAGTTTCTTTTTGTTATTTGTCAGCTTTTTTGACAACCTGCCCTTGCCTGCATAATTAGAGATGGTGAATGGAAAAATACCTATAGTGAAGAGGCCCTCTCCTTTCCATTTTTTAAAATGTTTATAGTTCTGCAAAATGTTTTCATTTAGGTTGAAACTATCCATTTGTATTGCTATGTGGAAGAAGTGTTTTCTCCAAACTTAAGCATGTTTATGTTTGTTTTTCTGGCTGAGAAAAATATTTTTTCATATGATGCATACACAGAAAATCACATACAAGTATATTTTAAGTTGCAGTGTAGTTGAAATGGGAAATGATGAGGATGATGGTGATACTAATTTGATCTCCACTCAGAGGATTTTGGAGTTTTTGAAGGGGCATAATTCCTAGTCATACATCTCAAGAAAATCTGTTTTGTTGTGACTACATTACAGGGGTTTGATGAAAACAGTTTGTGCAGGCACACCGACCTTTTTTATGATTTTCCACTCTTTGATCTTCTTCTTCACAAGAATCACTCACCATTCCATTGAACCTGTGCATATAAAAAGCCAGAATTGGTTTCCATTTGAGCTGGTTGAGCTGATAGAGATGGTCTGCAAGGTGAGAGTTTGTGGGTTTGTGCTCTGCAGCCCGTGTCTGTGTATTCTAGTTCCTAACAGTTATTTCATAGTTTTTCCAGAAGCTGTAATAAGTTATTGCTTAAATGAATATTCCATATTTGCGGGATGTGAAGGCATGAGAAAAAGGCATTACTCTAATTCAGCTCTCACGTGTCATGGCTGAGCCGTACCGATCACATTTTCATGGTTTCCCAAGGAGAGGGGGGTTGTGAGATCATCCCCTGTGTCTCTGGTTTTGGCAGTCTCCTCTCTTCCTCTCTCCCTCCCTTTCTCCCTTTGTGTTCACCAATAACTTTTGAACCGCCTGGCTGAGTTCAGTCTCATTTTCTAGAACAAAAGTCTGAAATGTATTAAGTTCCTTGAGGTGTAATGAATACTGGCAGTCAGGTAGTGGAGAGATACTCCAAGGAGTTGTCCTCCACTGAGGAAAAGGCTTCCAGCGTAAGCTGGAGCCCTTGTTAGAGTGCAGACAATCATCACAGGGGCAACTCTAAACAAAGACATTGTTTCATGAGTCCTGCTGTTTGCAGATATGTTTGGGTTTAGGCTGCTAAATGTTGTGCTTTGTGTCAGGATTAATCACAGAAGTGCTGCTGCATGGGAAATTTATGGGAATGTTCTGCAGTCAGACGTGAATTTATTTTCCTTACTTGTTTGCACACTTGTGTGTTTGTGACACCAGAATCCTGGGGGATTCTCATCAGCCTTTGGGGCTGGCCTTTCAGAGCTCAACTCTCCACTCTCTCTGCTTCTGTTCCTGCTTTTAGACAAATGGAAATGTGTGCTGACATGAAAAAGAGATGTTTTATACAAAACTATGTAGTGGCTGTGCAGCAAAGGTGAAGCAGTTTGACTGTGAAAGCCTCTTGGAATGTAACTCTGGTAGTGAATGCTCCTTCAATCCAAACCCATCATCTACAGATATTTTATGTTACATTTTCCTCTCTTCTTGCTAATGGGAGGAAAATTTGCCCCTTCTCCTGTGCAAGTCACTGATAATGCTCCAGGTGATTCTGTGATGGCAAGCCCTGAGGGACAACCCTGGCATGGAAGGGAACTCTTTTCCCACTTGTGACTCTCATGGGATTCCAGGAATCAGTGGGTGCATCCAGGCTGGCTCCACAGACACCTCTCAGGCTGTCTGCAGCAGCCGTGTGCCCAAAGGTTTTGAATATCCTGCATCATGGACACCCAGAGCTAGTAAGGATGGTGACAGTATGTAAAGCAATGGAGGGGAAATTATAGACTTGAAATAGGAAAAAGATTGGACATGTTTACTTGGTCCATACTAAGGGTTGTCCCCCAAGGGAGGATTCAACTGTAAAAACAACTGTATGTATTTATACACACCAGTGTGTGTGCATTTATGTTACATTTAAAAAAATTTCATTAACAAGATACATAGAATAGTTTAATTGTCAAAGTCCAGTATTGATATTTTCTCTCTCATGTTTTCTGTCCATGACCAAACTGTAAAAAAAAGACCTGACTGTGTGGGGATGACTCACCAGCAGCTGATCTCAGCAGCTCTGCAGTCTGGGTTTTATCTTTAGAATACAAGGAGGATTTTTATGCACAGAGCTGTAATTCTTGATATTTAATATTTCAGGTCTCATTCTCACTAACAGTCTGGAGCAGACAGGGTCATGACTTAACTTGTCCATGAAGTAAATAGAACACTATTGATGCCATAAAGATAAATCATATTCATTACAAAGACCACATTAAAGACACATACTTGAAGAGGCTTGTGTTTGGAAACCAGATTGATAATTGTCTCTGTGATATCAATTCAGCTCCTGCACAGATAAGCACCACGATTAGAGCTGGTTGATCACTGAGTAACAGATTTTTCTTTTCATGTGCTTCAGAATACATTAAATAGTTTAGAATCCTGTAGGGACATACTTAATGAAATACGAAACATCCTAGCAAAAATTTAAAAAAGACATCTATTTTCCTGGAAAAGACTGAAGAAACCACTGTTTGTTTCAGTTTGCTACTTATTTCACATTGGTAGCAGTTAGGAATGCATTCTTTAATTGCCTGGCTGCAGTTTCCTGACTGTGTATGGAGTAGGTGCACAAGAAATCTGTTTGCATGTTGAACTTCTACACTTGACTCATCCAGGGAGGGATTTGGTTACCTCAGTGTAAGTATCTGCTGTCATTTGAGACACCAAGGTATCTCACCAGGCTCCTAGCTGCAATTTCTGAGGGGTGCAAGCCCCCAATCAATCTTTTCTCACAGCACACCCAACTGACTTTGCCAGCTGGGAAATACTTATAAAGTGGAGCTGTATGTACAGTGATGTTAATATACAGATTTTCTCACCTGAATGTTAATCCCAGGAAGAACAGCATTTGAGTGTCTGGTGTCAGCATCTTTAACTAATGTAGCAGTGCCAGTTTTGTCCCCTGGAACAAGGTACAGAAGGGAGAGCAGAACCCAGCCCAGGAATGTGTGTAAGTGAAGTCTGTGCCCCCAGGGAGCTGTGTGGGCTCCTGCAAAGGAGAATAAAGTGGGACAACATCCTGGGGAGCAAAACAGTGGCAATGCTGATAGAAACTACAGGCCTGTTCAGCCTCTGTGTCCATCTGCGGGCAGTAACAGATGCTTTGAGATCATAATCAAAGCAGGGCAGAGTGTACAGATGCAAAAATCCTCCCTGGAATTCTGAATCCTTCAGAAATGTGTCCAGTTGCTCTGAAGTCATAGAGTCAGTTTTAAAATCAATATCCCATTTACTCACCCAATAACACTGTCTGTTTTGTAACCAATAAATAGACATCACTCATTATCTTCTCAGGAGGGTAGTCTAACATTATTCTCAATTCTGGTTTCATCTTTTGAGTTTGGACCTACAAACAATTAGTAATATTTTGCCCCAGATTTTTTGAGTTGGTATTTCTAAATTCACCATCAGACATGGGACTAGTCTATTTTTTCAGTGCTCAAAGAAAGAAAAAAAGAAACCAAAAAACACCCCAGTATTTCATATTTCTTTATGTGTGGAAGGCTGAGTGTCTAAAAAACTGTGGAAAGATGTCAAAGTTTTCTTCTCAGTCTCTTTTTTGACCTTTTCACCATTTTATCCCCAAACAATATCATCAAATGCTGCCTCAAAATCTCTGAGTCCTAAATAAGTCCTGTGCATAGTAGCTCATCTGTTGCTGTTGTTTGTAAATTGCCTTTCAGCAGGTAGAGTTTTGTCTGCTTAAGTTGTTTTCTCTTTAAACCCTAATGTCCTTTTTTCCCATCCTTCTTGGCATAAGTGAAGGGAAAGGCTAGGGCAGATCTCCACCTCTTTGGAAATACTTTGGCTTTCACCATTTCTAGTAGATAAACTATCAACAAATGCAATACTGGTTTAGCATTTGATTAAACCCCCTGATTTTAGACAGCAAAGCAGTCTGAGGTTTCTGGAAAACTTTTGAGTAATTGTTTATCATTATGAGAGTTAAAAATTACTCTTGGGCTGTAGTTTGTGCTCAATTTGTAGCATTATTTTGCTCTCCCATGACACTCAGCAATAAAAACCTCTGCATAGCTACAATTGCAATGTACAATTGCCACTTATTATGAATTAACTACAGATTTATGTATATGTCATGTTTTCATAGTCAGGCAGTAGCTTTTTTTTTTGCCTTTAAACCATATTCTCAGAAGGTTTTTTGGTTTGGTCATTTCTTTGTTTTTTTTTTTTTTTTTTTTTTGCTTGTTTGTTTGTTTTTTCCTGTAAAAAAAACATTTGGCAAATGGTCTGTCAATAGTCTTTCCCCATCAAATTTTAGGAAAAGTTTGCTTGAGTGTGCCACAGCATTTAGTAATCAATACATAAATAAATAATTCTTCCCTTTTGTAATTCATGGAATTGTGACTTAATAGATGATAACAAAATGGATTTTGTTTAGCCATGCTTAGATGACTTCAAAGTAACATATTTAAATAATTAATCCACAATTTTAATCAAGAGCAATTGGCTAAGATCTAAAAATTTGGGAGGAAAATATTCTGAGTAATATTAGTTGCTGTCCACAGGCATGCATGTTTAACTTCCCTGCGAGGAAACCTAAATAGACAACTGTAGAGATGGCTCACTTTCCTTTCTTTTTCCTCTGCTTTCTTTTCTTCTGATTCTGTGTTGGTGAGGACCAGGATTCTTCTAAGCAGTTTCAAATTCCAGGTTGTTTAATTATGGAAGGTTGAACAAACTCAGGGTTTTACCAAGTTGATTTGGCTTTTGCTTCAGTGCTATTCAATAGAAATTGTTCCCCTGCACAAGCATTGTAAGTGTGAAAACAAAATACATCAGGGAAGTTGTGTTTTGTATTTGCTTTGTTGGTAGTTGTTTAATTTTTAGATGTTCCTGGATCAGTGCTACTTCTTGGACTCCTCATGTCTGTGTTATTGACTCTGTCTTCACTTAGTTAAGATACAAATCTGGGTATTTTAGCTAAAATTAGTGCTAAGTAGAGTTGGTCCTCTGTGTGTCTGGAATCTCCTGTGTTTTGGCTCCAGTGTGTTCTACAAATGGGAGTCCTTGGGAGAGTGAAGCAGGAATATGTAAAAGCCATTTTCCAGTGGCTACCCAAGCTGTCCACTGCTTCTGTGTGCCTTGCTTTATGTGCTGCATTTGGTTTATAAATCCTTCTGCATGCTGGCAGAATTCCTGCCTCTGAAAGGTAAACCTCAGAATGCAACAAAAACAAGAAAAAAAAATTAAAAAAAAAATCTCTCTTAAAGCCAGAGCCATACAAAGACTGATAAGCCAAATGGACTCTGTTCAAAGTGTTCATGCTTAATTAGAGACCAGATAGGTCAGGAGACTACTTACCACAGGTTGTCACTGTTTGATTTCCTCCAAGAAAACAGTGTCTTGTCCCAGTATTTAACATCAACTGTTAGTAGGACTTGGATTGATACATGTGAGTTAAGGATGGCCTAACTCTGCTTACATCTATGTGCTTTCAGTCAACATTCCTAAAATCCCACTCTGAGGCAGGTTATGTATTTCTAGAGCCTTGACTGAGGGCAGGGAAGGAGTTAATTTCTGTGGAGTACACACACTACTGTAGTTGGGATCAAGAGACTTCCCAAGGCAGCTTCCTAAAGGGTTCTTTCCCTAGGGAAGCTCATACAATTCAAACATAGGGCAAAAATTATCCCCAAACTTCCCAGTTCAGCAGCATCAGCAGATTCCAGGGTTTCTGTTGGTCACATCAAAAGGTGACATCTCTCAAAGTCCTTGTCTTGTTTACATGGATGCAAATTGTGTGCACTACTTTTGTCCAACAGCTTGCAATGCTTAGTAGGAGACCAGTAAGGAAAATAATGTTTTTCCATTCAGCTGTCCCTTGGGTCCTTTCAGGTTGTTTTTATTTGACGGGAAGCAAAACATAAATATGTTTTGGGGGGTTTTTTTGAGTACATTTCTCTATATTAAGCAGTTGTTCAGAACTTGTACAAACACACTGACTCTTTCAAACAGAGCATTTTACTCTTATTGTTTAAGATGCAAGTCAGTTGGTTGTATTTGACCTCACTGACAGTAAGAAACAAAAAGGTATTAATTGAATATAATGTTTGAATATACTGAAATAGTTTTATAAGCTAGAAGTTTAATTAATTAAAAACCCTATGTAAAATGTCATGATATAATGGTATTTGTTGGGTTATTTCCTCAGAGTTCCCTCAAGGCTCTCTGAGACTCTTCTCCCAGATACAGTCTAAGCAATGTTTTGTAAATTACTCCAAGCCAAACTCTTATCCAAACTCAGAAAACCTTGTGACTGTTGGTTGTTTAGATCTTAAAAGTTTCCACTTGAAAATTTTCAGCTCTGTCCCGATGATTTACAAACAATCTAAAGGAGGATGTAGAGAAGTGAAATTCTTATTCACTGATTTTGTAAATCTCTGTTCAGTTAGAAAAAAGCCTTTTTAAAAAAGTAGGCTTTTAAAATAGGTGATGTGTCTTCTACAAAATGAAGTCCCAGTCCACTCTTCAGACTGGAGATTTGCTCTTCCTCACAGCTCCGTGTCCATCAAGGTGAACTGTTCAGTGTGCTTATAAAAAAAAACACTTCTAGGTGTGAAAAAGAAATGGTGTCTCAAGGATTGGATAAGCCCCTGCACAATTTACCTTCTGCAGGTGCACAAGGACCTTAAGTGTTGCAAGAGCAGAGGGGCAGCAGTGGAAGATGTGCTGTGGCAGCACAGCTCAGCTCTGCTCAGACTTCCCAATTCTGAGCCACTTCCAGGGGATCTTCCATGGCCCAAGCTGCCCTGGGCTTCAATCTTTTATGCAGTCACTCAAGAGAAGTAGCCAAGGCCTTAAACCACTCCTTGCCATCAGCCATGGGAGTGCTGGGTACTGTGCTGGGCTGATTATTGCTTTCCCAAGTTTAAGCACACCCAAGGAGCCTGTAAATATTGGAACAAATGTAGGTAATGTGTCTGAACTTGTGATTTCATTGTTCAGTGTGAGCAGGGTTGCTCTAGGGGTTGTTGCAGGCTTTGATGTAGCCTGCATGCAGATCAAACCACATGCTTGGTCCAGAGAGTGTTTGCTTGTCTGATGAGGGGAGGCTTATTTTTTCAGATATCTGTGGGGGGGTGTTTTAGACACTGAACTCTTTATTTTTCTCTAATGCAGTGAACAGATAGGTTAAGTCCCAGCCTATGTGTAAATTGTCATGGGTGTGAGCCATCAATACCTGTGTGGGGGATTATTTTGTAAACAAACTAGCAAAATCAAAAGGTGAATTCCACTGGGGAAGTTAAAAAAAAAAAAGGAGTTTTTTTCCTCAGTTTTCCTGACACTGCTGTTGTGTCTGTGTGGTATCACTTTCTAAACCTAATTTCAAGTGTAATGCCATAGAGAATGCTCACAGACATTGTTCTGAAGTGATTTATCCTCTATATCATGGCTGTCTTACTGCCTGCCTTCATCTGAGCCTAAAAGTATAAATGAACTCCAAGGCTTTGATCTGGGAGGTTCAAAACTCAAAGGAGATTTTCCAGGGCTTTGAAGTTGAGCTCTAGAGGGGACAATGCACTGTGCACTTATTCACTGGGGGAGTGCTGTCATCAGACAGCCAAGACTTCACCAGTGTAAATTCATTACAGTGTTTGATGTAGCATTATTACATTAGTATTAATTTTGGTTTAGAGTCAGAATACAGGGGGGAAAAAAGGAGCTTCTTTTGCTGTTTGACTCCATTTGTTAATTCAAATATTAATTTATTTGTGACAGAATTTTACGGGTTTTTTTTGAAATGCCTCCTGGTATCACCCTTTCCACCATTAAATAAACTTCTGAGAAACTGCTTAGAGAGATTCTTACCTCTACCAGCAGTTTTCACTAAATGACAGCAGGCAAGGAAAAAATGATGTAGACTTTTAACAAGGGTTGCAGGAGGAACAAAGTGCCTGTTAAATCAGCAGGGATTGAAGGTATCTCTGAGTCTGAAAATATCAGAATATCAGAGTAGAATACAAAAATAAATAGCACTATGTGAGTGTTCCCAGATAACTTGATAAACACATTTTGGTTATTCTGTAAAGAAAAAAAAAGTGTTTTAGTTTTTAGTCTCTGCCTTTTCAGTTGAACTGTGTGGCACCTCATTGGTAAGGAACACTTGATTGAAACCACTCTCTTTTGTGACCTGGACCAGATTAAAATAGAAGCTTTTGCAGATAAAAGGCTTGTAGGTTTATCTTTTCTGCTACCTGCTCCTGAAGAGCTGCAAACCCCTTTCAGTAATTTCATGGTCCTTTTGTTGGAAATGAGTATCATGAGGTTTGGGACAATGGCATGCTGGGACTGACTGTTTCAATAAAGACTGGATTATGATGAGGAGGATTTTTCCCCCCTTGCTGTCCTTGTCAATTGGGATGATAACTAAACCAAGTCAACTGGCACATTCATCTTGATATTTCAATTGACACTGATTTTGTCTCACTCCTTGTTCAGAAGTAGCTGTTTTCCACCATTTATAGCTGGCAAGTAGTCACTTCATAAAAACCATAGATTTTATTCTCAGTTCATAATTAAAAAGCCTAGGCTAATTTAGTGATCACTATTTCTGGGGTTTTTTTTTTACATGCAGTAGTTTCCTAGGCTTTTTTCATCCTTCCTTGCCAATCTTCTCCTTGTTCCCAGGTGCAGTATAGTCTAATGGGTTAAATACAATCCTGTAGTTCCTGCTGCATAAAGATTTGTACTGTAGCCATGATCCTACCTGGGAAGTGGGCTGGATCCTTGGGTTGCTTCTGCTACTGACCTTACTTGGAGCAATGGGTTGTCAGCCCTCACCAGAAAAAAAGAAGTGCTTTTGAGAGCATGTGGTGCATTTTCCTGCCATTTCAGGGTCACATGAAAATCTAGGAGTAAGAATATTATTTCTGTCTGGTATTTCACTCCCTTATTGCAGCTTTGCTTACCTGTCTGAGAGAGTGAGTGAATTTAAATCTTACTGGCCACTGCCTTACCTGTAATTCCCTGCACATCTTAGAACAGTAACACAATCAGTGGACACAGAAGTGACCAGATTAAGGAATCTGGTGAGTTACTAGTGAGTAGATGCTTAAGCATGATAATTCTTTAAAAATATGACATCATTACAGCACTTTCTGAGCATGAAAATGAATCTGTTTCCTTAAGTTAAACAGGAAGATGCACCCTAGCATCCTTTAGCTCACAAATCTAGATTAGATCTAGGCAGAGGTAGAAACCAAACATGCCTGTATTACCTGTCAGTTTTCCTGCACAAAATCCCTTTACAAAGCTAATGCTTTTGTGCTTCCCTATGTGCTAAGGTAAATACACTGCAGTAGAATATTTTTCCTAATATCTTCATCACTGGAAGTGATTGAATTTTCAGTTTAATCTATTTGTGGCCTGAAGTTTAGTTGAACGTTTATAATATTGAGGAGAACTCAAGGAAAAGTTGCCTCAACATTTTTCAGGACATTTGATGCTGATCAGAACACTGGGTCAGATGCATAACACTAGTGTAAAAGTTTATGTTCCTTCAAAAATGCTACTTGTGGCATCCTATTTTATTTTAGCAATGGTGAAGTCTGAGCTACTCACACACTGTGTGTCCCCACCAGTGTCTGTCACTCAATTTTTACACAGCAGATGACAATTGGATGATAAGTGGTGCCTCATGGATGGAAATTTTGTTTTACTCCAGTTCTCCTGTCTTTCTCCAAGTTTAGCTATGTCTATATACAATGTTTGTAGTAGATTCCATCAGTAATGCATTTAGAACTTCTAGTCTAATACTAGGTTTGTGAAGTAGCAAAAAAATAGCCCTGCCTCCTGGTCCAGGTTCAACAACCAAAAAAGTATAACTGTGTGGATAAACATCCAGGATATAATTTTCACATGTTGTTATGTAACGGAATTCTCTTTCTGAAGATTTGTCTGTCTTCTGTATGAGTGCTGGCTGGGAAGGAGGGATGTTGCAGTGGTATACTTTATTCCCCCCAGGTTGTGAGTAAAAATTAAAACTGGGACAGGACCACTATGGGAGATCAGTGTGGTTTAAAGCAGATGTACAGTATTCCTCTGGCAATCATGAGGAAAACAAAGACAATTTAGGAGGGAAAAAAAAAAAGCTGTTTCATGTCATATCCCAGGATCCTGGCTGTTGATTTGGGGATGAATATAGTGATTTGGGAGCAAATTAGAGAAAAGTTTAACTGTGCAGTTAGCTGATTAGCTTGCTAAAGGTTGAGCTCTAAAGGCTAGAAAGACTTCTAGCATTTAGTTTGAATGTAAAAGATAACCTTTAAGAGCACTGCTCATATTTTCAGAAGCAAACTGCACAGCATTTTTTGCATAGCAGTGATTAATATTGTTTATTTTGCAGTAACACTCAGCTATCTCCTCCAAAGATTAGGTGCCACTGCACTGAATATTTCTTTCCCTCCAGCTCCTCAAGGATCTTTCCTGGATAGGGCCTGTGTATGGAGTTAATCACAGTGATGTTAAGTAATGACAGGATTAATATTCTGGTTGAAATACAGAGAATCATTTCCAAACTACCTTTTTTTGGGGGGGGGGTTTCAAGGTACAAATCACCTCTACAGAACTTCGCTTGTAATTTCTGTCAAATTTCAAAGTCTGCTAACTGTGACCTCTGGATAAGCTAGACTGGATGAGTTCCCCTTGCAGGTATGCTCACATTCAGCTTACTACTACTTCTTTGGGAATGAATTCAGGAAATCTTGACCATTTTGCTGCAAAAATATAAATAAATTGAAGGGCTGATGGGATTCCTCTGTGCTGAGCTTGGCATTCCTTCCTCAGTGTAAGTAATGATTGATGTTTCACTCCTCGCACTCCTCGCTCAGGTGATACCCTGCAGTTCCTGAAGGAGAAAGGCTGAGCTAGCTTTTTAATTTGCTAGTTAAACTTGGAAGTCACTTTCCAACAAATGTGGCAATGTCTCCTTATGTAACTCACCAGCTTTTAGATATCAAGAGAAAACGTTTCACTAATTTACGGGAAAAGAAAAAATCCAGAAAGAAGCAAGTAAAATATTAGTATTATAATAAATTCTTTATTTTTCTAATCCATTTCTTGCTCAGGGTTGCACACTTGGGCTCTTACATAGCAAAACACCTCTTCCAGTTTTTGAATCAGCTACTTGAGCAGGAAGTTGAAAACTGCCAGGAAACTCTGGAAGTTTTTCTTTCGAGATGATCTGTTTCCACCCTCTTTCCCCTGTCTACTTCAGAGTAATAGAAGAAAGAACAAATGTTCAATTAAAGAAAATACTTCAGAAATATAGTGGAGCATGAAATAGTTCTTGAGATTGCCTGTAATAGCTAATTCTGTTACATTGTTTTGTGTGGTTGGAGGGTTGAACTCACACCATTTTATGATAAACCAAGTGATTTACATTTAGAGTAAGGAAATAAAAATTTTGGTTTGTTTTAAGCCAAGACAGATGGAATAGTTTAAATATTTTGGTTGCTTTAATTATAGGATTTTAACTAAGAAAGTTGCAGGTGTCTGTGCTTGAAAACTGTATAAACTTCAAACCAAAACATTATCACCATTTCTGATGAATTCTGTGACAGTGAAGCACACATTAAAGATGTGCTATAATTTCAAATACCTTGTTTATATTACTGCAGCAAATTCTCTAATCTCATCACAACCACACTTGCCAAACACAGGTTCTTTGACACAAAAAGTGGAAATATGCTATCATCTTGAATTGCCTTGGTTATCTGTTGCTATCACTTTAACTTTTATGATAGCATTTTAAAACCTCCTTGATTTCAGACTTCAGTTTCTCTCATTAAAGTAGTTTTTACCTCTCTGAGCCAACCTAAGTTTATAATCAACAAATCAGCTGTCTAATGAGTACTGTTGTAATTTGTTTTTAGAGAGACAGGAATAGGGAAATGTTATCCCAACAAAGATACATCATTAGTTGATAAGGAATTATCTACTACAGCCTTAAAATGTTAAAACACTGACTAATAAGTCGTTAAATAACTCAAGCATTGTCCTCTTTGGAGCACTTTCAGTCCATTACATTTCATGTGTAGTTAATTTATCCCATTCAGCCTATATTAAAATGTCAGTTTTACACTGAATTCTGAGGTCATGGTAGTGTGTGACCTTCTTGGGAAACAACAATGGAAGTGATTCAGGATAAACAAGTGTGGAAAATGCTGTTCAGTGGATTTTAAGTTCTCTGTATGTTCAGTAGGTTTTATGAATGAATAGTGCTGTCCATTTAAAAGAGCTTTATTAAGTCTGCAAGGCCACAGATATGGCATTCCTGGTGTTACATTGTTAGGCAATTGCTTGGCATTTCTGAGGAGCTGGAAAATGATTTTTGGGAAGTGTGAAAAGTTCCTTGGATGTTATCGTTCTGCTTGGATGTGAATCAGCAAAGCTCCTCTTCTCCCACCTGGGAGCTAAATACAGAATTTTTAAGGCAGGAATGATACAAGTGTTTGGGTCAACACCTTCTCCTGTGATTTAAAAAGCTCTCAAATATGTTGTAGAGGAAAAATGCAGCTCCTGGAGTGTTTTAAAATCATCTACAGGAAGTGCTGTGGTGTGAGGGGAGGGAGAGGAGTGTGGGGCAAGAAGCTGAAACCAAGAGGCATCAATCACACCCTGCACTTCAGAGACAATTTTTTTTTTTTTTTTTTTTTTTTTTACAATAAAGCTGGTTCTACAGTAAACCAGCTGTGGAGATGAGTTTAAAGTGCATGAAGACTGAGACCTACAAATGTGCCTCTGTGGCACGGGGTCAAAGGCGCCTTTTCCCTGCAGGCAGAGCTGCAGAGGGTCCCCTAAGCACAGGGCTGTGCCATGACACAGGGAGATTGTCACAAGGAGAGGGATGGCACAGGAGCTCAACCCTCTTCAGGCCTCCTCAAGGGCACTGGGAAGGACAGCCTGAAGTGGGAATGTGAAAGCATGAGCATTCAACACACTTCTCTGTTTCTCAACACAGCATCTCAGGTTGTTTTCTCTGACCTGCAAAGTGATGTGGCTTGGAAAATTTAATAAATTGGAGTGGCCACAGTTCCTGGCCAGTGGAGACATCCCCAGAGGCTTGCTCACATGAATCCAATTTGATTCTCAATAGCAAATTAATTGACGGTAGGACTAGCAGATAGCTATTAATACTAGCTAACGAAAATTCAATGCAAAAATCATAAACCTGGATATTATCAAATATTTAGGTCATCTTGCAGTGGCCCAGTCTAAATGAGTGGTATACTCTCTAGGCAGAGAATGAAATGCACCTGGTTTCATTTTAAGCACTCATGTTCTATTATCATTTTTGTTGGTCGTAATAGTTTGGAGTCAATGCTCAAATTTTGAATCACCACTAATGATTCATAAATTAAATGTTGTAACAAATGTGTGTATATATATTTTACATATATATATATATATACACACACACTCTCTTCCTCCCAATTGGTACGAGGCATATTTTGGATTAGACTGATAAAAACGGAAAATATTTAAGCAACAGATAAACTAGTTATGCTCAGAGCAGGAACCATCAGCAGTGAAGGGGTATGTGTGAACCAACACATGAAACACATCAGGGAAGAATGGCTCAGGACACTCAGAACAGTCTTGCCTAAATGTGTTATAAGAGATAGATTTAATAACCCAAATTATTAATTATGTAAGTACATTATATATAATAATGTAATTATTAACTGGGTGAAAATGATGTTGCTAATGGAGCTATTTTCTGAAATTTTCCCCTTTTTGTGCAGCTTTCTGTGTGAACCACAGTCAGGGTAGGAAGGTTTAGCTGCAAGTGAGGGTACAGCCCTGTCCCACATAATCATAAATTCAAAAGTTATCTCATGAAAAAAGTATAACATCTGTTGCCATCATCGTTTATGCTTTGTAGTGGGTTAAATGCCCATAAGATTTTTGTGAATAAAGTGGAGAGGTGTGAGGAGGGATATGCTGCTTTCTTCTGTATTGTGTAAGATTAAAAATACATGCACAGAAGGGAACAAAGAATTTTAATAATCCCATGTCAGGGAGACAGAATGTACCAAATCAAAAAAACCTTGAAAATTTCCGTCTGCTGAATCTTTGGCTCTAAAGGAACAAAATGCCCACAGTTTAATTTCTTAGTTTAGTAGAAACAGTGTTTAGAACTGGAAGGCTGGTATGAACATGACAAATGTTATGAAATGGATGCAGAATATTATCAGACAAATCAATTTAAATTCAATTCAGGAATTATAAACCAGTGATTCTTTCTGTGTTTTAAGGGGTTTTCTGTGTGTAGTAGTTCTCATGCACCAAGTGTGTTTTCAACTCCTAGCCCTGAATGCAAGCAAATGGGAAAGTCTGAGTCAAGGAGAAAACTCAGCAAGGAGAGGAAATGGCTTTTGATGAATTTACTGGAAGTTCCATGTATGTCCCAGCAGGAAAGCAGAAAATATAAACAATGCTTTTATTTTGTCTGAGCAGGTTTGGGAATACAATGTGTAGGCATTTATTGGAAACAAACCCGCAATGTAATAGAATGTGATTTTTTAGTTGGTTTGGGGGTTGTTTTATTTTTCACAAACCCTACCCCTTCTTAATCAGCTGTCATCCATATATTTCTAGATGACTTGTACTCCAGGAATAAGAGGTGACTGTAGTTTTGCAAGTGCTTAAGTATTAAGGTTTGGTTCCCTTATCACCTCATGATTTAATTGAAAATGTTGCTGTATCAGAGTTACACCACTTGTTGAGATCAGTTAAGGTGGAAGC
Organism: Catharus ustulatus; assembly: GCF_009819885.2. NCBI lineage: Eukaryota > Metazoa > Chordata > Aves > Passeriformes > Turdidae > Catharus > Catharus ustulatus. The sequence continues at coordinate 63,370,672 of NC_046224.1, forward strand.
CTGTGACCTTTGTCATTGTACCAGGGCTTGTCATGCTGGACTTTTGGGGTAAGACTAGGGGGGGGCACGTTCTGGTTTTAGTGAAAACTCTTAAATTTCTTAACAATCTGTTTTAATAAATGCACCTTGAGATTATAGGGGCTTGGTTTTCCCCTTTCCTTTTGTGTTTTTAAAGAAGCTGGGGCTTGTGGGTCTTTGTCCTGCTTAACACTTGTGTTTGAGAGCCAAACAGATGAGGTCAGGAGGGGAGGAGTGCAGGGGGCTACTGCAGGTTTGGAGAACTTGAAGTTTGCTCAAAATGTAACTTTGGGTGGTCTTCTCTGGATGACACATGGGAATAAGCGTTTGAAATGTGACTCATTTTCAAAACAGTAAAAGAGGAAAGAAGGTGGCTCCACTCTATAAGTATTCTCAAGTTTTTCATTTTCAAAAGCAGCAGATACAAGATTTTAATTTGCAGCAGATTCTTCTTTATAAGAGCACCAGTCCAACACAATGTTCTGAGCTAAAGTTAAGCAGCTTGAAATAGTTAATTTTACAAAGCAGAGCAGTAATAACACTTTTCCCTGGCTTTTTCCAGGTTCTTCCTTATCTTTCATCTACTGAATAATGCACGAGGCTCTCAGAGATTTACACCTATGTGGAGTAGAATTTTTTAATAATTTTATGTATACACCCTTTTGTATTTCAAGAGTGAATCTTTGCTTTTCCACCTGCTTTTAGATGCAGGAAAATCAAGTGTAAAGTTGGAGCAATTTGAGTTATTATTATTTATTGTTAGTTCCACTTAGAATATGAAAAATGTGATGGTAATGATCTTATAATCTGGAAAGTCATTGAGTTTTGAATAAAGATTCCAAAGCCCTTTGGGTTAAATTGTGATGTAGAAGAATACATTTATTTTCAACTAGAGTCAATGTGGATTAATTATCCACAATAAAAATGCTAAAGATGAGTTTTCCAAAGGGTGGACAGCCTACTCACCTTCCTATATAAAGAGAAAAGAGCAGAACCCACTTTTGATTTGACAGATCAAAACATCCCTGCAGTAGGACTTGGTTTCAGGAAAAAAACAATTGATGAATACTTAAAATCAGTCATGAGAAAACAGAATAGTGAGGAGCTGGGGAGGAGTGTGTTTTCCTTCTTGAAAATGTTTGAAATCTGTTTATGAGGAGGAAAAACTATTTAAAGGATTTGCACACAAGTGATAGAGGTATTTTTAAGTCAAATGGGCAAAAGCTAACTCAAACATACAGAAGTGAATGGATATTCTAGAAATGTCATGAATGCTGCAGCAGGTCACTCAGGGAGCACTAATCAAGGCTGGGAGCATATTGCAAAGCAGTAGGAGTGAAATGAGATTACATTCAGTTCATAGTGGTCATACCAAAACCAACACTTGACACTTGCTGCAATTACTCATCTGTGCCACATCTTACAAATGCTTCTGATACAATAGAATCACATGAATTTCTGGTACAGAACGTATTTTTCCAAAGGAGGCCTTTCTTGATATTGCAGTCATTTCCCAGGTTAAGTGTACCTTGAATATATAACTTTAAATCCAGTCCAACAGCATTGCTGGAAGCTGTTTTCCAACAGAATGTTCTGGGTTGATTCTCTCTCCCAGCTGGGAATCATATGGTGCAGGTCACCCCCCTACCACCCTTATTCTTTCTTCATTTTATTGCAACTAAGATTGCACATTCTTACAATAGTTAGAGTTGCTATTTTCTTGGCTTCTCCTGCAAGCACTTTTTATTGTTTAGCCTTATCCTATCCCAAAACCCAGCTCCAGTAAAGAAGAAACATTTGCTTGAACTGCAGCTGTAAATAACGACCTGCTGGAGGCAGAAAATAAAGCGAGTGAATGTGTGTCTGACAGATCAGAGATCATCTGTGCACAGATAACTCCTCTCGAGTTGTTGACTGGCACATTTGCTGTGCTTAATCCTTAAAAATTATTTCACTTTGCACATCCTCAGGTGTGGAAAGTCGTGCTGGGCTTAGCAGCAGTTGGGAGTCAGGGGACAAAGCAAATACAGGACTTGTAATTCAGGACATCAAGGGCTCAAAAGGACAAAGGTGTCCAGAACAGCTTTTTCCAAACGTGTGTGGATGAAATTTCATTAGTTTTGATTTGCATATTCAGTTTTAAATTTTCCACATTGCAGCAGAGTTTTGAAGGCAGAGCTCAGACTCTTTGTTCAGATCCATTCTCCATTCCTCCTTTTGCAAACACAGAAGTCTAACAGAGAATTTGACACTAAAATGAAGTGAATGAAATTTCAGTTCACCTTCCTCTTGTAAGAAAGACGTTCAAGATTTCTTTTAAATTGTTCTTCTATTAATTCTGTGATTGGGCCAAACTTCAGGCATTGCAGAACTTCACACTAAGTCTGTACTCTTTCTTATAAGCTGAGAGTAAAATTTAGTCTTTCACAGTTAGCAAAACCAATCTCTGTATATCCATATATCCATCTGTAACTTGGCCACTCTTCTGTTTTGCAAAACATATTGCATGGGACTGGGGAATTGAGACTGCCTCATACTCTAAATGCCTAAAAAGAGATACTCTAGGATGGTGCAATAAACTTAACTGTGACGTTTTCTGACACTTTACTGTTAAATTCTCTGGCAGAATTCTATGTTTGCAAAAGGGAGAATGAGCAAAGGGGTCTGAACAAAGAGTCTGAGCTCTGCCTTTAAAGTTCAGCTGCAATGAGGAAATTTAAAACTGAATATGCAAATCAAAATTAATTCCCAAAGTTCAGGGCCATGGACTGCTCCTTTGGTTAAGGCTATTTTCATATTAGATAAATATAGATTTCAAATGTGTGCTATTTAAGTCAAAATGGCTAAGAACGAAGTTCATTGGTGGTGTAGAAAATGTCAAATTGAGGTTTTTTTTAACTAAGGTAATTGTGATTTGAGTCAGCTCTCAACTGTAGCAATTTGAAGTTAAATTAATTTACAGCACAGTTAAGTCACATATGTATGAATGTAACCAGCATGCCAGCTGGATCAAAGGGGGACCTTTGTCTAGAGAGAAAAGTGATGGTTTGTTTTTTTCCTGCTGTATCTGTTTGAATTTTAAGTTGTTTATTTTTCTTTTTTTCCCTTGAAAAGAAGAAATTTAATTTTCATTTTAAGATGATTCAAATAGGCATCCAAACTTTTACATCACAAATCACATGATAGGCTGATGCATGTTAAACATGTGTAACTCTGGATTTGAGCTTGAAAAACTTACGTGGCTTCAGTTTAACTTTTGCATTTTGAATATGTTCAAGGTTTTAAAATTTAATTCAATTCACTTCTCTTAAAACACTGCATTATGTAAGGTGAAGGTTCCTGGTTATGAGGGTGATTTGAAGTTTAAACTCATTTTTAATACCAGTGCCCTCTGTTTTGAACTGTGTTTGCCCCTGGCATTTACGACACACAAAATGCTGACTAATACAACCGATTTTGGGGAGAGATGTTGTGAATAATTAAACCCTCTTTTCTTCAACTTGCTTATGTTTTTTTACATTACTTTTATTTTTTGCCTGGCTCTAGACAAGCAGTAAATCATCTGCAGTTTGACTGGGGTAGTCTGTGATTTGCTTCCTTGCAAAATAAAAATCTGGTCTCACAAAACAAAAGCGTGTTTCCATACATATTGGTTCAAAAATATGCTATGATTTCATCTTTGCTGTCACCAAAATGAAAGGTCTTTGTGGCCTGCTGAGGGCACGTGACAGCTCTGCCATTAAAACAGAATAACCCTGGAGCAAAGGGGAAGAGGTTTGAAAAATGAAACTTCATGGTCAAGTACTAGTTAGGAACACTTTGTCTGGGGATTCTTTGTGCTGTTTTTGGAGATAGGGATTTCCAGCTTTAGAAATGAAGCTGTCTGCTAGAATTAGACCTGGCTGCTTTTATTACAGCTTTTGTGCTACAGTAACAGTTTTTATTTTAAGCATGATATCATGGCACTACTGAACTGTGGATTTGCCTTTCATACCCCTACTCCTTTCCTAATAAAAATTTGTTTCCTGGGCATTCAGTGCTTTATGTGAGCATGGAATGCAGAAATTTATTTCCACAGTTGCAGTTATTTTGCAATAGCACAGTTGACCTCATTGAAAAAGTGACTTTTACTTTCTTAAATTTTTAATTCTGAAATGTTTTTCTGACTGTATTGCAAAAGGGCAAAGGAATGCAGAGCAGTTATGCTATGTCAGTACGTGACTGCTCAAACATTTGTCATTCTTAAAAGTTCTTGTTTTTATTGAGAATACTTCAGAAAAGGCTTCCAGCAGATAAGTATATATTCATTTCTGAGACCATATATATGAGGAGAGGGTGACCTCTTTAAAACACTAGTACTAGCAGTGGAATAATAAATTACCTATTTATTTTATCTCCTGGAAAAATAAATCCATCATTTTCTTTCGTATCCAAATATCTTCTATCAGTTCTGAACACTACATTGCATTTCTTTCATTACATTTCCATCAGGTCTCAAATAACTCTACCAGGTCTTCGCATGAGTTCTTTGAAATTCAGCACTTCCCCTTAGTATTGTGTATGACATCAGTCTAATTGAGGCAACACAGTCAGAAATGCATGGCAGTGATAACAAATCCATTGTCCCTTCCTGTTAGTGCTAATTATTTCTAGGGGTGGAAAAAACTTTCATTCAAAGCTGAACTGCCTCTTTCCAAAAGCAACAGTGACCAAATAGGAATTAGCATCCAGAAAAGTGAGCCAGGACTTTGTCCCAAGGGCCTGTTCCTGGTGCCCAGTGTGCCAAGAGCAGCAGCAATGGTGAGTGGTTTTACCTCAAGCTCTCTGAACTCAGCTCAGAGTATTTCACAGCCATCCAGGGAAGAGCTCAGCTCTTCAGGAAAAGAACCCGTGGTTTGCTTTCAACAAGGAAAACTGGAACCTTCTCCTGGTTTAGCCCTACTTTGACACAACACTGTCTCCTGAAAAATGAGGGGGAAAAAAGAGAGATAATTATTAGCAAGAAGTTTCCCTAGGCTCAAATACAGGAATGATAGAGTGTGTAAGTAGAAGGTGGGGAACTGGAGCTTTACAGAAAAGGGTACAGATGTTATTTCAGCACCAACACAGAGGATTAAGGCAGCACTTTCTTTTCTCAAGGGAGCAAATGCTGCCTTGGGATGTATAAAAAGCAATGCAACGTTCAAGGCACATGAAGTAATCCCACAAAGCCTCTGAGGGAGCACTGTGTCCAGTTTGGTGTGACAGTTTTTAAAGAAAAAAAGGCTCAGACTGAGAGCAATGAGGATGACCAGCAAGCTGAACAATAGGACCTGTGAGGAACCTGTTCTCCTGCCTGGGGAATGGAAGCTTGACAACGACTGTGAGAGTTTGAGAATTAGCACAAAACTCATGTCAGGAGGTAGGAACTGACAGAACCTAGACACCATACACATTTATACACCACTTCCCTGACAGGCAAGATTTAAAATAGTGCATTTGCTATAGCAGCATGGATTTAGAACTCTCATGAAAACTTTCTGTCCCTAGGAGATGCTGTCAGACTGTACTGAAGTCTTTGAGAAGAGGCTGAGTCAGGTTTATATCAGAAATGCCATTTGTGTCAAGTCTTCTGCCTTAGGGGACACTTCTGAAGCTCTAACCAGGCAGAGAGTGGGACAACGCTACTACAAAACAAATATTGTTAATTGGGATTGTAGCTGTCTTTTGCGCACAATTTTGAAGTGTAAAGGGATTTTTTTCTACTTTTTATTGGATACCTTATTTTCTTTTTAGAAATTATCAATCATCTACTTTTGAAATGAACGTTTTGAAATTTAATTCTATGCATATGATACAATTTTATCAGAAAATGACATCTGTGAAACATGGCACTTGAACCGCCCTTGCCTGTTTGACCTCCTTATTTCTAGTGCTCTGAGCACAGAAGAGTAAAGGGGAACTTGAGTATTTGAAGGAATTCAGTTTCTTTGTAAAAGTACCAGACATCTTTTTCCCTGGGGTTGCAGAGCCACCCACCCACGGGAACACATTGGTCACCCTCAGGTGACAGAGGCAGACACAGGTGACTCAGCAATACCTGAGTTTTATGTAGGGCTGTTTCTCTACCTTCATTTAAAAAATGTTACCCAGTAATGTGCTGAAGGAATCTCATCATGATGACCCAGAACAAGGTAAATTGTCCAGTTCCAAAGCCACTGGGAGTTTGTCTAATAGAAATGATTAAAATAAACCAGTCTGAACTGGAGGTTTTTTCTGTTTTAAAGAAAAAAGTTGGCTGTGTGTTTCCTCCACACTCTCATCAGCTCCTCCTTTTTTATGTTTAGCTGTCACCTAACATTTTGACTCTTGAACTTTTTTTTATTATATTTTGACAGTTTTCATTGCATCTTCAGACACCTGGCAAATTCTTGGCTGGAAACTGTTTTTAGGGGTTTTTTTTTTAAGTAATACTGACTCAAACTCACTCTGCAGTTTAAAAACCTTTAGTAGAAGCCAACAGCATCTTGCTTTTTCCCCAGTAGGTGTTCACTGATCCAAATCTCTAGCTCAGTTCTGGTATTCCAGGTTTTTTGTGGTTTTTAATTGCACCCTTACCTACTGCATGACAAATTGTTGGCTACCTGCAGAAAGGGCTGAAAAACTTGCAGCGAGTTTTCTGCCACGATGAATCTGTTTCTGCAGCCCAGGTTCTTCCTGAAATGTGCATAAAAATATCCACAAAGAAAATATTAATGTCAGAAGATTTCCTGCCTCTGATGGCAAAGCAAGGGCAGACTATAACAGTCCAAGGTCAGACAAATAAGTACCTTGGAGGATGTGGGAATGCACATCTCATTACCTACAGTTTCCATACCTATATATACATATATATATATACACACACATATATAAACGTATGTATTCTTCTTCCTTTGTTTTGGGCAGCAATTTTTTTTCTTCCTCTCCTGGAAGCCAAAACACGAAGTCTATCCGGTCTCATTTTCTTGTGGGTGAGAATGTTGTTGTCAGCTCTTTTAGCCTTCCTTTCCCCCCTTGCCTCAGTGGCGAGGTATCAGATGTTTATTCACTGGTGCCCACTGTGCTCTTAGTTAAGAACATGTGTCTTGGCAGGGAAATCATTAGATTCACTGGTTTTTAATGTAGAATTTCATTTATGTAGGAAAACTGTTTCTATGACATATGTTAATAATAAATGTTGTGGGATGGGAGCTACTTTATTTGGTTTTTGATTGTTTGTTTGGTTTAGTGGGGAGTTAAGGAAACAGAAATAAAAGAAAAGTTAAACTTTTTTAGAAGAAACCAGTGGTTTTCGTTGACCAATATTCTTTGTGCTGTAGATGCTCTGTGTGTCGCTTTTGATTCATTTCAGTGTAGAAGATGGAATTAGCTCCATATTTCTTTATTGTCTTTTTCTTGCTGAAAATCATGATTTAGCCAAGAAGTATCATTTCAGCTGCCAGGACACAAAGCTGACTTTAGAAATAAAATCTCTCAACCTAGAAATTTGGATTTGCCATTAGAACACTTGTGTCTGTATTTCAGCCTCTGATCATTTTCTGCTTGCACAACTAGATGTAGCTTCTTATGTGTTTTATATGTAACATCTTACCTCATTTAGCTGTTAACCAGCAGAGCTGTCTGTGTCTTTTGTACCAATTAAGTCAGTTCCGATGTCACTGTGATTATTTGACTTTCTGGGCAGACTCAATAACCTTAGTTTGGCCTCCTTTGGGGAGACAGATGATAAATCTCTTTTGTCTTCTGAACATATGGCTAACTTGCTTCAAATCTCCCTTTCTGGCTGTCAGTCAATCACTCTCCAAAGCTCCAGATAGGAGTTACTCCTAATGACAGTATCCAGTCACAACTGCCTGGTTTGAAAGGCAAACTCATTTTTTTTTCTCATGTAAGAAAAGCCAGAGTAAGCAGTCAGCTCCTACCTTTGCACCAAAGGGCCACATCCTCTCTTCTCCTTGCTCTGGGTGGCTGCATCCCCACCTGCAGGTCAGCTCTGATGTCACACATTCAGTGGTGGAGCACAGCTTTTCCTTGTTTGGAAAAAAGAAATTAACTTCTAGTAATGCGGTCATCGAGTTCTAAGATGAAGAATTTTAGTGGTGCATTTAAATTTCTGGTACTCCTTTCACATATCACATGCATGTTTCAAAGACACTGTTCTGGGTAAGCTGTTCAATATATTACTCTTTGTTTCCTAGTTTCATAGCTTTTGATAATATTCAGATAATATTAGAAAAAAGATGCATTTTGCACAGTCTGAGTTGTGTTCTGAACTTCAACATGAGATAGCAACTGAAAAAAGAATACATTTAATTTTAAAGTGTACTGAAAGATATGGAGAATGTGTAATTAAGGATTGTTAGGAGTGTTTGTGGCCACTGAGAAGCATTATCACGTGTGGACAGTGGGGTTACAAAACCTCCACTGAGCTTTCAATGTATGAAAAGATTATTGTTATGTATTGGTGGTTTATAAAGGGTTCCTAAAGGAAAAGCTTATTCTTTTTAATCCATTTAGATCATGTTCCACAACAAAAATGTGCTGACCTTGTACATTAGCAGGCAAAGGGCTTAGCTGTTTATAAAATTTAGGCTCTAGGCTCAACATTAATGAGTAAGCTAACCTCTAGCTAAACTCTTAATATTATTAATTTGCAAAAGTAAAGAATAGGTGTTGAAACCTCTAAAAGAAGGGAAATAGAAAGTTCAGCTTGAGGCTTCAGTCCATTGCAAAGTCCTTAAGACTGCAGCACATATAGTCAGATGTTCTGGTGGAGAGGCTTTCTTCTCTTTATATATATACATGTAATTGTGATATTGTACCTTTCCCTTACTGACAGAAACAAAACCAAATCCTGCTTTTTCTCAATCAGAACTTTAACCCAAATACTTAAAAAGAAAAAAAAAAATCAATTACCCTCCCTGACACCTACCTTCCTTTCACTTACTAGCACATTTTACCATGTCCCATCTCATCCCTCCCCAAGGTTTCTTGCTTCAGGCATATTCATAATTTAATAATCTTTTATTTAGACATCTTTACACTCCAAACATGTGTACAGATTAGAAAGCTCATAGCTTAATACCTTTTGAGGGTTTTTTCTGAACCAGCCTCCAGAATTCCTACTGCCATAAAGTCTGTCAGTCAATACCTTGTCTTTGGAAGTAAAGTCCCAAGGTAAATTCAGGAAGGGCTGGAAATGTGTGATATGTATTTACTGAATAATGTTCATCTCAATGAAAGCTTATCCAAGTTTAGTTAATGCATTTATTAATATTGCTGCATGAACTGACACTGATATGAATTGAAGGCTTCAGTTACATGCACCACATAACTAAAATCTTATGGCCAATGATCTCATCAGCCAGCCATGGTTTAATTGCTCACTTGCCACTTTGTGATTTACTTCACAGTGTGGGGATGTTTCTTTCTAAAGCATTCTACTGATGTTGTTCCTTAAGCCTTATCTCTCATTCCAGGTTTTTTTTATGTTGGGATTGATTCTCCATGCTGAGTTGGATTGTTGAAGTTATCACTGAAGCAAAGTTTTTCTCAGCACAGCGAGGTCTCTCTGTGCTTTCTAGGGAACACCCTTCCACACCAAACAGCAACACCTTAGATTTTTCTGTATATTTGGGGTATTTTCTTCAATATCTCCACACTTCAGGTGACACTTCCAGTGCTACCCAGTGATATTAATTTCCTACTGCTTCCACCTCCTAGGGCCACCAAATGCTTTTCTGGGAAAAGCAGGCTGCTAATCTTTTTCTGTTGCAGACTCTTTTCCCCCCTTACAATTCATTAAAAAATGAGTATTTTTAAGCATCAACTTAATGGTGAATGATGTACAATAAAATCCTAAGCTAAAGCTCACTGGGATATGACCTGAATTCAGTTTGCTCAGTCAAAATAGCTTCACCTTCACTGTGAATGCTGGATACTGTGAAGATCTGCCTCTGACCTTGACCTTCAGATGGGCTGACACCTTATTTAATGATCTAGTTTTGGCCTCTTGCTAGAGAACAGCAAGGAGCACCTGAAACATTGAATGTCTCAATCACACAGGGCAGCAGAGCCTTTAGTTTTGTTTTCAAGTGTATCAAGATAACACCTTAAAGGGGTGCCAAGCTGACAAAATGGATTTGTTTAGTGGAAGGTTGCTGGAAGTGTTGGACTGTTTAGAATCAAGGATATTGTTTGGAACAGCATTAGCAATTTGTATTTTTCCCCATATCCCAGCTCTCAGGGTGGAATGCCAATCCTGGTGACAAAATGTTGGACCTGAGGGCCCTGGTATTTCAATTTGTCCAGGCTTGTGAGCATTGATGTCTTTGGGAAAGGTTATCTTTGATTAGAAAATTTTCCTCTGTCTGGTAGAGAAGAATAAACAGAAAGGGGAAAACATCACCAGTCTCTGGATTAAACACTGGAGGGGAGAGAAAAAAAGAAAAAGCAAGGCTTCCCACAGTTTTTAGAGATTTTTTTAAACTGCTGTGGCCAAATTTGTCTGTTGGCAGAGAGAGGCAGGAAAAACCAGTCATCTGCCACTTTTGAGTTTGGAATAAATCCTACATATCAGAAGTCTGGGGAACAGTGACCCCTAAGGTCACTTTTATTTTAAAACATAACCTTATCAAGCTTCAAAAACCTTCACAGTTAGAAATAATGGAGTTTGCTGTAGCAGTGGTACAAACCTCCCAAATCTGCTATGAATAGAGAGTGCTGTGTACAATCACTGCCTCTGAATGAGAAACAGAGTTTGGGATGAGATGTGGAGCAGTCAAGTGGCATAACTTCATGCCAAGTTTCAGTCCAGAGTGAACATTTATGGGCTCTGACAATTCTGCTGTACCATAACAGCTGCCAGATTCTGAGGTTCAGTGGTGTTAGTGGGTTCCCAATATAATACAAATGTTTTCTTTCTTCTTACGATTTATGGGCCTGTCTCTGTATCTTTTATTTTTCTGGGGCCTTGAGCATGCCAAGCCTCTCTGACTGACAACTATCTCACTGGTAGCAGGAGAAGGGGGATTTGTTGGCTGAAGCACCCAGCTGACCAAAGAAAACAGCTCACAGTTGGCATTGACAAAGAAAAGTGGAGTAAAAATATCACAAGGCCAAATATGCAAACCACTAACAGCTGAATCCAAGCCTGGACACATAAATGGTGCAGCAGTTTGGACCTGCATTTTTTTTCCATGCAGATAAAAGAATTTATATGAGGTAGAGTTATTAATTTTCATGCTCTGTAAAAATAATCAGATCTTGGAAAGCAAAGAGTTTTTAAGTGAAGTCATTGACAAAATGAAGTGCTTATTACTGAAGAAGTGCATGCCAGGATTGCTTAAGCAGTGCCATTACCAAGGCAGGGATAATTACCCTGCTGATACAACCAAGACATAAATACATTGAACACATTAGGTAAGTTAGGAATTTGAAATGCTATAACTTATGCATATGCCAGGCTCTGGAAACAGTCTGCTGTTTGTCTGCCTGACTTTTAAACTGGGAAACGCAATTTTGTTTTAGCACTTGCAGTCCTCAGGAAGAACTGATTTTTTAAACACATGCTTAAATATCCAAGATACTTTTCTTTACTTATTAATACAGAGTCATTTCACACTGTGTTCAATACTGGTTCTCTGTCCAACTGGCCGTTTTCAGCTTTTATTCTTGAAGACAGCACTTTCAAACACAGTACAACTTCTCTCTCCTGTTTCCATGCCAGCTTAAACCTTGCTTGACCTGGAACCATTTCAGTACACACATTTTTATTCTCTCAGTTCTTGCTACTGGAGCTGTTCAAGACTCAGGCTGCCAGTTCTGTTCACCCATCACTCTGTGCCAAGTTAGGCCCAGGTGGTATTTTCCTTTCCTCTCAGAAATAAAACTAAATTTGTTGAGGGATAAGAGCTGTGTCAGATTTATAATGACCTATGATGGTGTCATCAGGAACCCTGGGAACCTGTAAGAAGGTATCCACCATTCACAGACCTGAAGACAGAGCAGTTTGCAAAGCCTGTATAATTTTTTTTACATGTCACAATAACACAAGCATGAAACCCCTGTGCTTTGAGTATAAGGTGTGAGCAGAGTGGAGTACAGCTGGCACTTTAAACAAAACAAAGCATTTCTGTGAAGCTTCCCTTCTTTGTGAGGTGTGGAACAGAACGGAAAGTATCTATTTTCAGGGCAAATTTTCTAATACTTGGATAGACTGGATAATTTTGGAAAGTTATTTTACACTGAAAAGTTTAATTAAGGGAGATGCAATATTGCCATAAAGAATTACAGGTCTGTTCAGATTCTAGTTATGTGTTTCCTTTAACTTATGGTGTATGGTATATAACAGTAACTTTAATTTCAGACCTCGTATGGTCTTTAGAAAGAAGCTGATTGTAACATGCTAGTGACAGAAGAAAAGCTTAGCTTTGGGCTTTTAGCTGTGAATTTTTTCGCAGATTTTCTTGGTTACCTACTTAGGCGAGTGAAAGGCAGACAGTTGTTGCATGCTGAGTGGAATGGGGAAATATGACCATGGTACATAAGGCACTGCCACCAACCATAATATGATAATGATAATTCCTTTTCTGCTGTTGTCTGAGGACTGCTCAGAGTGAGTCCCTTCGGCTGCTGTTCAAGCTTCTGCTTCTTCTGTACCTTGCCCACATTTCCAGTGCTTGTGTGACCAATCACAGAGCAGTTTCTGAAATTCTGGGAGAGAATAAGCAGGGCAGACAAATGGATGGCCAATGTGTGGGTTTAGTTTTCACAGGATCGACCCTGGGATCAACAAAGGAAAGTCTTGTCCCTCTAAAAGCATCGATTCCTGAATCAAGCTCTAAGTGCTCTCTGAGTGATGGACTTTCACAACCTGTAGTTGTGAAAGTAGTTTTCTCAACTTTCTAAATCCCAGCTAAGACTTGACATAGGTTTGATCTTGTGGCTGGTTTAATAAACTTCTCTGCCTCTAAATGTTGCTTCTCTGATGTTTAATGTTCATTAATTGTGTTTCTGTCTCAGCACTAGGAGGCATTTCCTTTGTGTGGACACATAAATAGGGAATGCTGTGATTTTCCTTGGCTCAACTCCTTCCTCAACTGGAAAGAGCAGTCAACAACTCAGAATGCTGATAGGTCTCTACAGAGGAAAATACTCATTAAACAACAGATTGTTTTAAATAAACCTAATTTAAAACATCAGGAAATAATACAGTGTCCTGCATTCCACCAGCACTTACAGCACATCCTAATAACTGCTGCTTATTTACATCATATCTGTGCTTTCTGGTGAATATTGAACTTATATGATGTAAATAAAGTTTAAGTTTATTTTTACCTGAGTGTCTATTTTTAATTTATGTGTTGTTATATAAACACTTCCCTTACATAGTTAGATAACTCTCCATTTGTTTTGAAACTTTATATCAGAGTCTACTATCAGGTTTACAAGGTTGTTTTTCTTTTAAAGTAGAATAAATCTATTGTGCTACAATATTAATGTGCATTTTAAATAGTGTAATTTTATTAAATTGTGTAGCTAACAGATAGCTGAATTTAGTAAAAAAAGGAGTAAAACTGATCTCTGTTCCTTCCCATCCCTCTATCTTTGGCTGCCAAATCCATACTCCCCCCAAAATAATAGAATAGTGAGAGAGAGGCTGAAAACCAGGATGTGCTGATGGCTTTCCTATGATTTTGGTTGGGAGTTGGGTGTTTATTTTTGTAAAATCCATTTATGCAATAATTAAAAAGATGAAACTGTTGCTGTGCAAATTACATCAGAAGTTATTTTTATTTAGTTATCTCTTCAATCCATGCTTTAATAACTCTTCTCACCAAGCGTTCTCCTCTCTGTTTAAAACATGACTCTTTTTAATCCTATCTCATTTATTATTGTTTTTCTATAAGTCAACAGAAAGGCTTTAGGGAAACACCCTGGTAGTGCAGCTCCATTTTAGGAGCAGCAGGTAGGAATCAGTTAGAGGTAGCAAGCTGAGGGTGATATTAATCAAATCCAGTCCAAATTAGTCTTTTCCCCTCCTCCTGGTTTATACTAATCCAGAAGGGAGGGAATATTGCAAAGGAGACACATATTAAAGTTATTTTGCTTTCAGGTGTTTCAAAATGCTTAAGAGCTTGCACTGACAAGGTTCTCATAGTCCATTCTAAGTTCTTTCAATATATTTAAGAAGGTATTGGTTTGATTACTTAAAATCTCTGGATGCTCTACTCCTTGCAAACCATTCCATTCCTGATGTTTTAAAGACAAATTTTTAAGTTTCAGTGTGCCAGGGAGTAATCTTTTCCTTTAATCTTCATGGTTCAATTTTGTCACTTTTCTAGACATGGAAAAAATAGACAGGAAAGGAGATTGTTCGCTTTCAGATCAGGCAAGAGAGAGAAGAAGGAAGGAGGTGCTATGTAGAGTTCCTCCCTGTTTTGCTGATACTGGAGAATGGGATAATTGGTCACACTGTGCACTACATCAAATCTGTGTTGAGTGGGTTGGAGCATTCCTGGTTTTCTTCTTTGTTAGAGAGACACAGGCATGAATGCTGTAAATATCTGTACTATTACAGGGCATGTGTATTAATGCATATTTGTGCTTTCTACCAGATTCTTTAAGGCAGTGCCCATTCGCTCTTATGGTTTCTTTTATCCCTAAGACCCATATTAACCTGGGCAAATCTTGGTCAAAGCAAGATGGAAATTCCTTTTGAGTTCAGTTATGCAAGAAGCCTGCTGCAATAAGGAATGTGTAAGAGATTTTCTGAACACCCCACTGTAGCATGAAGAAGGCTCACAGTAGTTGCAATAACTGTTCTTTAATTTCTGCCCTGCACAACACTCCTTTCTTGCCAATTTTTTCTCCTGTCTAATTTTAGCCACAAAGCACAGAATGTTGAAGGGACCTGAGTAAAACTCCTGTCTGCAGTCACAGCATCCCTAGCAGTTTTCATCATCACTGTGTTCTGTGTATGAGCCCGGCAAAACTGCAGAAATTGAGTGAAAATTGAGTGATCACACTGTGTGCTGCCAGCAGAGGATGGGGGAAGGCAATTATTATCTGTGGACACTGCTACAGCCCTTCTCTCACTGCTCTTTTCACTCCTGTGAAAAGAGGAATCAGCACAGTGTCTGTGGTGCATCACTCACCCTCATGCATCACGTAGCTCTTGCCCTGAGTATACAATATACTCAGTTCCTGTTGGCTCAGAATAAAGATAGCAAAAACAGCAGCCAAACTTCCCAGGGACAATTCTGCTGTCAGAGCTCCAGTTAAAACAGCAGTGGCTCAGCACTTTTTTCCCCTCATCAGCGGCCTCTGTTTCCCATGTGTGTCCAGTCTTCATTTCCAGTGGGAGACTTCATCTGCATCCACATGGTGGAATTGCAGTGGCAAAAATTCCCACTGTCTCTTCTGCTGCTTCAGCAAAAGGGATCCTTTGTCAGGTAGCTTCCAGCATTTCTGATGCTTTGTGTTGTAGCACTTTGCCCACCAGAAATGTAAGCACTCCAAAGCCCTTTTATACTGGGACAGGCACTCAGATCTCAGCTTCAAGTCAGCTTTGCTGTGTTCTGTTCATTGTGTATTTTGTTATCTCACCTATGTGCCTGCATAGTTAAATTGCACAGAGCAGCAAACATTTAATTTCTTTTTGCCCCCCTTGATTGTGGTGCTTCTTCTGTAACATATAAAGCAAAGTTAAACATGCTGCATTAAGTGTTTTTAATGTGATATTTTGTCCATATAATTCAGTGGCAGTCAAGTAATTGAATTCAACAGGCAGCCTTTCTGTGGGATCTCACAGCTCCTTGTAGCTTCTGTTTATGACCATAAGAAGTTTTCCTCTGAAAGTATTTCATCTGTAAGAAAAACTGTCTAATTATTATCCTTTGTTTTGAATTCTGCACACTAGACAAGGGCTGCCCCATCCCTGGAAGTGTCCAAGGCCAGGTTGGATAGGGCTTTGGAGAAACCTGGGATAGTGGAAGGTGTCCCTGCCCATGGGAGGAGGTTGGAATTAGGCAATCTTTGAGTTCCCTTCTAATTCAGGCCATTCTATGGTTCTGTGAAACCTGCACCAATATGAAAACTTCTTTTGCTCTGAACCTAAACCCTACAAGAATGGTGATACACCAGGATCACATCAGAAGTACATTGAATTGTTCACAAGGAGTTTGTATGTACAGAATAACCTTCCACTGATACACACTAATCACTTTTTGGTGGCATTGTTTCGTGACTGATATTGCTCAAAGAAGTCAGATTATCTCAGCCCAGAA
The DNA here is from genome assembly GCF_009819885.2 of Catharus ustulatus. Lineage (NCBI taxonomy): Eukaryota > Metazoa > Chordata > Aves > Passeriformes > Turdidae > Catharus > Catharus ustulatus. The sequence goes on from NC_046224.1 coordinate 63,387,000, forward strand.
ATGATCAGGCATGCTAACAAGGCACCAGAGGAGGGGTTCTGCCACATGGGCAATGTGACTGGTGTTGTAATAGTCTTGTGTTTATACTTTAATTAAAATTTCCTGGTAATCCAGATGCTGGTTCCTGGTATCATTTTAATAAATGTTCAGATTAACATCTTGCACTACCCAGAAATATGCTGGTGGCTGAGCAGTCCAAATAAACAGCACAAAGTTGCTGCCATAAAACGCTCATTATCCAAACCTCATCTTGCAGGCACACAACCACAACCATAGATTTGCTCCAGGGATTTCACTGGAACCTCTCAGGGTGATAAAATTATACACTGCTTAAATGTTTAAAAGTTCAGGACCTAAGAGGGAAAAAAACTTAGGAAAAAAAAAAAAGGGAGCAGCTATGTAATAGATGTTAGATATCACTTTGTTAGTTCTTAAAATAGGGAATTGAGATACCTTGATACCTGAACATTTTTATGTTTAAGGTTTAATCTTTTTCTCATAGTTTAGAAGAGACTTTAGTCTGAGACATTTTCTTTTGCTTTCTATTTTTTTTATAAAACCGTTAAGAAACGTGCTATCAAGGGAACTACGTATTTTATTTGTGTATATATATTAAAATTAAATATTTTCTGTAACTTCATTTATGAAAATTAGCATTAAAAAAACAGGGAGAAAAAAAGCACACATACCCGGGTTAATATATCCAGGACTACTATTGAAATAATTCTCTTTTAGTGTGCCTTCCTAGGACAGTAAGTCTTGGTGTGAGATCACAATATTTGGTCAGTTACTATTTTCTCCTCAAAGCATCAAACACCTGATAAGTTTCAAAGATGACAGGGAAAAGGAACCTTGAAGATAAAGCCACTACTGAACCAAAAGGAAAACGTGGCAGTTTCAGAATCTGTTTGACAGGAGACAGACACAAGTCAGTACAGACGTATGGACCCCAAGAAAGGTCTGTGGATTGAGATCACCCACAATGCTTGTGTCTCTTGGCTGACAGAAAACCCTGAAGATAAGGATTGTTACAATGGGAAGGAGCTGAGCCTTTCCTAGGGCTTCTATCCACGAGCCAGGTGGTTTCCATGTGGTGATGTAGCTGCAGTTAGGGGAGCAGGTGACCTGCTCTACAAACGGGCTGTATACACAGAAGTCACTTGCTCGCTCCTCTGCTCACTCCCAAGGATCTGAGGACAGATGCAGCACCTTGTTGTGGCTCTTCAGTGAAATTGGACAAACAAAAGGAAAGGAGAAATGCAGTGATGACTAAAATCTAATGATTCTCACTGACCCAGCAGTCTTTATCGGGTACAGGTTTTGCAGCCCCCTTACAGCAGTGGCAGCTGAGAGAAGGGCGTGGGATTCACTGCTCTGGTTCGACCCTTTGAGCACTAACCCATGGATTTTGTTCCTTCCTCTGGCCACATTCTGCCAATTAAATGCAGTGGAATAATGTAACAGTCTGTTAAATGCTGGGGATAGAAGCAGCTGCAGAACATGGTCCTGCAGGGGACACAGACAGGTGAATCTACTTGACTCCTGGTGCAAGTGAATGGGGGCAGAGGAAGGAAAGTAATTTAACACCACAGCAGTGAAGCCAGGCTCAGGAGATCACTTTCCTCAGGGATAGCAGATGGTGAGTGGCTGTAAAGAATGACCCCACCCAGCTCTGCATGTGGCATCTACCATTTATAATGGATGGCCCTAAATATTTGTTAAGTGTTATTAAAAAGCTCATGTTACAGCATCTCTTCAGAGACCCCAAAGCCAGGGTAAGGTTACAGAGGTGGCAATGTGAAGGCTTCAGTTGGCTTTTTTTGGTGAGCAATTGCATAGTGCTTTTTCTGCACTAGTGTAAAAACACTGAGCTTGTGTCAGAAAACTTAAATGAAGATTTCTGTGCCCACTTAGGAACTCCGACAGCTGTAGAGATTTTAACAGGTGACTTTTTCATTTTCAATGCACTTATTAGAGAAGTACTTTTCTTTCTTCCTTCTTTCCTTGTGATTTTAGCAGATGCTGTCTGACATAATAAGCAGATTACACTCAGAGAGGATGTGAATGATAGTCTTAGTCACTTAAAGGAAATTGCATTGCTCACTGAAACCTTTGGGCCGGGTTTTTGGGTTGGTTGGGAGTTTTTTTCCTTGTTTGTTGGTTTTTCATGTCTGAACGTGTAATAGTATTCAGCCTTGGGGAAAATGAGAGCTGGGGGTGTTGATTAAAAGTGCTGAGTGCCACAAAGTGGTCATGGCCAGCCTGGCGTCTCGTATCAAGTTGCAGTGTTTGCTTTGTGGTGTTGTCTGGAGTGGACACCCCATGCTGACTTTGCCTTCTGAAACAGGTCATGGTGACTCCAAAGACAGCTCTCCAAGAGAAGGAGAACCCACCTGAATTTTGGCCTCTTGCAAAGAGGAGGAAGGGTTTTCTCCTCTCCTGCCTTGTTCCTTAAGTTCCTCCCATGCCTTTCCAGGAAAACAAATGCCCTTCTGAAATAGTGTTCTCTCTTTGCAAGAGCTGGTTACCACCAGATTCCCAGAAAACAATGTCAGGAGTAGTGGGTTTTCAATGTGTTTTTACTTACACATCCTAAACATTCTCCAGTGAGTATGCCAGCCTCTTGGGAAATGTCACAAATGTGCACAGCATTGATGAATTTGCTCTCATTTATGATATTTCTTTGCCTCTTATAAATAGTCTGCAGACTCCAGGTTTTTCCAGGTAACAGCTGGAAAACCAAGGAGCTGTTGTAATACCTCCCTGTTCCATCTTTGACAGTAATGGCTGTGGATTTGAGTGTTCTGCTTGACTGATCTAACTCCTTACTTAAAACACTGGCTTCTTAGAAGTGGTTGTCAAAATGCTATTGTAACTGGTATTCATGAGTTAAATTCTGGCTATATTTAATTAATTTCAGGTCTTCCTTTTTGTCTGGAAGCACATTTTTGTCATTGTGTTGAGATAGAGACTGAAACCAGCTGGTGTTAGGGCAGAGCAATGGTAATAATGAAAATCAGGATGCTGCTATATTACTGCAGTGTCACTATTTGTTTATCTTGACATGTGAAAAAAAATCTTAGTTTTATAACTTGGTGAGAAGAGCATCTGTGTTCTCAGAGGATGCAGCTGATGCTGGGATGAATATTTTTGAATGAGATGTTGTTTTGAAAGTCAAGGTATAAGTTAATGTAAGTAATCTCTCGGACTTTTAACTATGATAAAAACGTAGAAAGATTATTAATTGCCTACTCTTCAAAGTGTTTTTTAGTGTTAGCTGTGTTTCTATGCTCTTTGGCATAAGTAAAATAGTGCTTATGTATGCTTATGTAAACAATTAAACCTGAAGTGTCCTTTGAGGAAGAGTCACGAGTTGTGTTGCAGACTGGCGCCAGTTTGGATTTAGTCATGTGCAAAATCTTTTTGACGCTTAGGAAACATTCAAGAGACTGAAATCTTCCAACAAATACTAGACCCCACTTGGAGTTCTTCTGCCTCATCAGAATGTTGTTTTTGCATAAAGTTTTCCTTCAAATCTGTGTTGTTTCCTTCAAATGAAAGTTGTGACTATAACATGTCTGTTGACGTGGGTCTTCTTGACATGGTCTTACCTTACTATTTTATTCAATACGCTCCTGCTGGGTTTTTTAGTGTGGCATTTTGAAGGACTAGGTGAAAAAGATTTCTCAGGCCCTTTTTTTGTAGTATCAACCAAACTAAAAATCATTGAGTCTACAGTGGCTTTGAAATTATGCTTCCCAAAAGTATGTTTGAAAACTGCCAATTTTGCATGGCTACGGCGAAAAATTTTCTTATCGGTTCTGCTTCAGGACTTCCATTTCGCAGCAGCAATCTGGGAATTAGGTTTTGACACTTCCTACAATTTAATCTGTGTTTTCACTTGTTCAGTTTACAGAACAAATGCTTCTTGTAACACTTACAGAAATAAAAATGCGCACTGCCATTACTCACTTCCCTCACGACAGCCTGAGACTGATTAGTTCTAAACTGCTCTAAAGCAGTTGTGCTGTATTTAAACTGGAGAGAGCTGTTAAAGGCTTGCTCTGCTGTATTTTTCCGGAGTTTTTTCTGCTGTGGGACGGGAATACTTGATGGTCTGACTCAGAATTTGAATATTTTACCCCGTGACATTAGAATCAAAGGTGAAGGTATTAGTGAACAGAGCTTTGCTTTAGGGCAAAGGGCAACATATCAAGACATTACCTAACAAATAAAAATGGAATCTTTCACCTTATTTGTAAAAGAAAATGGTGAAGATTTACTCTTTAGAATGATTGTAACACACATGTAGTGCTGTTTTATGTCTCCAGCAAAGTATAACAGATGGACTGTGGGTTTATTGGGAAAAAAAAGTGTGCTGAAAGATTTTTATTATGTGAGAAAGAGAGAACAAAACCCAAGGAAACATCTGGACAATTAATCTCTCAAATCTTTGTATAGAACATGAAGAAAAATGCTGAAATATTTCAGAAGCCTTGCTCAGAAACAAATTAACTATTGTTAGCAAAGCACAATAATTTACCATCCTTCGTGCAAAAAGATCTTTGTAATTAATAATTAACTGATGCCACTTTGTTCTTCACCCCTGGAAAAAACAAAGAACAGGGAGGGTAGCATGTTCCTCCTGAGGGTTTCTGGTTTGTCATTATGAAGTGATGAATCACTTTCACTGAAGCTGAGCTGATTTGTCCTCTCCCAAGGAAGCAAATGTCATTGTGGGGGAAAAGGTTCTTTACCTGTTATTCAGGCCTGTGTGGTGTCTGGTTACTGATCTGGACCCAAACATCTGGCAGCCCTGCCACCTCTCCCTGACATGTGTGCACAATATGCACTTCTGCTTTGTGGGTCTCCGTGTTGGCTTTTTATTTTAAAGCTGCACAGTGACAGGTGAGCAGGGAAATAGGTACTTTTTGTCTGGGCTGGTGAAACATTATCTTATTTTGAGAGGGTGGATTCCTGTTTAAAGGGGGGTTTCTCAGAGCTGTGGGGCCATTGAGCTGTTCTGAATGGGAGAGGGGAGGTTGCCATCCACACCTGCTGGCTACTTCTCCATGTGCTGTTCTTGCCTGTGACACTGCAGAGAACAGCCCCAGATCAAACTATCCACATCCTCATTTCTCTGCTCTTAGTTGAGATCTTGCTATGTTGATTTCCTCTCCCTCAGCTTTACATATTTTAGGAAATGGGAAAGAGTTCCATTCATTGGTTTAGCCCTTTCTACCCTTTGAATTCTGGTGTTGGCTTCCCCTCCTAGCAACCCCACTGGGGGTTTTCTGGGAGATATTAATTCAAACACCACTAGAAATGTATACCTTGGCCTTTCTCCTGTTGCCCTAGCCAAATAAGAACACGGATATTTTTGCTGCACCATTTCAGAGCAGCTCTCTCTCTGGACTAGGGCTCCTTTTCCATCTGGAACCGTGGGAGCTCCAAAGCAGGAACACGAAGGAAGCAATAACCAAATCCCACAAATAAATCATTCCCACTGTGCAGTCTGAGTTATGACCAAAGCTGGGAAATCAGCCTTCTTGTTGAAGCTCAGGCTCATGATTTGTGTCCAACCTGGGCTATTGTATGTCTGGATGTTTGGTATACAATACCTGCCTTTATATATTCTTTGAATATTTTTTTGAGTTATTATTGTATTTATGCGATGAATGAAGAAAACTCTCTAGTTATAGACGGAAGAGGGAATGCAGGATAATTTTAGGCTTTTGGTTTGTTTGTGGTTTTTTATTTGTTCAGTTTGTTGGGGTTTTTTTAATTTCTTTTTAGTCAATCTAACAGATAGGAAAGCCTCTAAATACATAGGCTTTAAAAATAGCTTGGTTCAATCCAGGCTCTTGAAAATGGGACTATTTCCAATATCCTGATTTTCAGTGCCCAGTATTTATATGATCTTCCCCATCCAGTTTATCTGTTACCAAATACTGTTCAAAAATATGCTGTCCAAAAATTCCTTGATGGCAACGTATTTTTAATCAGACTTGTTTAAGATCTAGTGTTGGTAGAACAATTATTTCATGTCAGCTGCAATACCACTCAATATGGTGTTGCAATTAGGGCTTCTTGAAGCAAAATTAGGACAGTTATATGTTAGGATAATATCTACTGCCATCAAAAGTCGAAATGTAATTAAAGTGTAGAAGTCTTTGAAAAACTTCTGTCATCATATTAGCAATAAATTCTACTTTGATTTGTCTTGCATGAAGACAGCAAACAAAATGAAAAATTCTATAGAAAAATGTACCGGGACATTTCCCTCTGGGAATGATTTGTTGTTTTGAGTCCTGCCATGAATGATGGTCTCAAATGAATCAAAGAAGGTTTATCATGTTCTCACCAATGATTTAGGAAAAAAAAATGCCATGAAATGCAATAGCTACTTTTACTGATTCAATGTGTGTGCTGTGTTTATTTGTTTTACTTTCATGAATCATATTTGAAAGGGCATTAGGAAATATATTTAAATAGTCTTTTTTCTGTTGTCTGTATTTCCATATTTAATTTTTCAGTGTATATTTACCAAATTAGTTGATCTCAGCCACCAAAAAATAAAGATTTCAGGATCTAGATTCTTGTACTGACATCAGCTTCTGTGTCTCCCAGCTCTGTACACGAATTGAGATTAACTGAGGAGTTTTCCTTTGTGATAAATTAGTTCAATAGCATTGTACTGGGCTAAAAGTTATTCCTGAAACTGACAATTTAATATTTCCTTTAGTTACTGAAATAATCTGAAATTCACCATGGATGTATCTATTCTCAATGTCTCACCAATTCATATCTCCCTGGCATAATAATATAAATTAATTTTTAATATCAATACTATAAATGTATGACATAGCATGAAGATAACTAGTTTCCCTTACAGATCCTAATTCAAGGAGTGTCAGACCTCAGAGACAGAAGATGTTGTTTGGCTTTTTCCATGGATTATTTGCTAGCTGAGTCATGGTGGTACTTGTGGTATTTTACCAAAGAAGTGTGGCAAAAAGAGCTTGATGGTCTGGAAGAACGAAAACACACCAGTTTGTTATGGAAGACAGTAAGAGATTATGTTTTTCTGGAGTTTGGATAGTATTTTAGTTATTTAGGGAGTAGTACTGATGTCACTAATTAAAAGAAACAAAAGGAAAAATGTGGATAGCTTTTTAAAAAAATAACTCGTAGGAAAAAACCCAACCCTTCCTCAAAATAGAATAAGAAATGTAGTAGAACCAACCTTCCTGTTTCCTAAAGGATTAAGTCAATCCAGTTATTAAATGTGAACCTGGGGTGTTTGCAGGGCACAGCCATGGCCAACCATAATCAACTTGGAAAACTACAGCACCAAGTTGCTTCATTAGATCATTCTTTAACCAAATAAAATTATTTGGTTATATATTATTGGGATGCAAAATACATTCTGCAAATGTAGAGGGAAACTTTTTATGCTTTATTTACCTAATTCCACATCTGCTCTCATTGATGGTGAATTCAGAGGACACCAAGAAGGACAGGAACACAAACCACACCAGAACGAGGTGGCAAACAATCTCCAGGAATTTGGCATGGCAACTGCTCACATCAGTGTCATCTCTACCCTGCTGTCTCCATCAGTGGAAGGATGTTGGAGCCTCATTTGCAGCTCTGGCATTACACTTGGAAAACAGATGGTTCTCCTCCCCACCCAGGTTTTTTATTCTGCCGCAATAAAAAGCAAATTTCATTCTTTATCCTGCACAGAAATTCCTGGCTGCAGGTTTGTCCTGCTGTGGTGCCTTTGGTCCCTCTCCCAAGCAGGTCCATCAGGGCAGGCATGCAGAACCTCACATACATCCCAGTCTGGTCAGCCAGGCTGTAAAGGAGTTTGGACAATCCACCCTCCTGCCCTCAGTGTGAATCGCTCTGGCCCAGGCAGGTGCCCTCAAACATGACTTTTACAAAGGCAGTGAAAAGCTTGAATTGTCATGGGAGTGCTTTCCTTCCACTTGGCTGCTGCTTGGTTTTGGCAAAATTTAGGAATTTTTAAAAAATTGTGTGTCCTTTCCAAGTTTGTATTTTTCTAATAAGTTAAATTTTTACCTTTAAAAGCACAGTGAATGATGTTCGTGTCCCTCTCCTATGACTGCTCCTCTTCAAGGTGAAGCTGACAAAGAGAGGAAAAGCTTTGGGAAGGACTTGTGTTAAGTCCCTAAGAGAACCTGTTTTCACTGAAAAATGGTGGCTTTTTTTGTTTGTTTGTTTGTTTTTAATTAGTTGATGTCTTCCTTCTGAATTGACTTCCCCCTTATGTAATGTTTTATTTTCCTGACTTATTGAGGACATAAATGAAACCTGGTGGGACATTTTCAGTTCTGTGCACCTGATTATTCTCTGGAAGTAAGCTCAGTCTCTCAACCCAATAGTGTTTCTGAGCCAAAACTGCTTTTCCTGCCACATCCTGCAGTGTTCCAATCCATGTGGTATGATCTGGGTGAGCAGCACACAGATAAAACCTTTTCTGGGGTGTCAGTTCCTTTGAAAACACAGCAGAACCCTTGCTGTTACACACATTTTGTATAACAAGGAGAGGGTGTTGAATTCCCTTTATTAATTAATGTCAGGGCTGAAGCTGCTAACACTGAGCAGAAGTTTTTCTTCTTCACTGAAACAATGCAGTTCTGTCACAAGGACCTGACACCTGCAGCCTGTGTCACCTCCTGTCCATGTCCCTGAGAGCTGTGCTTGCACACTGGGAGTAAAAGCAAACAAGGAATTCTGAGGGAATTTCTACATATTTCACCTCAGTACTGATTGATTAAAGTCCGTATTTCAGTGCTACTAATTTTCTCCATTTCACTAAGTATTTTTGATATTATTATGATTTCTTTTCCACACAAGTTACTTCTATGAGAATTGTTCTCTGAACCCATTTTTGGTTCTGTTTTCAGATAAGCGGTCACATTGTAAAGGCTCTGCAGAGACTCAAATGATAGAAATCCATTGTCTGTGCTTGATTCTTTTGTGGAGTTGGTGGAGTGTGTCCTCCCAGGATTCTTAGCTTGTCACAACTGCCATGGGATGTGACAGAAGCTTTTTTACTGTAGCTATGTGCTTGTAAATGTGCATTTCTTTTCAGCATCTTGTCCAGAAATGCAGGATTTAAAGTGAAAACACTGTATCTCTGGAGAACACTGTGTAATACAAAACATTCAAGTCAGATATAATTAACTGCTTCTGTTGCATTCTGTTTTTCTGTAATTCTTACTTGTTTTAGGATAGGGGCACTGTACTTTAGTCTCCACTGTAGTCAGAAGTGTACAAACCTATAAAAATGCTGCCTTTCTGGAAGAACCTTTCTCCATAGCAAAATGGGCCTCCACCCCCAATGGGCTTCCTCATTTTGCAGAGACCCACTCTCTTGCATGAAGTGAATAAATTCTTTGAGTTTGAAACTCTACCAGGTCTCTCTTTACTGCATAGTCTCTACCTTTTTATTGCTGCAGTAAATCAGGGCAGTTCCATCAAACTGATGCTATTTGTCTGCTTTACAAATGCACATAGGTGAAAAATGCAGAATGGTTGCATATAAAAGTGGCATTAGGAGGACATAAGTGGTTCAAATGCCATAATTCAGAGGCTGGAGCTTCACTGTATGTTCAATCTTGTGTGTCTAACCCAGTCTTTAATTGCAGAATCCCTTTGCGTTTTTCAGTAGAATATTTGCCTGGGGTGGTATGAAAATGTAGATTTTTAATGGGTGTTTCCTCATTTCTGAAGGCTTGGCTTTGGCACCACATTCTTCCCTTGACAGAGGTGCTTTGATTTATGTCTGTCTTCAAATGTAAATTCCAGTAGCTATGATATCCCAAACAATATTCTTTAACTGTCATTATTACATTCCCATTTATTTTAATACTGCATCTCAGGTTCCTAACAAGTGTTGAAACTGGAGTCTTTGAAATAAACCATATCAACAAGCAGTACAACCCCCCACTTCCAATAAAAAAACAAAAAAAAAATCAAGAAAACAAGAGAGTTTATTGGTACTTAAAGTCAGCAATTTAATCAAACCCATGAATGGAGCAAGAATGCAGTAGCTATAGAGAATATATTTTTGCTTCTCTTGCTCTGGTTTAGCTATTTTTGCATTTCTGTTTCACAATTATCTGGTTTGTGTTCTAGTGGATGTTAATCTTTTGGTCAATAAAATTATTATTATTATTTCGTAATGATATGGTGGGGAAGTCACCATGAGGGGAAAGTGTTGGCAGAAGGATCTCAACTGTGTGTGTTTCTAGCACCCTGCTCTTCCAAAAAATAAACACTATTAAGAACTTCTGCTTTCTGCCATATTTCTGAATATTAATATTTAGGTAAGACTGTGCTTAAAATCAAGTTCTTTCAGAAGCATAAATCTGTCTTGTAATGGTGAAACTCCACAACCTTTAGGAATATGCAGATTTCCAGAGCATGTTTTGGGAATATCCTGCTGGGCACTCAGTAACCAAAATGCTTCAAATCAGTGATATTTTTAGAGCCCTTGGGCAGAATTTGCTTGTTTTCTCTGTTTTTCTGGTTTCTGTGTACTAGTATCAGTGGGACAGGGTTATAAGATTCCAGGCATAAGGATGTTTTGGCACAATAAAATTTAAATTTTTATTAAATTTTCCAACAATCCCAACAGCTACTGCCAATTTATGTCACTTGGAAACTGAGCTACTCAACCATAATATTTTCATATTATTGCCTTGGCCTAGATGTTTCTCCCTTGGGTTAGGCAGGCTGGATATGAAGTCAGGGAGGGTATTGAAGAAAAAGAAGTTTAGAAGAATGTTTAAAGTTAATTTGAGATAAGCCATGAACCTCACTTTAGAGGAGGTAAAAAATGTCTTGAACTGGATTTTAGCTGTTTGTTGTCATGCTCTGCTTGCCACCAAGCTGAAACTTTGGCTTCCAGTCCCTTCTGAATTAATGTGTTGGAAGGAGTCATCTGCTGTGTAATGGACATTTGGGTAAAGCTTAAGAATTTTTACTGAGGGGGATGCTGGTTGGTGCCTTGAACAACCTACATGAGAGGTGCAGCTGTTTTGAATTTTGTAATTTTAAAATTTTTGTTGTTGATAGGTTTTTTGGTGATGTGAAAGGTGAATCTTGTTTTTCTCTGCTATTTCTGGGCCAAGAGTTGCTTTAAATCTCTGTGTGGAAGTGGAGAGAGGGGAAGCAAAGGGAAAAAGTATAATTTCATTTTTCTGTACCTTAACCTCTGTGTGCCAGCCTGCTCCCACCCTTCCACCTGTAACCTGAGTTATTTGTGAAGAGTTAATTCCACTGCTGCAGATTGTGACCTGGCCACTGATCTAGGAGCAGATTATTCACTTATATAAATTGTCATCTGTGGAAGCAGGAACTGAACCTCTCAGTGACATTTGCTTTTGCTTCAGCTTTTCAACACTGTTTCTGGTTATGAAGCTGAGCTTTTGATGCCCCATGAAAATTTAAAAAAAAGGCAAAAGAATTAATAGTCTAGAGGTGTGTGCTGTCATATTCCTGGTTACTGTGGGGTAACATGACACACATGACACACATGAATGAGCTGGACTGAGTTTAGTTCCCACTTTGTGAACTGGCCAAGGCCAGATTCTCTCAATTCCCATCAAGCAAAGGCTAATAATAAACTGACCAGCTCATCAGTCATGGCCAGGGGTATTCCCACTTTTCAAGCTGACCTGGGATATCCTTTGTCAGATGTCCAGAAAAAAAGGAAGGCATTTCCAGAAGAAGAATAGATTCTGGATGAGTGCTGGAGAATTTCCTTGGAGCCCCAGCCTGACGTGGCGAGGGATTGTGTCTGCTCATTAATGAGTTAACTGGAGGAAGTAATTATTATTTCAGGGGCCCTGAAAATAGAACTGAGAAATTCAAGAAAGCCAAGTGGTGTCTGGTGTAATTTAAATTTCTTTTACCCTTCACATTTGCTGGTTTGGCCCTTTTTTGTGTGTGTAGCAGGGGCAGGAGGAGTGAGGGAGGGGAAAGGGTCTTGAATACACTGAAATATTGAATAATTTCAATTACTGGCAGGACCTGTTGGAGAACCATTGTCTAGTGGAAAATCCAGTGTCTATAAAATCTACTTTTTCCATGTGAGAGCCTGAAATATTGCCAAAACACAGCAGGAAACCCAAATTGAAGTATATTGTTTCAGGTCAGTTTGATGCCCATTAGAATTTAGTTGAATGCATTGCAAACATTTAGTTTTAAAACAACTTAATATACCTGCTTTTTCCAAGCAGTACATTTCCCTCCAAGACCTGAAATCCAAACTGTCTTTGTTTCCTGAAGCCTGAACTGACCAGAGGGCTATTTCTGACATAAAATAACAGTTTTCCTTTAACCAGTCTTGTTTGTAACATATCATGGTTAGTCTTATGCAACTCATCATGGAGTTACACAACTGGAATTTATTATGGGAGATACAGAAAGCTTAACATAAATAGGATCTGAACTGGAACTTCTCTATGGCAATGGGAGATGCATTTTAATGTTGAGGTTAACTCAGCTGAAGTATTTTGTGTCAGCCCAATAGATTGAAATTAGATGCTTTTGTTTAAAAATTATAGACATATATTAATGTTGATAGCAAAAGAAATGCAAGTAAAAATTCCTTTGGCCTCTAGAAACTGTCCATGATGTTTGTTGGTTTTTTTTGTTGTTTTTTTTTTTTTTTTTTGTTTGTTTTCTTTTCTGGTTTTCCTGGTGTTCAAAATCACCTTAAAATTGTGAGAGAAAATAAATGGATGAGCTTCATTTGGCATTACAGTGATTATTTTATATTGATGTGTGTTTAAAATATCAAAACTTCTCAGTGAAGAAAGGAAGTTGGAATATTGGCAATGGATGTTAAAATTCAGGCACAGCATGGAGAGCATAGGTGTGATGTAGGGAGGCATCTGAGGGGTTTCCTTCAGCCCACAGGCAGCAATTTTTGTAAATGCAGACATAGCTGGATGAGGTAGAGATGAAATGTTAATTTGTAAGCACTTCTGTGCTGTGTTTATTTACACATAGATGTTCTTATATTAATACAGAGAACTGGAGACCTTCCTAAAGAGAAGGGCAAAACAGTGGATCTGTCTAATCATGTTCTGGGAATTTAACACCATCTTGTTCCTCTCATCTTGCCTCTCTTAGCACAATTCCCTCAGTTTACTCATTTTTGTATTAAAGCTCCATTGCTTTAGTAACATAATATTGGTGTCTAACTGCCAAAGCAAATGTAGATTTTCATTAGTCAGAACTCTGGAAGCTTTTATTTGATTAACTATTCTAAAGCAACACAAGAATTGCGTGATAAAAGCTTTGCATGCTCCTTTTACCACATATGCTTACGAGAGGAACTTGGGGGGTTATTTATATATTGTGGTAAAAAATTGCATTAGCACTTGCTGCCTCAGCAGACTCTTTGGGTTTTGCTGGCATTCTCCTCTGATTATCCACTGGCCCTGCGCAGTAAAATATAATGAAGGGCTTTGGGGGCGTTTCAACACATCAATTATCAGTTTTATACAAAGGGCCATCCGTAGGCGGGGCGCTTGCCCAGTCCCATGGAAAGACCTGTGACTTTTGTTCACACGGTAATGGTGGGCAATTCCCAAAGGGCCAACAATACCCAATCATAACATGAGCCTGGAGCTGGGCAGATACCTCACCACTGCCAGAAAGGATAATTCTGATGGCCTGATGAAGCCATTCTTCAGTGCCACCACTCTGTCATAACACCCTTTCAGGCCGTGTCTAGGTTGGGCTTGGTTTGTTGTTGTAGCTCCCGGGGTGGAAGTCAGCTGCAGCATAACCTGTGTCAATACCAGCCCAGCACAAGCACTGGGGTTTGTGTGTTGCTAGCCATGCTGTCATGGACTCTTTGTTTTCCCCTCTGGTGGCTGCTGAGGTCAGACGTCAGTCTGGGGGCACACAGAGAAGGGCTCTGATGGTGCAGAGATTACCTCATTAAAGGACTATGTGCTATATTAATAGTGGCTTTGCCAGTGTTACTTTAGGTAAATCCTTGCTTTTTCTGGCCTAGTCATAACACTGAAACACTTCCTGTTAATTATGAGCTTCCATCCACAGTGCCTGGAGAAGAGACAGATGGAGTGGACGTGCTTCTGAGCTGATTTCCTGCTGCAGCTCAGAAATTGGTGTTATGATGATAGTGCAGTGGGGGGGTTGGAAGGGACAGAGGAAGAGAGAGAGGAGCAAGTCAGCTGCTTTTCTCTTCATGCCTCTTCCCAGTTTCTGAAAGGGCTCTGCTGAGAGGCAGTGAGCTAACTCAAGGAACATGGTGTTATCCTTGGCCACACCCTTTCCGTGGAAAAGCGTGTGTCAGCGCGGCAGAGATGCCTCTCCCCGCAGAGCAGTCTGCACAGGCTTCCCTGCCTATCCTGGGATGACCTCACACGGGTAGCACACACTGTGATCCCTTGCTGTCCTTCTGAGGCCTTAAGATCTTAGCTTTTATATTTTTCAGATTCTCTACTGCATTAGTGTATAACTCTGATCTCTGTACTGAGTGTGAGTAAGGTCTCTTCACGTTTTGGTCACACAAAGCAGTCCTTCTGGGCCTGAGAACCAAGGACAACCTCTGCCTCAGGCCCTGAAGAGCATAAACAAAAGCATAAACTGAATTGGGGGGAGCAAACTGGGTGAATATGACTTTTTTACCTGAAGTTGTAATTGGAAAATTAACCCCTGATATGTGAATAGACCAAACTTATATCTATCTGAAAAAACTTGTGACCACCATCCACCTTCTGGAAGGCTTTTGGCTGCCCAAAGTGTATCTGTTGTAGGCCTTTAATAAATACTCACTTTATCTCTTAACTCTGTCTATCCCCTGTTCTAGGTAGCCACTCCAAGGCATGAGTTCTTCCTTAGCTACTTTCTGCCTTCTTTATGTTGGCTCCCTGGAAAAAAGTGGTTTGATTTCAAAATTGGCCTTCAGGAAAAGAGTTTTTAGCAGAAAGAGATGTTTTAAGGTGTTGAGGACCTGCTGTTTTAGCATTTAGAGAAGACATGAATTTTGAGTCTCATAGACTTGATTGGCAGGGTAAAACCATTGCTTTAAATGATCGAGATGTATAATTTGTTCCTCTTGGACAGCTGCCTCAGAAGAAGGAAAAAAAAATCCTGAACATACCTTTTTTTTTTTTAAACAAAGTCATTTTCAAGAATCTGATTCTTGTATAATTTTCTGCCTTTATAGTAAAAGATGTCTATGTGGCTTTTAATACATTGTTGTGCTTTTATGGTCTGTAAAGCTGCATTGTATTTTAATTGAGTGGCTCCTCTTCCTAGGGTTGGAGGGAGTGGTTCAGAAAGGATTATTTTGTTTTTTGAGAGAGGTCTTCTATAACTGAAGAAGATAAGGTACTGTAGAAATAACAATTAACCTTTTAGTACAGAGTCAGGTGTGATGTGTAGGAAAATGAGCAATATTAGCAGCGCTTCCAAACTTCCTCGCTTTCACAGACCATCTTCTAGCTGGGAATCTCAAGTGCTGTATAAACATAAATATATATGGGTAGAGGAAGCCTGACCCATGGGAATGTTTTGATTTTTTCCTGAGATCACACATTGGAGCCTGTTGAAAGAGTCAGGAAGGGTGCCAAAGTTTCCTGATTTGCAGTGCTTTGTTCTTTCAGACAGACAGTATCTCCTGCAGGCTGTGTGTGTGCTGGCTGCATTTATTGACAATTTGCATGTACACAGCAGAGGTCATGAACATGAGATCAAATCTCTGATAAATACTTATTTCCTAACGTGTGGGGAGTGCAACCAATGAAGCTTGGTTTCCTATGGATTTGAGTTTCATGGCAGGACTCTCTGATGTCCAGTAAAATTGACGTTTCAGTTGAAGCTTTTCCCACAGCTGGGACATTGCCGAGCCTCTTGTGTGCTTCAATTCTCTGGTGTCTAATAAAATAGAAGTTTATATTGCAGATTTTCCTGTTTGTGGGGCACCACTGGTGGGGGCTCCCTTTTTTCATCTTTGCTGCTTCTATTTTCAGTAGGTTTACTAGAACAAAGTGTAATTGTGATCATTGCTCTTCTGTCCAAGTGGTTTAAAAGTCCATCTCAGATATACTTAGAAAGCAAAGAAAGATGTAAAATCAAGCAGACTTTACATTCATTTAAATTTTCTTATGACACAGAGCTAAAGATTGGGTTGGCTTTTCAAGAAGAGCATTGGGGGTTTTTTTCTAGGTAAAACATGATTATGAACTGGTATTTACAAATTGTGATAATACTTGAATATGATAACATGGATTGCCATCCAAACCATAAAAAATTATTAGTCTGACTGATGATAATGGATACAAGTGCCTCAGGATTTCTAAGGGGAAGAAATCCAGTACCAGCAGGGCCTGTGAAGACAGGCAGAAAAGCTGGAAATGAGAGAGTTGATACTATCCAGAAGTAAAAGCAATTGAACAGTCAATTACTTCTAGAAGTTGTTTGCTTAAACATTGAACTACTGCTAGCATTTCAAGTAATCCATCTGTGAACAAATAACAATGCTGCTGTATGTCCCTCAGCCATTAACTGCAAACCCTTAGGAGCAATTCTGTTTTTACTCTCTTGAAATCACATATTTTTGACAAAGCAGCAGTAATAATGCGGGTTGCAAATTGCACTTGGTTTAAAAAAAAAAAAGTTAAACTGCAATTTAGCACAGCCAATGAAAACATTTGTTTCACAAGTTTAAACTTTCCCATGGGAATGCTGGAGCAGCCCTTCTGATCTCTCTGTGTGTATTCAAAGGAAACATCTTTACAATACAGATGCTTGGGAAAACACTCTGGAACATAGACATTGCTTCTCAGGATCACAGAAACACAACAAGCTTACTGGTGTTTGTTTATAGTTAAAGGTTTTTAAAAAAATAGAAGAGCAGATTTGGGGGAGTGCTGGTTTTTATGTTTGTTTGGTTTTTTTTTTGTTGGTTGTTTGTGCCTTTCATGCTGAGGGTCTTATCTTTTTCCAAACAGGGGTAGGCACAAACAAATCTTCATGCACCTGAAGTAAAATGGGTGATTTTGATGTCTGCAGTGGCAGTGGATGAAGCTACTGCTGTCATAGCTGGACTTGAGCCAGTTGGATCAAATTCACCTCCCACAGGTCACATTTCAGTGGCTCCAAAGAAACTTCCACCACTTGGTGCTTAGGTGGTATGTCAGTATTCAAGACATGACAAATCTGTAAGAATTTTGCTCCTGCATCTGTGCTGGACATGATTTTATACATTTCCTTTGTGAAACCTTCCCCTCCAAGACAGATGGATGTTACTTGACAAAACCAGGTGTCTTTCCCTGCAGGGCTCAGGCACTGCTGGATCTTATTTCTACAGTGGCTCTGATGTGTAGATTGTGGTCCCTTACACAAACATCTCAGCACCAAACTGTGCCCTGGATTGTGGGAACTGAGAGGGGAACAAAGCTTTCAAAGTATGGCATTCCCAGCCACACTGGCACAAATACCAAAGCTGGTCATCTTCAGGACTTCCTGAAACACTGGCAGCAGCTCTTCTACCATAATCAAATGGCTTTTTGTAATTTTAAGGAGTTGTGAGGATCAGCTGGCATTTGAAGAAGGTGTTTGTCATGCAGGAAAGCAGAGTATGCTGTTCAAAAATATCCCCTTCATTATCAAGTGAGGGAACTCAGTCCCTGTGGCAAATGACTGGGTAATATCTGCCAGAGGTGAAATTAAATTACTCCAGACTGTTTTGAGCATTTCTTTGAAATGTCCTGCTAGGGCTGAGTGCCTAAATCTTGGTTGCTGTGATACCTAAATTAATCATCTCCACAAGGTGATGTGAATGTGGTCTGAAGTTCATGTTTTGTGATTCAGTCTTGAACTAGGATTGCTGTATCATGGTATTTTGGCTGCTTCTTTAACTTTTTTTTTGGGTGCTGAGATTCTTCAAGGGCCAGTAGTTCAGACCTGTCGTTTAGAAAGGCTCTCAGGATTGTCCTGCTGAAATTCCTGCCACATCCAGCAAACTGCATTCAGCACTGCTGAATAAAGCAAGTGGAGTCAGGTACTGTTTTCCTTCTCTCTGATCTCACTGAGGATTCTCACTGAGCTCAGTGTCATGGCTTGCTTTGGAAAATGTCATGTGGAAGTCACATTATACATCCATCCTAGTGGCAATCTGGGAACATAACCTCATTTAGCTGCTGGCCTTTTTCCTCTGTAACATGTATGATTTTGATGTGTGATTTCTGACTGGGATAAGAAAACAATTTTGTGCAACCTTTGGTAGATCACAAAGGGTCTTTTTGCAGAAGAGTGCAATCTTAAAGTGCCAAATTTCAGCTATGGCACAAAGCAGTAATTTAGTGCAGGATCTTAACCACAATTATATACTGCAGTCTTAGCATCAGAGGAGTCCTTGCTGCTGACTGCAGAAAGATGTAATGATTTTTGTTACTGCTGCTTGGATGCCTGATTCATAATTCTCTGGAAAACACCTGGTGATTGGAACTAAATATAAAACTAAATTCCTAAGAAAACTGCTTATGCAGTAGGAGACAGCAAGATGGCTTCATTCCCTGGAGAATTTATTAGATAGAATCAGAAAAAAGACAATGTTCTTTTCTTTCTTGCTTCTAGGGTAATGAAGCATTCCTGAAGATAAACTACTTTAGCCATTCATCAAAGTCAATTATTGCTTAATTAAATCAACTCAGACCTTATTATAATTTGCAGTTTTTAAATTATTGTAACAGAAGCCATTGTTGACTTAAACAGAAAGAAGCAAACGTGTCATAGACCATCTAAAGTGCCCAAAATGTCTGACTCAAACAGCTGGCCACAGGAGTGTGTTTTTCCAATTCCAGCTGCTCCCACAAATCTCTTGCCAGCACACCTACAACAGCCTGATCCTGGCTTGTACGAGTAGCTGTCCATGTGAACTGATAAAAACATTACTGTGCCACTCTCTTCCAGTAATAGTTCCACTGAAAAGTTCCAGCTGTTGGAGGCAGAAATATTCTGATGAGCACAATGTGGTGTTTTTCTAGTTCCCCTCACTTAGCAGTTAAGGGGATGTTGCCTTTAGCAATATTTGCCTTTGTTCAAGGCCCCCTGACCTGAGGGATCTGTTTTATAGTGCACTCATGACCTCTCATTACTACATACACAAAACAAGACGTGGCTGGAACGATAGAAATACTTCTGTTAAGTGAAAAAGCTAAAAGACATCTATCTGAAGACATATATCATGGAAAAAGACAAACATTAATGGAAGGGACTGAAGATCCACTAAAAGCTGGCAGTGAGTCTGGCATCCCTTACTCTGAAGCTTTAATTTTATATTCATGCTAGTCCAGTGGCAGGTCCTTTTCTGAAGAGTGCCAAAGTCATGTTCCTGTGTCTGTCTCTACAGTTGATGCTCATAGTAAATTGTTTTGTCTGTATTCAATTATTGTGGAAACTCCTATCTCTTACTGTTTGTACCCCTCAAGCACCCACATGTTTACAGAGATCTGGGTATGACCTCAGTGTATCCGTGTGTGAAACAAAGTTCTATTTAAGCAGAGTTACTTTTTTACTGAGCTAATTTCACAGAATTCTTGCATTAAAAATAGTCTTTTGAAAAACTGGATTTAAGGGGAATGAGGTTTCAGTCTGGGTAGTGCCTGTGTCCAGTGATCAGGTTGCTCATGGTTTACAACATCTGGGTTCATGACCAGAGTGCAGATATCCCTGAATGTCCCGTTTGATTTGGGTGTAGCCCCAGCTGGGCTCTTGCACTGCCCAAAGTCCATCCTTTCCATAAATACCTATTTCATTCCTTTTGCTCTGTCTAGTCTCTGTTCCAGGTCAGCCTTTCCAGGCATCACATGTGTGGTGATTGTCTTGGTAGTAACTTGAGCAGTTTTAGGTATGCAATGGTTGTTTTTGCTGCAGTTGTTCAGGACACGGAGAGAGTTCACTGTGTGAAGGGCCAGGCACTTCTTGGAGGTGCACAGCAGACACAACTTGCAGCCAAAGGGATTTGCAAATATTTGAAAGGGAAAAGTACTTCCTATGAGAACCATGAAGGGCTGTGAGAGGCGTCTGAGGAAGGTGAGGTGTGTAATCTCCATCCCAACAAATACTCTCAGCTAAATTTGCAAGACCCAAGCAAGCAACTTGACCCAGTCTGAGAGGTGAGACTGGGAAATCTGCTCTGAAGGGCTCTTCTGTTGCAGTCTGCAGGTTGATGCTGCACAGTGCAGTTCACTGAGGCTGCTCTGGGGCTGTGGGGCACCTGTAGGGCTGCCTAATCCAACCTGGCCTCAGGAGCTCAGGGCTGGACAGGGCTTGGAGTAACCTGGGATAGTGGAAGGTGTCCTTGCCCATGGCAAGGGGTGGAACTGGAAGATCTTTGAGGTTCCTTCCAACCCAAACCATCCTGTGGATCTATGACTTCAAGGTTCTTACCTGGGGGACTTGCTCTGTTGTTGTGCTGAAACCACACTTTAGCAAAGAATGTGCATCCTTGCTGATAACAGCAGAACAGGCCCCTGGAAGTAACATTTATTTTATATAATACTTTGTTTTGTTTCAGCACTCACTGCTTTCCAGCAATGAGACTAGAAATTCTTATCATACTTCCATGTGCAAGAAGTCTGCAAATACTTCACATTCCATTCCCTAGGAAATCTGCACTCTGTGGAAAGTAGATGCTTTGGGAGTTGTAGAGCTGGACTGTCTTTGATAAAGAGATAAAAATAGGGAAGAATGGTACTGAATTGTGACCCTCTTCAGGAAAAACTGAATTTGCAGTTCAGCTGGATTAAATGATTTTTATTAAAGGCATGGTACCATTAAAGGCATTAAACCCCTATGCAATAATTGACTAAATTATTGCTAAATTGTCAAAGATTGAGCTAATAAGCACTTAAGCTTCTTAAATTCATAACATTTCTCTGTAGCTAGGAAATTAACAGTAACATGAGCTAGCTCCTAATGACCTAAAGTCATTGGCCAAAACTGTTTGTATAGAGATACCCCATTCAATGTATTTTTGTATCCATGTTGTGTGGCTAGAAAAAAAAAAATCTGGTTGAATTTCTATAAGAAGGAATATATGGTCTTTTGACCTGAACTTTTTGGAATTCTGAATTCTTTAATTCTGAATCAGTAATAATGAATAAATAAACAGGTCAGACAGTTTCATTGAAGTGCATATTTAGAGGAGAATTTTAAAATCAAATGTTGAGTCTCTCTGATAAGGCTGATGGGAGTGTGACATTTGTAATGCAACCGCTGGCAAATTGCACCATGTTGGAGATGATCTTAAAAGTGCCTATTAAAATGCATAAATACTGATCAAGCTCTTTTTCCTAAAATCTGAGACTAATTAAGCAACTGTGATCATTTGGTTGCAGTCTGAAGATCAATTACTTAAGAGGAAGACAGGAATATAATAATGATAATTTTCGGTATCTAAAAGGCTTCAGGCATTACTAAAGCACAGACATATTGGAAGTGATCCAAATCTCCCTGAGTGTTAATTATCCATGTCCTGGAGAGATGCTGGTAATATCAAAACAAATGACCAAGCTGCTAATAAGACCATTTTGTCTTCATTCACACAAAAAACCTGGTTTAAATTTCAGAACTGCAATTTTATTTTAGCATAAACCGGGGATGGTTTCTCCATTCTTAGGGATTATTTGACTGGTTTGTTTGTTTTTAAATTGAGAGCTTAATGTGTGGAACTCCCGAGGTCTTCAACAACGCTACTACTAAATATTAATAATTTGAGGGAAGTGTGTTTATCTATGCGGTTTTGTAGGAAGTTAGAATATTAATTTCTATCTATAAAACAAAATAGCAAATTATTAATAGAAATGTAATATAGGTATGTGGTGTTTTGACCAAGAACACCACCTGGGCCATTGAGAGGTTGCTCATATTGCTGTTAATTTCTGAGGTCTGATGCAGGGTTGCATATTTAGAAGATTTGATGTGATTGAGATGTGTTATTGTATGGTTGAGCTGCATTGATGAAGGTTGGGTTTGAGAGAGAGTACCAACAATAGCAAATAACTGGGTTTTTACAGGCTGTCTATGAATGTTTCTAATATGATTATTGGACACCTGTGTATCCACTGTTGTGTGTCTATAAATCCCTATTTTGTATTGATAAGTAAAAACCATCCTGTAAAAGAGAAGTTGCTTCTGGGTTAGGATGTCCCTTTAGATGGTCATGGATTTCCCATTAGCAGTAAGGCTGTTTTTCCTGATCTGATGCTGGATGAAGGTTTGCCTGCACGGTCTGTGTGCCTCAGTTCCCTGCTCAGGTGGAGGAAGGGTTTCTGAGCTTACTGTAAGCATTACAGCTTGTACCTTCTGCTGTGTAACTCTGAATAATGATGCATTTTGAAAGGGGTTTCCACCACTCAGATGTGCCACAGAAACCCCTGTGGTGCTCAAGTACTTCTGAAAGATGTGAGAGCATTGAGGGCATATCGGACACCCCTTTCCTCTGAGAAATAACTTCTCTTTAGTACTTGGAAACTTTCATTTATTTCCCTCTTAACCAAATGCAATTTTTTTTCCCATGTGGCATTTTATTCTGCAGCTGTTCCATCTGTCTGGCAGAGTATCACCAAGGTGTTTAGGGCTCAGGTACCTGACGTATCCTTGGCACTGGGGAATAAAAAGGGAAGGCTTGAAAAGGGAAGGCTTAGGGGAAACCTTGCTGCTGTCTGCAGCCACCTGATGGGAGGGTGTAGAAAAAAATTCATCCCTGTGACAGAACAGAGGAGCAACAGAGAAATGTTTTGTCATCGTGAGGGGGATGGGGCAGTGGGACAGCTGGAGGTGGAAGAGTCCCCATTTGATAAGACCAAGCCTTATCTTGCCTAGGATGTATTTTGAACAGGAACCTGGGCCAGATGATCTCTGTGCATCCCTTCCAAATATTAATGATTCTGTGGTTCTCTCCAGGATTTCTGAAGCAGTGATCTTTTACAAAATTAAGAAAATCAGCAGTTCATAGGAGCCATTCAATTTTACTCAGGTGCTATAGAGGAGATTGTGCTTTTTTTGGAAAGTGATTGTGGATTCTGTAGCTACTGTGGACTGGTACCAGGTTTGACCAGAAGAAATTAATGCAACAAAAGTAATGAATGGCTCTCCTGTAGCCATCAGAACAGCCCCATTGTTTTCCTTATTTTCCAGTACCTAGGATATTATCCTAGAAGCCAATTAATGTATTTTTAATCACAAGATATACCCCATGGAATATTCTGGATTTATCTTTGTTTTGGGGGACACATAGGCTTTATATATTATTGCTAATCCAAATATGCGTTTTAAAAAAACAACTTATAATAGGAAAGTCATGATTATAACTCACAAATTAGAACAGCCATAAGGAAGTGCCATAATCATAAGATTCGTTCAAAGATTTAAGTGAGGTCAGAGACTTGACTCACCAGTTGTACTTTGACTTTTTTCTGAATTAAATGCAGGGACTGTGTATGAAGCATAATGGCAGATAAGCTCTGTAATTCATGGAATTTTTATTCCCTTCTCAGTTTGGGGGGCACTAGTTTTTGGCATTTTTGGTTCCAGATAGCAGTAATGACTCTCTCTTGCTATCAGTGTTATTGAGCATTTACCACAAACCTGGTGATTGGCTGTACGTAACTTTTCCAGAACACAATTATAGAAATTAAAGTTCTCCATTCTTACTCAGCTATAAAACACTTCTGGTTGCTTTTCTTTCCTCTTTTTTTTATGGAGGTATTGGTAAATTAAAGGAAAAAAAAAATCATTGCATCAAAAGAACTTAGGGACAGAGTTGCCTTGTGTAACATCACTACTGTGCCATTGGCTGTCCCTTATCAGGTAGCATAAACTAAATAAAGCTAAACCTGGTCATTACTTGGCACAGATTTTTTGTTGAAACATCCTTTTTTGGGTTGTGCTTGCTCCATTACTGCAATTGAGAATTAGAAGTGTATCCTGGCACTGGAATGATTCAGACGAGTTTTGATCTACAGATCCAGTAAAAAAATCAGAGGAAATAATTTATATACATAGGTTAAGATGGTAAAAATCTGCATTTGTTCCTGGCACTAAAAAATTCAGATATCTTTGCAAATGTGTTAAGTGCTTTATAATCCAACTGGCATCTCTTCCATTCAAAAACCCCAAAAGGTTACAGTCCAAAATGCAGCAGAACACACCTGCAGTTTGGCATTGATTTTTCTGAATCAAAGGCTGAAACAGGTAATTGATTTTTGTTGCTAACTTTTACTGTATCTTTCACAAGAAAGGTGAACGGTCTTTAATTGACTGCATTTAAAATGCTATCACTCATGGGAATTGCAAGGCTTAGAAACAGATTTGTACAAGCCTTGATATAATTTCTTAGAGATGAAATCAGCATTTAATGTGAGTCTCAGATGAAGACTTTGCACAGACCTAGATATTTTCTGAAGGGAAAATATATTCTCCCTCATATTCTCCCTCATTACATGAGCAACTAGCCACAAGAAAATGAAATCTTAGGCTTATAGGTTACCAAAAAATGTTCTTTCATGTTAGGAATGATTCTTTAGCAAGTGTGCTCATTTAACTCAATGACCTAAAAATTAATGGTTGATTTATTTCTAGTATCTGGTGGTATTGGAAACAGAAGTATTTTGCCTAAAATTCAGCACATGTGTTTCTAATGGAAGCACATATTACTGCAGTCTCCTGGCTCTGAAGATTTTGATCCGTAAACCCAGGCTCTTCAAACATTTCTATTTACCTGCTTATTTAAAGGTAGATTTTATCCCACTCATAACTTAAATTGAAATAATGGCTTCACTAAAAGGGAAAGAGAAAAGCACTACTTTTCCCTTTGGACAGGAAAACTCTGGAAAGCAATTAGTGGGAATCTGCAAAAGGAAGTTTTATGCTCCATTCCTCTGTGCTTTCTAACAAAACCACCCTTCCAGTTGGCAATCATTAAAACCCTTGTAAGCAGATACAGGGCAGACAAAAAGGGCTGAGCAAGCCATGGGGATCGTACCTGGATCTTCCCTGAAGTGGTGGATGTGCAGGGGGAGCCCAGTTCCCAACACAGCCCCCAGTCCAGCATGGCACAGAACAATGCCTCCTTGAGTTTCTTTATTTTGGGCAAGAGGAAGAATTCATTGCCGGGATTGCTTTGGGTGTTCAGAGGTCCTCTAACCTAAACCTTGGCACTTCTGAATTTTGTATGACCATTACCCAAATCTCAGTGTAGTTTGAGCACCCAGCTTCTGCACATGCTACCCTGGGTTGAGAGAATGGTGTTGAGCCCAGCCTGAGAGCCCTGCTCTGTCACCACTATTTTTGTTTAAATTTCTCCCTTGAAAGCTGCCCATTCCGAATGTGAAGAGTATCAAACATTTTAAACCAGGAAGACTGGGCTTTTTTTTCCCCCTCATTTTAGAACAGGCACTTAAACACTTTTGTGTGTGTGTGTTTGTGTGTGTGCTCAGGTTTGGCAGGCACTCTCTGTACAATGTAGGTCCCTGGTGAAATCAAAGTCAGCTGATCTAGCTGCACCTTTGGAAATGCAGTAAAGTAACTTTTTGGAAAGATAAGATGTTTAATTTGATTTATCATGCATACAGAAAATTAAGTTAGAGAGCCCCAGGGTGAATAATTTGTTCACGTGTAGATACCTCATGTTTCTGACAATGCAACAGAAAACTGGCATTCAATCCACTATCTCCAGAGCTTTTCTAGCACTTTTACATCACAGCTGGAACTCCCCCAGGCTGTGACCTGCATCCTCTGGCAGAGCTGCAGAGACTCACCCAGGTAAATCCTGGCAGCTTGCCTGGGTGAGCAGTTGGTGTTGGCCTCCAAATACCCTTTTTTCCCTGTCTGAGGAAGACCTTCTTCAGAACACAGTGATATCCTGAAAAATTCCTATGTCACCAGCCAGCTGCCTTTTCAGCTGAGTCTGTGAGAGCGTGTGACAGCGTGGGTAACAGAGTGATTGTTAAATCAGGATGCTGTATGGAAAAGGGGAAGAAAATTTAACAGATATTATGAAAAGGGAAAGCCTTGATTTGTGCAAGTCAGCAAGGAAGTAAGGATGATGAAGGCAGAGCTGCCCCAAATTGGGAAGGAGGGGGAGGTGGGTTTTTAAACACACATCATTTTCTGGCTTCATTACAAGTTCTCTGTGGCAGACTAATAACTTCTCTGACCTCAGGTTGTCTCTCTCCAATTTAGGCTTATTACAGATAACTATCAAGGCTTTTCTCCACATATATAAATCCATAATTAACTCTGGTTGCAGCACAGACTGTAAGGGGACTTCTGCCTTATGGGCCCATCAAAGAATTTGAAATCCCTTAGAAGACATTGTCCATTTAGTCCTTAACTTCTTATCAGTGGCATTTCCTGTTAGCCTAAATACATCCCCAATTAAATCACATACCTCAGCCTTCAGCCTGCTTTACTTGGGTAGTTTCTACTGCTCAGTGAGTTTTCTTTCTCCCTGCTTTTTTTGTTCTTTTTAAAGAAGGATTTTCATACTCCAGAAAGCTTTCAGACATGCCAGACATAAATCCTGGCTGATGTGGGGTGATGCAAATCTGAGCAAAACTGCCTTGATTCCACAGAGAAAGGTTTGGGAGGATCCAGGGAAGGGAGTCTACTTTTTCCACACTGTCTTTTGAACCTGTTACAAAAATACTTGAAAAGGGAATAGTAGGTAAAAAGGTGTCTCAGGTGCAAAAGGCAGTAGGTCTGTGAAATGCATGATGTTCCTGTGGAAAAAAATCTGACAGAAAGCAGAAGGATGAGTGTAGCAATTGCTTCTTGGCAAGCCCCAGCAGTGGTGACTCACCAGTTCTTGACTAGAAAGAAAATAATCTCTCCTTCCTTACACATGATTAATTTCTTGAGAAGCTGTTAGCAAGGTGACAGCATCATTCTTTAAACAGAAATGATTTTGTTTGTTTTCCAAAACATAGCTTTCTGTTCTTCTAATTATTGAAAACATCAGTGGAAACTTGGAGCTCTCTTGCTTTATTTTTTGTGTTTGTGCTTTCCCATCTGATTCAGTTCTGGCAATTCTGAGTTGGATCAATGTCATTTTATGGGTAACAGATTCCAGGGTCTCAAACATAGGACTGTTACCAATGGCAGGATCAGGCAGAAATAGAAATTTGTTACTTGTAGGACTCAACTGTCAACTGAGACTTAAAAAGTAGGGGAAGCTTGATTTCCCTACTTTTTATGTGGATTTTTTTTCCCTTATTTTTATTCTTCAAAATTCACTTTGCGTCAAAAAAATTTGAAAGAAACCTGGCAGACTTTCTGCTATGTGTATATCTGGCTGTATGTGCTATTTACATACAGCATCACTTGGAATTCAGAATATTTTAGGTGAAATGCTGTGACCTCTTGCTTTCTTCAAACTGCTGGAATATGCATCACTCAGCTGTCATGGGTGATGATAATAGTTCATTAAACATGACATCATTTGACAAGCGTATTTCTCTCAGTATGACAAAAAGCACCAGTACTCCAAAAGCAACATTTAAAAACGTAGTGATAATTTTGTCTCACCATCATTTAAATTTTCAATTAAAAGAAATTTTAATAGAAAGAATTTTAAGGAACATTTTGCTGGGACAGGATTGTCCATCTGCCACTTTCCATATGAGCACTGTTTAAACACTGGGGTCAAGACACTCCCTGTTGTTCCTTCTCTTTAGTCCCTCATGTTTGAGCCAAAAATATATTTTATATCTGGATTTTTGTGATGGTCTAGGAGCTTTCTTATCCTGCTTTTCCTGAATTAAGAACCCTCCTTATGTTTATGGTTGAGAATAATGCCATTCATAACCATATTCTCCTGTGAAATGAAAGGGAAACTTCCTGTTATTTACAGCCCATAAAAGATCCGTTTGAAAAGAAATTTTCTCATTCAGTATCTCATTACAAATTTTATCATAGAACTATAGCAAATTAAAGGAATTTATAAAGAAATGGGTTTTCATTTCAGATACACAATTGTAATTTTTACTGTTGTAATTTTTATTCATCTCTCTCACACTTTGAATTTTTGTAAACTTATAAATCTGAAACTAAATTTTTTGAGTTTGATTCTAGATTACCTGAGCTACTTAAAGTTTTCCAGTCATGCATTTTCTTCAGTGCCTTTCTTTGCATTCTGTGCATAAATACGATTCCTCATTTGGGCCTTGAAATACTAAATTATATAGGAATAGGGAGAAGAAATGGGATTTTTCCTGGATTTCAATTTAAGGCAGCTGGCAGTTCTGCCTCTCCTCCTCTTAAAACATAATATTTATTGTCCTAGCATTTCATCCTCTTGGGATGCTTTTATTCAGGGGAGAACCCAATATTACCCTCAACATTGAACCCAGAACCATTTATTATGCTAACTGTTTTTCTTCCTGCATTTCAAACTACAACATTGCTGGGGTTTTTCATGGGGAGAGAGTGGATGCTGGAGATTCAGTTACAGGTTTTTGTTTAGCTTCTGCCCCTGAGGAAAATCCTGGCCTGGAACAGTCAGTGCTTTCATAGAGCAAGCCTAATAGGTGTTGCTTTAAAAAATCCTCTTAGGTCACGGTGTGTAAGCTGAATTGGGAAATTTTCAGAACCTCCATTGCCACAATATGTTTCCTGATGGACTGATGTGGAGATGGACAGCTCAACACTCAAAGCCATCCTGTTCATGGACACTGTGTGAGCACTGCAGGGTGCTGGGACTGTGGCAGGGATCCATCAGTTCTCCCTGCTCACTCCATCCCACCTCCATCCTGCCCACAGACAGGGACAGGGATCTGCCAGGCTCTCATGGGGATGGGGAGACTGCTGACATGGAGCTGATTAAGCCCATGCACGTGTCTGGACAAAGGAGACATCAGCTTTAATCATTTGCTCTGAGTTCTCTCTATTCCTCTCTTGGAGATAAATGTCTGGTGCAGGTCACAGTGGGAGCACCACACTAAAACAGGAAAGTAATCAAGGGTAGAAACTTGTTGTCTTACCCCTATTGCTTTGTTATCAGGTTTATGAAGTCTTAAATCTTCTTAAAATAAGAATTTCTAACAAATTTTCTGAACTCCTTACACAGTGTTCGCAGGGAATAATAAATGTTATATTCGCACTTAAAGCTATTAGATAACAAATTTTTGGAAGTATCAGGCTCAGAATTTCTCAGTTTGTATCTCTGATCTCTGTTTTATCTGTTTGCTGGAGAGTATGAAGTAGAAAACTCTTTTGGTCCTAAGCTCTTCAGAGAGCAACTGGATCCTTTTTAAAATACGTTTATTTATTTGTTTGTATAGGTTTACAAAAGCACAGATTCCCAAGTCTGTAAGGCTTTGAGGTCACAGTGGAAAACAGAGTGTATGCTCATTGTGCAAAAGGACAAGGAGCTGCCAGATACTGACTTTGCTACACATTTTATTGCTTAAAACATTTGTCCAACTTGTTTGAATAGAAATGCGAGGCAGAAAAAAAGATGAAGGGAAGAAAAAGCCTGGAAGAGGAAAAGGAATGTAAATAAAAAAGCAAAGGAAAAATTCACAGTTGATCTGTGATTGAAATTATTGCTGCTAATGTCTTTCAGAGTCGTCCTCAGTAGTTGCAGCACATATAAGTATTTTTTTATAAGTGCTGGCCTATGCTACGTAACATAAATTGTTTCCTTTCCATGCAGTTCAAATAATTACAAGCACAGCAGTTATCGATTATTTCTAATCCCCTGGTTGAACAGGTATCAGAATCCCTTTTGTTCTTTGAATTAAGGCAATAAAATGTCTCAAAAAAAGCATTCAAACTTGGACTTTCAGCCCTAGGCTTCCTCTAAAGTTCTTTTTGCTGGATTCA
Source organism: Catharus ustulatus (assembly GCF_009819885.2). Lineage (NCBI taxonomy): Eukaryota > Metazoa > Chordata > Aves > Passeriformes > Turdidae > Catharus > Catharus ustulatus. The sequence continues at coordinate 63,416,913 of NC_046224.1, forward strand.
GGAATATGCTCTATTCCATTTTCCATACATCTCCAAGACTTTGAGTTTGCTGAGCTTGTGCACTGTTTCTATTCTACCTCTAAGGCTCTGAACTGAAATCCTTTGGAGACTTAGAAGAATATTCAGCTATTTTCAAATAGTTCCACTGTGGCATGTTTGGGTTTTTGTTAAGTAGGGGTTGCCACAAGTTGAAGGAGACCAGAAACAGCATCCAGGATCCAGCAGTGAGAATGGAGTGTACTGCCCAGGGAGGAAGTGTGGGATAAGAACTGAAACAGACAGGCATGCAGGATTTTAATTTTAACTTACAACTCCTATTAAGTCACAACTATTTGGCTGAATGCCAAAGCTTGCAAATTAAAAGGATTGACCTGAACTGGAGCTCCTTTGGTAACATCCAGGATGAACTACTGCTGCTCTTGGGTGTTGGTCTTCTAGAAGACAGTGTAGGTAAGCTTCATTTAGTCAAAACTCTGCTGTTGGCACACAAAGTTTGCCCAAAAGATGAAAACAAAGTTCTGAGAAGTTTGAGTCTTAAAGTTCTGATGATGTATTTGCAGAACCTGGAGGTGTTAATCCTGCTGGCCTGGCCAAGCTGCTGCTTCAAGGATTGCAGTGAGATTTTCCTTCACCTCTGGTGCAGTCACACTTGGCCCCAAATTCCTTCCTAGCCTTAAATAATTGTGTCATCCTACTAAAGCAGGACTCTTTCCCTAGCCTTGCCCTCCATTCCCTGGGCTGATCTCCATGTGCAAATCCCAGATCTGTACCCTAGTGCTGCAAATCCCAGAAATCTGTTTTGTGTAGGTATTCCCTCCAGTCACAGAGGATCTGTCCGATGCCCAGGTAATTCCTCACTGTGGGACCTGATGCTGAAGGATCATTTTCCTCTCTTGCAGACTGGGAATTTACATCCCACTCAGCCAGGCAAATCAGCATCCTTTGTTTGACATGTACTTATCATTGAGCTTGATCATATTTTTTCAACCCTGCTGCCAAGAATCTGTGACAGCAGTGAATTGCATCAGTATACAACTGCAGTGACAAATCATGTTGCTATATGGAAAGAGTGGTTGTGTTGTATTTTATTCATCAAAAGGAACATCTCCAGCAGCTAGATGTGATTTCTTGTTACTACAGGTACAGGGTCAGGCACTTTTGTGAAGTTACACTTTTTCCCTCCTTGTTTTGCTCTGCTACATTTGCTCTGCTCTCTTCTTCTGCCTGGAAGATAGCCTGAAATAATGAGAGCTTATCATCAGATGCAGAAGGAATCTGCCCCAATTTTTTTTTCTCCCTTGGGTAAATTAAACTCTGATTTTAAGACAAAGCATTACTCTGTTTCAGCTTGGCATTTATAAGCCTCTGTTTATTTTAAGGCATGATTCAATAGAAAATGCTGCATTTTCAGCATGTCTTTTTCATTAGGTAAAACAATCTTTTTTTTACTGCTGGCCTGCACTTCTTTGTGCTTTTATTTCATTTTTACTTTACATTTTAGTGTCTTAACTACAAAGTATAAGTCTTGATTTAAAAAGACACCTCTCTCTATGAGTGAGTTGGGCTACTCTGGTTAATGGAAGTAGCTTCCAGGTATAACTGAAGGTTTGGGGAGCAGAGAACACCATTCAGTAGGGCACTGGATGAAAAAACCTGTTTCAGATGCTCCTGTTGGATAGCTTCTGAATGGATTACTTGACCTAACAAACCCTGATGGAAACATCAAATTCTTCTACTTTTTTTGTGTGTCCTTTGTATGCAATAGCTTATGGAAAGCAAATGTCCTTCTAATTTTACGTGTTTCTTAGTCCTAAATATAACATATTGAGCCCTTCTTCCTGCTTGCTGACTTTGGCTTTTACAGTTACTCCATCACTTTATTAAAAAAAAAAAGAAAAAAAGTTTTATTACTGTGGTGGATAATCATTGGGCTGCTGCTACTAAAACCTTGAGTTGTATCTGTAAATTACTTCCATTAATCAAGGTAGCCCAACTGCCTTATAAAATTGAGTGCTGTCTTGTTTAATCAAGCCTTACACTTTGTAATTAAGACTGTAGTAAGAAGTGTAAAATAAAAATGAAAGAAAAACTAAAAACACCAAAAAAAAAGCATTCCACTAGATAAGAAATTACAAAGACATTGTTTTACCTGTGACAGTGGGGGTTTTGGCAGAGTAGAATAGAACTGTAACTGTAAGGAAAAACAAAATTTTCTTGAAAGATATTGGTCATAGTGTAAATAATCTGCTCTTTCTGAAGGAGGACAGTGGCTACATTTACATCACCAAATTCCTTTCCTCTTTGAACTTGCCTTTGGGTTGTTCACAAGCACATAGGGATTTAGAAGAAAGAGAGGGAAACTCAAAAATATAAAATGGGGCTAATAATACTGTATCATTAGAAGGCCTACTAGAAATTCAAATATGAGGAAACAAAAGGATATAAAATTATGAGATGCATTGAATGAGCCAGTGTATCTAGAAGTTTTGTTTTACAGGCAATCACCACATCACCATATCAGAAAGTGAAATTTTGGAATGATAATCTGATGTTGTAATCTGGTAAGAGCACGTGCTGGCTAGCAGAGACCCTGTCCCAGAAATTTGTGAGATTCCTAGGCCAGCCAAGTGCTCATTTTCTAGGAAAAGTGGAATTATCATTTTGATAATGATAATGAGCTTCAGCTCCCGGCGTAAAATGTGCTTTTTATTTGTATTCCTTCTGAAAACGTTCCTCCTTCTGTCCAGATCCAAAGGGAAAAGACTGCCCCTCAGGCTGCAATCAGAGAGGCAGGACTAGACCATAGCAGGGGCATTTCTGAGATTAAAACAAGAGAGAAATGGATTGGCTGGCCAAAGCTACCGGGTTATTGTATTTTCATTGACAGCATCCTGGTGTAAGCCTATTGCAATTTACAGCACACCTCTAATTTACTTGGACAGTCATGATTCCAGTCCCAGCCTTTCTTTTTAGATCTTATTGTAAGGACTAGGCTGCAGTGGCACTCAGCCCTGGGGCACTCTCAAGGGGAGATCAGGCACCACATGGAGGCAGAATTATCCTACCCCCACCTGCCTTAGGTGTCATTTCTTCCAGTCTGAGCAGAGACTTTATGGGAAGAACTCCAATCTCCACAGTGGTGAATGCATTTTATCAGCAGGAAATTCCTGCCCTTTTAGTTTTATCCTTGTCTGTGTCACCATTCCTGAATCATCTTCTTCCTGAATGCCTTCCCTTAGAACCATGCAGAGTGGGTCATGACAGCATTTTCTAAGACTTCTTTGAAGCTTGTGAAATTCATGCCTTTTAGTCAGGGATTTAGTTAGCTCAGATCTGGGGGTTTGTTTTACATAATTATGCCACGTTCAAGACTTGAAACAATTGCTCCGAGTGTTACCATTCTCATTAGGAGGCCCTGTGTTGCAAAGATGCTATCAGGTTGTATGACATCTGTAATTACTCCATCATATCAGCCTCTGCAGCCCTGCTGAAGCATTTTGGGGTTGTTTTTTTTCTTCCTGGCTGTGCCACATTGTGTCACAAACAGCCAGTTGTTGTAAACACTGCAGGAACAGAGGGGCACACAGACAGCCCATTGACAACTGAGAGGCGACCCAGAAGATAATTGCTAACATTGCTTGGGAAAAAAAAAACAACCAAGTGTAGCCAGACAAGGAAGGATATGTTTTTATGAAAGCAGACAGTCTTAATTCCAAAATTAATTGTGTCTCCAGCCACTGATAATTAAAGGGAGGAGAGAGGGCTGAAGCAGTGCTTTTCCCTTTGTTCTGTAATCTACCTTATCAGAAAAACATGCTCACATGAAACAAGACAGGTTTGGAGGATGGATCATCTGGCTTTGTTTTGGAGGTTTAAGCACCAGGGAGGGAGCACAGGGAGACCTGTGTCTCCCAGGGACCTTTAAATGGCTTTGGGTGACCAAGAAGTGTCTTCCTGTGTTCACTCCTGCGACATGAAACCTGCTCACATCTCTGGAGCAACACAGCCAAGGGCACCCAACCAGCCCTGTGCTGGGCAAACAAAACATGTTCTCTTGGCCAGCACAGCCTGGGCAAACCCAACTGGCTCACTCTGACACCCAGATTGTGAAACAGATAATGGAGACATAGACCCTGCTATTCAAAGTGCAAAGCAGCCTGCAAAGTGCAGAAAAGTTTCTAGTTTTGCCCAACCCAGTCTAAAGAAGGTGATACTCAGGTGTAGAGTTGATGTCCAGTTTGGGTTTGCTCTTTGGCACAAATGCATCCTTTAGGATTAGGAACAAGTGAGAAAGATTCTGTGGCTGGTTTTGGACTGCTGAATTACACACCCACTGTATCCCTTGTTGTGTCCATCCTTGACTTCACACCAACAGGGCACTGGTAGATGCTGCTGTGGCACAAGGTGCTGCAAGGGGAGTTTAAATGGCTCCTGCAAGTTTCCAAAGTCATACCCCAGCTATTCCTCTGCACTCCAAACCAAGCACACACAGAAAATAGCGCTGACAAAGGATTCAGTTTGCACATATATATTTGCTCTATTTAAACACAGAAAATCATTAGAAAAAAACACCCCAACCAATAAAAAAAAGCCAAACAAACAACAAACAACCTCCAAACTTTTTGCTGCATTTAAAATAGTAGCTTACTGCTACTGTGTGCTAACAGTATTAAAGGGATAAAACATGCTAATTGTCATTTCTGATAAATATAGCTCTAAAAATTATTATTGAACAGTTAGCAGATAAAAAGAGTCTAGAATGTTGGGGGGAAAAAAGAACATTTCTTTCCACATTTTTCTATTCCTGATAGCTATTTCCTCAGCAGGACTTTCCCATATTTGCAACACAAAATTCAGATTTTCATTCTGCACAGGTTCCCAAATCCCATTCACTGCCAGATCTGCACTCTGCAATGGGGCTAATTTCTGTCACATGTTGTTGGTTAGCTTGGCACTTTAGCCCTGGCAACATTTATGTCCACAGCTCTATAAACTGAATTGAATCCAACAACACTCGTGCTTAAAGTCTGAAATGAAAATCAGCCCAGCATTAGGGAGGTGTGTATTCAGTGCAATGCCACACATGTAAAAATAATCTGGAGGGGCAGTGCTCAGAACAGGCACTTAGAAGCTGCATATGAATTAATTCCCTCACTCTCGTGACTATTTCGCTCGATACCGTGAAACTGGAGGAAACAATGGTCTCAATTCATACAGTCCAGCAGTTTAACTTGGCTGATGGAGTAATTGAGTATAAACAACCCTCATGGAGGTTTAGGGAGATGTGCATGTTCACAGACATGTCAGGGAATTTCCATTTTAGCAGTACAAGGCATTTTTGCGATGCTACAGTTATGCTTATGTGAAAGCTCATATGCATATAAATATTTCAGGGAAAGTATTAGGTCCTTAACTGGATTAATTACATTGTGAAAAGTATGTATGAAAAGTAATAATGAATCTCTCTCTGTACTCATTCTCAGGAAATGTAGGCTGGAATTATACAAGTGATTTTCCATTTTGTGAAAAAAGAGAATACAGTCAGAGTTAGGAATAAATCAGAAACAATGAAAAGATAGTTATCCTTTTTATATCTTGGATTCAATGGCTTTATTTTGGTACAAATTTCAATATTTCAATTAAATTTCAATATTAAGTTAAATGTTTACATCTGCCTTAATGCAGTTGTACAGTATTTTTCCTTGAAGTAATAGGTGAAATTGGACTGCCTCCTTCCCACAAAAAAAAAAAAAAAAAAGAGCAAATCAAAACCACAAAGTTTTCTTTAAATCTTTCCTGTGTGACAGAAATGTCTCTTGGCTGGCTAACAACAAATCATGATTCCTCTGGGGTAAGGTCAAAGCATTTCATTTTGTTAAATGGACAAGCATTTGTTTCATTGAGGAAGGTCAGTCCAGTATCCAGTGTCATTACTGCAGAAACACAATGTATTTAATTCAAATAGGGAATCTGATTTCTTCCTGAGTGGACTCATCTGCAGCCAGTGTCCCAGGGAAGAGGACTAACATTTTTAAAAATGACTGATGATGTTGAGAACCTCAGCTGACGTTTTAAAGAAACTTGACAACTGGAAGCTGTGGGTCATCTGCCATTAGAGAAAATATCCTAGTTCAGGTTTCCAAGGGTTGGAAAGAACAGACAGGCCACTGGATTTTGGAATATGTGCTCTTTCAGCTGTGCATGGGGACTGATAAGTTCTTTTACAAGCAAACTCTGCACTGTAACCAGTGGGGGAAAAAACCCAAACGTAATAAATACATTCCCTTCACCAGGGACAATTTTGCTTAATGTTTGTGTTTCTGGACACCAAGGTGTCATTGTGTTAGACATGATAGAAAACCAGAGAGGGCAAGTCCCATCAATGATAGAAGAGAGTAAATTTTAACTCTTTCCCAGCAAAGGGATCAATTCCTGAGCAGACTTGCAATCCCAGAGCTGCCCACTCTCATGAGGTTAATTGCTTTTCAAACTGATACTGGCCCAGCCTGGACTCTGGCAGAATTAAGGCTTTGGGGGCATCACAGAACTGAGCATGTTCCTGTTGGATTTTGAGGACATGGCAGTATTTGAAAAAGATAAACCCCTCAGTTCTGCTAGGGAGCCCGTGGGACGTGTTCCCGCATTGTCATGGCAAGCTGCACACACAACTCTACTCCTTTATGATGGCCATGGTGTTCTTCTCATTCCTTTTCCAATAGCTGGAGAGAGAATTTACACATCCTTTGGACAGTGCCAGGCTTTAAATCACTTGTAACAGCAGTGGAAAGTTAATATTCTACACCTTGCATTTTAAATTACTGTTTAGTAACAAATGTCTTCCTAATAGCCACATTTAAAATACACTTTGTTTTTCTTCTAAGACATGTTTGATGTACTTTTCAAAAGCCTTTCCCAGTTTTCTTCTTAAATCTAAAGTGTTTGAATCAGCATTCTACTCTCATGTTGCCTTGCAGTCGATTTTGGTTTGTAATGAATTTGCTTTGACTGTGTAGACAGGTGTTTTGAGTTTGCAGAACTGAAAGACCAGATTTTTTTAGCAAATATTGTGAACAAGTACTGCAAGTTGTATCTATCAGAACTAATCCTTGGGAACTGGTGGCTCAGAGGCATAAGAATGCTACAATACCTAAGCAGAACTAATTGAAACCTTTTCAGTTTTTTTGTCACCTATTTCATTATTATCATTATAGAAGAAGGGTTTGGTACTGAGCTTCGCTGGGCTCAAGAATTGTTCATGGATTACTTCAGGGTACTACTGAGAAACCTTATCCCACACTCCATAGGAATAGCAGAATCTTTGGCCAAATCCTGCCAACATTATTCACATGCTGTGTGCTACTAAAATAATATCTTTAAATAAAGTAGCAGTCCAAAGTATTGAAATATAATGCAAGTTAAACAATTGGTGTGTTAAAAGATAGCTCCAGGTATAATGATAAAAAAGACAATGACTGGAAAGACTGTGAGTGGATAAAGTTGCCTAGCATGCCGACATCAGCTCATTTCTGATGAGATCCTTAATTTAAAATCACCTAAATCTTCCTCAAAGCTCATCTCAGAGGATTCTTACATTATTTTGTTGGTGATGGCACATATCTGTCTTGTTGATAATTGCTCTTCCTAACAACTGAATAGAAAATACATTTCAGATGTGACCTCTCAGTCTGCTTTTGAGCATAAACCAGTGACAGCACAAATGGGGCTAAAGAAAGTAATTGCTTAGGGTTATTTTAAAACATTATTTTGATGGATTTGGTTGTCTTCTTGCTAACCACTTTTACTCACTGGTCAGATTTAGTCAGGCTAAAACAGTTTGACAGGTGATGCTTCTCAGAACATCAAGCATAGGGTGTTAATAGTTTTATACATGTTGAAATAGATTAAAAATAAAAAGTCTAAAAATCTAATCTCATAGTATGACTTCTAAAGTGACATTTTAAATGTACCCTGTAAAGAAATATGACATGGTGAGGCCATTTTTCAGTTTGAATCCTAAATGCAATTTGAAGTTGTTGCACAAAAACAATACATAAGTTAATAATTGCAGCTCTTCTGCCTCTCATAATTTATCTATAGGCTTCTTATTGTATCTAATGAGCACTGCAACCATAAGTTCAGCCAGTATTGCCGTTCCAAAACATTCCAAAACCACAAGCCAGAAGCCTCAAAAATCACAAAATGCTGCATTATTATGATTAATTTTTAATTCTTCCACATTTTGTTCCAAATTTTGAATCACAGACATCATACACACAGATTTTTCACAAGCCCTGGGACCTGGACTTTCAACAATTCCTACATAATGCCCTGCTGCTTGTGGTGGGGGATTCTGAGAAAGTCATGGAGTATCATGGGGCTGTCCATGGGGTGACAGGAGTAAATGTTCATTTGCTACTTCAGAGCTCTCATACCTGTAAACAAGCACATCCATGAGTGCCCAAATTTGCTTCTTACCTGCAATACTTTCCCTGCTTCTCTATGTCATGGTCAGCATACAGACTACTTTTAAAACCGGACACATTCACCACCCAGGAATTGTCTGAGGCATAATTCTGGTTTGAAAAGGGTTTCACATCTCAACAAAATACTTTCTGAGCAGAAAATATTATTCTGACAGTGCTAGATGCTGTGGTCCAAAATAATTTGTCCTGTCTTTCGGATTAGTGATTGTTGCCAGATTACATGAATATATTTTTATGACCCCATTTTTATTATTCGTTGCTGGGTAACCTGCTGGTTTGGATCCTAGCAAGAATCCAGACAAATCAAAGTATTTAAACTGCTGCTAATGACCATTTTGTTAGATTATTGACCCCCCTCTGTTCTGTCTCTGCCTGCACTAATGGCCAATTTTCAAGAGATTGTTTCCTAATTAATTCTGCCACGTGATGATTAGCATTGTCAAATATTTAATATCTCCTTTCAAACTGTGAGAAGAACAAAACTTGCAGGTTGTTGTTATTGCTGCCTTAAGACTCCATAAAGTTCCTGCCTGGATGATAATTCAGTTCTTTCTGTGGAGATCATGAGAATGTAACAACCTTCTGCAGGTGCTGCTTAAAATAGTTACATGTACAAAAATTCCTTTGTTCTTTAGAGGATTTTAAATAGGTTTAGGGAGGAAATTAGGTGGCTACCACAGTTTGTCACTCCGTTCTGCAAGTAGAATATATGCCAGTAGTTTAATGCAAGAACACCTCAGTTCAGCAAAAGAGTCTGTCACAAAGATTTTAAAGATTCTTCTTTTTTTCCATTACCCATTTTTTCCTGCTCTAAATAGCCTCGTGTTCCATCTACTAGGAAGAATAAAAAGCAGATTTTCATTTTCTGTGTGTTATATTTGTAATTCAATGTTCAGCAGAAAGCCATCCCAGTTTAGGCACCTAGTTTTCCAGTTTCTTCAGCAATAATGGGGTTTCCAGAAGAGGCATGGACATTGTGCTGCTCAGAGCAGAGCTCAAGGGTTTTGAGAGAGAAGTGATCATGCCACCAGGGCTTATTTTTGGGGTTAAAATTGCCTAGAACTGAGCATTATGCAACCTTTGCAGATTTTCACAGGAATTCTTTAACTTAATTGGCAGTAGAGTTTGGCCATCTGAGTTTCTGGAGAAAAAGGATTTGAGTTTTTAAAACTGCCTTGGATGTTTTAAATTCAGAAAGAAAGTGGTCACAATTAAAAACTTTGTTGTGAAGGACTAATACTGGTTTAATTAAGCTGAATTTCAGATTCCCAAAGAATAATGTGGCTTTCAGCTTCTCTTCCGTGACCTGAGCACTTTTCCTGACAGAAATTGCCGTTTCATACATTTACTTAAGAATAAACACTGCTGAGAGAAGTCCCACTTGCTCTGCACGCGCCTTTCACTCTGAAGCTGTAGCTTGGATGTGCTGATAGTTTTATTTCCACATTGGCCAACAGAAATAAACAACTGCATGAAAACTATCAGATAATAAGAAAGGAAAAAGTCAGAAAGCTGTACATCTTGTTTGTTTGTTTTCTTTTTTTTTTTTTTTTTTAAGAAAGTAGCAGGAGAGAAAAAAAATAATGTCTGTAACAGAAAATGTCATCCTGAGTGTTAGTGAAAAACAATTTCCCCCTCCTACCACTTTGCAAGAGAGGTTTCAGTCCCCATGTCAATGGCAGACATCATTGGAGAAAGCACAGTCAGCACTTTAGCATAAAACCCCTGAAAAAACCATTAAGTCACAGAACATGCTGTCCCAAAGGCTTGGCAGGCTGAGGTCGCTGAGGTCATGGGCCTAATAAGGGAGTGTTTTAATTGGTTTCTACTGTTTCTCCCCTGACATCCATCCCTCCTTTCCCTCCCTCCTCCCCTCCACCAACCTTCACACCTTTGATCCTTCGACTGCTGGGATTCTGAAACTGTATGGAGAAAACTGCAATTATCCAAATATCACCATTACTGTGACATGCTGCAGATAGGGCAGCACAGGGCCTCCACTACTGAGTAATCCTGTAAATTGCTTAAAATAACAACGAAGAGCACTATACACTTTTCTCATCCATTGTCAGGCTGAAATAAATAGGTCTTTCTTTAACATGCCTAATCCTGCTAAACAGTACAAAATCCTATTACTCAATGAATTATAAATCCTGCTTCAGCACCTCATTTGTCCTGGAGTGTTTCATTGTGAAACCCAGAAATTCAATACCTCATTTTAGTCACACAATCCCTACCATCACTGCTTCTCCCCATCCCTTCCCCCATCCTGCTGTGTTGGTTGTTCCCAATAAGGTTTGTGTTAGGGCTACTACAAGCCCTGGGGAGGCAAGTAAAGACAGCAGGAGCTTGTTTAAAACCCAGCCTGCACCTTTCTGCACCTACACTCTCATTGTGACTTTAGGAGGGTAATGCCAGATGGATTGAAGCCCTGGTTAGAGTTGGTGTTGTGATGAACAACTGTTGAGCCACATTTCTCCTTCAGGTGCCTGTGTAATAGCAGCACATCTTTATTGTTTCCCTCTTTGTGAGACAATTGCATTTTTCACATTGAGGCACTGCATTCACCAAGTTTCTGGGATCTTTGGAATGCACCAAACCTGCATAAAGTAGTTGAAGTCACTTAGGCTCTTGTCTTTGGTGATGTAGGAGCACAGCCCGCAGCTCCTGGTGGGCACTGCCCCTCTCCAAAGCCTGCTGTGGATTTGCTGCTATTCCTGCAGCAGCAGTGAAGCAGGACTGTCTCACCAGGTGCTGTGGGAATCAACGTCAGGCTCATGGGATCACCATGAGAAGGAAAATTTGTGCATGGAGGAAGAGTTTTCTAAAATAAAACTCTTATGGGAACCAACTGAGTAAGAGCAGGGTTAAGCTTGAATAATTTCCTTTGGTTTGCTAAGCATGGGTCAGGCAGAACCTGATGACACAGGAGGACAGAGGAGGAAAGGTGAGGAGCTGTAACTCCTTACCTCAGTTTGCAAGGATTTGGTACAACCCAGGGCCAGGATCCCTGGCACTGGCCCAGAAAGTTGTCAAATGTGCCTGGAGCTGCTGGGTGTGTGGTGGGAGGGACAGCATCCACTCCTGGAGGTACCTTAGCTGGCTGTGCTGGAATTCCTCCTGGACTCTCCTGCTCCAGTTCACATCCTTGGTACCTGTCCTGCAGGAAAAAGGAAAATCTAAACCTTGGAATCTCAAGGACTGTGTTCCACTATATGTACCATCAATACTTCCCAGCTAGTCAGAGATTTGCCTTCTCTCTTGCTATCTTGACACTTCTAAATGCTCTTTAAGATGAGGTAAACACCTAATTTTACTTTTTCATGGAATTAATTTATAATGCATTATCCCATGTCTCATGCCTGTCTCTGCATTTAACATTTAACATGTTTTACAGCTTTATGACATAAAGGATTCCAAATCATTTAATGAGTCAATTTTCCCTTACCTTCAGTACATTTAAAGTACATTTTTAATCAGTTCTGTTTTCCTTATAAAACCAAATGCAATCTGCTGATGGACATATTTTACTAAAATAAAAAAAAAAAAAATTAAAAAACCCACAACCAAAACAAAACAAAAAAAAACCCAAACAAACAAAAAAAACCCAAAACAAATATCTCCTTCTCCCATATTGTAGTTAGAGCTCAAAGTGAGCCTAAGCCAAAAATAGAATCACAGTCTAAGCAGAGGGAAGATCACCTATGGCTATGTCTGGTTAGATATTGCAGATTATGTGGGGTTTTGGTTGCACTTACATTGTTCTTGAAATCAAGTAGAATTTATTTCTTTTGGCCATATTAAACCCAAACAAAGTTTTTTATGAAATAATTTTGTCAATACTAAGACAAACATTTTGACTTAAATTTTGACTTAGAAATACATGTAAATTTTATTTTTTAAAGTACTTTCACAGACATGAAGCACTTTCCCTTTTTTGGCTCAGCCCAGCAAGATCCATACGTGTCTAAAATTACTTTCCACCCAGTGCATCATGTTTTAAACTACAGAGCTATCCTAAAAATCCTTGAAATTTCTGAATAAGCATTTTTGTCTCTAATGATTGGTGGCTTTTATCTGAACTAGGAGATGCTGCTTCCAGCAAGTCACCAAATAGATCAGTCAGCAAATTCATCAGCGTAATTTCAACCTGTGGTCTTGACATAAAGTACAAACATTTAATGAATCTGAAACAATTCACAGAAAACTATTGCTTGCATGACTCTTCCTGAAGGTACACAGTTAAAGATTAAAAATACAACTGTCAGCAAACAAATGTTCCTGGTGATGTGAAGAAAAGCAAAAGCCTGGAGCAGGTGGGGAGAAGGGTGAGGAGGTGTTCAACTCACATTGTTTCAGAACCAGGGAAAGAGGATGCTACAACTGTAAGAAATTAGCACAAAATAAATATTGTATGTGTTGATACTGATCAGAGGGGGGAAAAAAGTCCACACTGGGAACACTAAGCTTTTAAGATTTTAGGGCAAGGATTTACAAAAATCACACATTAATACAATTCAAGACAGTATTACTATAGATGCACCTTTTTGAATGAAGCTTTACAGACAAAAATTAAAAATCTCTATCTTGGACACTTAATGGTTTGAATCCTCAAATTTTGAATCCTTGAATTTGCCTGTCTTGTCACATGTAATTCTTGAGAAATTCTAGACATGTGAACCCATCCCCTTGAGCTCAGGGAGATTCAGCACGTCAGATTTGATGGGCTGTGGCCCACATGGGCAGGGATACAAAAAGATGAGGGAGAGCAAAAATGCTGAATGTGGGAAATCAGCAGGCAATGCTACAAGGGAGCAGGGCTGAGCTGTGCAGGGCTGCACTTCCAACTGCACACAAAGACATTTATGTTTTTCTTTTGCCTATCAGGATCTTTGATTGCTTCTTACTAATCCTTTCCTATGTGTTCTTTCCTTCTATTTCAAGCCACGTTGTGTTCCCACAAGTAGAAGAAAAGTGTCATTTCATGTGATTTTGCTGCAGTGAACCAGGGCAAAGCCTTTGTTTTCATAACATGTTATAAACTGTATTCTTTAAATTCTTCATTGATTCTATTAAGCTTTAAAAACAGCCCTTTCCTTCTCCCTCCCCACCTTCCCCCCGAAAAGGAGGAGAAATCCCCCCAGCCCCCCTAGGCAGTGATCTGGAATGATTGGCAGGCTCTGTTCGGAGGAGACCCTGAATCCTAATGGGAAGGGTGGCTGCAGGTCAGGACAGGGCTTATTTACAGAGGATGGAGGGGCCCAGGAGTGCACAGGGATCAGGAGCTCGGGGCAGGGCAGAAAGGAGCTCCTGGCAGAGCCTTGAGGGAGCCCCAGGGCTGGAAGAGCCAAGGGTGTCACAGGTCAGGACAGAGGGGTTTGGGCAGAGCAAGCAGCGCCCAGGACTGCAGTGACAGAGGTGAGCAGGTCACCAGCACTGCTGTGTGGGGAAAAGCTTGCCTTGCTCTGAGTGAAATACTCTTGCTCCTGCTCCTTGATGAGTGCTGTCTTTACTCCTGAAATAATTACTTTTAAAGCCTGCTCCTCTACAGTCTTAAGATGGCCTTTTAGGTACGGCAGGGAGGTGACAGCACAAGCTACAGCGGTGATCCCATTTTGTGTTGTTGCACAATCACCAATTGAAAACCAAAGCAAAACGGAGTTTTCCAAGGATCTTGGGAGTCCTGGGTTTACCAAACTCCCAGGCTGCAGAGACTCCACAAAGTCTGGAGCTGAGGGGAGAAGTCACAGTGGATTCCCTCGGGGCTCAGGGCAAGATCCAATAAACAGCCCGAGCTCTGGGGTATCGGGCTGTCATCTGCTAACCCTTACAATAATGCCTTGCACTAATTACGAGGTAACCCACGTGGGCTTGGATGAGGTCATTGCACTCTCCACTAATACGTGTTAGACCATAAAGTTTACCTCTTCTTGTGGATGGATTTTCTAGCAGCAATACCAGGACTTTGTGAAAAGTTGTCTGAAGCACTCATCAAAATAAAATGAGAAATGTGCTTTGAGGAAGGATGGAATTAAAAAAAATTAAGTTAACAATTGTAAAGCTAAGTCTAGAGCTAGTTGAATAATTTCCCACCTCTACTCTTTTTTCATTTTCCCTGCTTCCCTTGCAAAAGAGGGTTTGGGAAATACTCAAGTTATATGATAAACTGTTCTAGATTGTATTGATTCCATCTTTTTTCATTAGCAAACATTAACCTCCAATAACATTTCATTTCATGTGAATAATGAGAAATAAAGAGGAAAAAGAATTATAACTTCATAGTTACTACATATTTACTGAAAACTATGGATTTTACTACATATTAGGTGTATTCTTATCCATCAAAGGATTAAAAGCACATTGTTGTAAAATACTGAAATCCAAGTTTAATGACCAATAGGAATATTAAATATTTTTAACCACCTGCCATAAAAATAATAACAATATCATTTGAGCAGTGAAAGGATACTTTTGAGATGACTATTATATTAGAGTAAGTAATATAAAATATTTTCTGCCCATCTATAGGTAAGTCAAATGTAGTATTCTTTCTCAAGTTATTAAGTCAGTATCCTTAACCCAAGGAATAAATTATGTCCCAAAATGTCAATATTTTTTAAAAAGTGCAGAGAAAAGACTAGATTAATCTGATCTTTTCTTATGTTTCTGGGATGTATCTGAGTTTTCATTCCATACATTTTCTGGCTTGCATTGTGCAGAGTGTTTTTCCCCTCCCTTCCTCTCCTACTCTCTGTCATCAACAATATACCCTTGCACTGCAAATGTTGGAATGTGTGTGTGTGTGTGAGTGTGTAAATACTTTGCTGGAGAACACAAATTGCTCCTGTGCCCCAGCTGAAATGCTTTGCTGGACCCTGCCACAGGGGCCCCAGGTCCTGTAGCGATATTCAATGCAACAACAGACAGGATCCCACCAAAATATTTCTTTAAGGGGGCAACTGAAGGAAGGTAATTCTTGTAGATATACCTTGATGCACTCCCAGTGATCCTTTCCATGCAGAAATGTAAGGAGCCCAAAGAGGATGCTTTTTTTGGCATAGTCAGATGTCCAAAACATACTCTCCTTGTTCTGAAGTGGTCTCACTGCTGCTGTCTAATATTGTGACATACTGGTAGTTCACACTGCTCCTTGCTCCTCAAACTGCTCACAGTCCCCTCATGACTTGAAACTCATGATAAACACTTGAAATTCTTGCTCCTGCTTTCCTGCACACTGCAGTGCCAACTCCTTCATCTTCAAGAGCAAAACACCTAAATAACTCTCTTCTGGCTTTCATGATTTTCCTAACCTTAATTATTTTTCTTTACAGAACACAGCTCTTTTTTGCACACTCTGCTTCTCTCCAGGCTGGGTAACTCCTCTCTGTTCCATCATGCTCCATCCTCCTCTCTTCGCTTGCATCCCTCCAGGCATCTGCATCTCAGAAACCCTCTGGTGATGACTCCCAGCAATAAAAATGTCAGATCCCTCTTGCTCTTTTCTGGATCTACTCCAAAGAAGCATGAACCATACGGAAAGTCATGGAAAAGGGAGTCTTGCCCTCCTTTCTGCCAAAGGCCAGAGGACTGTAAAGAGTAAAAAGAGGGGAAATCTGTGATGGAAATTAATTTTAGTAGTACTGAAAGGCATGGTTCTAATGTGTTCACATTTTTGCTGGGATGTGACATTAAATACAACAATTCTATTTTTAAATACAGATGGGTAATAAGGGACTGGTTTAAATAAGCAAAATATGCATTTACAGTCACTTGGTTTACTACTAATGCTGGAAAATGCCAGTTTATAAACACACCTGAAACATAACTGTGTGTCTGTGCATTTGAACACACAAAAAGGTGTTCTGGGTTACAGACCCGTTTTCCCTCAATTTTTTGGGTCTGCCACCATAGTTTATTGTGGAAAATAGAAGAGAATAGAGGAAAATAGAGCTGAGAGAGCTACTCTGTTTCCTTTCTAGGTTTTCACCAACCCTTTCACTACAGCTGAATCTGCAGGGTCATCCTCTAATTCTTCCACTGCCTAGGCAAGAAATACAATTCACCACAATTTTAGCACCAGGCAATAATCATTCCATCCACTTTTAGCATAATGCTCGTCTGCATACTGAAATAAATTGCTTTGCTGAGTAGCAAAGAGGTTATTTTTGTCCTTAAGTGCTTTGCTGAACTGCAGGCTGTTTCTGGGCTGTAGGCACAGTTTTCAGCAGATTCTGCCCGTTTGGAGCAGATCTGAGCTGAAAACAGGAGAATGCAGCCATACACATAACAGGAAATAGTACAGAGTGTAGATAACTCATGCAAAATAAAACAAAGACGTGGCAACTGTGTGTCACTGCACAGTCAATTATAAACATTTTTTTTCTGTGGTTCTGCTGTGAAAAGAAACAAAGTACAGGCAGTATTGCTACACAGTTGTCAGATTTCTAGAGAACCACAACTATGACAGACAGAGATTTTTAAATAAACATTTATAAAAATAGAGTAGATATGCAGTAAAATAAGGCCATATATTGTACAAAAATAAAAATTGTTAAAAGTCTGATATATTTTTTAAAATTCTCAAGTCTCAGTTTTTGTTGGCATGCAAAAACTGACAAGGCAAATTTACCAGTTCTTTTTTTTCACTGAATTTCCATTTGTAGTCTCAAGTGCAATGTAACAGCCAGCTGCTTCTTTCCCCTCCTTCACAGAGGGCTGTTTATTTACATCTATTCACTGAATTTTAAAATTGCAACCTGAACTTTGTGGTATAGATGACAACATCATTCTGACTGATACCATTTCCAAAAGCTTGCATGTTTGGCCCTAGTTCAGTAAAATGTGGTCATAAGGACTGACAGTCACTAGGAAAAAGAAAGGTCTTAATTTCTACCTGGAAAAAACTGCTCTCTCTCTTCATAAGTGGCAGTTGGAGACTCTCCAACCATTACAACATATCCCTCATTGCTTCTCTGATAGGATATAAACCCTCAGACAGACAGGGTCTGGTTCTTTTTCATTGTAAAGGTCAGAAATCCTGTGTGTGAACAAACAGGTAGCCAATATTGACAAATATAACTGTGAGAATACTCAGAAAATTAGCAGTCCTTAACGTTTGACCTAAGGATGCAAAAAACCTTGTCCTAAATATCACAACCATTCTAAGATTCCATATTGGCTATTCAACAGCTGTGACTTGAGGAGAAAGAAAATTTCAGCCATCTAAAAATTGTGCTTGATTCTTTGCCCATTTTCTGCTCTTTCTCACTCCAGTCTGAATACATTGGCTCAAGAGATCTTCCAGCATCCACTTCTTTTCCTGGATCTTCTGCAATGCCACAGAGATTGAGATCATCATTATACTTCCAAGGGAGCTATTTTTTTCCTCCGCACCATGCACAAATATTGTGTGACTGTGCTTTGCAGAATACTTAATTCTACATCAAATGGAAGTGAGTTTCAGCATCTCCCTTGGTTAGGAGCATCTTAAAGCTAATTTATGCCTTGTGAAGGTTTTTGTCAGGCTCAGGTCTGGGAAGAACAACATGTGGGCAGGCTATTCTTGTAATTAATTGTTTGCTTTCTCTGGCTGCTCTGAGAATCTGTTCTTTGTCCCATGTATCTGATAATGTCATGACTCTAAGGTTCTTTATAGCCATAGTAGCTAATGTACCTTGATGCATTTATATTTCAGAGACTTCAGATGGGCTCCAAGCTGGGCTCTTGTTAACAGAAACCAGAGCAGGGTGGAAGCAGCCTTCCTGATAACCACACGTTGGAGTCCTCTCGCTGTGACTCCTCTCTTGCTGTTTCCACGACCTCTCCCATTCCCCTCGCAGTCTAATCATCCTTATTTCAGTAACAAACATCTTGCATTCTCTAATCTATTGCTTCTAATTTGTGCTTGTCTAGAATGTCACTTTTATAAACAGAGTCCAGTGCCTGCTGTTCCCAAAGCACAGCCATCCACCATGAGAGTGAGTAAGGAACCCTAGGAAGATTTAGGTTCATGATTAGGATCACCTTAACTTCCAGGTGCAAAGTGCTGACAATATATAGAGCAAGGGAGTGTTAAAATGTAGTACAGAAACTGCAGCATGAGAAGAAGTCGCTGTTATTTTTGCCCTTTTGAAATGCTTTGTTTAAAATCAAGCTCATTGCAGTTAGAATCACAGCTAACAAAAGGTACCACGTGGAAATTATGAACATCAGAGGCCCCTGGGAGGATTTAGCCCTTCCACCACCATCTCTTACCAGCAGGATTCCCACCTAAGAACATGCTAATAAAGAGTCTGTCCAGCCTCATCACCTGCCAGTGTTGTGGATGCTTTAAGAAAAATAGAAGCAGTACCCAGTGATAGTTGCTCGGCTTCCCAGCACCTGTGGCTTAGAATTCCTCAGATCTCATGCAAATATTCATTCTATAGGTTTAGTGAGCCAGATGCACCCAAATACACACTGTGGAGTAAATCTAGGCATGTTCAGTTAAGTGTTCTAGGATGTGAAGGTGTCAGGCTTCCTGTCTGTGCACTGGTGTTCCTAGAAAATATTACAAATTATATATTGTGAGTTGGCTGCAGGTGCAGCAGTATTTCCTTCCAGGAGGCTGATACAGGAGAAACAGAAAAAGAGAACTGAAGAGATCTCTGCTTGAGGAAAAGCACTGAAAAAAGCAGTGTTCACTCTGTCCAAGCAGGACTGTGAGAAGTTCACTCTTATCAAAATTACTCTCGGTGCTGTAAGCAGCTGTTCAGTCTCCAAACGACACTTCTTTACCTGCTCATCAACCATTATCAGGCTGTACCATAAACCTGGGTTGTCTTCAGCCATGGCAATGGGTGAACTTCATCTTTTTGACAATTTTCTGCACAATTTAACCCAGACTGAGATCTAATATTGAATAATAATTTGTAGACTCATCCACATTGACTAAAAAGAGCGTTATTTCTGGCATCTCCCAGTTTAAGCAGGTGAGAAGGACACCAAGAAAGGGAATTTCACTGACCTAATTAACTAGAGACATAAAAATAAAACTAGTAGGCTATTAAAAGTTAGTTGGGGGAAAAGGTAAGGCAAGGATATGATTAAAGAAAAGGGAAATTTAGGCAAGTGGTCTTTTGTCAGTGACAGCAGAGAACATAGAACTAGAAAATACCATGGGATCATCAGAATGGCAGCTGGATGTCCTTATCACTCATACCATAACAACTTTTAAAAGGGTGGAAAAATCCTAACTGAATAACCATTCCCTTTTTTTTTTTTTTTAACAAAGCATATGACTTTCACATTCAGAGGTTTCATTATAACCTCTGGCAACTAAGTGCTAATGGGTTCAGTTTTCATGTCTGCACTTCAGAGTGAAAAAAGGGTCAGAAATGAGTTGCATTTTTTCCTCTTTTCATGTAAAAGAAATGATATTTTGACTTGTAAGGAGCCAAGTGCAGTTCACGTGCTTGATTTCCTCTGTGCTGCACATAAAAACAGGAAAAGCCAGTCTTTTGGCTGTGCTTCTTTTTATTGTTGGTTGCTTGACATGTTTTTCTATTACAATTCACAGCGGGGAGCGTTTATCTCCGTTATGAAAACCAGTTGGGCCATTGTTAGGGAAGAAAGCTGCACTTCCCCAGGAGGAAGTCAAGTGTCTCTGCAGTGTCGTAGGAAAGCATTCTGCAGTGCAAGCCAGCGTGAGTTGTGCTGGGGAGCTCTGTGCTTTTTGAAGGAGGCGCTCAGCCACTCTCTGAGAAATGTCAGATCTGTTCACTCAAAAAAAGCAAATATTGCATCTTAAGGTTTGTTCTTCTACCTCCTCTTTCGTTTCAAAACTGTAAGAAATGTAGTCTTATCTTGTTATTATTTTTTTTCAGTCCCAATGTTGAAAGCTCATTTTGCTGTTTTTCCCCAAACACAAATTCCTTAAACATTCATATCAAACATAGTCAATATGTTTTGTTAGCTCAGAGGAGTGTGTTGATTCAAAATTAGCCAATGGGGTTTGATTCTACCAGTCAATCTTTTGGCCAGAGCTTGAGTGGCATTACACCTTTGAGAAGACCCATAAGTTAAATTCATTCCAGGTTGAATAAATGTGATTTCATCTGTCTAGATAAAATAACAAAATGAATTTTAAATTTCATCCAAATCATTCTTCAAAAATAGAAAGCTCAGGCTGCGTGAAATTTCAAAGGGTACCTCAGTCAGGAATCAGTATCTGCTCTTTTCAGTAATATTTTGATCTGAAGTCAAACTTTGCATTGGCACAATGTTATTGTCAAAATCTGAGTGAAGAACATAGAAAATAAGATTTTCATCTTGATTTATATTGTATGACTTGGTCATATATCTGATAGGGTTTAAAATACATAATTGAATTATTCAGCATTCTTTTTAAGCTATATACCCAGGGTACTGGATTGTTATAGTTTGTTAATTTATTGGGTTAATCAAATTATTGTGTAATCCTGTATTTATTATTATTAATATTTCTCTTGGATGAGTATTTGTTTTTATACACAGCTTACAAGCCAATAACAATAGTTTTAAGACTAGAAAGCAAAATAAAGATAAAACATAACTGGATTCTCACCTCTTAAACTGCTAGTCCAATGCTTCATTTTGTGCACTTGCTTTTGGGCTCAGTTTGACCTTTGTAAAATATACAAAAGAGAGCAGACTGCAGAGTTCATATCCAGAGTTGTGTCTTGTGGACTGGGATGTCTTTAATACACTGGCTCTCCAACTGGTGTTTTAGTGCAAGTTTTAATGCAAAGGCTGTGAATTGCCTGTGAAATTTCCATTGTTCCTTATGACTTTTGTTCTTTTAATAAGTCCTCAACAATTCAGCGTACTAGATTGCCTCTGTGGGAAAAATATTTATTCCAAGAGATCTCACAAAGATAAAAAGCTCATTGAATATAGCTCTTCAGTTCTGGCTGAGGCAGCAGTACAAGACAAATAATTGGTTCTAATGAAAAAAAAATACAAAGCAAACAAATTCCAGACACGGGGGTATTTTTTAGTTTATTTCCCTAAGACCTAAGAATTCCATATAGGAAGAATTATAAACTTCCTGATCAAACTGTATTAAAAGTCCAAAGTCCATTTCAGACTTGAACTCCACCATATTTCAGTTATTTTTATCTGAAGTTATGCAGGACTGTGTCCATGGGTAAATCATCTAATAATATTAAAAACTACAGATATCCAGTTGATTTAAAATCAGCTAACATCCACTTCATTGCACAAAACTAAAAAAAGTCTTTTGGTAACCCTTGACACAATGTACAGTATAGTTTTTTGGTTGTATGCACTGTAATTGGGCAGTTTCTGCACAGTTTCTTGCTTATAAAACTTACATTGAGATAGAAGTGACAAATATTTGGGACCAAAGTATTTCTATGTCTATTTCTGGAATAGAAAAAGACCTAGAAATCTTTTGAGTATTTAGATCATTAAGGCACTTTTGTAGTGATACAAATCATATTGTAAGTATAAAATGTTAAGATTTAACTTTGTTGATCGACAGGTTTAATTTATACGAGGGTTCAGCGCTTTCCAGGAGAAGAAACTCATTCCCTGGCAATGGATAAATTCCAAAAACATTTTGAAAGGGAGATCAAAGTGATTTTGCTGCCTTGCTAGGTTTGCATCCATTAACAGAGGTTACTCCTAAAGAGCAAATGCTTGCCTTTGAAATGAAGTAGACTGCCTCAGGTATCAGGTGTTTCCAAAAACGTTCCCCACAGAAAAATACAAAAAAAAATTCTTTATCTCTCATTTCCAGGGATATTACTTTGTGTATGAAGTCATATCATCCTAAAGCATATTTTAGGAAGAAAGTAAAAATATTTCCAACAAGGCTGCTTAATCTATTTGCTTACTATCTGCTACCTCCTCCTGAGACTCCTTTTTTCTTTGACATGAAAAAATAAATGAATGATTCATCAGATTTCAGTGTATTCCACCTTCTTCTTAGAAGCATTTCTTGGAAGGAGCTAAAAATTCTCCTGCAGTCTACAACAATATTCTCGTGGAGTTCAGAAAAGGGTAGTTCATCAGGATTGAAATGAATTTGAAAAAAAATTCAGGATAATACTGAAAAGTAATTCCAGATATTTCATTGAAACTTGGAAGGTAAAGAGGATACCCTTGAAGATAAGAATGTAAAACAATTTACTGGTGTCACTGTAAGGGACAACTGGGTGAAATTTCACTGACAAACACAATCACTGTTATCTGTTTCCTGTTTCTAAAATCATGTAAACATCTTCCCATTTTGAAAATAGATAAATTAAAACATGCTATATCACATGCAACAAGAATCAGCTCTAACAGATTAACTATAGGTTCCATTAACAGACCCAAAGCTGATCTTGAGCCTTCAGTTTTGCAGCTCTGCCCCTACATGCATTTTCATAGCTAGTTTTGCCTGCTCTGACTGTGCACTAAAATCTGCTGTCATAATAAACTCTTCAACATAAAAAAAAAAAAGCAGCAAAAGCTTCTCACAAGTAAATTTAATCCCTCTTGCAATTTGCCTAATTTGGTTACATCTTGCTTGTCACTATTGTTATTTTTCTGTAATGCAATAGCATCCGTAGGTCCCCTGCAGGATCAGGGCTGGCTGTGTCAGACACTCTGTAAATAGACAGTGAGAGACAGTCCCTGTCCCTGAAGCATTCCCAGTCTAAATAGACCCAGTGGGGAGGGAAGCAGAAGGATGGAGTGCTGAAGTGGTTTTGCCTGAGGTCACACAACAGTTCATTAGTAGTTTTTGGGAAAGAAGCTGGTCTTTTCTGCTGTCCTTCCAAAATCCTTCCCATAAACCTCTCAAATGCTGATTCAAATTTTCTTAAACGTTTGCAGTTGTAGTGTTGTCCTTATTTGCATTTCTAGTGTAGTGCTGGGTGATTTTCATGCCACAAAGCTGATCCCAGTTCCTTTATGTGATATTGGAATACAGCTTGCCAGCCTGATGAGCCTCTGGGGTTATTATTACCTCATAACTGGAGATTCTGCTCCAAAGATTCTCAAAACCTGAGCAACCTGACCTAACTTTGACATTAGCCTTGGGCTAACAAGGGATTGAGCTGCACTTCCAACCTGAATGAGTGTCCAATTATGATTTTAGTGGTAACTAAGTCACTTCATTCTTACACTTTTTTTATAGCTCTGGCAGAACATCATCTAATTCTGAGGGAGTTCATGTTACCATTCTGTCAACCCAGCACCCTTTGCATGTAGGCAGGAGCTTTTCTGAAGAAAATGTTCAGAGCAACGTTTTCTTTAGGAGCACTTCTGTCACTGCTAAGTATTCTGTTATCTTCTTTTCTATTCTCTCTCATTCTTTATTATCAAGGAAGTCTGAATGAAAAGGAGACCTTTTCATCTGAAGAGTTAATCTTACTCTTGTAACTGTTCCTCATCTGAAGCCCTGAATTGTGTCCATTTGTGAAAGGCTCACACAGAGGGTAATGGCAGTGGGAGCAGATGGAATCCCAGGAAACAAAGATACAATTCTCATGTGAACCCATCTCCAAAAAGAATGCAAAGAAAATATATTCAATGCAAACACTCTTTTAGTGAAACCTTATGGTCACAAAGTCAAAGGCACAAAAGTCAGAAGTTTCAGCAGTAGGGTTTTGTGGTTTTGTTGCATTTTTTCATTAAACTTTTAGCTTTTGTGTCTATCTCCCGTCCCGATTTGGATCTGAGTTAATGTCTGAGTTAAAAGTTTGTATTCTAAATTTCTGACACAAAGACACCTCTATTAGGCACCATGGCTTAAGTTTGTAAACTATGAGCACAAGTATGTTAAAAAAACCAAAAAACTGAAATTAAATTTCTCTGTGAGCACTGATTTGAGCTTTCTGATTTTCCAGGTGTAAAAAAACATCTACAGTTACATTACATGAATAGAAAGCTTTTATACTGTTTTTTCTCCAATGCTTTTGGGTTTTCTGTATAGTGGGACTTTATGTCATCTGTTCATTTCAACTTCTTTATTTCCTCATTGAGTTTGCAATCAGCTTCTTGGACAAAAGTAAGGCCTCTGAGAAACCCACAGTAGCCAAGATCATCGGGAAAGCTGCACAGACATCTAAGCCTAGCCTAGCTCCCAGTTTGGTGCAAATTCTTCTTACATGGAATAGGTCATGTGCATGTTAGTTCGGACCTTTGACACACAAAATTTTCCATTTTCATGCAGCTGACTCTGCAATGTGCTGTCACATGTGAAGAAAGGCACACCTGTAGTGGCTTCAGTTTTTCCTTCCCAGCTGAATTACTGTGAAGTTTAGTGGCTGAATTACCTGGCCAGTCTATCTTCAAGTGTTTCAGCCTTCCACCTTTGTTAGCTCAACCCAGGCACTTAATTTCCCCACCACCTTTCTTTAGCTGTAAGAATGGGCTGTCTGTTTGGTTTAGGATTATTTTAATGTTTGTGCAGTGACCCAGATTTTAAATGAGTACAAGAACTGAAGCTTCCCTACTGGGGTACTGTTTTTACTGCATGGTACTTTCTTTAAAAAAAAAACAAATTGCAGTCACCTGAACTTTATTGCAAAATCTAACATAAATCAGGTAAGGGAAACTGTAGTGAACTTTCTCCATTCTCTGCTGAATATAGTGCAGATAATAATATCTGAATATATTTTCATTTGTTTTGAAAACTCCTAATATAATTCTAATGCATCGAGGCTTCAACTGAGTTTGAGAAGGAACCTAACGTATGGCATTTCCTAAACTCTCTTGGTTGATGCTGCCACCCTGACGTTATTTTTAAAAATTTTATCAACAATTTTTATTTCTGGAATGCATTTGCTGTTGTTCAATAAACAAAAATATACTTTAGCAGTAATGACACAGTGATATCTTATCCTTGATTCAAGATTTTGGTTGTAAAACTGTTCTGTGGGCCAGCACAAAAGGAGATAAATAAAAATAGTAGATACCAATTATTTTTCTCTTTCCTGTCTTACCAGAATCCATTGCAATGGAAAAGATAAAAACTTTATGTAGAGATATGGTTTTTAGAGATCTGTCTCTAATAGGAGTGTGGCTGGTGTTTTCTTTATTCTTTTGTTTTGGGTGACACCTGAGGTGACCTTAAGTTTGCTGTGTTTAGAGGCAAAACATGAACTACAAGAAAATTGTGTTAAATCTGAAAAGAACAAAAAAAAATGCCCTTCCCTCCTGAAAAAAAAAAAAAAATAAATTGACACAATCCCAAGGAGTTGCTGCTTGCTGCTGACATGCGAATGAGAGGAAGAAAAACTATTTCCATCTGCTGGGCAACACACTACTGCTGAGAGGGGGAAAAGTATTTGGGCACATCTAAATGATTCATGGGGATTAGTAAATTGCTGGAGTAAGTTCCTAAACCTGAGTCTATGCCCACAGCCCATGAATCTCTCTGTGCTCTTCCCTTGGTACCCACGATCTGAAACATCCCCTTGGCAGCTGCTCAGTGTGTGCAGCACAGGCACCCTGAGGGATATTGGCATCCAGAGGTGTGGGATTCCTGCAGAGAAGACAGAGCAGGGCAGCTGGCATTTGCAGGTGGTCATGATGCCTTAGGATTTCAGCTTTTGTATTTTTCATATACAGTAATTTCACGATTATAAGCCGCACCATTTTGACTAAAATTTTGGTCCGAACCCAAAGTGCGGCTTATTATCAGGTGCAGCTTATATATGGACAAAGAACGAAAAGTTGCTGTTTTAGTTTGGAGGACAGGTGTCTGCTGAGAAAGGCAGGAGCTTCTCTTTGAAATGGAGAATGTAAACCCCCTCCCTCCAAATTATTAGAATTTTGAAATCAAGGGGCTTTCAGGTAAAGATATGGGAATTAGCAATAACAGTTCTTTTCTAGGGAAATTAAAATAGAAATACAGTACTACAAAGAAACAAACTCCAAACCCTGACAAAGTCAGAGTACAACCTGACACCCCGTCAGGCAGGGTGTTGGTAGCAGTCCCATTAAATGGTGGCTGCATCCTC
Organism: Catharus ustulatus; assembly: GCF_009819885.2. Classification (NCBI taxonomy): domain Eukaryota; kingdom Metazoa; phylum Chordata; class Aves; order Passeriformes; family Turdidae; genus Catharus; species Catharus ustulatus. The sequence goes on from NC_046224.1 coordinate 63,443,392, forward strand.
CTGCAGTGACAGATGTGGTTCAGTTGGAGCAGTGCTCCTGTACAAGGTGCAGTTTCCCTCCGGAGGTCCAGTGGTGATGTGGAGAAATCCGGTTTCCCTCTGGAGTCCAGTGGAGAAAGGGGCTCCCTTAGCGTCCCAAAACCTCTGTTTTTATCTTGGTAAGAAATGTTGGGCTCTTCCCCCTGGCTGGAGCAACTTCCAATGGGATGCAGTAATTTTATCAGTCCCACAGTGGGACTCAATGGCCATGAGCAGAAAATGACTGGCTGGAGGAAGGATGGGTTGTGAAAAGATAAAGAACAATGCCCTGCCTGGTTTCAATGGATGGCCCATTAGCAGAATATCTCCCATTGAGATAAGGATCACTGTCCCCACCCTCAACAGATGGTGATAGAATAGATACCTTTTATCACACTCTGTACTGTAACGTGTGGCTTATAATCAGGTGCATCTTATAATCGTGAAATTACTGTATTTGTAGTTTTGCAATTCTTTAGTGTATAACTGTAAAGTTCCATAGCCTGTCAGTTACGGTTCTCCCATTTTATTCAGACAAAACAATTCCTCTCCAGGCTTGGGACTCAAGGATGCCTTACTTCCTCAGGCCCCAGAAAGCATAAACAAGAGTGAATTGGGTGTGGGGGGCAACTGGGGTATATGACTTCATTACCTGAAATTAATTGGAGGATTAATCAACTCCTGATATGTAAATGGACCAAACTTGCATCTGTCTGAAAAATTTGTGATTGCCGTACATCTGGGGCGTAGCCTCTCAGAGGCTTCTGACTGCCCAAGATGTACCTAATGAAGGCCTTTAATAAATGCCCACTTTATTCTCTTAATCTCCTCTAGCCTCTGTTCTAGGCAGCCTCTCCAGGGCATCAGCTGGGGCCAGGCAGCAGGAGCAGGGCAGGGAGCAGGGGCTGCAGGATGCAATGAGGAGCTCCTCTCACAGGAGCTGGCCTTGGCCAGAATGCTGGTGGTGAGGTGTGAGTGTGGGGTGGGCTCAGGGGTGTCTGCAGCTATGCTGAGCTCCTGGAAAGCTGTGAGCTCCTGGAGGCTCAGGCTCACCTGACGGTGGTCTTTAGGTGAGGGTTTAGAGGAGGGGAAACAGCTTTTAATGAAGACACACAGGAAAACTATTGATGCTGTGCCTGTGATTTGGGGGCTGTTTGGAACCTTCCAGAAGGAAAGCTGCTGCCATTAAAGGGACTTTTATGTGAGCAGAAAGGGTGGTGCAGAACAGGGCTCTCCCTCACTGCCCGGGAGCTTCCACTGTGGGTGGTAAAAGCCACTGGGAGTCTCCAGGCAGGGCTGAACTCCTCACTGAGGTGTTGGGACACCCCAAGGAGCTCCTGCGGAAATGTATCTGGCACCACACATCATTCTGAATGCAGCACTGCTTTTCTGGCTTGTGAGGAGTCAGATTTATTAACAATTGCATCCTTGGAGCTTTGTGTGCTGGGCAACACATCCGGCTCTCATTAGTGCTAATTGCAATAGGAAATATGCATATAATCCCCCATCCACTGCCATTTACCTCTAACAATATAAGTTTCTAGAAAACTTACGTGTAAAAAAAAATTAATGTGTATATGTAATAAGAGAAAATTCTTACAACTTGACTTTATTTCACCTTAGATCTCAGTGTTTTCAAAGATGCTAAACTGCTTGGTATTAATCAAGTCAAGCTGGTTAAATCTGCCTTTTTGATATCTAAAATAGAGCACTGTTTTATACCTTGAAAGATTGTTTTTTAGGAAGATAAAGTTTTGAGAACCTTTGACTGATCTGTAGTAAAACATTTTACTGCAATTTCATTTGCCTGAACAAATATTTTTAGAACATTAGCAGAAATTTATGGCATAAATTTCAAAGCCCATCTTATAATTTCATGTACAAATATTTATATACAAGGTCCCAAGGAAGTTAAAAATGTAATGTTTTTATAGAAAATATACAATACAGCATATACTCTCCATACAGTATATATTATCTAAAATGAGGGAGGAGGGAAGTTTCTTTCAGTATCTCCCAGAAAATAGCCTTCATTTAAAATACAGCTGTTAAATGCTATCAAACTGAATTTTTTTGTAGTAGTAGTACAATACACCAATAAACTCAAATACAGAATTAAGAAGATGCTTTTGACAGAGATTAGAAAGCAAAACAGTGCCTGCAACTTTAGGAACTCTTGTGTTACAGAAGGCAGCCTTTAGTCACTAAATGTGTCCCACACATCATCCATTCAAATTTATTGCTTCTCACAGGGAACAGTCAGAAGTTGCTGCTCACAGAATATTTGGGGAGATGTTTATAATGCAACTTAAACCCAGAGTTGAATCCTTGCTTCAAGCCCTCACCCTTCTGCTGATGTCCTTAAAGCCTAAACCTGAGCTAAACTCCCTCTGACCCGCAGCGAGGAATGTGCCAGTGCCCTGAGCTCAGCATAAGGAGATGAGTTCTACCTTGCAGGTAATGTAAATAATACTTATGTAAGGCAGCCACAGCCAGCCAGTTAAAGTGCCCTCGTTCTCAAATCAGCACGGGCTGTTTTCACTGCTAATTTGCCCTCCTGCCCTGCCAGATGCAGTTACAACACTTGGTTCTCAAACCTGCCAGGCTTCACCTATTTTTTCACAAGCTGTCAAATGCCTGCTGTAGCACGTGGCCTCACTGAGCTGAGGGAGCAAGACAGGCTGAGGCTGAGCCAAACAAAGCTCTCCATGACTGATGGGCAGGTTCTGCCCCAGCTGCACATCCCTCCCCTCCCTGCTCTGTCCATTGCCCTTGTGAGTCAGCTCTGAGCCAATTCACAGAGCTGCATCTGTCTCACTTCAGTGCCCAGGAAAACCATGGAAAAGATGATTCTGAGAGGGTTGAAAAACACCTGGAGGACAACACAGTCATGGGTCACAATTTCATGAAAGGAAAGTTCTGTTTGTCAAAGCTGACTTCCTTCTATGACAGGGTAACCCATCTGGCTGATCCAGAAAATCCAGATGAATCTTTTTGGACTTCAGCAAAGCTTTTGATGCTGTTTCTCATGGGCTTCTTCTGGACAAACTGTCCAGCCCACAGCTGGATAACGGTGTTACATGATGGGTCAGCAATGGCTCACAGGTCGGGCACAAGGGTGACAGTGACTGGGGTGGCACCAGGCTGGCACTGGTCACTAGTGGGATTCTGCAGGGCTCCATCCTCAGTGTTGTGCTCTTCAACTTCCTCATTAATGACCTGGACACAGCACCCTGAGGAATACTTAGTCAGCTTTCTGCTGATACTAAACTGGGAGGAGCTCTCAACTCCCTTGATGGCAGGCGGGCCCTCAGAGAGACCTCTGCAAATGTCGGGGTGTGAAGGGACAGTGCTGGATTCTGCACCTGGGATGGGTTAGCCCTGGATGCAGGGACAGACGGGGAATGAGAGGCTGGAAAGCAGTGCCAGAGAAAGGGACCTGGGAGTCCTGGTCAGTGGCCAGTGGGACATGAGGCTGCAGTGTCCTGGAGCCAGGAGGGACATCCCTGTCCTGGGGCACCAGGTCCTGCATCACTGGCCAGGCCAGGGAGGGATTGTCCCACTCTGCTCTGGGGCAGCCTCACCTGGAATATTGTGTGAAGTTTTGGGTGCCACAATGTAAGAAAGGTATTAAACTATAGGGTGTCCAAAGGAAGGCACGAGGATGGTGAAGGACCTCGAGGGGAAGCCGTGTGAGGAGCAGCTGAGGACACTTGGTCTGTTCAGCTGGAGGAGACTGAGGGCAGACAGGGCAGTCACAGCTTCTGCTGAGGGCAAGAGCAGGGGCAGGCACTGAGCTCTGCTCTCTGGGACCAGGGACAGGAGCTGGGAATGGCTGGAGTACTGTCAGCAGTATAATGCCTCTTTTCAGAGTGGTTCTTACTATGTGACCATCGCGAGAAGAGTCTGAGCAATTTTAATTCTGATATTTCTTTAACCTGGGTGTCTGTTTATTGGTGGTTAATCTAACTAATCTGTTGGATTTTTATACATTAAAAGTGGAGTTAGTACTCTTGCTAGGAATTTAAAAGCAGTGAGAATTTGAAAGGAGATTGCTAAGAACTGTCCAGGAGAAACATTCATAGTTACCAGAAGATATTCATGCTCATACAAAATCTACAGGCTTGGAGGAAGGGGGAACCTAAATCAGGTTTTTCACAGGAGTGCTCAAGGTTAACACCAGGTAATTCTTGAGGATTTCAAGATTTCAGATTGTGATTACTATTGAGTTTCTTTTAAATCAGAACTGAACAGAGTAATCTGAATATACCTTTTACTAATACATTCAGGACTGTGATGTTGGGCAAAAAAATAACTCTAAACACTTTGAGGACCATTAACTTTAATGTTTGCCTGACAATGAAAGAATAGTCCAGGCTCTGTCTGGGCTTTACAGGGTATTTCTTTAGCAGTGCAATGACTTTCATTTGGAAACATTAAAAGGTTCAAAATTAAGAAGTGCTGCTAAAATGCACACTTAATTCTTGAATGGAAAACATCTCACTTTATATCCCATTTCAGATTTTCAATGACAAGTGTTATGGGATAGAGCAAAGCCTGCATTAAATGAGCAGTTGCTTATTTCTTTAATGTATTTATACTTCTGACATAGTCTGTAGAAGTAGCTTATGGCTTGTTTATTTTTGCCCCATGTGAGATATAAATGTTAATAATTTTGCTCCACATCCCAGAGGTATCCCAGGTAATGTTCACAAGAATAATCAGTCTGATTCTGTTCCTGAAGTCAAACATCTACACCTTTTCTCAGTCATGTTTGTTTTTTCCCATACTATGTAGAAACTCGACTTCTCACACATATATCTGATTTGCCTGTCTCTCCTTCAAAAATCCCAATTTGAACATGCTCTTATTTTTAAAGGTTAATTTCACCTCTGCTAATATTATATGACTCTATCAGTTATTAATGCAGTCAACTCATAAACACAGTTTAGGGGGTACTGGCCTTGGAAGAACTTTCCAGGAGACCAATATATCAAATTAGTTCTGAAGTCCCTTGACCTCAGGATAGAATTACAGGTTTATAATTTACTCAACACTTACATGACCCAGAGAACAAAGGATTGCCAAGTCAGTCAAAACTAAATTACTCCTGACCTTAAATTAGTCATTTTCATGCTATTAAAACTATGGAGAGATTATTTTGAGCTTATTTTGAGCTTATAAATCAGGTTTGTATTTTTCCATATTTATGCTCACAATCTAGAAGTTTGCATATGCTTTAGTGCATGTTTAATTATTTTCTGAAATTTACCAAAGATTTTAACTCATGGAAGTGAATTAAATGTGGGGTTTTATACATATATGTAGTCTGTCTCCAAGATGCCCGATTTTCTTGTGAACAATATGAAAATATGCAATAAAATCATGCAGAAATAGTGAGGATAAATAACTGAAGAACACTTCCTGAACACCACTTTTAATTGCATAATCAGGCTGCCATGTTGCAAATGTTAATTTTGAATATGTTTTGATACCTGTCTGCAGCCTCTGCTCCTAGGGAAATAACTTATGTACAGAATTACTTGGATGTGGGTTTGCAGAATCAAGCCCTTCATTAATTCTGAACAGATCTTGGCCTATGCAAGTATTTTTCCTCAGTCATTTGGAAAGTTAACTAGTTCCCCATTCCCTAGGTACTTCCATTAGAGAGCTATTTTGGAAGGTGTAGGAGAGGTGTATAAACACTTTCAGGGTTTAACTTTACAGCTGCCAGGAATGGAAACTACAGTTTCAAAACCTGACTTGAGGTATCTGAAAAACAACACACTGGGATGATGTATTTTTTAAAACTTCCTGTGCATTTTCAAGAGTCTCCATAGTCTGTAAGTGTCCATTGTCAATTATCTTGATTATAGTTGAGACACTTTATAATTCAGGGAAATTATGAACTCAGCTGGTTCAGCAGTTTATCAGACACAGGTGATTATTCTGCAGACAACACATTTAAAGATGGGTTTGGGTAGAATAAAATGGCTTTTTTTCCCCTGTAGTTCTCACAGCATGAAAATTTGGGAAAGATTGAAGTGATGACAATAGGAATTTTAAGACTGGGAGAAGAGCTTAAAACTTGAGATTATGAAGCTTCGTGGTTAGAAGATTGGTAATAGGAGAGATGAATTATTTTGTTAAATGTGAAGTAGATAATGCTCAAAAATGTTCTTGTCTCATTGCTGCTTTGTCAGCCTCTGCTTGATGTCATGTGAAGTCAGGTACTTTGATTCATGGAGTGTTGTGTAAACGTCTGTTGATTTCTATCTGTTCTGGTTTGCACTTCTGCCCTGAGGTGTGCTTTGAGTTTCAGGTTTGGGCAAACTGAAATTGTCAAAGAAAATTCACTTTAAATTGCAGCCTTTCAAGTGGTTTTGTTTCGAATCCATGCCAAACCTGAGATTTTGCATAGTTTCTTTTTGCATAATAGCCAAGCAAAAAGATAAATTGCATCAAGCTCCTTTGGAATGGGGTTGAAGTTTATAGGTTTGTGAACTTTTACAGAACTACACCTGTAATTCATTATCAAGGCAGCTCGATGTTGTGAGGACTTGTTGGAGAAGAGCAGAATGCTGGGAAACTTCTGTGTAAGAGAATTAAATTAGAGAAGAAGCACGTTCTTATTTCAGCTCCAAATGGACAGATGGTCATGACCTATTTCACTTTTTGGAGCACTGAAATTTTGGGCTTGAGTACATGAATACTTGAGCTACTGCCTCATCTCTGCATTAAGTTCTTCAGATCCAGAATAAAGCCAGTTGCTCAAGGAGAAAAGTGATTTGAGGCCATTTCTATATGTCTGTTCCTTGGATTAAAAAAAAAAAAATCCATTTCAGTTGGAGTCTTGATAGCATCATTCCCAGTTTTTATTTCATTCTTACACAGGGCTTACAAGAGGAGTTCTCAGATTGTTGTCAGAGAACAATCAGTGGACATGTGTCAAATGAAATAAAGATCCCTCTGTTTTTGGGGTTTTCTTTGTTTGAACAAATTTCTGTATCTAGATCTTAAAAACAGCCTTCAGCAGTGCTAGCATAATTAATTGTTTATATCAAGTGTTCTAATTACAGCAATTCAGGTGGTTAGCCACCTAAATGAGTGCATAATTATTTAGAAACACTTTTGATTGAAGTACTGGCATCCTCAAGGCCCAATTAAAAAAACCCAAACAAAACACACACAAAAAAATCAAAACCCAAGAGGTTGAGACTTCGAGGCACTAATAGTCATTATCCTGTTAATTAGATCACCTCGTGCACTCAATAGTAAATGGCTATCTTTTGCTTCTATCAGATACTCATTTGCTAAGAACTTTCAGTGAACAAAGAGCTGATGATCTTTCAAAGAAGGGGAAAAAAACCCTTTAAAATGGAGTTTTTCCATGACAAAACTTTGGCGGGCAATGGAAGTTTTATTAATTTAATTTTGTAACAGAAGAGTTGAAAACAAAACTCACTTGATGTAGGCAGAATTCAGGACACTGTTATTAGTGGAAAATTGTGAAAGTCCATTCCAATATTTGAACTGAGTCCTCCCAGGATGATTTGCTGTTTCATGGGATTCAGAGTATGGGTATGCCATCCTTCAGTAGTATCCTGTAAACCAGTTTACATCTTATTTGAGACATGTGATCTTCATTCTGTACCAGATGATGCAGTGTAGGGTATATCTGCAGGGAAGAGTCCCAGTTGCAGGGAGGAGAGAGGGCATAAACCAGATAAAATGTATTCATTTTATAAGAGGATAAAATATTTCTTTTTGGAATCAAAAGTGCTTTCAAAACGAGGGGGGGAAATTGAAACATATTATCTTTTCAGGTTCAAATGGTTTCAGAATCTTTTGTTTCATAGTGACTTTTAAAATATTTTTCCTCTGTGTTAAGATGGAAACAAAGACAGGAAAATCAGAATTCCCCAGAGCATGAAGGCACAGATTTCCTCACTTACATTGAAAACAGAATTTTTCCTGTTCTTTACTAGTAAGTCACAAACAATTGCTATATGAACACTTTCCTTCTGTTAATCCACTGGCTGAGCTAAAGGTCTGCCAGAAAAATAAAAACGTCAGGAGATAGCATCTTTTCCTGAAAGTAAAGAAAAAATGCACAACCTTTGAACAGAAAGTAGTTTCTCAATGAGCAAGTGAAATCTCTTGAAATAAGCAGCTCAGCACAACTTCTGGTTTCTGTAATTGTTTTCACAAGTGATGCTTGCAACTCTTAGCAAGATATTTATTTCTATTGTAAACTATTGATAAGCACTGCATATTTTGAGTATTAGGCAAGTGAGACCTGTGGGGTTTTTATGCATGTTCTTACATGAAATACAGGGTGGAAAAATAATACGTGTCTGTGGTCACGTAAAGTTCCCTGGGAGGTTCTATGAGTATGATCACTGTTGTCTGCAAAATAGTTCTCTTTTTTTTTTTCTTTTTAAAGATACATGATTTTTGTCTGGTTTTGAGATGGCAGTTCCTCCAGTGGCAAAGCAATATTCTTTCTTGGCACATGGGTTTGTAGAAATTGGCATTGGAGCTCAAAACGGGTTGTGATGGAAGTTTGCCTGGACCTTGGGAGGATATCTGTGGGTTTGAGAAGACCTTTAAAAGGTGAACTTGCAGGTGATCCAATAGGAGATCCATTTGAGAACCAGTTTTCAAGGGTCTTTTCCACTGGTATAAACTGGTTGTTGTGTCCCAAGGCTTGATACCAAACATTAGTGGAGGACAAAGTCATTTTCTTGGAAGATGGCAAGGTTCAGCCATTCACATCCCATAACCAGGTACTCACAAATACAATTCTGTGTGCACCCCAAGCAGCCTGTGTCCCAGCTCTGCATCCAGGTGGGATGCTCAGGATTTCTTGCATTGTGTGGAGGGCCAGGAAATGCTCTATGAGTCTTCATGGGATCTCCACAGGGTCTCAGGTGCCACCAAACCTTTTCTGCCTTTGGGAGCTGCCAGTGACATGGATCTTTTATTTCCTCTGTGCTCTGCTGCCCTGGTAATGATTAGGATTTATTTCCTCTACTCTGTCTTCTTACCAGAGTGTCTTATGACACCAGCCCTGTTCTGTATTGTGCTACCATCACTTCTTAGTGTTCCTGAATTGGGTATTTTCAAAAGTTGCTCGTAATTGTGCTATGATGTTCATGGTCTAGCACCTGCCACCCTCATAGGGCTTTTTGTGCTGGTGTTCCCTTTCTAACACTTCCACACACAACCTTCCCATTCATTCTCCATTCTAGCCAGTCTAAGTATTTCCATTATGAATCCCTGTAATTACTGGTAGCATGATTTAAACCACAGGCAGAAAAATAATGAAAAAAAATGTAGGATTTCAGTCTCCCTGTGCAATTCCACAGAGAGCAGTACTGTATACTGTCTCTTCCCTACACCAGAGCCTGGTCTCCCTGCCAGGCTATGGGCAGTGCATCTGGCACCCCTGAAGGTCCCTGGAATAAAGACAGGGCTGGAAAAGGCTAAAATTGCTCTGCTACTCCAGTTGGAGAGAGGCGCCTAGAAGCTGAATACTGACAAATTTAAATAAAAAATAAGGCACTTTAAAACAGTATATAAAGGTCTTTCTATCAAGGCCAGATGCCTTTCTGGAAAGTTACTTTAGTCCTACACAAGGTTTTTGGCTCAGGGCAAGGGCAGCTGTGTGAAATGCAATCCCCTGCACTGTTGAGCAGGTCACATTTATGATCTAATGGTCCTGTTTGGCTTCAGATGCTGTGGGTGTCTTGCATTGCCGGTATCTGGTGATCAGGGAACTAATTCCTACATGGACTGCTCAGGTGCTCAGGAGAGGAGGAGCTGGGAAGGTGGAGAGGGGAGAATGCTTAGGAAAACAGCCTCTGCTCAGGGCTCAGTGACTTGGCAGTTTATCCCAAGCCTGCAGACCAGTATCCCTTGTTTCTTATCACCGTTAAGGGATAAACTTATTATCACTACTACTCCACTCTTCTTTTTTCTTTTTTTTTTTTCCCTACTGATTCATTCTATAAATAAAATGCAACTTCATTTGGGACTGCTAATTGCCTTAAAATCCCCATGACACCTCCATGACTTAGACAGATTTTACACCTATTTTATAGACATATAAACTAGAGCACAGCCAGGTAAAATAACTTGAACAAGATCACCCGGAAACACAGAGGCCAGTTAAATCAATCAGTTCAAGAAGCCAGGAGTTGTGTTTCCATAGCTCCTGCTGCAACTACTAAATCACAAGAACTACTAAGGAAAGATCCTGCCAAAAGTAACTGTTTTTTGTTTTTTAAAACCACAAGAAACATTTTGCATTATTCCACAGGGTCTCTCCCTAGTATTTGGTGCAGATTAATTAATTACATATTTTGGAAAAGAAATGTGAAGTCTTGGGCAGCCCAAAAGCCATTGAAGTTTTAATTCTCAGAACTATTCCCTGACTTTACTGTTACCCAGTTCTATTCAGGCAAGATAGGAATTAAGATTAATGACCCCAAACAAACTGGTATTTCAGAGAATCAGTCTTTGCCAGGCATTATATTCTCATGACAGAAAATCATTGAGGCATAAATACAGCGCTCAGTCATTGGTGTATATTAACAACACCACGTTGTTCCCATAAATGCTGAATACAGTGAAGAGGAAAATGAAGTCCTAAAGTTCATTAATTTTGGTTGTGGCATTTTTTGAAGTGAGCAAACCAGAACCTATGGAATAAGACTGTCCCATTCCTGTGCTGCACAGATGTGAAGGTTATTCAGATTCCAGAAAGGCGTCTCTGGGAAGTTGTTTGGACTTGGTGATGGCTGTCTCTGGAGTGTCTTTTAGCAGCTAGATGGTCTGTAGGCATTTTTAAAAGATTAATTGATGAAGACCAAGTTTCAAGGACAGAGAAGTTAACAAAAAAAACAAACAAAACAAAACAAAACAAAAAACCTTAGCTTCTAGGATCAATGAGTGTTGTAATATGTGGTATAAAAACATGTCATTTTCTGCCAGCATCTGTCCACATCCCAAGAAGGGGTTTGTGTCTTGAGGGTGGTTTCTAAGCAAATGAGAACTGGCATGGAGACAGGAGCATTTCACCTATCCTGGGACCAGTAGTAGTGATGGTCAGTGCTAACACAGGAAGTTATTGTGGCCATTTCTAGAAGCTGTTTGCTCAGAAAAAAAAAAAAAGAAAAAAGAAAATCTTTCTGTGTTTGCATTTCCACACTGAAAAGACATCCCTATGACATCATCTTGTTTGTTCTGACATTGCACAAAGAATGGAAGAAATAAAATGGCAGAAAAGAGACCAGGAACTTTTATTTCGCTGCCAACAAAAAATAGAAGAAAGATGTAACCACAATATCCAATGGCTACTTTAGTTCTCAGAGACAGTTCAGCAGATGAGTTGTTGTTCAAGGGCAGTTGGGCTCCCAGACACAAGAGCATTCTGTAGTAAGCTTAATTACTCATTTTAATTATGCATTTTAATTAGCAGGGGACTAACACAGTGCTTTTCTCCCACTTGCTCAATAAACCCACTTTGTAATATTACAGAACAAACTTGTAACTGAAAACTCCAACTGTCTGCAGTTGAGAAAAACAACTCCAAGTTCGGGGCTTTTCTTCTTCGTGAAATCACATTCAGTGAGAAGGTCACATCCACCTCTAAGCATTTTCAGGAGCTTTTTACTTACTTTATTCTATTCCTGGACAACATGAAGAAATCACCCCGTGCTGCTGCTTCTCCCAGTGGTGTTTCCTTTGCCAATATATTGTCTGGCCTGTTGTTCCCTCTGAACAATGTCCTAGTTCTTCCTCTTCTGGCAGTTTGCCCCCAGTGCTGTTGTCCTGTCTCTGCACTATCTCCCCTGCCCCTAAATTCCCTGTTGTAGGACATCTGCTTTCTTTCCCATCACTTCAGGGAAGGTCAGGTTAGAGGGGCAGGTAGAAGTAGACGCAGCTGTGTTGTAGAAGGAATTCAGAGGCAGCAGTGTATGTGGGATGGGTGGGTGGGTGAAGACAGAAAATGCCACAAAATCTTCAGCAAAACAACCAGATCTGAGAAAGCAGCCCCTCACAAACTGTACTCTCTCACTTCTGTACTCTTTCCTATCTGGGACTGTACATGCAGAGGAGGGGTTTGCAGTCTGCAGCATTCCTTCACAAACTGAGCCTGTCAGCAGAGCGTGATGAAGCCAAATAGGCCTCCAGGCTGCTCTGTTTTGAGAGGAGCCACTCCTAATTTATTTGTAGCTTTGAGCCAAACACGGGCTTGAAAAGGTTCAGGTAAGGATATGGTTAGAATGGAGATGAGGTAGGTTTAAGGTGGAGTGGTGATTAGGCATAAAGGGAAAAGTAAAGTTGTGCCAACATTTTCTGAAATGTTCCCTCAGGTTTCAGTGCAATAGCATCTTGTATAATTTCCATCATGTAAGTGGTGGAAATGCTCCAGAAGTATCTGTTCTTTACAAGGCTTTGATGAAATATTACAAGACTGGAAACCTCTCGTGTTATATTTATGTTGTACTTCTCTGCTGCTCCTGGCTTGGGATGAGCTCTGGAATCAGAATCATTGCCTGACAGTTCCAGGTGTTTGCATGTCAGACTCAAGCTGCAACCTTCTCTTAACTCATGTGGTTTAAAAGGCTCAAGGCATTTTGTCTGGCTTAGCTTAGCTGAAGGCAATAATATTTTCATTTATAGGGAGGGCGATTTTTAAAAAAATTTGGATATTGCAGTTTCCCTCTGTTTTAAAACCACATTACATAAGCTCCTTTCCCTTGTGATGAGAACCATGTCTCTCCACCTCTCCTTACCCACAGTAGGTCCACACTTGTGTGTGACTTCATGTGGACCCACTGCCTGTGAGAAGCTCTCTAATTTTATCTTCTTTCTGATTTCTCTGTTCCCACCCTTCTTGTCTCTCACTTTCAGTGCAAATAAGATTTCCTTTAAATTCTACCAAAAAAAATATCAGCCCATTTGAGATAATTGCACATGGAAAAAAAATGAAAGTCCGGACTAGGAAGCAATGCTCTTCCCAGAAAGAGAGCTGGAAAGTGAATAATCTTAATCAAATGTGATGGGAAAACAAAAAGGCAGATGGAGGGCTGAGTTCTCAAATAACTTCTATACATTTCAGTTGCCATCACTGATCTAGTCCCTGTTGGTGCTGGCATAGAAACTAATGCCAAGTGGACAGCCCCAGACCCCTATTGAAACAGAGTTAGTGTGACTGTATGTGTGCTCCTGCTAAGCAGTCAAAATCTGACAAATGAAAGGAGCTCAGTAGTAACCCAAGTACTGTGAGCATGTCTCCTCAAACCAGTTTTGCAAATTGGGACAGAGATCTATAACTGACCTTGCTGAAGTGGTCTTTAGTTTCCACAGCTCATGATGTTACACTGAATAACTCCTCTAATTCATGACACCTGAATAAACTTCAGGAAAACCAGTCTGGAATGGGTGTTCCACTATCTGCAGCCACCCTGCAGCCCAGCCTGGGCAAAGTCCCTTCCCTGATCTCTACACTGAAGTCAACTCCAATGATTAAAAAATGCTGCTGGACTGAAAATGCATCCCACTGATAACAGGCTTGTTTGGAGACTTGAGCTGTACCCCAGCATGGCCTGCAATAGCTGTAACTCTGCCTGGCTTTAGGGTCCATTTAGGTATCTCTTTTCACTTAAAATATTCCCTGATTGCTCCAAAGCACATTAGGCTGGAAGTTATCAGACTCCATACAGAAGAAAATGAGTACATCTGAACTGGTCAACACTAGCTTTTAAAAAACAGAATGCTATATCAAAGAAAGATTATAAAAACATCCCTGCGGGATAGTTTTTACAGTTGCTTTGGATTTCATCATCTCTATTTTCTCCTCTGGTTCAATTATTTCCAACAAAAAAGAAAATGTTTGCCTTCTTTGGCTTAAGCTACAGCTTTCCTGCAGTTAAAAAAAAAAAGAATAAAAGGCAGTCTTAAATAGATCCAAGTGTTTTAGCTGAAAGTGATGCCTTTCAGTGCCGAGCAGAGGAGCAAACCCAGGCTGCAGTGGTCCTTGGGCTCACAGCTGTCCCACCAGGCTCTGCACCCACACAGGCACAGCCAGAACCTGCAGAGGGGAGGCTGAGCCAGCCAAGAGGGGTCCCCTTCCCCAGCCCTTCCAGAGTGGCTGCCAAAGTGATTCTGAGCATCCCACCAGGGTGGGGACTGTGTGAACATCCACGATCCAGGACCACCACCCGCTCCCCTTCCTCCCTGCCCTACCACAGTGGTGGCCCAGGAGCCAAACCAGGAATGATTCGTTGTAATTAAGGATAGTTTTGAGCCCTTTTAAACTTGAGCATCCTGCTGAGAAATCCTTGAGCAGAGAGGTAAGGAACACATGCTGCCTTGGGTCCTATTGAAGACAGTTCGAGATGATGTCAGTACCATTTATGGATCCAAGCATATGCTATTTCAGTAGACATTTCATGATAGCCATTATAGTTACAGATGTTGCAAGCTTCAATTATTAATTTATGTGCTCATAACTTTCCCAAAGCCAGATCACTTCTGTTCAAATGTCATTTTGTTCTCCTTTACAAAGCGCTTTAAGGAAGGGTTTTGGCAAAAAATTATTTCCTGTTGTTTAGGTTAAAAGATGGAAAAGCATGAAATTGTGTGTCAATAAAGCGCTAATTATATTCTTTTGAGCGTAACGTTCAGACAAAACAACCCACCCAATACTAACCACACACCCTGCCTCAGTGTGGTCTCCATCCCTACGAGGAGAGCTTAAGCTTGGGTTTCTGGGTACATTTTAAAAAATAATTAAAATTTTAATGTGCTGGAAAGCACCTCCTTGTGTGTGTGTGTGGCACTGCCCTCTGGTGCACAGAGGCAGGAGAGTTTGGCTGCTCTGCAGGGACAAAACTGCGGGCACCCAGCCACTCCTGTTCCTGCTTAGAACAAGTGCTCAGGTCCTGCTGTCTGGGAGCCAGGGCATGCAAGGACTTTAATCCTCACTCCCGAGGGAGTTAGAAACCACAATCCCTGTGGAGATCTGTCCCTTTCTGTATTGTTTCCATAGAAAATGGCACATGGGAAGAGTGTGCAAACGAGGTGTCTGTCACACCCCCCTCAGGCTGTTCTCTCATCAGGTGCTTATTCTGAAATATCTGGGAGATTTGCTGCAAGTGGTGCTGTGCTCCTACAGAGCACTCAGAGCATCTCTGTCATTTGTTCTCTCCTGGTGGATGTTTCAACCTTCAAGGTTGAAAGAGTTTTGCCCAATCCAGGGGTTTGCGATAAAATATAAGGTTTAATATGTTGGGCTACATTCAGGTATAAATGTAACCTGGTCAGTAGTAGCTGTAATTATCTGTAATGGACATTAGTGGTCAGAAAACTATAAAAACTAGGTAAAATCTCAAAAAATGTTTAGGATTGCAGCCACGCTGCCCCAACCCCCCACCAGGAGGACAGCTTGCTGTACAGAGTGGGAATTTATCTCATCTGGAGTTTCTGTGCTCCCTGGGAATTTATTGGGGCAATTAAGACTTATCCATGTATCTCAGTCTATGGATTTGCACCTTTTCATGCTATTTTTCCATCAAAGTCAGGTTTCACACATTTTTGACTCTCAGTTTAACACTAGTGACCATCAAATCCAATCAGTTACTTCTATTTCAGAATTTTCTCCCAATGAGATTGGTGTGAGTTTTGCTAGTTGGAACATAATGATATCAAGTGCTCTGGAATGACAGTTGGGTGACCTTCTTAGCTGTATTTCACAAATAAATGACTTTTCTCTCTTAAAATGAGGCCTGATAAGCAGTGCATCAAGTTCCAAGAGTTCAATCTCATGGTTTTGAAAACTTTAGCTTGAAACACAGTGGAAAAAGTTCTGTAACCCTGATTTCTGCTTAAGGGAGGGACTTGGGACAAAAGTACTGCCTTGGTTTGGTTCCATCTCTGACTTCTTTAAACTTGTCTATTTAAGCCTTTTTAAACAGGCCTGAACCATCTCATATGGATTAGTCTAATAAAAAACTCCTCAAGCATATATATGAAGTTTCACATCATTTACTTATAGGGGATAATTTCAAGTTTTTATCTTAAGTTTTTATGCTACACAAGGGAGGTAGACTAACCCCTAAACTTTAAACTATGATTCTTTTCTGGTTATTAAAAAAAAAAAAAGTTGTAGGGGCTGACAAAGATTTCTCTATCAATTCTGTGCCATTTGCAAGCAGAATGTCATCTCTGTTCTAGTCAGCAGCCACAGGAGCTCAGCTGGGGCCCTGAATGTCAAGCTGAGCTTTTTTTTACCATAATAAAGGTCCTGCAGGCTAAACTGCTGCTAGCTCGTCAGTGACACTTCTGAAATCCCCTTGATGAGCTCACACAAATATAAAAATTCCTCCTCAGCAGTGCTGCTGATGGTGTATAACAAAGGTGGTTCTTCAGTCATGCTCACCCTGCTTTGTCTTCTGGGTGTTGGCATGTGTGAGTGTATTTATGTGGACATCTGCTTGGATATAGACAGATAAATTAAATATGAGCATATAAGCAGAGCAGACATCTATTTGTGTATTTATTTGATATTCTTCTGGGACTTGAAGCATAAAGAGCAAGAAAAAGCTATTTTTAAAGCTTGTGGCTGTGGCATCTTCACCTGATCAGAAACTCCCAGGTACAGGGTGGGATTATTTGGGTACAGGGCCAGGAGTTGGACTCGATGATCCTGATGGGTCCCATCCAACTCAGACCGCTCTATGATTCTATGATAAGCAGTGTTTTCCCCAAAGAATAATTATAAAAATGAATTAGTATGCCAATTTTTAAAACATAGTCCCTGCTTGTTTAGCCTTTATTTCCTTCACTTTGAAATAATCCACTGTAACCTTTCCACTTTCTGAAGACTTTGCCTCTAAACTGTGGCACCCAAGTAAAGTGATCAACCCAGTACTTTCTTTCCCCCAGCCGGACACAGGCAGCAGATTGTGTTTTCAGGAGACTCCTGCTGGAAAGCTTTCCTGGGATTATCATCACATGTCAAGAATGATGTCCATATAGAACATAGATTTCCAAACAATACAGCTTCCTGTAAACAAAAACAAAATGTTTGTTTTAGTTCACTTACTTCGAATGTATAAAAGAGCTCATGGGGAAGAAGTTAGTCGTTAAAGAAAATACTCATTCTTATAATTACCATATCCCTGTTTCCTCTCTACCCTGCCAAAATTCACCATAAATAAGAGGTGTGGTAATTAATTGCCTGCCAAGTGGCAGAATTAATGTTCTGCAAATGCAGGATCCTCTAGGTTAAGTGATACAGCTGCATTATAAAATGTCCCATTCAGTATTTGAATGCCAGACACACATACATGTGTTGAGAAGATGTGTTGTGTTCATTTTTATTTACTTGTTTTTAAGACACTTTGATTTTTCTTCAAAGTACTCTTTAAAGGACTTAATTTCTGTGCAATAGAGCTCATGGGCAAACACTCAGTAAATGCAAAATAAGGAATGCACTCATGGTTCTATAAACATTTCACATTCTTCAAACTGATGCCAGTTGTGTGCATTGACAGTAATCCTGTCTAATCCCTTCCACATGTATTATCTTTGTACACCTGCTTTCACTGTCTCACTTATCGGTTTTGAATACTTAGAACCACAATTTGCAGGAAGGCAAAGCAGCAGAATGAAGCGTCCATGCACTCACAGCTTTGCTACGCTGCCATTTTGTGTTATAAAGATAAAACACAGTTGTAGATTTCAGTGCTTGGAGTCAACATCTTCCATTAAGACATTTTTTCCTCCCTCCTGCCCCCCCAGCTGATGTCTGTCTGTGTTTGTGTTCCTTGGCAGGCTGACTGAAGCACACAGAACAGCTGTGAAAGTCATCAGGAGAATGCAGTATTTTGTGGCCAGAAGGAAATTTCAGGTAAGAAGCAGGATTAATCACAAGCGCATCTCATTAGCTTGAGTGACATTGAAGGTGCTCTCAGAGTTAACTTGTCTTGGTGAATGTGGTTGTAATAAGTCAAAAGTACTTTTGTCGTTCTGGGGCTCACACCTTTTGTGGATTTTTTAATGGTGTGGGCAAAATTGTCAGTGATCCATGGATGCAGTATGCCACAAACCCCTGACTTGGTGGAGTCAACATCATTATTTTTTACTTCTCTTTTTTCACTGCACTTGTTTTTTGTTTAACTGTGTTGACCAGTACTTACCCATTCCCTAGCAGAAGTGAAGAAAACACTGGTGTTGGGGTGAAAAAAGCTCTGTCAGGGTGTCTGCAAAAATACTGATCATAACAAGAGTGCTTTGAGTCACCTGATCAATAGGGAATGTTCAGTCCCGTTCTGTGTATGGCTGGCAGATCAATAGGCTTCACTGACAAGTACTGTGGGTGCAAAGTTGCTTCCACAGGTGTGACCCATGTTTCCAAATGTATTTTTTTTTAGGATTGAGAAAGGGATCTCATAGGCCATATTTTATAAAATTATGAAGCATCTGCCTACTGGAAATTTGCTGTCTTTATGAAGTGTTCAGTTAATTTTCTCAATTAGGTTACTGAGTGCTCAAATTAAATGTTCTGCATTGAAAATACTGTTTAATTTTGCCTGTTTAGTGAGACTTATGATAAAACTTGTTTGGAATGTGATCCTCATATCATCATTTTCATCATACATGGGCTGGAAATGCCATGGAAATGAAAAATTAACTTCTGGACTGATTTTCAAAGCCCTCATTATTTCCATCTCAAGGTTCATGCTTTTTTTTTTATCCAAGAGGATCCACTGCAAGTTAATGGTCTTTCATAATCCTTTTGAAGAGGTTTTAAAAAAATAAATCAAAAAGCTACATTTCAGGGAAGTTTGATTAGAGCTGAGCACTTAAATGCAAGGGATAGAAGCCTGAGATAAGATCCCAGCACTCAGAAGACTCTAAATTAGGGCAGATAGAACATCTTATATATTTCCTAATCCCATGCAGACGTGTATCTTCAGATAACCCTACCTTTTGAAAGAAGACTAGGTTAAGTCAGGTTGTTCAACTCAGCATAAAACAGGAGAGCAGGGTTCTATTGTAAATATATCAGATAAATTAAAACTATTGGAAAATTTTTAAAAGTAAAATAGAGACACCAATTCTGTAAAATAAAATAAGTTTATAAATTAGTTAGGTTAAAAATTAGGATATTTCAAACCACCAGAGACATAATGTTCTGGAGCTGTCAGGCAGTAGCAGTCATGCCAAACCTTAAAAAGTGAATTTCATCAATCTATGGAGAGAATTCTGTGAGTCAGTGACAGGGAAGGAGAAGGAGAAGGAGAAGGAGAAGGAGAAGGAGAAGGAGAAGGAGAAGGAGAAGGAGAAGGAGAAGGAGAAGGAGAAGGAGAAGGAGAAGAAGGAGAAGGAGAAGGAGAAGGAACAATCTTTTGTTTCTTCCTTTCTTGGGGCCATGAAATACAGTTTATAGGACTGCCATGCTAATTAGATTTTGGAAGTTCAAAGCTGGGTAATATTATTTGGTTTTGCATGCTGAATGTGGAATACTGAGCTCAAATGGCCAGGATTTGGGATTATGAACAGAATGAAAGTCAAAGGAGTTGTTCAAGTGCTGCATTTACCACACTTCTCTGGAAGCCCATTACCTCCTGGCTTCAGTTGTATCATTCTAGCATTTCCTAATAAAAACATGAGAGGGGATTGTGCCAAAGTTTGGCAAGACTTAAGATGCCCAGATCTAAAGCTTTATGGAAAAAGAGGAGGGGGAATTGGTGAAAACTGGAGGGATATTTTAACTCAGCTTCAGAGAGGACTCAGGCAGATTTCAGCATCCAGCACTTTGCAATTGTAGGATTTTGAGCTGATGGTTTGGTAAAAGGGCTAACAGACACGGGACTTCTTTTGAGGGGGAAAAGAAATTTCAGTGGGAATGAGTAGAATTAATTATGCACATGGTAGCCCATGGGGGAGAGGGGAGGGGAAGACTCTCCAGCACATCCAGGCTCTGCGCCGTGCATGGTGTTTAAATAGAGAGTGTCCAAAGGAAAGGACACGGGATTTAGCCAAAATGCTCTCCAGGCACCCCCACTAGTCCATCTAAAGAGTGATACTGGCACTGCTTCTCGGGGTGAAGACAATAGGCTGCTTTTCTGGCCAGAAATAGTGATGTGTCAGCGTCTGCAAAATGTGGAGCTGGGGAAGGGGGAGGAAAAAAAACCAACCAAAAACCAAACGATAAGCTGAAAGCTGAAACCTCCCTCCCCCGCAAAGCCTCTGCTCCCAAATGCACTCAAATGCACTCACACACACCTCCAAAGCCACAACTCTTTTGAAAGTATTGGTGCAGGTAAGTGCAGAGTGCAGGGAAGGCATTTTGTCACAAAGAGCTCTCGCTTCTTCATTCATTTTGCGGGATTTGTTTCCATTCCAGTTCCATGCTTTCATTTGAAATTTCTAGGATTGTGTGGCTGCCTTCCAAGCATGACTCCAGCACATACTGTAGGTGTTCAATGCATGTGTGCAGTGGTGCATGCTAATGGCTCTGGCTGAGGCTGTGACAGAGTGCAAACAGACAACAAGATGACTAATGAGCTGTTTTCAGTAATTTCCAATTACTAGATGTGCAGTTTACCTTTGCTTTTTTCTCCCCCCCCCACTTCTTTTCTTGAGTCAGAGCCAAAAAGGGAGACATCTTGCCCCACATTTCCCATGAGGGTTCTCAAAATGCTGGTCTTTCCAATAGCCCGTGATTTGCATTTATACCTCCACAGACACATTGATTTTACTTGCTAAAATTTCACTGTGCTGCACTTTCTATAACCACATCACTTTCTGCAAGTTCTCTAGACTTGTTTAAAAATTTGGCCACAGTAGCTACAGCAAGAAACCAAAGCTTGGCAGAAGCATGTGGATTCTCATTAGGATGGGAATATAGTTGGGCAGGTGGCAGTTTATTAACTCTCCCACATTTTTTAATCAGCCCTTTTTTATTTGAATTGCACCTTTTTGTCTGATCTAGGAGGTCTCATGAAAGACAGAGGAGAACAAACAAAATCACGTGCGGCAGTCTCCTGACTTATGAAGAGCATCTGTCCTCCCTGCTCCTCAAGCAGCAATATTTCTGTCACCAGACATCTTTGGTCTTCAGAGACATTTGATTCTGGGTCCAAGTGTTCTGAGTTGGGCCAATCCCTGGGGTTCAGTCCCCTGACATTATGATTAACACATGGCTTTGGAATGAGCCAGGAGATACTGCACATGGGAGTCCCAGATAAATTATCTATCTATTTGTGTTTCCCAAATCCACTGTGAAGGGCTAATATTTTGCTCAGTATGGAGTAACATGAAGACATGACTCTAACTGACAGTAATGGGAATCATTTGGCTCTGTCTCCACAACAAATATTCACTCCTACAACGGCTGCATATTTTTTTTTAATTCCATTTATTCAGTTGTTACAACAACTGTTGCAAAATGGCAGGCAAATAGGCAGATAAAAAAAATAGAATGAAGGCCTGTCTGAAACAGAAATCCAGTTTGGCCAATATTCACCTTGCTGCCTGCCTCCTTTCCCAGCAAGCTCGGAAGCCATACGACGTCCGTGACGTGATCGAGCAGTACTCCCAAGGACACCTCAACATGATGGTTCGCATAAAAGAACTTCAAAGAAGGTAGGCCCTGTCTACCTCATGAAATATCTGATTTCCCCAGTGCCAGCTGGCTTTAGGAGAGATGTGTACTTAATGAACAGTAATTGTCCAAAATTGCAAGCACAACAGGGAGCACAATATCTGGAGGATTTAACTTGGAGCCATTTTTAACCCTTTTTATGATCAAGTTTACAATTATCCTTTATTCTCCTCTCCTTTTTCTCCAAATGGAGTTAAAAGAAATGAAGGTGCATGCTGTGAAGTTTATAGTGTGATCCAAGCTTTTCTGTCCTCTTAGAAAAGGAAAACTTTTCAAATAATGATTTACCTTACCTTTCCACTCTGTGGTTCTCCACAACTGAGAGAAATCTGTTTCGCTTGTGCTGCACTATCTGGAACTCTTCCCTGCCTGCATTCCTCCATACACATGCATTCTCCAAGTTTGGGGTTTGCAGCTGAAATATTTTGCCACAAAACTATTCTCTTCTGTTTCAGCACAAAGTGCTTTTCTCTTTACAAATTAATGCTGTGGACTGGGACACCAGAATGAACTCCCCTGGCCCTTAAATGAAATGAAAAAAAGAAAAAAAAAATTCCTATTGAGTGGAATCTACTGTGTCAACATATATAGATATTAAATCCGCCTGCATGAGGCTCCAGGAATAGTTGCAAATGTTATTAAGAAGTCACTCTGTTTGTATAGTCTTTGTTATTAGATTACATAGGACACAGGAGAACTATGTTTTAGTTACAACTTGAAAGTCTGAGAAATATTAGTACTCACGAAAATAACAATAATAATATGGTTTGATTTTGGAGGAAAAACTCTTAAAGAGCTAAACTGCTGACTGTGTGCAGAAACTCATGCTAGTCTCATGTTTTTGCTTGTTTTGGTTTGGGTTTAGAGCTACTGTAAATTCTCATGTAAATTATGTGCCTGTGCTTAGCAACAGAGCTTAAGTTGCTTGGTAATTGCTCTGCTTCTAATTTTCTGTTTGCTTCCCAGGTTGGACCAATCCTTGGGAAAGCCAGGTCTTTTCCTCCCAGGTATGGTGACTACATTTTATGCAAAATTATTATCTTCATAACTTTGGGAAAATACCCTTGGCTACAGTAATGTGGATTTATAATCCAGCCAATTATATATGAATGTAATTCTGCTAATAAGCCCTGGAAGGCCTGTGTCAAGATAAATCCATTTCGTCCAGGTGGCAGTGGAGTACATGGAAATTAGGAATAAATGTTAAAATGTGAATTTGAATGATGGGATGGAAATATCCTGAGGGAAATTTTTCTACAAGAATAGTCTTTCTAAATCTTTTGGGCCAGGATTAAAATATATATTGATTCCACTTAAAAATATTTTTTCCATCCTGAACTCATATCCCCAAGTGACTTGAAGCACAAATGAGGGTGGCAAAGTAATTTCAGAGCCTCTAAAAAATGGCATATTGTCAGTGGTTAATATTATCAGAACAAGGAATATCATTCAAAACACATTTTCAACATCTGATTGCTGCAGAAGGCTCAGTAGTACAATCCTTTTTCCCTGTAGCTGGTTTTGGACCTCAGGAAAAGAACTGTCAGCTTGAATACTTCTATAAATATTTATGCATGGGAATTTGTTCCACAATGTGCAAGCTAAATTTATGGAAAAACTTCCTTTACCTCCAAGAATGTATTATTTTATTTCAAGTATAGCATTACCAAAGTGGAACTGCAATTTGTGCTTGAAAAGACCAGTGTCAGAAGCACTTTTTATCAAGCAGTTTCTGCTATCAGAGGAGGCAAATAATTAGAAGCTCATTGTGAAATAATGTTCTGAGAGGTTCAAACAGCTGAAGATGTTCAGGAAGTTTGGTCTCACCAAATCTTGAGTCAAAAGGGTCATGGAAACCACTGGGAGGGTTTTAGGTGGGCCTGTGGCTTTGAACAAGTGTTGGAAAGAATCTAAAGTACCAAGAACTGACTGGGAAAGGTAGAATGGTGGTTACAGTGATGCAGAAGCTGGTGAGCTCAGTTAGAGGGTTGCAAGACCAAAACCAGAAGTCATTTGATCTAGTAGTTATTTTATCTAAACCCTCCACAAATCCAAAAATAAGATAAGTGGTTCCAGAGAAATGGTCTGCAGAATTAAACCTAGAGTTAGTTTGCAATTACTCCTGGTGGTATCCAACCTGCCTTTACTCCCAGGGTTTTCCAAGTGGTGAAGAGTGGGTGCAGTAGTTGTCTGTTTGGGGTGAAAACAGACATTTTACTGTCTTTAGAAAAACGGCATTCCCTGAGTTTCTCTCAGAACGCATGGCTTATGCTACACTGAGCACAGATTTTTTACATAATACTTTTCCAGGCTTCATTTTTAACAACATGGGTGTTTCCCCCAGACTGTATTATTTTTGTACTGATGACAAGCAAAAAAGAAATGACAATGCAAAGAAAATTAAACTGCCAAGGACCAAAACATGAAAAGAATTTTCCTTTCCAGCTCCTTTTATTTTTTTTCCCTGTTTTATTATCCTCCCATTCAAAGAAACTTAAGGTCTGTTGAAATGAACGGGAATCTTTCCAGTGACCTCAGTGGGGCTTGGATCAGTTTTTTTATGGAAAGCCTGTTGTGGACTTTGATAATATTATATAAAAGTAATTGCAGCCTGTCTATAGTATTATTGCATTTCAAAAGTGAATGATGTCATAAAAGACCCAGAATCTGAATTCAGTGAAAGCAATAATTGTTATTTTTCAAGTTAGTTTCTCTGAGATTAAAAAGCACTAAAAGCTGTGTTAAAACAAGATAAGGATATGAGAAGAGAATAAAAGCCGTGCTGGGTCAGATCAGTCCTGCAAGGTGCTTTGGGAAATGTGTAAAAAAAACCTCCAATCTTCCTGTCAGCTTTCAGCCCATTGCACATCAAAGGCTTCCTGACAAGGTTGCATTGTATTTAGTGTATTTAGCAAAATGGTTTGTCCTCAACAAACTTGTCTAATTATCCCGTTAAACTTACATCTGCCATACTTTGTACAAAGAATTCTCCCAATTCCACCTTCACATGTGCATATTGTGAAGAATTCTCCCTTTTTGCTTGTTTTGGTCTTGGCTTCTCCTCCCTTTCTTTCAAATTCCTACAAGCAGGGGTGGATTTAAAAACTCTAAGATAATTAATCAATTCAAAGGACCTGGACCCTACTTTTATGAGTATATTCAGAAGACTCTGTCTGAGTTTCATTGAAAGCCTGTCCCAGTGTTCCAGGAGACACAATTTTGTCAGATGAAACATATTCCTGTCATAATAAACATATGCCTTAATAATGGAAATTGTTGATGTAGAGGGAAAGAACACATTAATTGAATTTATGGAATCAATGAAATAGACACATACAGTGATACAAATAAAGAGTGTCATACCTGACCTTCACTGCACACCATGGAGTTAACTGCTTTTCAATGCAATTTTTGAGAGTTACTATAGCTTTTCAGGGGCAAAGGTGAAGAATAATGCCAAGGTAAAACAAAAGATGCAGTGTTTGGGTTCAGAAAAGTACACAAAAAGCTGATGTTTATCTGCAATTTATCTGAATCTCTTGGTTCTGCATGACATCAGTGGCAGTGCCTGAAAGGGCTTTCTTGCAAAATTTTGACAGTTCCATTATTTGCTTTTTTTCTCCATTAAGTGCCGCCTAAGCTTTCTGATACTTTGTTCTTCCCATCTGTTAAGAAGAAATTGGGTCACTGTATCTTTTAAAGCATAATAAATATACTCAGCTTAATTTTTATCGTTTTTTTAGTCAATTGATATTTGAAATGAGATATACCCATATTTCTGTGGGAGCTGATTTGTCCCACCCCTCCCGGAGATGAAAATATTTTGGCAGTTTACTTTTTAGGCTTTCCAAAGGAAATTACAAGTGCCTGATCCAGGACTATGCCTTAACGTTTTTTTAATTTCTTCTACCAGCCAGCTGTAAAAGGCTCTGACTGACAAGAGATTCCCAACTAAAAGTTGCCATGACTGAGGCAACTTTCTTACTTGCTGGTTTATGGGTGCAAAAGGGCAATCCTGACCTTCTTCCTTAGCAGCACACACAGTTTACAAACCCAAGAATCCAGATCTTGCCATAAGCTCATCACAATCATCCCTACATGGAGCTTTGGCAGAATTGGTCAAACACAGGTCCAGAAGGCTGCATTTGCACCGAGTTAGCCAAAAGAAGGCAGCAGTGTCTTCTGGGCTGTGCTGCTTTCTGAGATACTATTTACAAAGGTTCTGAGATGTCTTCAGCAATCTGGAATATCGGGTCAAATCCCTCATTTTCTACTTAAAAGAAACTGATGGCTTTCAGATAAATTTGAATATTTTTGAATTAGCTCCCCTCTAGTTGTGTAAAAATTAAGGAAGGACTCTTGCTCTATAAAGCAGAATCATTTCCAGCTTTTACCATTTTCAGACCATGTCTCTGCTAGTCATTCACTGTCCTGAAGGTCTTCATAAATAAATACTTTTCTTTAACCAAAGGAAAAAAAATATTTTCTTTAAAGTTTGATATATTCTGATGAGATGGAGAATGCTAACTGTGTGAAAAAATAAGATTATCGTGCCATTCCTCCCTTGAGTTGCTTTCTTCCTCCTGCTCATATCAGTATGTGCTATTTATATCACTTGCTTCCATCTGGGGAAAGAGTTATCATGTCTTGAAATGGTGTGAAGCCAACCTGAAAGTGTTTGGGGTTTTTTATTGGGTTGGTTTTTTTGTTTTGTTTTTTACAAGAGGCATATCTTGCTCCTCACCAGGAAAATAGATGGGCCAGCTTTGTGAAAATATTAGGAAATTAATATAGGATTGTGTTGTTTTGAAAACAGAATAATATGTACACTCAGGAAGGCAAAGACTTCCAGGGAAGAAATGTCCATATTAACAAATATATCTTATTAATATTAATCTATATTAACAACTATCCAGTCTCCTGAATTAGAATGTCTATTGATTATTTATTAATGTTTTCTCTGATTCCAATCTCAGTATATAAAATAATGGGTTTGTATCATACCAACCATGTGACACAAGACGTTTTCAAATTTTTTTTTATTTCTGAGTTAAAATTTTCCCATGTATATTTTCATCCAGTTATAAGTAATTGTGCTTCCTTTCATTATGGTCGTGCCATGTATCCTTTGTCTCTGTGCCTTTCCCATAAGAGTTACAGGACTGCTTAGCTGATCTGCATTTTAGTGCAGCCCAACACAAAGAGTAAAATCTCAGTACTGAAAGGAAATTAAGCAAAGACTGTAGAAACTTAAGTCATTTCAGATTTATAGTTGGCCATGCAATCTTTTCAACTCTGTAAAAACAAACAATCTAATGATGTAGGAAGTCTAAAATCATCTATCTATCGAGAGAGAAACATAAACATGACATAGAAATCACACGCACTGGAGCGACTTTATCTGAACTTGTGCCCCACTCCTTACCCCAGTGTTTGGTGTGTTGTGCACACACCACCTTTGCTTTCAAAGATCATCTGTATTAGGAGGAAATGCTTGTAAATTAGGGCTGGATGCTGCTCCCCATGGAGGCTGATAAGAAACTGGGGAAGACCACAGCATTCTGTGACTTTACATGGCCTGCATGCCAGCAAAGGGCTCCATGAGATGCAGCTCTGTCCATGTGCATCATCCCTCCCACTTCTGATCTTCCACATCTTAGAGCAGTGCCACATGCCACAATACAGCTTCTTACTGCTCACCTGCTCCCTATTTTCTTTTCTGTTCCACACAGCTTTCAGGAATAACTCAAATAGGAGACACTATTAACTTGGTTTGGTGATTATCTGAAGGATGGAATTAGAACTGGTGAGGAAATGATTATTTTATTAAAGCTTTATGAAATATTTCTTCAGGTTTGGAGAACTTTTTGGGGTTAGACCTAGACAAAAACACTACGTGCCCACTGCTGTTCAAATCACATCCCAGTTTAGAAATCCTTAAAGTCATACTTTTTTTCTGATATATACTCTGAAAGATGTGTGTACAGATTTACTAACTAGGAAGTAGACAGCAGAGCCAATTATTTCATTTTAGGCAGAGATGAGCACAAAGATAAAGGTGAGCCTCAGCCACTTACATTTTAAGACGTTTCTGAGGTTGTGAACGATGAACATTCCGCATTATGAGCCAAGCTGTGTCATTTATTGTCTGTCCCACATTTTCTTCCCTGACTTTATTTGCTCCTGCAGGTTCTCTGGGGAAACACTTCTCTTTTCTACGCCTGCAAAGAGCTGCCAAAGGTGCAGGACCTTTTAAAGGCTCTGGTGGTGTGTGGAGGAGAAGGAAAGCACAAAGTGCTTTTGCCAGCTTTTGCTAGTCTTCCTCTGGGGTCGTGGTGCACGCAGCACAAGTTGCCTTGAGGTGAACTTTGCTGCAAACAGATCACTAAACATATCCCATTAGCAAATACAAATGGTAAAGCAAGTACAACTCCCTGAGAAATCCAGGAACGTGCTGAGCTCATACAGGCACTCTGTGAACTCTGACACTGTGCAAATCCATATCTCAGCCTTGCCCATGCCCGAAGCAAAATTGACTTAGATAGCTTAATCACCATGAAAAGGGAGCAATGTATGAAAAAATACAGGATTAATTACTCCAGGTATTGGAAATGTACTTTAGTAGAGAAAAACATCCAACTTCCATTGGCATCAGCTTGTAAATTACTTCAGTATCGGGGTGTGGGTTTTAACATGTGAATATCTTCTCCCAAATCAGAATATGTATGGGTTTGTACTTCACTCCCTGTGCAATAACACCCTCAAACTATGGCATTCCTTAGCAATAGATCCTGTGAGCAGAAAGGATAGATCCCATTTTCCACAGTTTTCACCCTTGGCTCCAAACCTACCATTTGCAGTGGAATATGTAACTGGGAATATTTACTAACCAGGCCTCATAAAGAGTAGGATGGAAAATGAGGATGCAAGAGCTTTTCCCAGTGTCACTCCTTTGCAGAGAGGAGATGGATAGAATGGATGGATGGATGGATGGATGGATGGATGGATGGATGGATGGATGGATGGATGGATGGATGGATGGGTTTACTGACAGATGCATCAATCTCTGCCACTCCAGCCCTTGAACCCCTGGATAGTGCTGTCTCCTATACCTGCAACCTCAGCTGAAAACTATTCTGATTTCTTTATGTATTGCAAGTTTACCTTGCTCAGGCCAGTGATATTCAAAACTGGAGGTGTGCCCATTCCATCTAACTACATGCAGTTCACTGAGATAATTAAACAAGACAATGTTATTCCAGATTCCATTTATAGCTCTTCATGTCCACTGACTACCTCTACCAAGGTCCAAGTTTCCCTTTAGACTGACTTAATCTTGTCAGTCTGAAAAACTAACTCCTTTCTCTCCAGCCACTCTCTTTCACTTCTGTTTCATTCTTTCTTGTTATATTCACATATTTTATGCTACCCTACTATTACCAGCTTTTAGTTTTTTTGCTTTAAATACCATAGATATAATTCATAGTTTGAATTTATTCTCCACCTAATGAATGTCCCATTTTTATTCTTCTTTCTTTAGAAAAAGGAGTAGACAAAGGATACTACAGTATAGGAGCCAGACTGATCCGGCTGGAGGATAAGGTAAGTGCATGAAAGCTTGCTTTTTTTTTCCTGAGCAATGATATCTGATCTAGAGACCTGCAAGATAGTATCTTGGCATGATTTACTTTAGAATTACAGGGCTCCATAATAATGAATAATATCCTAATTTTTGTGAGGGAGTTGATGAAGTATCATGTATATGTTGTTCAGCATTAACCATTTGCCTGCTATGCTGGTTCTTGATTGTAAAAGGAGCTGTTTTCATGTCAAAGTCAAATCACATGCCTTGGACTATGAACTGGCTGGTGTTTGTCACACAAGAATTAGTGAATTAAACAGAAATGTTGGTGTCAGGAATATTTGTGAATAGCAATCGTTGACATCTCAGCTACAAATCCTGAGATTCTTTAATGTTTACTGCATTTTTTCCCCCTGTGCAGTTACCTTTGCACATTTTCTGCCACTCCCTCACTGTCTTCTCTCCAGGAATATGTTCATCTTTGTTATTAATTAATTACTTTGCAGTGTGCCCCGAGGCCAAAGCTCAGTGAGGGTCTATTGTCTTAGACCTCTTCCAAACATCCTCCAGAGTTTTTTCTCCTCAAGTGATAACAAAAATACAAGTTTGCTCAAAACTTGCTCTATTTCTCTAACAGTGTTTTAGTCAGCTCTCTTTCCTACCTCTAAAAGTTGGTGTCCCTCCAGCAGGGTACTTTGTGTGGACAGGAGCAGCACAGTGGCTGCTGTGGGGGGTGTGATGATGCTGAGACAAAAGGCCATTTGAATTTGGCATATCCACTGCCTACTTGTTTCCTTGTCTCACTCAAATTTGTCATGCAAATTCTCTTTTCACTTTTTTCTGGGGAAGTGAGGCGAGAAGGAAAGAGGAAGGAAACTTCTCATAATTCTTAAGAACTGTGCATCTTGCCAAAAAAGCAGAAATTGAAATTAAACTAATACAATCTCTTGCCTAATTTTTAATGCTCATTGCTAGGACAACATCAGAAATATGTAACACTGCATTGTCAAAGGACAGATTTTCTTTGATTTTTAGCTTTCTTGCACAGTGTAAGAGAACCAGCTTCACAGATAAAGTTATCCAAGCTAACTTTTAAAGTGGTTTGGTCCCTTGTGCAGCCACAAAGTGAAAATGGCTTTCATTCAGATTGCCTTACTCACTTTGAAAGAGATGAATTGCTCTCTGTATATTCTGTAAATTCATACCACGGCTTCATTCGAATTTCTTGAATGTGCATATAAAGAGAAATCCCCAATACAGATTGAAAATTTAGCAATAAAAGTATCTGTGATAATACTTGGAGTGCTTTGAGAGAGAAATACTGCTGGTATCGTAAATACCTCTGGAAGCAGCAGTTCATGGTCTCCTGACTGCTCCATATTTATGAAGAAGAGAGGTGAGAAAGTTTTTAGTGTGTCTGGCCTTGGTCCAGCTTTAGCACAATGTGCTGTGGAATTGATCAGTTTTATTTCAAAGCCTGACTTAGAGTGCTACAGAGGCATCTTGGGATAAGATGAGGAATATTACAGGAGATGCAGGAAATGCTCCAGTGACTGATCTCTGTTGCAGATACCTGCTTGTGTTCTGCCTTTAATTTAGGCATGATCTAAATAAAGTCAGTGCAAGCTCAAGCCATTAGTGGGCAAGACCAAGCTGCTCTTTTGTTTGAAGTATTAAACTTTATATTTTGCATGGGAACTGGTGATTTCCCACTCTCCCTACTTATTGTTGTGGAGAAAACACATATAAAAGAACAAAAATGTGTCAAGATGTTTTCATAATATGAGTCAATCATTGCAGCTTCCTTTTTGTTCTCAGACCAAACTACAAATGGAAAATAGATGCCAGACTGAGAGTGAACCCAGGGCATTTGATCTTGTAGTACAAATTATCATTCTTTCAGGTGTACAAGGCTTCAGTCTCATATCCCTGCTAAGAAAGTAGACATGATGCAGAAAAAGAGCAAATATTTGTTGTGTTGGTTTCCTTGAGGTTTTGGTAGCATAAGGTTGGGGTTTTTGGTTTGCTTGGGTTTCTTTTTTATTTGCATCTTTTTGGCACATTAGGCTAAAATACACATGTTTACATAATGGATATGAAGTTAAGCTTCCCAGCTATCTCTGTTTTAATGGGACAATAGAAACTACTGCATCCTGCTGTCAAACTGCTTCCCCTAAATTATTTTCCCACGTCTCATGGGCTCTCCTGCTCTAACAGTTCACTGTGTAGTAGCTACTATGCACCCAAATGTGAAACAATACTGGAATCAGGAAGGACAAGCTGAGTTTCAACCTCTGAGGAGAACAAATGAAGCAAGGGCATGTCTGACATCAGGCTCCAGCTGGTGGTGAAAAATTATCTCCCCCTTGGAACTAGAAAACCTTTGGGATCAGCCTCTTCCCCCTGGAGAAATTACTTTAACATTCAGTCACCCAATCTAGTGATGGCAGCCTCCCAAAAGAGTGACACATCTGATAAAAGGACACATTTTTGGACACAGGCCAGTTGGTGCAGACTGATAAAAATGCAGTGTGGATTTGAGAATGTTATCTGCCTAAATGAGCTGTATCAATAAGCCATGAGCACACCTCTGGTCCAGCCTGACCTTCCCCACCAGCATTTTGCAGTTCATTTGTTTCAGCTGTCTCTCCAGAAGGGAATCAGAGTGCAACAAACCCATTGAGAGCTGTGTGTTGTTCTGCATAAAACTATAATTACTTTTTTTGCAAAGTGAGGGAGAGAGAAGCACACATTTCTGATGGCTGAGATGAACTCCATTCCCTGGAGAGGTTTGCTATTATTTCAGATAAAACACGGCATTTGCTTACAGAAAGGCAGAGGTGCAGGTCTCTGAAGGGGTTGTTTGGTGATAGGTAGAAGCTTTGAGGCAAAAATATTTCAAAGATAACAGCCTTCCATCCATGTGGCATGAGAGCAATGCCTGCAGTCTCTCTTTTGTGACCAACAGGCTCCTTCTGGAAATTTGAAGTAACAGGGAAGAGTTAAGAACCAGTTTGTGGAGGATGAAGCACCATGCAACTCCAGCAGAAAGCAGAAAAAAAAAATCTACTCCTTTTTGACTTTAAGCATTGCAAAGCTGACTAGAAACAAGTAAAATGCGTGGTGGCAGCTCTCGGGCAAAAACACCCAAACCCCTTTTTGGCAACATCAATGCTGTGCAAGGCTTCACTCCTCTCACTGACGTGGCACATTGCATAGTCTGAGTTTGCCTGGAACATTTTTCAACCTGTTTTTCCTTGAGTAGGGCATAAAATTCCTATTTTGTTGTGGCCAATGTAATAACCTAGTGTGGCTCTTTTCACAAAAAACCCAACTGGAATGTTTGGAGAAGGACTGGGGCTTCCTTCCCAACACGTGATATGTGCCATTTGGCCGACCCCTCCTTCAGTTCCATGGCAGGGTTTAATTTTATATTGTGGTATGTAGCCATTGACAGATCCTTTTGAAATGTATTAAGAGGGAGATTGGTTCCAAGATGATGTTCTAGAGCTGGCGTTAGTTTCTTTTCAAAATTGTAAACTAATGCTTCTTTATGATGAAATGAGTATTCTTTCTTTTCCTTTTCTTTTCAAAATTAGAAACAAAAATCATGGTGTGCTATGTCAAACTGCACGGCAACCTATAAATAAAAACAGGAGAGAAAAGAATCTGCAAATGAAAGGTTAGAAAGGACAGCTGTGTTGTCTTTGAAAAAGAAATCTATTAGGTATTTTTATAATTATATGGCAGTCTTTTTTATGTGGTATTTACAGTTATGATTTACGTCCATATTACCATAACTATTTCCATACTTATAGACAACATGTGATAATGCTGAGAGCCAAAAGCAACCATTTGGTAGCATTTAAAAAATGCAGGAACACTAAGAGAAAACAGGGCAGTAAAGCAGAACCCTTCTGAGTTTTATCCATCTGAGTAATGCGAGCCAGGACAAAAATGTCATCCAACATAAACAAATGTAGAGGTAGGATTGTGGTGGTAAACTCTCTCTTTACCAATTTAAATACTTGTTTGTGAGCCCATAAAGATGGGCTTAGAGAAGAGTGGTAACAATGGAGAGATGGATGTTGGTGAATTTGATTCCTGCCGTGATTACATCAGGAGTCATTAAATAGTAAAATAATTTATCATGGCAGTGCCTGCAAGCACCACCAGCATGAAGGACTAGTAAGAATTTCCATTCTAAACCCTTAATTTGTGAGTGGGGTGATGGGCAGAACTGAAATGCATTTTTTAAAAAGGAACAAAAAAGAGAAAGAAAAGCCAAAAATTGGTGCACAATGAGTCAGTTGCAATATGAGCATGCTACACTTTTGAGGTTTCAGGAATATGTCTGAAATAAACCCCTTTGTTAACAACACCAAGGTGTTTGTGGGCTGTTTGCCCCCAGTTCCTTAAAGATGGAGACATTCCAAAACAGAAAATTTTTCAGCAGGCTGCTTGCAAATGGGTGTTGTGTGGATTTTCTTAGGTCAAAGCCTTATCTGATTTACTCTGGAGCAGTCCAGCATAAATCCATTGACTCTGCCATAAGCATGATGTCATTAGAGTTTTATTTTTAATCTGGTGCTGAATCAAAACAAAACTAACAAAAAATGAAAGCCCTGATGCCTCAAGCCAAACTGTGCTTGCATTTATGCCAGTGAAGTACTCAGGATTTACACAGGTGTAAATGGCAGCAAATTTCTTAAATGGCTTTAACAATGCTCCAGCTCCAGTGTTCACATCCTGCTCATCAAGAGTTAATTGACAGAGATGAGGTGAAAGCAGAAACAGACACTCAAACATTTCAGAATGGATCTAAGTGAAATCATGTTTTTCACCTCTTAGAACTAAGGGAATCTTTGTGTTATGCTGGGTATTGTAGAACTGAAATTGTGTTCTTGTACTGAAACATCAAGGGTTTTTGGTCTGCAAACCAAGTAATGAAAATTCAACTGCTTGGTCTCAGCCACACAGCTTTTCTAGTCTGCTACTGACTCTTCAGGGCAGAGAGGAACTGTTGTAGTTCTGACTTCTGACTGTCTGGGATGGGTTTATGCTTCTCAGACAAACCTTGTTTAATACAGTTGAGAGGAAAAGGCTGGGGTTGAGCTGCCTGGTTTTGATGGTAATTTCTGGAGGATCAGGCAAAAAAGAAAGAGCTAACGCTGATACTCTTTCAAGTAAGACAAGAGACAGATCATATGTTCTGAGGCATAATGTAAAGAATCCTCTCTCAATGCTTCCCTTATGTTTTTTGTTGTGGAGCTTTATCATATGTGGTACTTGGTAGCACCCTCCTATTATTAAGGTTCTACACCACTTTCCATTGCTGAGCTCTATTTTCAGTTCCTTCCATCTTTGCCAAACTCCAGCCATCTGG
Source organism: Catharus ustulatus (assembly GCF_009819885.2). Taxonomy (NCBI): domain Eukaryota; kingdom Metazoa; phylum Chordata; class Aves; order Passeriformes; family Turdidae; genus Catharus; species Catharus ustulatus. The sequence continues at coordinate 63,478,066 of NC_046224.1, forward strand.
ACTGAAATTCCCCGAGGCAGATGTCTGCCTTGGGCTGAGATCCTTTGGAAAATTTGTATGTCAGAGTGGGTCATCTTTTCTATATCACAGTAACCTGACCCACTGTGAGGATTCTCCCAAAGATAAACATGAAAACATTGATGGAAAACATTTGAGCTTCTTCTAAATTTGAGCAAGAAAATTGGACAGAAATGGAATATTATCTGCCAGTCTTGGGACCCAGAGTTCTGATCCAAAATGTAGTGAACTCATCAGGGAGCTTTCACATGGATCAGGCCCTGATTTTTAATGGGTGAGGGAACAGAGAGTTTTGCACAGTGAACGTTTGCCAGGATTCAATTCACCACCATAAATCAAACGTTAAATAATTCCAAAGCCCAATAAATGAGTGTGCAGATGGCAGTGTCTGCTCCCCAGGGATTGCACTGACTGGGATCCAGCCCCAACAGTTTGATCTCATTTAGAGCAGTCTCAAGGATTGCTCTGATTAGGCACTTGATGCAGTCTGCTTCTCTGCTCTCTTGGCTGAAACTTCGCTGGTGGGAGCAAACCCCCCCGATCCAACCCTGCCCAGGACACCTTGGAGCATGCAGGGCAGGGGTTTCACAGCCAGATGTGCAGAGCAGCTGGAATCAGCTGGGTTCAAAGCTTTCCTTCAGTTAGAAAAACAGAGAGTCACTTGCAGAAGAACAAGTGCTTCTGGAGAAGAGCACATGGAGTAATTCTGAGCACCAAGAGAGAAACACCAGAGTGATTTAGTGCTGCTGGGAAATACCACAGCCATTGGAAGGGAACTATTAGAACATTGGGAATCTAATCCATATTGATGCACCCAGCTGTTTAACCTGCAGGGAAAAGTCCTGCAAATAGCAGCCCTGTGAATGAGGGGCCCTGTTTGTGCCTTCCTGCCCTCCACAAAAACCTTCCCAGCGTCACAACTGGCTTTAACCCACACAGAGGAAAGGGTCCTGAGCTTGGAAATGGGGATTTCCTGTAAGTTTTAGAGACAATCAGTGCCTGGGTAGAGGACAGACTCTGGAAATCCCCCTGCTTCCAGAACAGACTGCAGTGTGAGTATGGCTTCTCTCAGGTGCCACAAAGTCCAGCCACAAATGGAGAGGAGTCACAGCTCCGCTGGTTCTGTTGCTTATGATGCAATAAAGTAATTTTTTTTACTATTATTGGGTGAAAAAGAAATATTTTTAGAGCATTTTTGAGATTTTGACATTTTGTTTTCCTATAAAAAGTCACATCCTCCCATTAAGAGCTTTGACCTGAATGTCCAAAGAATAACAGAAATCAGATCACCTCTAAGTATTTTGCTTCTGCTTTTTGTAATTTTTAATAGGTTATTCTAAATGAAAATAATGTTCTACATGATCCTGGGCCCCAAATCAAAATGCCTTTAATTAGCAATATGAAAATGGACTATTTTAACAGTCCTCATTTTAAAAAAATAATTAAAATTGTAAATTCATTAAGCTTGCCTTTTCTTATGAGCAGTGTTTTAAAAATTGTTATTTTCTGACGGAAAAATAAGTAATTTGAACACTTTCCACAACCTCCAATTGTTGCAGTTGTTAAACAATTTAATTTAGAGAGATTTTTCAAAAATATATTTTGTAGCTGTTCGTTTTTGGATTATGCCTGTGCACTGCAAGTGCTGCCTTCCTACAGACAGGTCAAGAATATTTCTTTGGAATGTTTCTCCATCTGAAAATGACAATTTGTTTCCAATGGAACATTTTTTTGAGACAGTGCCACATTCATGTGTTTTAAATCAAGCACTGAAGGAAAGTGTTCCCAGTTTTCCACTTCAGAACAACTTTCTGAAAATGAGAATTGAGGTGAAATACTCTTGATTTTCTGAGTATTTCAGTTGAACAGGTTTATTTCTAATTCATTTGTATGATTAACCTTCCAGCATCAGGAAGAATTCACAGAGAACATGGATAAATTTTCTTGTAGGAAAAAAATTGATTTTCCTCTAGTATTCCTTACCTCAGAATTACTGTAGCTATTTCACCTACCATATTTTTCAGATCAGTAATTTATAGGGCAATTTTAATGCTATTTGAATGCCATGTAATATCGACCTCTAATTCCTCTTGATCAGGGAAAAACTGAAAGAAAACTCCCAGATTTGTATTATTCAAATACAATTCCCAGACTAACAGTTGGATTTCTGTTTCGTGCAAGAACTGTGGTGCTGAGTCAGAGCAAGCATCTATTTAATCCTGGAGCTATTCATCCACGGATGGCAGCTGAGGGATGGACTGATTCAAGCCTAATTTGCTGTAACTGGTCTCTGGGTGTTTGCAATGGATTATATGTAAGAAGCAATATGAGGAACAATGCTGTAAAAGGCAAGCTACAGGATGATGGCACTCTGTAAATGAAAAGAAAAATAAAACCCAGAACAAACTCACCAAGATGCTGAAGTAATGTGACAACATTCCCTGATGTATTGGCTGCATCTAGGGAAGAGAATTTTCACTCAACAGAAAATTCATATAAAGGCATATGAGGTGAGGGAAAGAAAAACTGAAAAACTCCTTTTTTTACCACCAGCTTGTCCTTTTCAATGCATAGCTTTGAATTTTATGGAGCAGGAAAAAAGCTAGCAGGTCAGTAATGCATACTTCTACAGCATAATTACTTTGCCTACTGGTAAATAGTGCAAATTAAAGCCATATTTTTCCTGTTGAGAAGTTTGGGTGTTCTGAGGTGTTTGAATAAAGCACATTGGCCAATGTCTCTCTTACACACTGCAGTCCTTTGAGACTAGGAGGAGTGTGTTTGAGCATGGAGAGAGGTGGTGCAGAGTACCTCAGATCTCTTCTGATCATGTGGGGACAGTGCTTAATTTATTAGAGGCTCCATCTTCGAGTTTTCTGTTTTCATGCAGTGTCAGAATACAACTAAATGCTATAAATTACTCACCAAAACTGGGTAGGTGAATCAATAAGACAATTTATCAGTCCATTGATAAGGAACAGGCAGCAGCACTGGGGACGTGGGCAGTCTGCCCTCCACATCTGTCCTACCCCTGGGCACTGCCCCTTTCACAGGCACTCTCTGGTGGGCTGTGACCTGCCCACTGTGCTGGGGTACAAGTCAGAGCAAGCCCCAACATGCTGGCCAGCCCTCAAGCAGCAGTGGCCACAAGCCCCCACCAGGTCTGGACAAGGCTCAAACACATCAGGTCACATCCCTAGTGAGCAGGGAGCAGCAGTGACGAGTCTGCTCATGTCCACACAAGCCCGCCTTTTCCTTATACATAAAAGTGGATACAATTCATAATTACAGTGACAAAATAATAAAAATACATAAAAACAAAAAGCCAACGATTTACAGCAAAGTGATTTAAACAAATCTAATGAAATCATTAGATTTTCCTGTGTCTCATGTCCATGCTTTACTTTGGATTCAGTATTCTTGTTTATATTGATCCTACAGTGTATTTCCATAATGACACGAATGACTATGTAACATCTTACATAAATATTACTAAATCACTGAGCACTTTACCCAGGGGTTTGTTCACGGCATTGCATTTGAAGAACTGTGCTTCTCTTCATTTTGAGTGAGTGTTTTTCCCAGGCTAAAATACCTGTAAAGTAAACTCCCCTGGCACAACTTGAGCGGTTTCCTCTTGTCCTGTCCCTTGTTCCCTGGGAGCAGAGCCCGACCCACACCTGGGAGCACCCTCCTGTCAGGGAGGTGTAGAGAGAGGTAAGATCTCTCCTGCTTGCTCTGCTTTAGGAGGTATCATCAAGGACCAAACTGGCAAGTTTCTAAGACCTGCAGCCCACCATTAAATGGCGCATGTGGAACATAGCAGTGTTTGGGCCTCAGTGTTGTCAAAACCTGACAACTAGAAATACTGAAAATTCAGTCATATTTTCTCTTCTGAAAAACACAGAAACAGGAGGCTATAACTGGCTTAAAAAGGACTGTTTTTCAAGAGATGAAGGATACAGCAAAGCATATAAAGCAACTTTAACAGGTGCGGAATAGAGCCAAAACAGTGTAATGTGAAATATGGGATAGTGCAGGGCTATGCTGTTGCTGCCAGGTCAGGTTAAGTGTCTGACCAGATCTCCATCTGGATTCAGGATCTGGCTCACACAGCTGCCTTTCCTCTTCAGGAGCAGAGACTGCAGAGATTATCAGCAATATTATCACAAGTCTCCTACTGCCCTGCATTGTTCTTAAGGCTCCTGGATTTGGAGTCCTGAGTTACGGGATGTTAAGGGAACTCCCCAGTCCGACCATTCCCGGACTCTCTGGCAGTGGCTCTCCCAAGGTCAGAGACTTTCTGGGACCAAAGGCCCTTCCTTGGCTCCAGGGACCGAGGAGTCCCTGCCTGGCTGCCCCCACACTCCACTGACATCACACCGGCTTTGCCATGGCAGAGTCCCAAGGGCTCCTTCCATAAAGCCATTTATTTATTCCTGGGGCAGTGACACAGGAACAGCCCCAGCTGCTGCTCCAGGGAGGGACCTCAGCGAAGGAGCCCCTGGGATTTTATCCCATCACAGTCTCCCATGGCCAGTCTCGCTCTTCCTCCCGAGTCTTCGGCTCCTGCCCCATCTCCTGTCCATGCACCTCACTGCCATCGCTCTTTTCCTCTCCCTCGTTGTCCAAAAGGTCGGCGATTCCCGGCTGCTGCTGTGTCTCAGTGCCCACTCACCTGGCTGGGTGTCCCCGCTTTGTGCCCTTTGTCATCCCAAAGCTCGGCAGTTCATCTCTTGTCCTGGGCTCCCACCCAGGGCTTAACCTGTGCTTCAATCTGCATTTAAATCACAGCTCAGCCTGCATTTCCATCCGCAGCTTGTGAGCCCAGCTACCTGTACCAGATGTGTTCCTCAACAGTGAGAATTCTTAATATGGCTTATTTCTAGCCCTTGCTGTGGAGATACCCTTAAAAAACAGAAACCCTGAAGCCTCAAAACTCGCAATAGGAAGAGGATGAACATGAAATGCAGAGTGTGTATTTAAAATGTTAGGCTTTTTAAGGCATTTTAATTGTACTGACCGTAAGCAGCTGTTGCAAACTCTGGTTAATATTCCCACACACTGTCCAGGGGAGGCTGAAAAAGCAGCTCAAAGGCCAAGTCAGTGCTCAGAGCTAGACCATGCTGGTCTCTCTGCCCCCATAAACCCACTGGCACCTTCCCTGCCCTGGGGAAGTTTTGCAGGAGTTCAGGTCTCTCCTGAGCTCTGCCATCAGGACATACCCTAGGAGGCAGCAGAAGCCCACGTTCTTTCACAGCAGCTCAAAACACATCAAGGTCTTTAGTTTTCCTCCTCAGCCTTAGCACAGCTGCCTGTTAATGTCAGTTTTGTTACTGCCTTCCGAGCTTTGCACAACTCGTCACCGTAGGATCTGCAGTTTCTGAAGTCTTGCCTGTGACAGGCTGAGCCTGAACTCATACCAAGATTGAGTGGGTGCCACGCAGGGAGCATTTATACCTTTGTGCAGTGCTCAGTTTGCCTCAGGATTTGCAGCCAAAGAGGAGAAGCAGCTGCTTTCTCCACTCTGATTTCAAAGTTCTGTACTGCCATAGAGAGAGGATGGTCCTTGATGAGTGCACAGGAACTGAAGCCCAGCAGTCTGTTCCCAGCGCCACTTCACATACCTGAAATTAGTCTGGGCAAGCCAGTTAGAAATGTTTTGAAGGGCAGGATTATATCCAAAGAGTATGCTCTCCATAAAGCCAAATTTATAAGTATGATTACCATATAAATGGGATATCCATCTTCAGAAATGAAGGGCTGGGTAAGCAAGGCCACAGCAGCGCCCTCAGGACACACATTTCTGTGCCCCCTTAGCTCTGACCTCTCCATTCACCCTCATCATTAAATTAGTGGGCAGCTGCCCCAGGGTAGCAGCGCCAATGCAGCGTGGGGGAGATGGCTGGGAGGGGAGGCCAGCGCAGGAGCAGGAGCTTGGGAAATGGTACCTTGGAAGAGGAGGAGGATGGAGGTGAAATGAGAAGTCATTCTTGCTGGATTTTCTCTTTCTTGGAGGATTTCTTGGAGGATTTTGGAGCCTGAGCTCAGAATCTGCTTCAGACCAGGTGTCACTGGAGTCTGGTCTTGCAGCCTTGCATGACTGTGCATTAGGCAATTTTTTTTTTTTTTTTTTTTTTTTTTTTGTGTATTGGATGTGTTAACTGGGTGTGCAGTAAACATACAGAGCTCTGACTGATATTTTGTAGTTTTTGCATCCACATCTTTCTTTTTTTTTTTTCTGGCTGCTTTTTACATTTTTTAGAGTCTAAAAAGAACTTAGATTGCTCTAGAAGTGCTGAATATTGCTGTTATTTCTGACTGGACCTTTTGCTAGGTACTCTTAGCTCTGCTACTGTAGCACATTCTGAACTCACTATCCAGAGCGAAAAAACTCCAAAAGAAAACAGTATATATGATGTTGAGAACAAATTTATTTCTAGCCCCAGCTAGAGGGGCTGTTACTGCAGGGATCACTGCAAGGGGGTCAGATCCTGGAGTCCCAATGAGTTTTACTCTGAGGTGGGATTGCAAAAATAGACTTCTGATCCTGTGGTAAAACATATCTGCTTGGGGGGTAAGATACTGAATGGTGACAGGAACTGCTGTAAAGCTAACACAACTTTAATATGTGGGGAATAGAGTACTCCATATGCTGCTGTGTGATTTCCTTCTTTGGCTAGGAAGGCAAAAACCCACTGCTTGTATTTGGAAGGCAAATTTCAATCCCCAAAATATCTTCTCTGAATTCACTTAATTTTACTGGCTGGTTGAGCAGGCTGACCATAGCTCAGACTGGAGTATAGGTTATGTCATTCAGCAGAAAACTCCCTTGTGTGAGCAGAATTTGGTTTCATTTTATTATTTTTTTCCTTCTCTTTCTCCTCCTCCAAGACTATACATACAAAGGGAGGTCACAAAATAAAATAAGTTGTAGCCAGCAAACTTCAGGGTTTGAAATAAAAAAAAAAACCCTCTATATACTTATTAGAATTTCTTGTTAATGAGGTCATTTATGTCAGGGCAGGAAATGTACAAAATAGCACAGGATAGAAAAATCTAGACACTATAAAACACGCCAACAAATTTGGCACATGCATTACTCCCTTAATATGCCCCTAATGTAATCTATAGATCCCACAAGTGACCACGCTATGTTTATGTATGTAAAAACTCCTATATACGTAGCACTCATAAGAGTAGCAATTTTACTAGTGGGAAAAGATTATTGTGGTCTTTTTATATAGCATATAGGTTTACTTAGAGTGAGTCCTTGTAGAAGAATGCAGGACCATGAAAAACTGTTAAAATGTCATGATTATATTAATTTCATACTTAAAGGAATACTTCACTTTAAGTTATGGCTCCAAAATTACACTGCTCATTCATGATGTTTTTAATGTATAATTGGCTGCCTTCAAAAATGTCACAGTAGGAGGAAAAAAAATTCATTTTCCTTGGCATGTGTACTGTTGCTATTCCTGTGTTCATTTGGCTTGGCTCAGGGAGCCAAATGCTGCAGTCTGAAATAACTTTTTATATGTTGACATGTGCATTTAACTAGAATAAGCAGGCAGAGTGGACCAAGTTGGATTCAGCAAGGAACAAAATATATCTTGTGTTGCACCTTTTAAGGTGTCAGCCTCAGATTCTGATTCTTTCTCATTTTGTCATTGTCATGGCACATGTGGAGCTCTGAGCTGCTGCACAAAGACCAGGCAGCGAGATAATACCGATGGGGAGGAGGGAAGAGTAAGAAGGAAGGATGGAAAATACAATATCTTGAAGAAAAAGCTGGGAAAGGAATATTATTCATCTGTTGAAATTTATGTAGCAAAATCTATTTAGTCTTGTTTTTCTTTGCTGCTTTGTTGACTCTCCCTCGACGTGGCCTGGGGAGAGGCACCTCCAGTCCCACACGTACTGAGCTGGGTTCTTGAACCCTCACCTCATGTTCACCCCCTGGCCTGAGTCTGGATCATTTCTAGAGCTGATTTGAGCTCCAAGTACTGGATTTGGTCTGATCTCTAAACCACAGGCTGCTGGTATCTGTGTTTGACAACAAGCCTCAGGAGAAAGCTGTGGTGCTGCACTCAGGTGGGGATGTGCTGGTGCATGGAGCCACGCTGTGAAGCACCTTCCCCCATCTCCTGTGTGCTTCCCATTTCCCCCAGCACACAGCTGGGCTGCAGGAACCTGCCATGGCATGCTTAACTGGTTCATCACTGCCTCCTCTGCAGCTGGGGCGTTCCTCAGCTCACAGGGATGTCCCAAATCATCGATATGTCACCTGGACCTTACACAGAGACCATCCTGAACACCCACAGGGCTGCAGCACAAGTGGACACATAAGGAGAATCCCAAGGAAATTTTGTAGGCAGTCCCACAATTCTGAATGTCTGTCTCCTAGGTCACTACTTTTGGAAAAAAAAGTAAAAAAACCCACTCTGCTGTACCCATCTCCATGAGCCTGACAAATACCCTCAGAAGAACAGATGGCTGTGCACTGTGAGAAGTCTTTCTGGGAAGCAGAAGTTAAGGATCAGCAGTGGGTAGTGCCCTGCTTGTTTTGCAAACTAAGCAAAAAAGATACCTTATTCGGTTATAAACAGGAAACCCAGGCCAAGTTAGTGAGGTTCTTGTCCAGGACCACTCCCTAGATGAGCTCAGGCTCGATGTTCTTGTCAGGATGAAAATCGTGACACACCCTGTGCCTTGTGAATTGTTGGGACCTGCTCCTGACCACATCTCAGCAGAGCTTTCTGCCTTGAACACGTTCAGATTTGGTGTGCAAAGACTTAGGGGTCAGTTAGGGGAAAAAAAACCAAATCCAGGTGAAACATTAAGGACATTTAGGAAACTTAAAACCATGCACTAAAGTCTACTGCATCAATGTGACAGCCGATGATACAGCACCAAAATGCTGGGATTTGGGGTTTTTTGTATCATTGTGTCAGTCTTGCAATGTTCTAGGCAGATACTGTGTTGTACATGACATCTGTTGATCTTCCAAATGAGGGCTTCTTTGTTAAAATCCCGATGAGACATTTGTGTTTGTGCCACTAGTTGTCTTAACTGTTTCCTCAGTGGAAACAAAGATGGACATACAAGAAGCTGGTTTAGATTTTATTACTTTTTCCTGTGATATACCTGATACTGGGGGCAGGGGTGGGGGTGGGAAATGATCTTTTCTTGTTAGTGTGTTGACTCGTTTACTAAAAAATACCCCAACAAATCAAGTAAGGCTCGAACTGAAAATGCTCAAGAAACCTAACCTTGAAGTCCTTGGTTCATGTTTCCCCTCCATGCTCAAAACTGCCATCTTCACCTGTGGAAGTAATGCCCAGTTTTAAAATGAATCATCTGTTTTGTTAGGGTCTTTTTCTCTCTTTTTTTTTTTTTCTTATGTGTCCTATAGGACAAGCATCACCAATTTGAGCTGTTTTATAAAACAACTTTGTAGTGCAAAGCCAAATAGATTTTGGCTTCTCTATCACTGGGGGGAATGAGTGCTCAAATACAGTATTTATTAGCATTTAAAGCCAAATAGATGTTGGCTTCTCTGTCACTGGGGGAATGAGTGCTCAAATGCAGTATTTATTAGCATTTAAATAGTCTGAATTTTACACCTTTGTGTGCACACATGCGTTTTACTTCTCAACCCTCTCCACCCTCTCCCCCTCAAGGCATTAATGAAGTTTGTTGTTCTCAAAATAGCAGTTCTGTTTGGAATACCTAATTGCTGGGTTTCTGTTGTGGTGCTTTGGTCAGAAAAAGCCCCGTAAAGAGCAGCCCGTGTGTCCCTGGCTCAATGGGGACCTGTGTTCCCCTCGGGGAGCCTCGAGGGGCTGTGGCTCAGGATCTCAGCTCCCCGTTTCATTTTCATGTCCTCTCTGGGACAAGCAGCACACACTCAATTGATGGGCACCGTAAAAGGGCTGCTGGAGCTGAATGATTTATTTATTTATTGCTTCTATATTTATTTATTGCCAGTGTCAAAGAAAAGGTTGTGCTCATGGGCTTTTCATCTTCTCCCAAGTGCTGCCTGCACGCTGCAGTGCGCTGCAGAAATATTTCCCCCTCCAAATGCACTTGTGCTGACTGAAACTGGATCCTCACAGGCAAACTGCAAGGCTGCTGCCACAATGTCATAATATTTCATAGGTCATTTATAAATATTATTGCCAGGGCAAATAAATTTCTTCAGAGTACTTAGTCTGCTGCTAATAAATAGTTTATTTAAGCTTGTAAGAATGGTGACATTTCACTTGGAATATCTTTGGCCTCTTAAAAATTGTTAGTGCAGAGAAGAAAAGGGGAAAAATAAACTGGAAAAAATATGCAGCAGATCTTTTGATTTTTTTTTTTTCTCCCTATGTTTTTACTTGCTTAAAAGGGCCTTCTTGTCAGACTGCATGTATCTGTGTGAAGATATTCCAGGGTTTGATTAATGTGGATTATTTAACGTCTTATTTAGTAGATTATTCCCGCCTTTTTCCCTCTTTCATTCCCTCTTTTTCAGAGCTGCATGCAGCTTAAACTGTGCATGAGCAGGTTGCTTCTCACATCAATAGTAGTAACTAAATTCCTTTTGCCACTTTCCCCTTTTGGGGTAAACATTATGGGCATGGTGGTGGCATTTTATTTGTTCATTTTTTAATGCTTTGCAGTAGGTTTAGATTTACCATTATTACTCATCTTGCTCTTTGGTTGAAAAGGCTGGGATTCAGATGGATTTTTAACAGTGATATGAAGACACAGACCAGAAGGGGTAAGGCTTCATTTTTGTGGTGGGGCTGTGTTTTGTTGGGGTTTTTTATGGCAGACAACAACAAAGGTGTCAGCTTTCAGCTCTTTTCATTCAACTACTGAATTCACATCAAGAATAAATACTAAAATTTTCTTTGTGTGCTTCCCATAAAATGTGTCATTTCATTCAGGCTCAGGGGGAGGTACAAAGCTGATGATTTTATTTGTGCATGTGTGGGAAAATTATATTTCTATTGCAATCATCCAGTATGGAAAGAAAAATAATGTTCCATTGAAAACCTCCAGAGATTTTTGAACACAGTCCTGTTTAACAATTACAATCCCTGCAGTTCTAGAGATGCTTAATACCTCTTCATGCCAGTCTCTCTCAGATGACAGAAACTCTGGGAACAGGCAGGGAAAAACCTCAGCAAATTCAAAATATCTATAGGAAGAGGAATCATTTTATACTAAGGGAGTTAGTGGGCACTTGATCAAAGACTTCTGGTGTAAAGAGCCAGGAAAATTTTGTACATACCTCAACCAAATCCCACATAAGACTGGGAGGAAGGGAAACAAACCTCCTGTGTGCTCTTTAGCTGACAAATGACAGGGCTACCAAGAGCAAAGCAGGAAATTCTCTGCACTTACTTACAAGTTTATGGCAACACAGGTGGACTCTCCTGAAGACTTTGGCCTGCACATGATTTTGTCATTTAAATAGTTGAGGAGAGGAGCCAGATTTATACAGATGAACGAAAAAGAAAAAAGGCTTCAGGTCCAGTATTCAGTAATGTGGCAATATAATGTGTGTGGATCACTTTGAGAGAATTTGCAGAAACATCCCTTGCAAAGTTAGTGTATTTCTGATCTTCCAGCTCTGGGAAAGAGTACAGGAAGGGGGGAAAAGTCTCCAAAGCATCAACACTGAAACAGCTTCACTGGTAAAGCTGTAGGTAAAGCTCTAGGGTGTTTTTTTTTGTGCAAAAATCTGGGCTCCTCTGCATCCCTGATGTCCAGGGACAGATCTCAGTGTAACTGAGTGTGCAACATGAGAAGCCTCTGTGCTGACTCCTGGCAGCTCTGCTCGTGTTTTCCACTGAAAATTGAAAACTTTGTTCCTCATTCTGCAATGACCCCCCCAGCTCCTGGAGGGGCCCCAGCTCAGCCAACCCTTGTGCTTCTCCTGAGTTGTTTGCTCTCCAAGGAGGGGCAGGAGGGGAGCACAAAAGACTCCTGCAAACAGCAGAACTACCTTCCAGCAGCATCTTCCATGTTTTCCAGGGATTTATTGCAACACCATGTCTATGTATGCAGGAGACCCTTGCAGGGAGGCAGGATGCCTTCCAGCTGTTGGGTTTTTATCTTTTCTCTCATCTTCAGGGCATGCAACAAGCAGCATAATACTTCATATGCGTGTTTAATATCAATGGAGTATTTTAATTTGGACTTTTTCCTTTATGAGCTGCATAAAGACACATTTTGTGAGATTTTAACTTCCCTCATAAAACCCCTTGCTTGCAGCAAGCTGCATTCTGCATAGTAAAGCTGTCAAAATTGTCAGATTCAGCCTTGATCATAGTGGCATATCTGTTTGACCCTAAATTTTCTGAAGTGTCCCTTAGATATAGGAGGAAAATAATCATTGCACTTTCCAAAGGCAAACTCCAAAGCTTAGGGAAAACTATGCTGATGCATGTGAATATTTTGACTATTACTGACCCTTGTTGAAAGAAGCAGCTTGAAATTTAACTGAGTGCTGAATATGACAGCTCCTGGAAAACAACTTTTGTGTTTTCAAAGAGTGTAGAGAGATAAGTATATTTGCAAAATGACTGTTTAGCCTATTGACATACATAGAGCTAATTCTTTAGATTTCAGTGATGTAGCCAAAAGAGTGATATTTTGGCTATGAGTAGGTGTTATAACTTGTGTGTGTGGTAGATGTTATCAGCCTGAAATACTACAGATATTTAAAACTGCTGAATACCATTTCCAGCTATTTTGATGTGCTTCAGAGAAATAAATAATATAGAGCAGTTTCCAATTGTAGGAACCCAGGTGGGCCTGGGCTCTCACCTGGCTGAGATCAGAGCTGATGGGGGCTGAGTTCTACAAGCAGCTGTTCAGGGTTTCACTGGAGAATTTACTTGGAAGTGCTGTTGTGTTTATCCAGAAGTGGAGAAGGTGGCTCTGCCTTTGAGGTACCTCTCAGAGGATTGGGTTTGAATTTGAAATTTGACACTCACCTTTCACAGAGCTGACATCAAATGGAATGCATCTGTCTTATTTTATTTTTTTTTCCATTTGTCTGTCTATGTTGCTAGTTTAAGTGAAAAATACTCTTAATCACCCGGAGTAATATTTTTCAAGATAGTAAATGAACACTAAAAATACTGTAAATGCTATAAATACCTGTAATGGAAGGATCTTAACCTCAGGGACAGCATGGCAAAAGCAGTTTAGTACTGTCCTGCTCAGTCTTTCATCAGAACAGTGCTTTCTTTCTGAGCTTTTAATAGACACCTCAAGTTGAGATGACTGTCAGTGCTTTCTTCTGGTAAGACTCAGTTTTGCTAAATATATATTCTACATTTGTAGCTATAAATATGTACAGATATAGAGCACAGATTTTGTAGGAATCCAGGTTCCATTTCTAGCTAATTTTCTGATTCATTCAGGATGTGTATATTGCTTTAATTGCCTTTTTTTTTAATTTGCATATGACCAGTTGTGAGAATTCTTATGATGTTTTACACGAGTCTACTTTCAGTTCCTGTGCCTTGGTAGCTGATGAGTTCATTTCTGTAATGTGGGTCTCTCTCTTGGTTAGGGCACAGCACTGAGACTGAATCCTGGATCCTGTGGTTCTGAGAAACAGACTCGTGCCTAGAAGCAAAATTAAATGGTCTTTTAAAAAATCAGACTATTAATATCCTATTTTGATAATTAGTTATATACTTTTATAGACAGAAGGGGTTATGCAATGAAATGAAACAAGAAATAAAGGCAGGTTAAGGCTATTTTCATTTCCCCAAATAAGCATGCTCACATCTGTGGAACTCAGATCGAGTAGACTATTGAGTGGAAGAGCTCTGCAGGATTAAAGGCTTTATGCTAGAAATCATTATTTAGCATTTTCTCAAAACCAGACATATGCCTCATGACTATCCATGCCTCAGAGCCTCAGTCTAACCACTACATGATGGATTTAGAAGTTTCTGCTGAGAACTGCTCATCCCTTATGACTGTCCACTAACAAAGCTGTCACCTCTCTGTAAGACATCTTTTATCCATCCCAGATGCTAAATTCTGTTTTCCTTTGCAAAAAAAAAAAAGTGAAAAGAAAAGCCAGAACCTTTCATGCCACAAGCCTAAAAATTCTCTTAAGTTCAGGATAAGCCTGCCAAAGACAAGGTGCCCTGAATTTATGCTCTAACTGAGAGCTGAAGAACAGAACAGTGGGTGTGAAAACGTGTTGAAGGGTGCAGGAGCTTCAGCTGGGTTTGTGTGTAGCTAAAGCAACTCCCTAAAGTAGAACCAGGCCAGCATAATCAAAACAACCCTTGGTGTTAAAAATACATTGGTGGCTTGGGCTATTTGTATCACAGGACGAGGAAGACAATACCCTGCTCAAAAAGGTAACTCACTTTCAGCCATTTGAACAAAATCATTAACCAGGTTGCACATAAGTTTAGCCAGTGATCCTTTAGGCTTCTCTGAAGAATCAGACCCTTGTGTGTGTGGCTTGTGAGGATCTGAGGGATGTGGTACCTGTAAGAGTCCTGCTCAAAAAACAACCAGCTATCCTGAGGTCACGGTGAATATCTAAGATTTCTGTAGCTAAAATTGAGGTCCCATGGATTTCTCCTCCTCCAGAAAGAGGAATGGCAGGAAGGGTGGACAGGTACAGAAATCTGAACTCGCTGCTGCTAAACTCTTCTGTTTATCATCTTTATCAAGCAGCCCAATCTCCAGTGTTCTGCAGAGTAGTTCAGCTTGAAAGAATTTCTCCCAGAAATGCAGCTTCCCCTTTGCAACTCCTTTCCAACACACACTCTGACACAATTAAAGCAAATCCTCTCTAAGCTCATTCAGTGACCAAAAAAATCTTTGTTAACAGAGAGTTAAAATTGCCCAGTGGTTTCTCAAGTCGTTCCAAAATGCCTTGCTCAGCAAAACTCATCCCCCTGCAAACACAGAAAATGAGGAGTCCTGGCATAAACCAACAGAACCTTAACTGTGACCCCCTGGAAGTCTCAGTCCCTGGAATTACTGGCATTCTCTCCAGATGAATTCAGTGCAGTAGGTTTTCCTGAGCTTGATGCTCCAGAACAGCATGTGCTATCAGCAGGCAAGCTGCAATCTGCATTTGTTTTTGTTTTGCTTGGGGTTTTTGGCAGTAGAATCCCTGCATTTTAAACAGTGTCAAAGGGATATTTTGATAGGATTTGGAAAAAGATGTTTTAGTTGTCCCTCCCCTTTCATTGCAGTCAGTTCTCTGCCTGATGTAGAGCAATGTATGCCTTACCTGAGCACTCTGGAAGGTCAGGCATTTGCCCTTTTCCTTGTCATCTCTACTGGATTTTAGCACACTTAGAGGGAAGAATACACCACTGACAGGCTCTCACACTTGTTGACTTTAACAATCACTTCATCACACTCCAGTCCCTCTTCCCCCACTGCTTTTTGCGCTCCTGTTTTCCAGCCCTCCCCCCCAGGACCTTGTCCATGATGCCAGAAAATTGCAGTGCAAGCTAAATACATCTCAAGGTCTTTTAGGTACTTGAAAATCAGCCCAATTTCAGCCTAAATTTCAAGGCTTTCCACTTCAGTTATGGCAAAACTGGAGTTCTGCTACAATCAGTATTTACCCTGTGTTAAAATATGAAGCAAGAAGCAATACTGTTACTGCTCTGTTACCTTCAAAATATTTAATTATTCATAGGCTATGGTGAAGCAACATCAGCAGATACTCATGAGAAACAGAGCTGTGAAATGCTGTGCAACATCAGGCCACGTGTTTGGGAATATTCATTTTCTCACAAACGCGGGATATTTTAAAGGATAAAAAAGTTAAAAGCTGTAAGAAAATTCTGTTTCATCTTGTATGTTTAGTTTACAGGAGCAGTAATTTCAGGCATAGTTGTGATGTTTCTTGAAGTAAGTGCACAGTATCAGCTCTTTAGTTCCAAGAGGGAGCATTGCCAGAACCTTGAGTTTTAGTGCTGATGTTGGTAAATAATGCACAGCTTTTGGCTAACCATACAGGTACAAATTTGTGGGTTAGACCAAAAAAAGCAATGCCAGCACACTGACAGGAATTGATTCAAATGTAGATTCTCTAATAGTTGTGCTCTTGTTCCAGTCTTTCAGGCTGAAATGAAAGCTCAGAGCCCTTTTGATTGGAAGCAGAGATTTATGGTTAATTATAGCATTTCCCATGATTATATGTTTGTGCTTCAGTAATTGCTAGATGAGGAGGAACGTTGAAACAATTTTAGGGCTAGTATGTTGCTCTACCAAAAGATATACCTTCAGATATCTCAGCATGGGCCCTTCCTTATTTCTTTATAAGGAAAAATACATGGCAAAGGTTCCACTCCACTGGTCCTTCAGAAAGGTGGTGGCAGGGGACAGTACTGCTTCTGCCTCCACTGCTTCTGTCCCTCACCTTTTCTTCTACAGACAAGTCCCTCAACATCCCCATCTGGAAAACAGCAGTGAAAAATGGTTTGGGGTGAGCAATGAGCTCAACTCATCCAGACCATCAGTTCTGCAGGGATCAGACAAAATATTTTACAATCAAGAGCACAATGGATTTGGTTATGATAATATAGCCAGGTGGCCAAAATTCTGATGCTGAACAGCATGGTTTGACTTGGGAGGCACATTTAAAGATCATTCAGCCCAGCTTCCCTGCAATGAGCAGGGACATCTTCAACTAGACCAGGTTGCTCAGAGCCCCAGTCTTGGCATTTATGGTAACTCTGCCCTATATTCCAAATGTACGATTGCACATCACAAGATAAGTAACAGGTTACCAAATTCCCATCCTTGTTTCATAATCTGCATCATAATTGCCTATATTTAAAAAGAAGCTCCTATGAACAGTGTATTTCCCTTTTAAATTTACTCACAAGGAGAATAATAAAAAAACTATTGTGCCAGATGTTCAAAGATCTTTTTATCCCCTCATCTACAACTTTCAGGACTTTTTTTTTTAGTAGAAAAGCTAAAGTGAACTTGATGAACTGAAAGCTAAAGAACAGATCAGATTATCAGATTTTAGATGAGTTCACTATAACTGTAGCTGTGCAAGAGATACAGCAATGAAATACACGTATACTTTGGAGATACGCAGTTACTAAATTAGAAGATTATGATCACAGAATCGTGTAATTGAAAATGAAACTCTTACCAGAACTACAGAATTTACATTTCCACATCCACCCCCAGAAGAGCCAGTGACTGGCTGAGGCTTCCACAGTCACTACAGGACAGGCGTTGATGTCATACATGCTCTCAGCACCTAAGACACACAGGTGATAAAATAAATGATAGTGATTGTACAGATGGCATTGTCTACTGGAGCAAGCCAGCCCAGGACCTAATTTATAAGATATAAATTTGAGTCTGAGCTAACTCTCTGTGTTGGAAATTCAGAAGAAAATAATTTTTCCTATATAATTCATCCTAGAACACATGTCTGACACAGGTGCTCTTTTCTCTGGAAGTACTTGATTCTCTCCACTGGCTGCTAAGGGAGTCTTGATATTGAGCTCAAGCACAAAGGAGAGAGGATCTGTCCAATCTGTGTGCCTGGTGTAGAGATAAACTTTCTTTCACAATATGGTCTGGACAAGCTGCAAGAACATTGCAGTCTGATTATTGCTTATTCTCTCTGTCTTGATTGCTGAGGACATTGAAGTCAGTATTTTTCTGTTTCCAAATATATTTGGCACATTAAAATCTCACTGTGAGATGAAGCCACTCCTCACAGACTGGAATTTTGCTCTTGAGATGCAGTCCTTGCTTGGTAGTCCTGTGATCTTCTGTGCTTGCATTATGCTCCAGGACAGGCTGGAGAATAAGACCTTACTCATTTTACTGCTAGCAAATGACTGCTGGGCACCTTCATATGAAACTGCAAAACAGGATACAAAAAGCAAAGAGATTTATTTTAGGCTGACTTTAAAAAGAACCAAGTACTATTTTTAGTGTGTTTACTACTCGTCAAAGGGATTTTCTGTTGTCTCAAACCCAGGCCACTGAGGTTTACCACTGCTTGTATAACATTTTTTCAATAGTGCTGTTCCCTTTTCAGTAATTGGTGTGGCTTCCCATGGCTCCAGCAGCCCTGCTCTCCCTGGCAGCCTGGGAGGGGGGATTTGCCCATACTGGGACGGGAGAGGCTGCTCTTTCTGCTCTGGGTGGGGTCCCTGTTGACTTCATCTGCCTCAGAGTCAAGCCCTGGACTGTTTTGGCTTCTCTGAAGCCTACTTAGTTTCCTGGTAGGATGAATTTCTAAATATAGCCCTTACGTTGGATGCAGGAATGTTTACCCATGCAAAGTCAGGCAAGGTAAACACTTCTAACATTTTTTTTTGTCAGTACGTTTTTAATGGAAATTAGTCTTGAATTATATTTGGCATCATCCTGGTGTAGTGGAGCTAAATACAGGGACTGTCTTCCTTTTCTGATATCTGTGATTTCTAATTTTATTTTCATGTGGAAAGGGGTGATTTAATGATCCTTCGTTATAGGCGTGTCGGTCAAAGTGGATGTTGTGAATTTTGCATTCACCTTTTTAATAACACAGCCCTGAATGAATCTGTTGACAGAAACTGAGCAATTTAAAAATACATTTGAAAGTATGCACAGGATTATGACAGAGGGCTGTGCCAGAAAAAATACAAGCTCTTACTATGCTGTTACAGTTGCTTAAGCACACATTAAATGCATAGTTTGCACTCTCTTTTGCTCTCTCTCTCTCTTTCAAAGAATGTATTGTGAAGTACATTTATTTAGCACTGTGCCATTATATTGATGCAGCTTTGATTCTGCTGATGGATTTCTTTTTTTAATCCCTCCTGTGTATTTGTGATAAGCTCTGACTTGAGCTTTGACGTAAGCTTGTCATTCTGTTCACATAAATCTGATTTAAAAGCTATTTGTACAAGTGGTTTGCTTGAATTTTTTTAAACAGGAAGATGCATTTGTGAGCAGGCTGTTATTTTCTCATAGGGTGCAATCATCTCATGAGCTGGTACTGCTGCACCTCTGAGGAGTAGTGAAGATTCCTCTTTGCCAGTCATAATGAAAAAGTTGTTGTGCCATATCACATGTGGTATTTTCTACTTACTTTTGTGAAGGACAATAACCTAATTTTGGTACAAGGTAGAGAAAAATGAAAACCTTTGAAATAAATTGATGGCTTTTGAAAATCAGTATCCCTTCATCAAGGGCATTTGTATTCCTATGCAGTATCCCTTCACAGGACACTTTTCTACCAACACAAGTGACTGGTGCCCAGACAAATGGGGTCAGCACTGGAGCAGCGATTTGGTCCTGGACTCCCCTTGTCCTTCACACCCCATCCTGTGGCCTTGCTCTCATTTATCCTTACAGAATCACAGAATCATAGAGTGGTCTGGGTCGGAAAGGACCTTAAAGCTCATCCAGTTCCACCCCCATCCATGGGCAGGGACACCTCCCACTATCCCAGGTTGCTCAGAGCCCCATCCAACCTGGCCTTGGACACTTCCAGGGATGGAGCAGCCACAGCTTCTCTGGGCACCCTGTGCCAGGGCCTCCCCACCCTCACAGGGAACAATCCCTCCCCAATATCCAATCTAACCCTGCCCTCTGTCAGTGTGAAGCCATTGCCCCTTGTCCTGTCACTCCAGGCCCTTGTCAAGAGTCTCTCTCCATCTTTCCTGTGGCTCCCTTCAGGCACTGCAAGGCCACAATGAGGTCACCCCAAAGCCTTCTCCTCTCCAGGCTGCACAATCCCAATTCCCTCAGCCTTTGCTTCCAGCAGAGCTGCTCCATCCCTCTGATCCCTTGGTGTCCCTGCTCTGGCTCCAGCAGCTCCCTGTCCTTGCTGTGCTGGGATCCCAGGGCTGGAGGAGCTCTGCAGGGCAGGGGTCTCACCTGAGTGGGGCAGAGGGGCAGAATTCCCCCTCCTGTGTTGCCCATGCTGGGAGATCAGCCCAGGGAATGGGGGGGTGGTCTCTGGAATGGACCATGGTCAGTTCTCATCTACAGCACCCCCAGGTCCTTCTCCCAGTGCTGCTCCATCTGCTCATCCCCAGCCTGGATTGCACTGAGGGGTTGTCCTGACCCCTGTGCAGCACCAGCACTTGGTATTGTTCAACCTCATGGGATTCCCATGTTGCTTTTGTTCTTTTTTTGTTTAAATGGAAGCAGGATGCTCCTTCAGGAACAGACTTCATCCATAAATAACACAGTGCTCTGTGTGGTCTGGTATATATGAAATTCGAGTGTTTATTTTGTCTGTAATGACAATATCTCTCTTATACAGAGGTCAGGAAGAACTTGCTATTTCTTGTAGTGTATTCCTTCATTGTACTGTGGCAGTACACCAGAGCCCCAGGTCTGCAGGAAGACACCTCACTAACATAAAGTAAAATGCAAAAAGAAGTTGGGTCATCTTGTAGGAGCCATCCTTGCTCATGCTGAAGGTCCCTGAAGGACCCTGTGTTCCCAGAAAGAGCTGAGCAGTACCAGAAGCAGCCAGATGGGAGAGGGGGCAATGCACACCTGAGACTTTGTTCAGTGCTCTAGTAAGTCTCACGAATTGGAGATCCTGGAAAGAAAATTGGCACTTGAGTCATGCTGCTCACGCGTGGTGAGTCATGGGGCTGGGAAGTCACAGACAAGCCTTGCCAAGTGTGGGCAGAGTCTGGGGAGCTCTGGAGGAACTGGACTCCCTAGGAAGTGCAGAGCAGCACTGTCCCCTCCCTCCTTCCATAAGCCACAAGTTTCCCTGGGCTGGTCAGAGTGACATCCCCTGGCCCACTGGGATATTACTCTGGTTTGGGGAATATCCATCTCCCAAATCTCCACCAGCAGCCCTAAGGGTGAGAGGGCTACCGCTGCTTGAACTCCTGTTGCTTTCTCCACTTCCCTGCTAATCCTGCTTCCCTGCCCAGTGAGGGAGTTCTTGGGGATATTGGCCAGAGCTGGTGACAAAATGCACGGCATCGTCCTCTGAGCGCTCTGGAAGGAAGCACAATATTGGAAACCAAAATAGAACAATTGATTTGTGAGCTGAGCTCTACATTGACACAAAAAGGGTCATGGAAAGGGCTTTGCAAAAAGTAAAGGGGGATATTTGAGAAAATGCTGAACAATGGGAGTTTGACTGCAATACGCTTAACCAAGCCTCTCGAATCCTACCCAGCAGTTTGTGACAATGCATGTCATCTGTTGACATGCAGAGAAAAATTGAAGCCCATTCAGAGCAGAGCTATTTTGGGGTGTTTGTTCCAGGCCCTGTGTGTGTGAATGGCTGCAGACGCCTCCCCAGTCAAGTAGCCGCGGGTTTGGCAATGAGCTCCCTCCCACTGGGAGATAAGGCAGTTTGTACCCTGTCAGTGACCAGAGGCAGCCACAAAACATTAGGCAGGCTCCTGACTGTCGAGAGCTGAAACTGCTTGAAAACAGCAGGGTCAGTCTGCTCTCAAACACACTGGTATTATCTCATTAGCGGTGGCATTTACTGCGCAGCTCAAGGAGCAGAAAAGGGAGTTGTTAAAAAAGGAAAAAAAAAAAAAAGGCAAACAAATAGTATATGAAATCGTTAGGCAGAGGGAATGGTGTTTACATGTGGGCTTTTTCTTTATTAAAGTAAGTAGTGGTTCTGCTACTAAGTGAATCATACACAAGCAGCAGATTATCACTTCCTTATCTTACCTCCAAATTACCTTCTCCTTTCAGCTGGCAGGGAAAGAAGGCATTTTACCTGAGCCTCAGTCCTTGTTTATGAAGTTGGTTTTTGTTGCTTTTTTGGGGAGGGGTTGGATTTTTTGTTTTGGTTTGTTTTGATTGTTTTTTTTTTTGTTTGTTTGTTTTTTGGAGTTTTTTTTACAACTGAAGAAATACAGCATAGCTCATAATGTTCAGGTTTGGGAATGAGAGACAGGCCCTCCTGTGAAGCTCCTCTCCCCTCTCCATATCCACCTTCTGCTTTCTCCTGTAGGGTTCTCTGCCGCCAACTGGAATGTCACAAATTGAGCTCTGACTTTACTGTGGTGTTATGGCATAAAGACTCAAATGAAGACCAACCAGGAGCATAAAAATACCAGACAGCACACGGGTGGCACATCCCTGGGAGCCAGCAGGAGGGGCAGAAGACATGGGCAGTGCACAAGAAGCTGTTTCCTTCAGCAGCACTCTGATTTGTCCAGCAGAGACACTTCCACCAGACTGTAAACACAGTCACAAACACTGAGGTGTTTCTACAACAGGACCTGGAAATGGAGCTGCTTCTCCCTGTCCCTGCTGAGTACTTCAGTCAGGATGGACTTGGACTGGCAGCAATCCCATGCCTGCAGCCTGCTGCTGTGGCCATGTGCAGTTCTCACAGGCTTGGGGGCCACTTGTCAGGTGAAAGGCTTTGCAGGGTCAGAATATTCATCCCTGCCAAAGGTCTGCAATGGGATACTTCCTCAGAAGTGTGTCGTCCCTTTTAGTCTGTGTGTGAACTCTCTGCTGCAGTGATGCTCTCAGCTGTCACCAGTGGGTCAGGGTCACACAAATCATCTGCAGGGAAAGTTATCAGAGGTACCTTGCTGTAACAAATAAAGAAGTAAATAAGGTGATGTCAGAGACAAAAGAGCTCTCAAGAGAAAAGAGAGCAGCACATACTGAAAGTGTATAGTGGAAGAGGTAGCTGTGGAAGAGTCTTTAAGTTTCTCTTGGTACTCAGGTGTTGCACCCATATCATGGGGGATTTGATTTTAATAAATAAACCATTTATATGAAGATCTGCTTTTCAAAAAACAGTCGGGTTTCCAGAGTGCAAACTAGCTCTTCATGTGGTTTCCTCAGATGTGTGTGTTACTTGGCAGATAACATAAAAGCTGTGCACTCCCTGTGAAGGATTTTCTGTCTGAGCTGTGTTGGTCAATTGTGCTTTCTCAGGCAGAACGAATTATATGGTTTAGTTTCTTGTTGAAGTACAGGTGTAGTTCTAGCTCGCAGAAGTTCACATATACAAGTGCTAAAATTACAGTTTCCAAAAAATATAGGTCGGGGGAAAGCCTGCTCTTAATTTCTTGACAATTTGGTTCAGGTAGTTTTCAAAAGACAAACACAGAAAGGGTGTGGAGACAACCAAAAGAGTGTGTTGAAAGTGCAAATGCACACAGACACAAAAATATTCTGGGACAAGCTCACTGGTATGGGGATCTATAAAAAGACACTGAGTTAATGATTTGCACCTTTTAGAATGAAAGTTTATACAACTACATTGTCCATACAACTTTATTTTTCCCCAAAATTGCCGATTTCATATGTTTTTTTAGATCAACTTTTCATAAAATGCATAACAGTGGCTTTAGGCTGAATCCAATTCTGTAATCTAGTGGGGGTTGTTAAATTAAAATAAACTTTCAAATGATAGGGCCCCTCCTGTGCTTTTGTCATACACAGACATGCTGCTTTATAGCACCAGAGGGTTTGGTTTCAGACAAACTAAAAGTGCTTCTAATTTAATTGAAACAGCACAGGCCGAGTTGTGAGCAAAGAAATGGATACTGAGAAAAGAACAGGACAGGAACTACACAGAATAATGCAGCTGCAATTCAGTGCCAACAGAAAATGTGTTCCAGTATTTTTTGACTAAGATGTGGACTTGTCAAACAAAACCTGGCAGGACAAGTTATCTTTCAAATTTCATCCTGAAAGCCAGGAGATAGAATTAAGATGAGGAAAAATAGTGCAAGTTATAGCTTGTAATGTTTTCTTTTAAAGTATTATCCACTCTAGATGATATTGCTAAAATATGAATTGTATTTGCTTTGCTTCTATCGTACAATCTAGTAGAAATGTATAATTAAGGTCTTTTTCTTTTCACAAGGCCAAAAATATAAGTGTACAGAAAGCTGAGTGAGAACTTAGTGGGAAAAAAACTTCTTAAATGCTTTCAGAATTGATAACATTATGAAGCATACTGTTATTCTGGCCTCTGCACAAATGAATTTTTCCTTCTTTATTAATTTGTCTATTAATTTGTCCATTTATTTTCTGTGTCCAGGACATATTTACAGTAGGTAGGTATTCTTGGATCCATAAATGAAGTGAATGCAAATAATGTTTTTTAAAAATCACTGCTCAAGAAACTCCCTGGAATATAACCAGTAGTATATCAGCTCTTAATAATTAAAGTTAGCTTGCACAAAGGCTGCTTGTTTGCTGTTCTCAGGTATTCCTCTGCATACCTGGGGGTGTACCAGCAGGCATAAGAAATATAATGAGATTAAAACATCATTAAGACTTGCATGTGAAGCCCTACAAAAGAGGAATGTAGGAGTTTTCCAATTCTTGAGTGGCCATTTCTTCTTTTTATAGGTTGGTTTTGTTATCATTTGCCTCATTTAGCTCACTGATAAATTCATTCAGGCTCCCTTAATTTTTCTTTGTGAATGGAAGTGCAGGCTGGCACAGAGAGCAGGACAGCTCTCTGCATGAGTCTGGGTGTTAAGCTGCCTGAAACAAACCTGTCAGGACAGTTTAAACGCATTGTTTATAGGTGAGACTGAGCTATTTGATTGCTCATTCTTCACAATACTGCAAAGGGATGCTGAGAGTGGTGGAAGAGTCTCAGCCTGTCTGGCAAATATCCTGCAATTTTAATTGTACTCAGACAGGAAAAAATAGAAGGCATTTGCTGCAGCTAAGTGAACAATCCAAAGTGCCCGATGTATTTAACACATTAAGGTTGGGAGTCTGGGCTGCATCAGAGCCTAAAGAGCTCCTCGCAGGACAGCTCCAAGAGCAGCCAAAAGCAGAATTAAGCAACCTCACCAGTCCCTGCCTCAGTCTTTGGCACAGCCTTTTCTCAAACTGGAGGTCAATATGGGTGTGATTTTTGCACAGGTGACATGGTGAGGATGTGGGGACAGCTGGGTGGTGTTTGGGCTGCCTGAGAATAATCCCAAAAACCTCTGAGACCGAAACTTGCAGTTCCTTCATGGCATTGCAGTGAACTCTGATCTTTCACTTGTCCAATGCCTCTGAGTAAAAGTAAACAGAGATTTATTTATATATATGTAGCCAGTCCTCTGATTTACCCTCAGCTTTTAGAACTGTTTACATTTGAGTTGATCCCAAATAGTCCTTTCTAAAATTGGCATTTATTAGCTCAATCATCTGGCACTGCTTCCACTCTTTAGGGTGAGAGTAGAAGCACACACAGAACAAATTGCCAGGCATATTTCAAATTTGATTTTCTGCCATTTGTGGGCCTAGTGCAATGCTGAAAATGAAGGAAAAGGAAGCACACACATTTTTCATACAAATGTCACTGCATTTATGTGATTTTTGTCTTGCTAACACAAATACAACAGTTGAAGAATTGCAGGGGAAAAGACAAGAATAAAAGAGAGGCAGAGTCAGTTGTTCCTTGGGAAGAGCAAGGTGTAGCTGTTGTTTGACTTCCACTGTTACCAATCCACTCCAAGAGCAAAATTAAAAAATAAAAAGGATATGTTCAAGACCAAGGCCATGTCCCTGAAAATACCATGTACAGCACTGGTGTTCTTTTGCACTCACCATGCTTCAAGAAGACACAGGAGCCATGAAGATTGAAATTACTCAAAAGAAATTATTTTCCTTTTGCCGCTTTCAATTTTGACATTTTTATGTCAGAGCTCCTATACAGGAAAAAAAAAGGTTTTCTGAAAAATCAGACGTCATGCAGATGTCTCAGAAAAAGAAGCACAAAAGCTCCTGTTCACTCTCAGAACTGAAATCTTGTGCATCTCTGGAAGAGCAGTTAGGTTGAAATGAGAGTTTAATATTAAGCAAGCTGCTTAATTATGTCATGACATGAAGGTAATTCTAGATGCTCACTGATGAAATACTTGATAAATAATAAAATGCCATTATTTGTTGATCACATTCCCTGTGATATCCATAACACCCAGCGTACTTCTGTTTAGTGTGTGTTCAGAGAGGATGCATTTTGCTTAAAACTCCTTATTATATTTTATTATAAGTCTCAAGGAATGAGGGTAGATTCTGGTTGTCTGAAATTCATATGTGTAAATAAACAGTGAAGTGCAAATTAATTGCCATATATTACAGAGGAGGTGTGGGAAGGTAATGTTCTGCTGCAACACAAATTGTTTAAACTTCATTGATAGATTTTTACAGAATATAAATAACAGAAAAATATACCTTAACGTGGGGCACGAGCTGGGTATCAAATACACTATTGTCTGCCATTAATAATAATAATGTTTCACAGTTAGAAAAGGTACAGAACAGATCAGCCAAAGCAGCCTGACAGGGAGATGGGAAATTAATTATCCAGAAAGATTAGCCAGAATCAGGCAGATTGATAATAGGAGACTCTCCAGGGATGTGCTGAAGACAATACTGAAATGAAAGAAACAAAGAGAAGGGATCACATTCATCTTTCTAAGATAGTCCCTAAT
Source organism: Catharus ustulatus (assembly GCF_009819885.2). Classification (NCBI taxonomy): domain Eukaryota; kingdom Metazoa; phylum Chordata; class Aves; order Passeriformes; family Turdidae; genus Catharus; species Catharus ustulatus. The sequence goes on from NC_046224.1 coordinate 63,504,522, forward strand.
TTGAAGAGTCTGGAGTGTGGGATAGCAAGTGGGTGACTCAGAAATGATAAGTATTTCCGGCACATTTGTTTAGTGTTGTTGAAATATTGAACAAATAGCTGAAGTCAAGAGCAACAAGTCAGGGGTTTAAAAGGAGCTCGTTTGTTTTCTTTTTGTGAAGGATTTTTGAGATTACATTAGCTACATATTTGAACTTAGCATGATAAGTTCTAGGGTGATTTGTATTTATTGGGGTTACAAGGGCAGGCCTCAGCAGACCATACGGTATTTTTACAGGGCAGTTTCCATAACAAAAATGACACAAAACTGTATTAACTTTTCACAGATTGATAGAGAAACAAACTGTCCAAATAGATGTGTTTGTTTAAAAAGGACTTGAGGTGGGGGGAATCACTGCAGGTTTTCTAAGCAAATGTGTACCTATCGGCTTGAAGTTTGAAACTGGGTATTTATTTCCATTCTCCTAAGGTGGAGCTGAGAAAAGAGGCAGTGGGAATAAAAAATACAAGGAGAGAGAAGGAAGGAGGATAAAGAAAAAATGTGAATCAATGCAGATGGGGAAAAGAAAAAAAGAAATTTATAAAAGCTCATTTCCAGGTAGTTTCTGTAAAACAGGATGGAGAAAATTTACAGTTCCTTCACCTTGGCAGACTTGGTCATGTCTTCAGTTAAATTTTCTTTTCCAGCTTAACTCTCTTTCTTCCTGGGTACAACAATTTGAGAGAATATTTCCAGCTTCATTCTCTGGAGCTGGCATAAAGATACACATTTGCTTCTAAAAATTAAACTAAATTTTTAAAAGCAGATACTGTGATAAAATCAGGCTAAGTAACTTATTATAAGTGAAAATTAATTTAATTTTGATTTATTTGAAGCATTATGTCCCTGTTATTACAACACATTTTGTGTCTGTAAGCCACTGATTACTAGAAGGTGGGAGAGAACAGCAGGGGAAAAGATCATTTTTTATCTTCTTCTCCACTTTCCCCTATTAATCATGGTACCAGACAGGGTACTAGGTTACATGGAGCACATGTTTGGCCCAGAAGGGCCAGTCCTATAATGTACAGTTTTATGAAGTGATGAATTCTAGAATGAGAGTTCCAGTGTGCTTTTTTTTTGTAATAACTGGGGGTTCTGACATGCTTTTTCACTTACAGTAATTATTCCAAGGCGGAAAATTGAACAAATGAAAACGAGAAATACAGAAAGCTGAGTTTACATGAAAAATGGCTAAGATGAATTTCATTTTGGGACTTAACATCAAGTCCTGTCTATATTGCAGAAAATTCTTGCTTAATTTTCATACCTGAGGTTTGTTAACTAATACAACCTAAATTCCTAACCCAGACAAAGCAAACTGTGTTTTTTGCTGAGCTCATCAAAGTGACCATGAGGGGTGGAGGGGAACTCTTACAACTCATGTGTATTTTATTGTTGTTTAAACACAGCTGGTAATAGGTGAGTGTGTCTAAGCCAGGGAAGGCAGAAAATAGTAATCAGCACCAACTATGGCACATTGACATCATAAGAATTAAAATTTCAGGTCCTCTATTCCAAGTAATTTGTCAGAAAAAAAGAAATAGAGGGATATTAAAATGTCTCACAGACAGTTATCTGTGGCTGTAAAGTACTTTAAAAATTATAGATAACACCTCTCTATAGCCCCTGGGGAGGGAGGTGTCTGTTATCAGGAGAAAGTTCAACCTGCTTGAAGCCCCTCCTCTGCTGGACCAGCCATCCTTGGCTGTGTCAGCTGAGCTTGTCACCTACAGTTTTTGGTGGCATTTATTGACAGCAAAGGCACAGACAAGTGATTTTGTAGAATGGCTGTGCGGCAGGCAAAGAGCAAAGCATCAGGCCCAAGGCCATGTGAATTATCATGGCAGAGAAATACAGTGCTGAGAGAGGAAAATACTCCATAAAATGCAGGGCCACACTTTGAGCCTCTCCTGACTATCACTGATAAAATTTAATATCAGGTAGCAACCTCTGAATCAGGTAGAATCCTCTGTGTCTGACCCAAGAACTGAGCTCATCACAGTCATGACATGGCCATTCCTGCCTACCAAAGCTCAGCCTTAGGCAAGGCTTGCACAGGCTGCTCTCAGACCCTTTTGGTCGTGTTGGGCAGCAAAAGTGCTGCTAAATGCTTTGAATCAGGACCTGCAGATCAGGTTTCTCAGAGGGTTTTTGGTTTTGGCAGCCACTTTCCAACAATTCCATCAATTCCATTGATATTCCTAAGCCAGCACATAAGAGGTGTCCCTGTGTTGTAAAACCCCTGAAGTACCTGTGCAAACAGGACAGTGAAATTCGGAGCACAGAGTGCCTAACCAGGCACGATTTGACCTCCAGGCCAATCTGACCAGATGCAGCTTGGCTTCCAAAGGGCCCAAGCACCAAAAAACCCTCTCTAATCTCAGGTTAAATCTATGGAGAGGAGAAGCACTTCCCTTTCAGCAGGCATCCAGTTAAGGCACTGAACTGGTGCTCAGTAGAAATGAGTTCAGTTTCTAGATGAGAAAGATCACCCCTAATGTGCAGTTTATACTCTCTGCACATCAAATTCACGTTGTTAATCTTGGGCATGAGACATCTTTCCTCCCATTTGTGGTCTCTGATTTTTGAATCAACCGCGAGGTCCTTGAGTGAGGGTCTGGCCCTTACTAGATGCATTCACATAATCAATCCACTGAGATGAAGCCACAGAAATGGCACAAACACCTCCATAGACAGGCAAGGAAGCTGAGCCCTTACACACAGGGATGGGGGGAAGGCAGGGGTCCCTTGGCAGCACACCCAGTTTTGGGTGTTGGCCATGACTTTGTGAGAGGACTCCTCTCCAAGAATGCCTGCTCAGCACAGGCACATCCTTGACAACACCAAGCACATGGCTGTGTCCCCCAGTGCTTCACTGGACACCAACCAGGCAGCTGGGTGACCACAAAGGTGACCACAGGGCAGGGCAAATTCTGTGCCCCAGAATAACCAGAAGGCAAACTGCAGAGAGGGAGGGGTGCAGAAGGAAGAACAGGCGTTCTGGTCAGCAGCAATTCATCCAAAAGCCCTTCAGAGATGCAAAAGAAATGGCTCTGCCCCCACTTTGCTTCCTAATAATTCAATGTCTGTGTTTGTTGCCAGCCAGAAGGCTTTTTTTAAAAAATTTCATGAGAAAAGGAAGGTAGGATTTTAGCAGAATCCTATTGCAAAGCACGTATTTCTTCTCTTTCTTTCCTTCTCCCCCTACCCCCTCAACAAATCCCCAAGGTCAACATTGTAATAAACAGCAGGAAAGGCCCAATTTTCTGCACCTGTGGCCTTGTTTGTCTCTATATTTCTATAGGTGAATGGGCACTGGGGACACAGAAAGGAAGTGAATTCAATGGATTGGTTTAAAAAACTCAGCATGGTAATCAGCAGGCACTCAGGTGAAATAGCTTTAAAACCCTGTTAAAACAGACCCAGAGTGAAACAGGGTGTGTAGCTACAGTGCATGCAGCTTGGGTTTATGGTGGGGTTTTTTTTAATATAAAAATGTGGCATTGTTAAAAACCAGCCTGTAGTCAAGTAGCTTGTTATTCAGGGCACAAACCCCTGTACCTCCAATCCGCAGAGCAGAGGAACGATGCTGGCTTTAATCTCCTTTTTCATCCCCTGAAGATTTAGTGCTGACAAAAGGTACTAGACCAGTAGAAAATGAGGCACTTTTAATTTTTTTCTTTTTTTAATGGGATGGACTCAAGCACTCTGAGTTCCCCCACCAGCACCTAAAACCTGTGCTCTGCCCCCAAGCAGCTCCTCCCTGCTTGAGTTTGGGAACCTGGATTAGCCTGGTGGAGCCTCTACCTGCTAAGCACTGCTTGGAGTCGTGCTTTTCCCTAAGGGCAGATGTTCCCTCTACAGTGCAATGTTCCATAACTGTGCAATACAATTTATTAGGTTTTTTTCCCCCAAAGATGCTGCTTTGTGTGTAATTATCCCACATTTGGACAGATTTGTTTTCAGAGTTTTTATTAAATGTCTAAGGGGAGTGACTTGTAAAGCTGAAATACTGCAATTTATATTCTCTTGGTATTTCAGTTCTCTGATGCACTGTGAAAAGAGCAGATCTCAAGTTGTCATAACTCCCTGCAGGTTTGGGTAAAAAAGACTGTTAAAAAAAGATAAACACCTTTTGGCAAAAGCCAAATTTTTTGCCTTCATTTGAGTTAATTTCTGGCTCTGTTGTTTATCCAGGTCCCTCCTGGACTGTTGTGGTATCCACCCATCTGAGTACATCTCCCTGTCACATGTATCACTGCTGCAGGGGCAGAGATTCAGACCCTGGAACACTTGTGGGGTTTAATTTGCAGTAGAAGAAATTAGCCTGACATAGAAATAGGCCTCACTGAATTTTTTTCCTGATGCTGCACTCCTGAGTAGAGCTTCAGCAAGAATGTGCACTGTCTGTTTCCTTATTTTCCCAGGGGTGTGGAGGGAGCCTTTTCTGTCCAACTCCTCCTTTCAAAGGATACCGAGGCTTCAGGCATTGGTAGAGGAGAAAGAATTCAAAATGGGAAAACCAAAAGCAAGTCATTAAAAAAAAAGATCAGGTCCAGCATTTAATATAAAGTTGACAAGGGTCCCAAATAAGTGTTCAGTTGAGTTGCAAGGAGATAAGGTCAAGTATAATTTGGGATGCATGAATAATTTGATTGCTTTTTGACCAAAATGCCATTTATGTTCTAGGCTCAGTTCCTCAATGGTTTGGCTGAACACATGCATTCACACTTGTATATGTGTACCTAATCTGAAATACAAATACTCAACCATGGATATGTTTGTTCAACCCTCTGTTGACTCTGGTGATCAATTTTGAAGCCTAAAAGCTGGTTAACAGCACTGTAAACAGCTCAGAGGCAGCTGTTTATTTGCTCATGATATTTGTCGAGCATTTTTATAAAAACAGACATGTAGGATTACCTTGTACTCCTTCCTTGATACCAGACACAGATAGCACTCACCTGAGCTGGTGTTCAGCAGGAACTATCCTGACTGCTCTGGCTGGTTATCCAAACATCCTGCTCACACTGGGAAGCCCCTACTGACCTGTGTCCTGACTGAGGCTCTTCCCCAGCTTTGGACAAATCGCTTCACCTGAAGAGATGAAGCAATGGTCAGTTGGTCAACACCTCAGAGGGTGGCTCTAGGTTGTGAGCTAGGCATGAGTGCTAACTTGCAAAAGTGTGACTGCAAACATAGTTTTGGGGATGTGATGTTCAGGAGTCCGAGTAGGAGTCCAAGTCATCCAACTGACCTGAAAAATGAGATAAAACCCAACCAAGCAGCTAACAGAGATCTTTACTTCTGTACTGTCCACTCATTTTACTGAGGGGGAGCCTGACTCATTAGGCTTCCATTAATTTTTGAGGTGGACCAAAAAGAAGCCTATTAGACTTTTTTCTCCTTCCTTCTCCAAAACCACTTGTTCTTACTCACCAAGGCAGACAAATCCTCACTCTGTTCTTGCCCAGATTTCTCTAGCAGCACAGAACACCTGTACTATCTCCAGGACTTCAGCAACAGCCAATGCAAACAGCAAACAGCTGGATGTCAGAAAAGACCAAATCTATCACAGCCTGACAAACTGTGCTGTCTCTGCAGCAATAAAATTACTGGTGGGTCAGCAGAAACAGCATCCAGAGCTGACCAGATCTGCTGTGGAAAGTGCCTGAGATTACTTCTGAATTTCCATGTTTTATTGTTGTTATTTATGGCTTTAGTTGTTAATGAATACTTCTGGTAAATTTAGTTTAGAGCCCATGGTGTGAGTGTTATGTCCCTGTGTTCCCAGAGCATTCTAAGCCAGCCTCCCCCCTGGGGTTTGCAGGCATTCACTATTCCACTCAGGAGTTAAGGGAAGTGTAGGGACCACTTCAGTCCTTGCTGACAAGCAGCTGCCAGTGAAGTGACTCTGCAGAGCTGGGTGGCAGCACAGCAGCAATAATCAATATCTGAAAACAGAACATCGGGGTACTTCTTCCACCTGCTGAAAAGAGAAAGTGCTGTTCTTCAGCCTGGCATTATTATGCATGTTCATTGATAAGGGGGATGGGGATTTTGTTTTATCATCATGAAAGAGTTGTGTCTATCCTACAAACAGAAAAGAGAGAAAGGGCGATTAAAATCTAACCTCAGCTTTTTTTAGACAAGATTTTTAAAGCCATCTCCAGTCACTAGAGTAAATAATTTCAAATTTGTAGTTCAAGGCTATTGGTCTAACACTAAATAAGTTAGTGTGGAAGAAAATAGCAGAGTGAACTTGCTCCCACTAAAATAATTTTGCATTTTTTCTGTTGTGTAAGTAGAACCAGGGCAGATCTAAAATTCTGATCTAGCTTAAAATTCTGCCTGGGCTTAAATACACCCTCACAGCAAGGTTGATGGTAGACTGTTGCTTGTTTTGAGGTCCTGAGGGTTGGACTGGTGGAGATTTTACAATGCTGTTTTCAATTCCTGAAAATAATTAGGAAGAATGAAGAGCTGTTTAATCTGATGAACACCATACCGATGCTGCAGTATCTTTAGGCTGTGATTGAGAGGAGCCCAGTCGAGAAACCAAAGTGCTAAAAATGCTGATTTCAGTAGGTGGCAGCATCCCCTCTGTGTCACTCCCAAACCGACACCCGATGTGCTGCTCCGGGGCTCGAGAGCTGGAAAAAAGCCCCAGTTGGCTGTAGCTGCTGAAGACCCCCAGTTCCACGTCCCAGCAGTGGTGGCTGCTGGTTCCTACACCTGATCCCAGGACAGAAACGAGCCTGCCCTCCCTCTCTCATTTCCTGAGGTGTTTTTGCTTGGCAGGTTGGGTTTGTTCGAGAGGGGAGTCCTGAGATTCTGCCCTCGAAGTATCACACATTTTTGTGGTGCTGTTTTAGCAGCTGCTCTGTCCCAGCCCAGAAAGGCTCCAAAGAATGGGTCAAGTGGCTCCCTCACAGGCCCAGCCATCCTTATCTCTGCCTTGCAAAAGGCATTGTTTGATTTGCTGCAATGAGAATCACAGTGGTTTACCAGCCAATTCAGGAAAGACTCATTCTCGAGATGAAAAAAAAAAAAAATACTCTTTTAGAGATATGTGATCTGGTAGTTCACAAAGCTCTACAACAGTGCATAAATACCTGTCTTCCATCCCCAAAAATACATTTGTGAAATTGCAGTTCAGTCCCTTCTTATGGCTGCTAGGCAATATAAATTTGTTTGTTTTGTACAACAGCTGTAGAAGTCATCCCTCTCCTCCCTTTTCTTTTCCTTAAATTGTGTATTTGTTTTGATTGGCTAATCTCTCTTATTTTGGTGATAACAAACAAGCACAACTGTAGGGCAGGGTTTTAGAGGATTCATTGAGCATCTTTGGAATAAACCCCACCCTGAAGTCAGATTTAATGCAATATGGCTGCAGATCTAAAGCATCTTTATGGCAACCAGTGGCAACCATGCCAGCCACAAACAGCACTTGGACCAGGTATGTTGTGTTGCCTATAACCAGATTGGAGAGGAAGATGCTGTTTAGGAAGTGGCTGGAGAGTTTCTCAGTCAGGGAATTTCCATCTGAAGAGAGCAAGCCAGGTTTTAAACCTGGCTAGGTCCTGGGCTTGAATCTAGTTTCATAGGCTTTAACTGAAATCCCTCTTCCTTTTTATTCCCTGTCATTCATCTGGAATGCAAGTTTAATGCTAATTTTGTATGTTGGGGCAGCATCAGAAGGCAGTAGTTAGGAGTCAACAGCATCAAAGGAAACTTTCCATAAATCCCATCTCTCTTTGCCAAGCACTGTTAGGGCCATCTTCTGTCCTTAATATTCTGTCCATGAACATTCCTGTGTATTCACCACATAAGGCTAAGAATAGTTCAGCCATTTAAGGGCCTGAGTTTACAGACAGGGACTGTATGAGTAATGGATTGCTGGGCTGGATCACTGCTAAAATATTCTAGCAGTCCATGTTTATCAATAATAAGGTAGTAAAACAACACTATCTGATTTCAGCTTTCTTACCTTAGCAGAACGTTAGTTCTTTGTCAAGTTGAGCTTGTTTTTCTATGCACAGGGAAACAGAGGTGTGTGCAATTACCAGCTTTCTGTTAGGCTTGGTGATGATACTTAACAATAATGTCAAATATTTGTGTAATTTCTTAACCTAGCTAGGTCAATGGATGAATATACACTACAAAATCAAATAACAAAAAAATTCAGTGACACAAGAACTAAATTTATCAAAAAGACCACAAATCTCTAAAGGAAATTTGTAAATTCATTTGTAAATCCAAGCCTCTAGTAATATATTCATGCATCCTTTAAGGTACCAAATTGGTCTTCACCTCTACCAGGTGTCTGGATCCACAGAATCACAGGATGGGGGGGTTGGAAGGGACCTCTGTATCATCCAGCCCAACTCCCCTGCTGGAGCAGAACCACCTGGAGCTGTTTGTACCAGATCAGGTGCAGGTGGGTGTTGAGTATCTCCAGGTCAGGAGACCCCATGGCAGTGCCAATACTCTGACACCCCCACAGTAATAAGTTACCCCTGGGCTCAGTCCCTGCCTGCTTGGAGCCCTCCCTGGGGACACCCAGGGCTGAGGGCCCCTCTCAGCTGGGGCTCCTCTCCAGCCTGGACAGCCCCAGCTCCCTCAGCCTTTCCCTGCCACAGATGCTCCAGGCCCTAAATCATCTCCACAGCCTGCCACCAGGGAGCTTCAGTCTTGTTTTCCAGTAGGTGACAGACTATTGCCAATATCCTAACGGTGGTGGTGACACCCAAACTTCTCATTCCTCCTTTGCTGTTATGAGGTCTAAACTGCTCCAGAAATACCAATGAAAATGAACACACTTACAGGAGGCAGGATGAGGGGAAAGGAAAAGGGAATTACTCTGCTTTCTGCAAAGTCTTCTGGTATTGAAATGTGCAGAGTTCATGTTGGAAACGTTCCTCACCACCCAGAAGAGCTTTGTCTTATGTTTATTTTCAAGGAAACAGATTCTTGTACTGACACCTTGGTTCAGGAGCATAGATGCTGAAAGTAGGGAATATTTTGTAACTTTGCAGCCTGGTTATCTGTATTTTCCTAAAGAAGCACCATTTTCATAACTAAGTATAGACATAAGTACCACAGAGCAGTGGTTTTCAACTTGTGATCTGCAGCTCCACGGATGACTTAGAGAGTAGCCACAGGAGCTAGTGGTGAGTAGTAAGTACCTAGTTAGAAGACTTAAGTGCTTTACACAGCAGTCCACACCCATACAAAGCAAAAATAGTGGTATTACTGGCAAAGTTTGAAAACCTTTATCCAAAGCAAGACACGGAAATAGAAGAGCAGGCACTCAAAATCGATCGGATTTCAGGAGGCTCCGTGGTGAGGAGACCATGGGTGTGCCCTTGGGCAGCCTACAGCACCAGTGGCTTTCAATGAGCGAGGCCAAAGAGTGGATGCTTTCTAAGGAACAGCCACATGGAGAGTTGCAGGGACTCAGTGGTGCTGCTAAAAAAGACATTTCCTTGGAAAGGGCTTTGCCACGGCTAAATTGCTTCTGGTGCAAGTGGAAAATAACTCCAGGCTTGCCATGTAGAGTTCACTCCAAAGGGAAGCTGGAATAAACTGCTAATTTCTACAGAGTCCAGATGAGGTAAATGTAAGGAAAGGAAGGGCACACCAGGGTGAAAGGACTTTTCAGGACTTGCAGCACAGGTAAGGAGCAGAATAGGAAGGAGAAAGCAGGCCAAAATAAAATTTTGCATTTAAATGTATCAGTGGACAGCATCTGACATGTTCCCCCCACCCCAAAGCTGTACTTCGAGCTACATCTCAACCTATTTGTTACATAAATTGAGTCAAAAAAGGATACAATATGTTTTCCTCAAAACTACATACTAAAGCCTACATCAGAAAAAAAAAGCCTTAAACTTATACAACTATTTTAATGGCATGGTATTAGTAAATTATTCCTACTGTGTCATGAAAGAATAAAAAAGGGGACAAATCAAAGCCAATAAAAAATAAATCCCTGAAAAAAAAATTCAAAATGTAATATCTTGCTGTTTCTTTTGAAGTCAGCACATTTTAAAGTTTTTATTTGGGTGAGAGCAGAGCTTTTCATATGACAAGTGATCCAGCTAAATTTTTCCAGCAGACTGTGCTGTTTGTTGTACAGTATTTCCACAGTGAGCAGTCTCCCTGTTCCTTTCCCAGTGCAGAGAGGAAAGCATGCATCCTCTGGGTGTCTGTCCTCAGCAGGGCTCAAGCTGGGTTAGCCAGGGCCACCTGCCACAGGCTCTTCAGGCTGTAAGTGGCAAGAGGGACCCTCCTGCATCCTCTCCAAACTGAAAACAAAGCAAATTAGGCACCAAAATACTTCAAGTTATGCAGTTGGGATGCTGTCTTAGTTAAAATGACAGCCCCAGCACGCTCCAAGTGAGAAGAAATAGTCCTGCAGTGCTCCCATGATCTGTGTTTGTTCCAGCAGGCAGCACTGTGGTAGAGAGTGTGTGTGTGTGAATATAAAGGGAGAAAAATGGTTTTAAAAAAGGCATTTGACCTGAATTCCCATGAGCACTGTTCTCCAGTATTGCCCTTCCTGAGTGGAATCTGTGGTGTCTCACCTTCCTTATGGTTTGAGAGAAGAGTTCCCTAAGAACAGAGATCTTCTTTCCAGATTTCTGGTCATCCAGAATGTTTCCTTCCTTGCCATGATGGCAATGAGACCTGAAAAGAGATTGCGTGGTGTGATGGAAGTCTCCAGAGGAGGCTGGGAGCTCACAATACCTGAGCAGCTGAGTGATGAGGGCTTGTGTAGGAAGGAACTGCCCACCTGGGTATGAAACCTGTGGGGCTGGGACACCAGGCTGGGGACATGTGCCCAGAAATGTGCAGTGGCTGCTTGGTGGCACCAAGCTCTGGCAGGGGGAGCTTTGTGTTTGTCTCCCTACCTGTGCTCTCATCTCAGGTTGCCCAGTGTACCAAAGGGCTTCTCCCAGTCCCACCACAAGCCCCTGGCTGCCGTCTCCTTCACCCGCCTTTCACCCCGCGGGTGAGGGAGCCCTGGGTGGGTGGGTCTGTGGGAGGACAGGGCAGATTTGTGAGAGGTGACAGCTCCTGTGACAGGCCCTGCGAGGGGGGTGCCCTGGCAGGGGGCTGTTTACAACGTGATACCTCAGCAGCTGCCGCAGCGCTGGCCCTGAGCTGTCAGTGCCTGTGGTTTTATGGCACTTTCATCACCATCTGTCACTCCTTTAATGGCGTGGCGTGCATGTCCTGCCACCTTCCCCTGCCACCCTGTGCCCCCCCAGCACACACACACACACACACACACACATTGGGGAGCTCAGCCATATGGCACCGAGTCATCCCCATCTTCTGGGTCTGTCCTGGGGGACTGTGGGGACAGGAGCTTGGCAGGGTGGCCCAGGTAGCCCAGAGTTATGGGAGTAGAAACCCAGATATTACCGTGCTAACATGGGAACTGAGGTCTGTCTCCACTGCCATCCTCGTGGATGTGTCTGCCATCCTAATGTGGGCTGTTGGGCAGTGGTAGATGTTTGGCTTGGTCTCCTGCAGGGAAAAGTAGCCTAAAGGTTGCTCTTTGTTTATGTTTTATGATAAACGGAGAAAAAATAAAACACACAGAGACATTTTTAAAGAAAAGCATTTGTTTATATATACATAGACACACCCCAAGGCTTAATGTCAGGCCCTTGCCAAGGAACATATGTTATTTCAGCTTGACACATTTTGATTGCAAGATCCAGGACGTTCTTTCATTCGTCCAGAACAGGAGAAAACTCCAAGTGAGCTGCAGCACTCACAATCCCCGTGGCTGTCTTCCATCACCAGGCTGTGTCTCTGCTGCGAGCACACGTGGTTTGAAATCAAAGCCTGCCCCAGCCTTGGAGAAAGCACCCCCAGAAAGTAACGAGATCTGCTTTGCCATGCCTTAACTTCCAGCCTGGGGGAGTTTTAATGCCTGTAAGCTTAATGCTGTGCATTATACTGTTATCTGCATTACCTGGGGGGGTTTGAGGGAGAGTTTGTGGCTGAGAGTAAACTTCACTGTAGCAATCCTTTTTTTCCCTCTTATGTGTTCCTGTGATTGGCCATTTGATTATAGTGAATCCCCAAAGGCTCATGGATTAAAAACAAAGGCTGGTTTGTAAGTGAACTTGCTGTTGATGGATTAAGGCAGTGTGCCGGCTGTAACCAGATCCACAATACAAGTTCATTCATTTGGAGAGCAGCTCTCGACTCGCATTACACCCTCCCTGCCTGCTCCTCACCATCCAGCCAGTGAAACTTTACACCTCCACGATTTTATCACAGCCGCAGCACACCAACAATGAGTGTCATGCTGTGAAAAATATAACTATAAATCAAAGTCCTACATATGGTGCAGCACTAACCTTCCCAAAGACTCTGCTTTGGAGGCCATCCCTAAACAGATTTGTTTGTCTGCGTGCGGTGCGTGTACACATATGACAAGCAGAGGCTGCCACAACAGAGAGCTCCTATTTTCCAAGCTGACATTTCACAGAACGAGCCGAAAGAGTTCATTTTGGAGCACAGAGCAATGTTTGTGATATCAATACCAACAGACGCCTTTTAGACTTTCACTCTAAAGCCAAAAACATTTGGGGATGATACGTTTTTATATCATTAGCGGGGAGGCAAAGCCAAGCATGCCCATATTTCTGTGACATGCAGAAGGGAACTTTCACCCCTGATTTTCTTTTATCTCCCTCACTCTCTCTGGCTCACGTGCCACTCTGAACATTCCCAATCCTCAGAGAGTGCGATCTTTAAGAGCTGTCATTACACTTCTCAAGTTTGACAGAAGATAAGAAAGTGAACAACTGGTTTTAATCATGACAGATTCCAAGTCCTGGAAATCTTTCCAGAAGCTGCTCCCAAGAGCTGACATTTTCTGAAGCCCCTTCTCCTTTGGGCGCACGTGTGCACACTCACACAGTCCAGGGAGCCTCACCTCCAGAGCTTTGTGCTTGCCAAACTCTGTCCCTGGTAGACAGGAATACTAAACCACGATGTACTCTTGCAAATTATGCGTGATCAACTGTTTCTGCTGTGGAAGAGAGCCAGGACCAGGAATGCAATAGCCCAGCTAAGCGAAACCCCAAAGAAAAGTAGTCAAGCCAAAACTGCTGTGCAAATGGCAGTCCTGCCTGAGGAGGAAAGCCCTTTCCAAGGCCCATTTCTAGTCACTCATCCTGGTGATTTATACAAGTCTCACCTGCTTCTCTTGCCTGTAGTTCGGCAGTGTCAAAAATCCCACAGATATGCTGTTCCTGGTTTTGCTGCTGGAGTTAATTTGTAATAATACGTATAATACCCTCTGCATGTTTCAAAGAGGAAACCAAGGCACAGGAAGATCAGTTGACTTAATAAACTGGAACTCTGGAGCAGAATGAGTTGTCAAACATGCTTTGATTTTTTTTTTCCTCCTGCAAAACCTTGACTCTGCACGAGGCTAAAGTACAACGTGATACTTGCTCTTCTCCCGAGGAGGTGATTTACACCAGCTATGGCTTTAGCCATGCAAGAGAAAATAGCCAAATTCAGGAAGGCTTTTATGTACTGTATGACTTCCAGGTTTTCCCCAGTGCTAACCCAGTTCCCTCTACTGCTGTGTGCCAGTTCTGCCTTGGCAAAAGCAAGACAGATCATGCACTACCTGCACAATTATCCCACAAACGTAGCTGCCACTGAGGCTTTTTTGCTTTAATTCTCTGAAACTTTACGGCAAATTAGTTTTTAAGTTTCTAACAGACACGGGAACAAGACACAGACATGGTCTGAAGAACAACTTATGAAATAGTTTCAATGTACAGCCAGCTCCTGTGTTTTATTGCCTTTACTTTATAAGAATAGATATTTTTGTATTAGCTGCTGTTGATGTTTGTCTAACTTCTGTGGTAGATCCTTTTTCAGGTTTCGCCATCCACAAATTTGACAGGTTGACTGTTGGAAAATGAATTTCCTTTTTTAATTATAAAAGCAAAAGCTTTTTGGTTTCATTTTTTTATTAGGTTGTGTCATAGAAAAATAATTTCTCACTCTATTGCAAGCTCTGTGGAACATTTGTAGGAAGATACAGTTGTGCTGAGACAGCAGCATGAACCAGATTTTCTTCTGGTGCCACATGGCTGTATTTCAGTGGTATTGAAGGTACTTGTGCTTTCTCCACAAGAGAAAAAAAGAGTCCTAATGGAATAGAGACATTGGGAGTGAAATATATTCTCTTTATCTGCCTTGATAGCACAAGGTCTGGAACAGTTTTATGGAGGAGAGAGAGGAATCTCCCTTCTCTGTGTTTTGAGCTTAGTTTTAGGTTACTCGAATTAAACAAGATTTTATTACTTGGCTTAGCATTTTTTATTAGCAGCTTCAAGAATTCACCATGGAGCCAGTTTGAACATTACAGCAATCTGTAGTAATTGGGCTTGTCTCCAGGTAGAAATTAACTGTAACCATGGGTCATAGGGAAAGAGGAAAAGCAAGGGGGTGAGGAGAGCAGTTTGGAGTGTTTGGAAATGAATGGACAAACCTTCAGGCATCAGTAGCCTGACAAATTCAGACTGAGGAAAAGCAAGGTCTGGAGTTGTCTGCCTGCAATGAATTATTAATCAGTCACAGCCTCACCTGGGTTCCTGTTGTGCCTGTGTGTGCAGCAGGATGCAGGAACCTTCACACATGGCATCCTTGTTGGCAGTTCTGGAAGCAGGAGCCAGCAAGGAGTGACTGCAGAGCAACCAAAGAGTCCCTGGAGTCAGGGGCAGACTTTCCTGGGGCTTTGGTGACCTCTGGATGCTGTCCTTTGCAGAGATGGTGCAGATAACTGCTGCCTGTGTCTCTCAGCTCCTGTCCTGGGGATGAGCAGAGGTGACAATTGAAGGTTGTTCAGCAGAGCCACGCTCAGTGCTGACAGAGACACCCTGGTGACAAGAAGTACCTGACGTGGGCAGTGCTTTGGCAGCTGTGCTGTCACCACAGTGCCCCACCAGTGAGGGCTCCCCAGTACAGGCCACAGGGCCAGCACTGGCTCACACCAATGCATGGACACAGCTGCGAAGACAGAGATAATTTTAGGTTTCAAATACTTGTGTCTTCTGTGGTGCAAGTCTTGTGTTTGAAAAGGCTTGGAGTTGTTGATAGATGTGCTGGTGTGAGTAAAGGCACAGCTGGCATCTGCTCCAGATAAAAACACTGCATGAAATCGTGCCATTTATATAACTCTTGTTTATGGATTGGGAGAACAGGGATAATCATGGGTTTATATGAAATCACACAGTCAATATATTGGGCATGCCAGTGTTTATGAGAATTCTGCTGACATGGGGGAACTGAATGGTTTTAAATCACCATACCTGGCATTGAGCTCCTTGGAATTAGGTATCAGGGATGTTTATGCAATATGTGTTTATGTGCCCTTCAAGAAACTTGATATTCACAGGAAAACTGATTTAGATTTGTCACTGTTTTCAACCCTGCTGAGGGAACACACCACAATTTAGGTCCTCATAGTACTTGAAGATGATCTCATTCTGTTTATCTTTCTCTTGTTTGTCAATTTTTGAGCGTTAATTAGCTCCAGACATCATATTTATGTTCCTTCCATGAATTCTATCATAGATCTGTAATTAAAGTTATCAGTAATTATTTATTGCCAGATCCAGATCATTGTTGGTTGAGTCTAACACTCACTGAAATGCATTTTAAACATGTGCTTTGGCTAGAATAGTTTGGGAGGCCTTTCTTTTCTGTGTTTATAATTGTGTTTGCTCTGCTCTTTGTAGAAATAAGGCTGTCAAACCTTAAAAAAAAGAAAATATATTCTGATGAGTAGTACATCTACTCTTTATTCCTTCCATTTACAGCTGCAGGAAACCTTACACTTCATACCATACTTGAGTTTGGAGTCCCTTCCAGTGTTCAGACAACTTGAGATTACCTTTGATACTTCCACATTATAAGACTTTTGCCTTGATTTCACTGAGGCTAGGATTCTGTCAAAGTCCTGTTTCTTGGCCCCATTCCTGGTTCAGGTAGTGAGGGAACACAGAAAACAACCAGCCCACCTGGAGAATTGACCACTCCTCTTCTTAGATTCTGCGTAGACTCCAGCAAAGATGCTGAGCTGCCCTTTCCTTCCAGATGAAGGAAAATAGAGACAATTTCCTACTTAGTTACAGAGGAGAGAGAGTGGCATGAGCTGAAAATGTCCCTGCTGCCTCTCTATTCCTGTACTGTATTTTCCCTGTCCTGACTATCTAGGTATGATATTTAACAGAAACTCTGAGCTTGTGCTCAGCCATCCTCCCCCTTCCTGAAGAGGAGTGCAACTCAGCTGATTCTGCTGCCATACTGAAATATATGTAATGTATATATAAAAATATATCAAATTATATCTATGGTTATATATATGTGTTACTAGCACTTTCCAGAACAAACAATTAGCTCAAACTTCAACATTAAGTCTTTTTCAAACACCTAGCTCTTGATATTACACATTCTAAACAAACTTTCACATTTAAAAAAACCCAGATCTTGGAAAATGAACAGTTAAGAGGTCCTGTGAGTTTCTTCCTTGCCAAGCAAGCCTCCTTGACTTGCCATCATTTTTATTCTGGCTGCTGCTGCTGTGCAGTGCCCTAATGTTGTTTATAAATGTACAGGCACACAAGTACCTACAACAATGAAATTAAGAGCCATAATATTTTTCATTCTGTTATTAAAAAAATAATAATAATTATACATATATATAGATAGATGTGGAGTTTGGTTACTGTGGAAACAACACTTGTCGTGCCATTTCAAATGCTCCAGGACACCTCAGGCTCTTTTCCAGAAGGGCACATGCCTTCAATACAGCCTGGATCATGCCTACAAGGGTAAAAGATCTCAGATATCAAGGGAGTCCAGAGTGTCCCTATGCAGAGATTTTTAAACATCTTCATCATTGTGTTTGTCTGGGCAACAAAAAGTAGTTTTGCTTCTAGCAGGTGAAAATTTTATGAGTATTTTAATGGAACTTAGTAATTGCCATACACAAAAGAACCTTGCAAAATAGGCTGGTGGAGTGTAACAGATGTGTGAAATCAAGTTTTCATCATCCTATTAGCAGTTTTCTAAGAGCTCTGGAATCAAAATGTTCCCAGTGTATATCCATTCCTACTCCACCCCACTCAGCACATGCATAAAAATTTTTTTGCAAGTCCCAGGCTTCCCAACCTTCCCCTGCAGAAACAGAGGTGATGATTGTAAACAGATAATCTTTCCAAACTCAAGGGAGAAAACAGTGGAAGAATCTGTTAATTTGTAATAGGCTTATTCTTACATGCAGAGGTATTTTTATAAGATTGATTCCCTCACTAGAAAATGACACAGAAAATTACTACACGTTTTCATTTTTAAAAATATTTTAAAGTAAATGGTGGGGGGAAGTAAGTAGGAAAGTATATAGACTGCAGATATGAAGAAAACACTGCAAGTAGAAAGCTATCAACCATTAAATTGCATAGCCAGTTTATCCAAGGATAGCTGAAGCAATGATGTGAAAGCAATAAATGATCTTTTCCCAGCTAACAAATCAGTCTTTAATGGGTGAGGCCAAGTTCTTATCTACACAAGAAAGCAGGATTGTGCCAGCAGCTGGGTTAATGAACCAGTGCCAAATATCAGCTAACTGGAAGTATCTTGATTTGTAAAATGTCATCAATGCAGGCTGCTGGTGCTGGTTGTCCCTGCTCCAGGGGGTTGTGGCCATGGTAAGCTGAGCCCTGAGGGTCATTCTGGCTGCCACAGCAAAGCTGTGGAAGGGGTTTTGTCTTCTCAGGGACAAGGCCCACATTGCACGTCCTGCTCTGGGCTGTGCAGACAAGGAAGGCAGTGCTGGAGCTACTCATGAGCCCAGCTTGGCTTCACTGCTCTGACATTGTCCCACACCACTGCAGTTCCCACATTTCAGCCTCTTCCAGGTGGCCAAATGCTCCAGTAATCAGCCAAGGGGCTGCAGGGAAGACCTGCAGCAACTTCACTGCTGTGTGATGATGTTGTTTGTTTGACTCCCATCCTGCTCCTGAAGGACAAAAGCAGCCACCAAATTCGATCTTCCTAGTCAAGTGTGGGCAAGATTTTGCAAGTATTCCCCTTAGGGATGAAATCATATTGGCAAATCACTGTCTATGACTCTATCTGTGTTATTTGTGTAAGATCAAAAAAAATCCAGTCGTTGGATTAATCCCTCTCACACCTTTCATGACCCTGAGGTCTGTTGCAATGCTCCTGTGATTGCACAAGTTCTAATTACATAGGTGCTGGTGATATCCATTTGATTGAAAATGCTTTTTTTTTGGGGGGGAGGGGGTGATGGTGGGATCAGAGCACAAACCAGTGCTGTGACAAGGGTATTAACTTAATTAAGATTCGATTTTGGACTCAGCTTTTGACTCTGCCAGCCACAGAACTTTTGCATGACATTGAACAAGTCACCTAGCCAGGTTCTCCTCTGTAAAATGGGGATAATGAAAACCTCCTTTTACTCCACGGGAAGTATAAATGCTTTCACTGTTGAGAACCCTTTCAAATTCTTCTGATGAAAGCCAGGTACTATTACAAGGATGCTCATGATGATGTCTCTTGTATTTATTTTCTAGTCTGTCTACTAGTTACTGAAACCTTTCCAGATCTCTGGCTAGTTTCAAACTAATACATTTGAAAAAGAAAAAAAAAAAGGTGCATAGACAAAGTACGTGAGCCACAGAACCACTTTCTTTCTCTCCAGTGTGGAATTCCCAATATTTCAAGTCAGAATTTCTGAAGCAATCAGCCTCCTTGGATCATTTGTTTGTGTGCAGTTCCACTCCTTCCCTTCCTCCCACCAACTGGGAAAAAATCCCTGAATACAAGTCCTTAAGCTTAAATATTTCTTTAACTTTCTCCAGCTCTCTGTGACCCTGTGTGAACCCTGTGGTGACCCTGGCCCATGTGGGGTCGTGACCCACAGCTGGGAAACACTGGCCTAAATCCAAGATGTTGGTGGGGTTGCCTCTCAGAGGTGACTTGACAGCTTTCTGTGGGTGTGGAGCAGCCTTGGAGAGGATGCTCTGAGCTGCCAATCACGAGATGCTCTGTTTCATCCACATCAGGGAGTTTGTCCCATGGAGTTTAAGGAGGAACAAAGCCCACACAGCACAAAAATGAGGTTTCTGTATAAGCTCTTGGTCTGCTCTGACTCTTGGGGACCTCAAGATATTTTCTTCCGTATTTTGTTTTTGTCCTGAAATGACTCAGATTCTAAGATGGGAGAATTTTTTTGTCAAGGCAGTCACTTGGCATTCATTAGACATAGTACTCCAGGGAAAAAAAAAAAAAAAGTGATGTCAAAAAAAGATCCAAATGAAAAGAGAGAATAAATTTTTTCAGAAGGGCTGTGTGTATTTTGAATGTCCTCTGAGAAAAATCTCTGCAGAGCTGACAGTAGATGGGATAGGGTGAGTGTGGAAGAACTGGGAAAATGAGGGGTGGATAGTGGCAGAGAAGGAAAGCATTGGAGAGTACAAAAAAGAAGAACCAAATGGAGCAGAAGCATTGAAAAACATGCAAACACTGCCACGAAAGACAGAAGGGACACAGGAAAGCAATCTTTGGGAATATGTGGTTCAAGGCAGAGGGAGGCACTGACAGCTGGTTTATCTGTGCTGTGCAGCAGGTGAGTCACTGTGGGTGCACAACTGGCACTGCTCCCTTTCCTGGACACTGCTGCTGGGTCCCAGGACTCCATGTGCTAAACTGGGAGTGATGGATCTGCCAAGCACACATGTGCCAGGTTATGTTTTCCATTCCCAAATTAGGATTTATTGGTGCAGGTAGGGACTCAGACCCTGGCAGGAGTGGCTGTGTCTCAAACAGAAAATGTATTATCTGCTACCTGTGAAGCCATTTCTTCTCCGTGGGACAGGCAAGAAATTCTGTGGTCTTTTGGCATCAAAATCAAAGACATGAGCTCCTCCCAAGTCTCCCTTGGTGTATTACTTCTCATGGCTCCTCAGCTGCCTTGTCCTCACAGCTTGCAGGTCAAGATCCTCACTCTTTGACCCAAGTGGTACCAAGGACAGTGCCAACCCTTCCCTGAAGCACATTGGGTTGTTAGCACTGGTTCTTCACTTGGCTTTGCTGGACTTCCTTGGCAGAACATCCTCTGTGCTATTGCTTCCTGGAAATAGTTATTTGCAGCTAAGGATGATTTCTCTGAGGTGCCTTGGCTGATCTGGGCTCTCTGACCTCCTACAGGAAAGCCCTCTCTTTCTCACCCCCTTTCTTCTTATAATTTCTTCCATGGTTATTTCGTGCCAGACAGTTTTCCATTCACTAAACATCTGCCTGTTGAAGAGACTTTTGGAGGAGTTGTCTTAAACTTTAATCAACTTCCTTAACAAACTTATTGTTTGGTCACAGTTGAATTGTTAACTCTTAATCCCTTCCATTGTCTTTGGGTCCCATCAGAAAGATGCAAACACCCATTTTCACTGCTTTCTTTCTTATATTAGCCCAAGTGCACGAGTTTTCTCCAAATAACCACTTCAAATACTGTGATTTTATCCACTTTGTACAAAAGAACATGTTTTCAAGAATACAGATATTCACACTGGGTGTCATGAGAGAAAAAAAACCCTGTTTTGAGGCATGCTTTATCTTGGAAAATAGTGATGTGTTCTTGCTATTTTTTTCCTTTGGAAATTGGTAGCACTAAAAAAGTCCCGAATTTCTGAGTAAAAGGGGCACTTTTTGCTTGTCACGCTTTCTTGGTTCTGACATCACCTGACAGGGAAACTAATATGTATCTAGTTTATTATAATACCTAGAGAGAGAAACAAGATGCCTTTGGTTAGCAAACTTTATTGTAAGAAGATAAAGGTCAGGACCTCAGCAAGGGCCATGAAGGTTGCAGAGAGTGTTCAAACGATCCCTGCCTGTTCCATGGGATTAAGCACCACCATTTGATCCTATTAATGTCACAGATCGAATTTCACATCTCCATTGTACAGAGGACACAAATCTGAAAGTGGCCCTAAACAGATGCAAAGGCACTTGTGCTTCCACGGGGTGACAGTTCCAGGATTCATACACTCCTTGTCTGGTTGAAACACCAGGGGAAAAATGTTTCTGAAGTGCCTCTCTGCAAATGTTCCCAACCATTGCCAACTTAACTTTTATTGGCACGGTGAGGGGTCTATTTTAGCCATTTCTCCAGAGAATTTTAAGACCCACTAGGTAGTTAATAACTTTGATTAAAATATATTTTTTTACAGCCTTGGTTTTCTGCCTATTTCTACTATTTTCTTTGAAAAGGTTGTTTTCATCATTTGCCCACTCTTGTAAATCCATGCACAAGGATGGATGTAGCAGAAAGAAAACTGGAGAAAATATAATTTGAAAGAAAAATAAAGCCTAAACAGTTTTCAGGATTACCAGGATTTGTGTAAATCTTAACAGGTTAAAATATTCCATCCGGAAGGAAATGAAAAAATTAAATCCATATATGTTTGCATATTATGAGAGTGTCAAATAGAGGGAATTCAGTAAGAAATCCAATATCCTTTGTTAGGTGAGGGCATTTGGTAAATCATGTTTTATAGCTGAATGTGGATTAGACAAGCCATAACTAATTTGTCAGGTTTTGACTGAATGCCAGTATTTTTATTACATATATGACATTTTAATCAACTTCATCTTTGACTGAAGGCCTACTGGAGAAGGAGTTTCCATCTGACCTCTTGCTGTTTTTTTAACAGTGAGCAAAAAAAAGAAGGATGAAATGATGTAGAAGCAAATTGCTGGGTTAGACGAAGTGGGATGAAATATAACGAGATAATCAAATTGGATGTTGGAGGAAATAAAACCATTTCTCTGGTAACTGATTGGGTTCCTTCTGATGCACTGTGACTTTCTTCCACTGTAGGGGAAGTAAAGGGCTTCATCAACATCCCCCCGGTGCTGCAAAACACATGATAGAATGGTCTGCTCATGATTCATTAAGTCCTCTGAAAAAGTGAGGGTTTATTCAAACACTGCAGCTCTGCCTTGTTCCCCTCGTTAGCACTGAGAGAATGGCAATGAGCTGAGAAAGAGCAGAGCTCCTTTTGCGAGCACCCTGATTTACAGATCCCCGTGCACAGACACTGTCTTTGGAACATTCATTACAGACGTCGGGATCCCGAGTCTTTAATCACTGTGGTGTTAATTAATACCCTATTTGTTGCTGTCACTGCCTGAGCACCGGATGTGCAAAATTCCACATGTGAAAGTGCTCAGTGCCATCAGGTAATACCTCAGTGAGGTGTTGCTCAGCTGGAATGTCAGAGGGTGCCAAGAAAAGCACTGCAAGTACAAAAAAAAAATTAAAAAAAAAAAATTAAAAAGGAAAGAAAGAAAAAAGGAAGAAAAATTAAGGTGGGAGGGAGAAGGGTGAGGTTGTGAGTAAGGTTTCCTTTAGACCTGGCCAATAAGGGGATACTTCTGCAGCCAAAAATGCTCATGCTCTTTCCTTGGAGTTGCACTGGTTCTGTCTGCCCTGGGCTGTGCTTTCCCCCTGAAGGACCAAGTACTGCACAAGTGTCCTGTGTGCTGCTAGCTGTACAAATATCTGCTGTGGAATCAATAGGAAACATCCCCAAAGCATGCAGGGAGGAGAAATGTCTTCCAAGCAGATGACAGGCTGCTTCCAGGCTGAAGAAATGTTAGTGGTTTCTACTGCTATTGGTCCAGAGAGAAGGGTGTGCTGGAATATTCCTTCTCTTCCTTCTCTTCCAGTATCCAAAGGGGACCAGGTGAAATGGCCCTAACTAAGGACAGTAGGTTAGCAGGAGAAGTTGGTAAGAAATTCTCCACTGTGAGGGCAGTGAGGCTGTGGCACAGAGGGTGTGTGGAGTGAGGAGCTGAGGGTCCTGCCAGAGCCCAGGGAGGGAGGTGATTGCCCCATCCCAGGGTGATGTGGAGCAGAAACCTAAGCTGAGTGCTCCAATTCATCCCCCCTAGCAGCCATTTCTTGCCTTGGAGAGAGCAGAGGGAGAAGCCAGGCACTCGGGGAACTGCCAGAATTGCTGCAGATTAAAGGAAGAATTAATTCTATTTCACCCCAACAATAGTCTTCCATTTTGGTGGTTGTGATTTCTGGATGGATTAGTGTAAAGAGCAAGATTATTTCCAACAAAAAGCTAAGGTTATACTGCAATATTCTTAATAGGACCATGGCATCATGTCTCTGGTAATGATGGTCACCAGTTCACCACACTATTTATCCTCAAGGGAGATGCAATTCTTTTATATGGCTTCTATCATATGTTAATGGTAAGCCAGTGAATCTTTCAGAAGTGTCCAGTGACCTGGTCTGTGCTGTGGAAAACCTTTTATTGCTCTTTTAGAATCAAGCAATCTTGTTACTGGAATAACATATTTACCCAAGACTTGACTCATTTCTACTGACAAGTTGTTATGGGGGGAAAAAAAAAGATGTGAAAAGGAATTTTTTTTCTGTCTGTATGTGTGTGAATGTCCGCATATAGCTTCATGGTATCAAGATATCAAGTCTCTCTTCTGTGCTTTATTGTTGATGACTGGTTGAGAAAAGGAAGGAGACAGTCTACGCTGGCTTGATAGAGGAATTAAATTTTGTTGATAATACACAACTATATTTTCCAAATCCTTTACTGTGACGTCCAGATGGAAAGGAGAAACTGCATAAATTGAATTAATTTGCAGTGTAAACAAGTTCGATGGTGATCAATTTAGTAATACCAACCCTGGCTTTGGCACTCTGGTTTTGTGGGCCTTAAATTTAAGTTAAATTTGGCTTTTGATGGCCTTCCAAACTATAAAGGGGTCCAAAAAATTAAACTTGCTACAGTTGTAATATGGTTGGGAATTTTCAGAGAGGAAGAATGACTGTGCACAAAATATACCTGAATAATATTACTTTATTTTACATTATAATAATTAGATAAAAGTAAACTGCATCTCAAAACTTACATTGTTTATGGCTGCTTCGACCTCATCCATTCAGCATTTATTCCTTTCATTTTGTTGCCTTTTCATTTTTTAAAATCTGTTTTAAAAATAAAGAAAAGTGACAAGTTGTGGTCTAGACATTGATGGGCAGAATCCTACGCCTTTTAATGAAAAGAAGTTAAAGACAAGATGACAAAGAAAGTGAGGATGGGGTCAGGTGACGGGGCCCCAGCAAAAAACAAGTCAGAATAGGGACCCCAGTCTGAAGGAAAAGAAGAAAGAATGGGCAAAGGTCTGAAGACAAGAGGAGCAAGAAATAAACCAGGGGGAGAAGATGCCAGCTTCTGGTAAAGGCAGAGGGGAGAAATAATGAGTGGATGTCTTTCTTTTTCTTTTCAGTTACCATCAACATCTGTTACTGATAATTTCTGTGTTTTTGAAGAAGAGCTGGTATAGTGAGTGAGCCAGCCCACCAACATAGCCAGCAAAGGAAAAAGAAGAGAACAGGTTTGAAGAAAGGGAAATGCAGGGGGTTTATATCTGATGGTAAACACTTTCATCCTTCCCTGCTGCTTGAATAATGCATCCTAATTTGACATGACTATACTGGTCACCAAGTTCATGCTAGGGTTATATAATCACAATCTGATCATTTTTCTTAAGTGCTGCTCAGCACAGAATCCTTTTATGTGGATAAAGGAAAGCAGCTATTCTTTTTCTTGTGATTTTTGGCTTGGGTTGATAGAAGTGTCAGCCAAGAATAAAAATACCTTTATAATCTTTAGCCTTTTTTCCTCCAACACTTGTGAGTTGTACTATTATTTCTTCATTGTCCTTCTATTAGCTGACAGAGAACCTGGTGTTTATGCCTCTGTTGGTTTAATAGTACATGGCTTTCGTTCAAGTTTATTGAAGAATGCTCCAGAACATGAGTGTGGTCTTCAGATTGTGCCTGGCCATATGTGAATGACTGGTTTTTTTATTTCTTCCTTTTTTACTCAGAGGCATGAAGCTGGAACTCAGCCCCATTTCATTGCTCCACCTCTGGATTTTCTGTGTGTGTGCAAAATGCCTCAACTTCAGTGACTGCTTTTGTGACAAAGTTAGGAGCACCACCTGCCAGTTACCCACCTACCCTTCCTTTAGCTCTGAATTGTCTCTGTGGGAAAAGCAAGAGATTTTACTTCTGTGTAGATTAACACTTTTTCAATATTGTACTCCTATTTTCTTTTTTTTTTTTTTTTTTTTTTTTGGTAATACAATGTGGCCACCACTGTTTCGAAGAAAAACTCACTTCCTCAGAAAGTCTTGCAGTGCTTTTTTGGAGGACTGGTGAAGGAAGGTGCAGCCAGGTTCAAATTGTATTTGCAGCCTCATCTCAGGATATAAGTGTGCCTGGCTCTGCATTTGTTGTGAGCCTTGAAAGGTGAGTGATGCTGCAGCAAAGAGCCTTGTCGGTGTCACCCTTTTTAGGAATGGAATTGCACTGGCAGGAGAGCTGAGTTCTTCTGGCCTGTAGGTAATTTAGGCACTCAATACTCTGTTGTTTTAAAAAAGCCAACACTTTTCAGCTCCTAGAGGAGATGTGTTTCATGCACAGTGAAAAACTGGCTATGCTTTGGGTGCTACTCATAGGAATGTTTAGACACCTGTCTGCATAAGTCCATCCAAAGAACAGAACAAGACTTACATGAATTTTACATAGTGGATTAGCAGCTTTCAGAAGAATTTACTGTTACCTGACTGTTGTTTTGCAAAAGAAATAGGTGTGTGCTAAGTACTCACACAGCTATAGACCTGTTGATATAAAAATACTGGATCAGCTTTGTTTTGCTGGGTTTTACACATAAATTGTATTCAAATGCTCATTGCAGAGACAAACACTGGTTTTCAGTGCATGCTTGCTTGGTAGGGAGCTTTTGGATTTCAGATTTTGCAACCAGCAGCAACACACTGAGTAGATTCTCCTTGTCTGTCAATAGGGTTACTCTCTGTACTCATTTCCTTTCCTGTAAAACAGGGAAAACGGGTCCTTGTGCTTCTGCCTGGGGTGAAAATGTCCAAAAGGGGCAAGTTTGCACCTCTGCTGAGCAGGGGGATTGTCCCACACTGCAAAGCCAGCATGGGATGGACTTTGTGTGATGTACAGCCTCATGCAGCAGCCACACACTGAACCCATCGTGCCCAGAAAAGTGGCTTTGCTTCCTGGATGGAGAGGGAAAAGGATGAATCCTGGAAAACTGGGATAACAACACTCATGGCGTGTTGACAGGGTGTCTTTTGTAGATAAACTGAAGAATGTTTGTGGAGCATTCCAACTGTAGGTCAATACATTATTAAAAGAAAACAAAACACTCATCAGGAAATGAACAATTTTATATTTAATGCTGGCTTTGGATGCTATGCAGCAAATAAAGGCACTGAGCAATTTGTGTAATAGGAATTGTAAATAGATTTCCCTGTGCTGAGCCCCACAGAACTTTTGCTCTAAATCTGGCACTTCCAATCTTTTGAATGTCTGACTTTGTGTCCGTAAGCTTTTCAGGATTTGTTTACAGTGTAATAGATGTTTAAAACTAACAATCCAGTGAAATTAGCCTGGTAGAGAAGGAAAAAAAAGAAAAAAGAAAAAGGGTGGTTGGTTGGGATTAATGTGCTGTGTTGTTTTTGAAAGATTTGGGATATATGGTAATTTATTTATAAGTGCATATATTATAAGAAGACCAAAAATTTTCAGTCTTCAATAAGAGTGAAAACAAAACAGTAGCCTAAAGACTCAAGTAAAAGTCTGGTTAAATCTTTTACAATATTTTAGTTTCTAGCATCTAAAACGCCTGAGCCTTTATGATGCCTGTTTTCTTTTTAATGTGTGGTCTGGGACAAGACTGGAAGGGAAAGTCATGCTGTCTGTGAAGCTGAGAATGGCTACTTAGCATCCAAATATGTAATTAGGGAGCTTTTCATGCCTTTTTAATAAGTTGTAGTCATTAGTAAATTGCCAGTCTCATACCCCTCAAATGATTCAGAGTCTTTAAACTTGACTGGACTGGCCCAATTCCATTTAGAGCAGATGCTTTTTTTGTCTCATTTTATTCTTTGCCTTTTGTTAGGGGCTTCAGCTGCAAGGCGAAAAAAATGCTAGTTGCTAATAAAAGGCAGGACAGTGAAAACACAGCTCCTCTTCTCTGCCAAAACGAGACATAGAGATCTCCCTCCTCTGCCATTCTCCCGACTGGAGAGTGAGGGCTCTGATCCTGTGTCACCCACACACACTCCTGCCAGGAAAATGGGGATAAATCAGGGATCCTGCCTAAATACTCCTCAGATTGTGTTTAGTGTTTACCTACACAGACCCTGAGGAAAATGAATGCAAATTAACTAGAGGTATGAAAGTGGATTAAGATGCATTAAAGCTAAACTGCATGATCTCATAGAGATGCTGTTTCTCAAAATTACCAAGACTTTAATCTCATCAGGATTAATTGACCTCTAGTGTAAATCCAGGAAAACAAAATGAAAATGTGTTGGCTGTGAGTTAGAGTGCTTATAAATCAGTAATCACTTTTAAGTTCATTTCTTAATTAAAAAACTACTTGATTAATTGCAGGGTTATTACAAATGGACTTTAAAATTAGGTTGGTCACATCGCATTTGGCTGGCATTTTGAGTTTTAAACTGGGCTATTTGTATGGAATAATTCATTTAATCAGAAAATCACCAGGTGATGCCCACAACTTCTACAAACACGAAAATATTCCCAGTGTTTTAAAAACCCTGGGTAGATCCTTTTGAGTCCTTGAGTTGATTTTGCTTTGGTCTGCAGTAAGGCTGAGGAATCAATTTTTCCTTTACTGATTTCTGAAA
Source organism: Catharus ustulatus (assembly GCF_009819885.2). Taxonomy (NCBI): domain Eukaryota; kingdom Metazoa; phylum Chordata; class Aves; order Passeriformes; family Turdidae; genus Catharus; species Catharus ustulatus. The sequence goes on from NC_046224.1 coordinate 63,532,428, forward strand.
CATATAAGCTGAAAATCCAACAAGCTGTGCAGCTGTGTACAAGTTCAGCCTTCAGGTACATTTTTTGTTTCTCATGGGACCCTTACAAGCAGATAAAATACTGCCTCAGCACAAAATCCCACCCTTACCTTAAGGTATCTGCAAGAAGTGATTCACTCATCTTTCTGCCTTTTTTTTTTTCTCTTGTCTGTATTCATATATATGTTTGCACTGAGAAAGTTGACAGTACTTTAAATTAATGGGCTACCAAGACCTTTAGTCATCCTCTCAGGATGTTCTGGATGGATGAACGGAAGTAATAATCGCACTGTACCATTTTTTAATTTATTCCAGCAAATTTGTTTCCCTGGCCCATTCCGAAAGTGTAGATAAATCACAGGCTATTTTATTTGGGAGATGAGGGAAATAATGAGCTATCATTCTGAAGACAATTGTAAGAGCCACCTTTAAAAAAATGCTCTGAAACTGAAGTCTATCAATTTACATGTGCGTTGATATAATAAACATAGGCCAAAGAAATGTCATGAAGAAAGAGTTCCATGGGACACTAATTCAGCTAATAATGCACATAGGCATTTTTGGTGTCAAAGACGTGAATTATTGCTGCATTCCTGTCCAGAAAGCCCAGCTGTGCTATCCAAGGGATGGGTATGATCTCATACGTTATCTAGGGCTTCCAGCCTGTGGTTAAACTGGAGGCTGCCACACAGGCAGAATTGAGAAAATAAACTTTTCTGATGCTTGCCCAAAACACAGCTCTCCTCTGCAGGATCTTCTCATTTTCCCTTAACAAAAGCTGTTTTTAAGGGACTTGACCTGATAACCCTGAGTTTATCCAAAGAAGCTCTAGAGAGTCTGGCCGTCAGAGGCAGATGGGCAGGTCCAAGTGATATGGATTAGCATGGTCCTGTGTTTTAGGGAGCATTTTATCCAAAACCTGAGATGGGTGTCCCAACACTGGATGTTGCAAGTCACAAAGTACTCATTCAGCTATTGCAGTATTGCAGGAATCATTTGACCACTTGGATCCCTGGAGCTGTGTTACTCTCTGCAGTAACCCCTGTGGTTTTCCATGTGCTGTCTCTCTCCTGGCTCTTCCTGGAGCCACTCTCCACAACCCTGCAGCCCCGTCTGCGTTGCTGTGTGAGCCTTCAGTGTACATGCTTCCAATCAGGCAACCTTTTGTGGTCCTGCTGCAACCCTAAACCAGACAGCTGACATGAATCCCAACTGTCCAGCACAGCCTGGGGCCCTCCCACTATAACTCCCAGATTAACGGCTGTGGATTGCTCATTGTTTTTAATCTTCCACCCAGTCTACACCCCACCCGGGCATGCAGCTTTCCAGAAGGGGAAGGGAAAAAGAGAAGGATTTAAAATTCCCTTTCATGTTACTGGAGCCTAGAAATTGTACAGTACCACTATTTCTACTCTTTCTGATTACCAGCAGTCACTTTTTCAGTTTGCACGACCCATGGTAATTTCAGGAATGACCTACAGTAAGGACCAAGCATTTTTCTTTGTTTTGCATCCAGTCCAGCTTCTGTCATGTTAAATAAGAGGACAAATTCAGGTGGTTCAGGTGGTTTGACCCACAGTGAGTACACCTGAGAAGGTTTCTGAAGATACTGTCCCCAGTGTGCTGCCACTTGGGTAGCTGGACCATGCCTTTGTCCTTTTTTTTTTTCTTTTTTTTTTTTTTTAACCCTTGTTGCATTAACATTATTCTGCATTTAACTCATCTATGAAAAATAATATTGTGGTTGCTGTCACTGATTTCTCCATGCAGATCTCACTAGGAAGGGGCAGAGGCACCTCCCACAAAGATGACACTTCCATGAAAGGAAACAGATATAAATAGATATAAAACTATGATGACTTTCTTAGCTTATTGCTTACTTCTCCTCTTGAAAGGGAGAAAACTCAATGCCTGAATCCTAAAATCACATAATAAGGAGATACTAACTTTTTCCTCTGTATCTCAAAGGATGATAAGGGGCAACTCGGAAAGCCTCATAAAGAAAACCGTCTTCACAAATGATTCTAAACCTCCTTGAACCATAGCAGGTAAATTGTGTGCTTATACAAAGATGACTTTGTATTTTCAGATCCCAGGAAAATGTGGACACCATATGACAGAGCAGGCAGTACAAACACGAGATTGTTGGAGAGCCAGCCTAGAAAGCAGAGTTAAGGATGGTGCAGAGAGCAGTAGTCTATAAATCCTGTATCCCTGACTGCTCTAGTTGTCTCATTTTGCTGGCACTGTGCTATTATTACACATTTAATGATAGCTGCTTGTAAGCTGCTAACCAATCATATCCACACACACCTGCTCAGACATTCCTGACAGCTCCCAATGTATTATTGACAGAAGCAAAATGGATCTTTTCCTGTTGGACACATGTTTTCCTCTTGGCTCTGATCTTCTGCAACAAAGGAAGGAGGCAGAAATGGTGTTTCAGCTGAAGCTGAGTGAAATGAATTGAAGCTGGGGGCACAGACTGCATCTGGAAGCTTCCAATCAACACAAAAATTTTGCCTTCTAGTTAGTCTTTATGGCTCTTTGAAAAGGACAATTTGGGAAAACCTGGCATTTTCAAAGAAAGGTTTTGATGGGCTCAGGAGCATGAGGTGGAATCAGATCACAGATCACTTTTCAGTCTGCCTTGACTCACCTCTGTCTTTCTCTGGTCCAGCAGTTGCAAATGGGTTTAGTTCTTGTGACCCAGTGATGTGCACTGGTCACAAAGTGAGGGCAATAGTGACTCAGTTACTGAAAATACAAGATAAATTTTAGGCACTGTTTTCTCTCTTCTGAGCAGAAGGACCCTGCTTCCTCCCATAAAGTTAAGAAGGAAAGGTTAACAAATTCATACTTTCAAAAATCAAACTTTTCCTTGCACTTCTTAGAAGCTTCAGGCTAACTTTGGGTTCCTCATTCTGATCTTTAGGGGCTTTTTCCCCTAATATTGCTGATCAGTGAAATCTTCCAGTCAACCTTGAATTTCGGTGAATCCTCGGTGCCTTGTACTTCCTTCAGAATAAAAAATTATTAATATACACAGTTCATCCCTAACTTGCAGAATATTCTATCTTGGCCTCTCACACCTCTCCTCAGTGAGACTTCTCACCCTCAGAACAGGGAATTGCAACCCATCCATGCCAGTCTCAGCGCCTTTCCTTCAGCCTCCTTTGGATGTCATCTTGGCAACTACAAAATGAAAGGAAATGCATAGAAAAGTGGTTGTTTTTATAACCCAACCTGACAGAATCTTGAGCAAAGCTGTTTTTCTGTCGTGCACTTGTCTGGCACATATTTGCCCATGAAATTCCTGTCCAGGTGTACAACAACAGAGCTGTTTGTGTGTGTGACAGTTTGGGCAATATCGTTCTGTTGGCTTGTTTCTCTTGAGATGATTTCATATACAATGGGCAACTGAGAGAGGGAAATGCAGTGATTGCACCCATGGGCTGGAGAGCAGGGCTCTGCCACTTTGGCAGTTTACAGTAATTCAGTGGTGTTTATGACGATAAGAAAGCAATTTGGTGAAAGTGAGGTAAAGCAGCCAATACAGAGCAAGATAAAACTGCAGTTAATTCAACCATCAGGAAACTGACCACTGAAAAATGTTCCTGATATGTCATTTTGAGTCAATCCAGGTTGTGATTTTACTCAATCCACTCCTTGTTTAAGTTTCAGTGCTAAAAAGACCATTTGTCAAAGTGTCACTCAAACAAACTATGCAACAAATACAAAGCAACCACAGTACATTGCTGTGGTGGAGCAGGACACAGAGGCCCTTGCCAGTAAAGTTTTTCTTATACTGTTTGTATTTCATCAACCTTTCCAAAAGATAAAGACATGATGTTGGTGGGAAACAAAATCCAGTAGTCCAGTGGTGTTTATCAACTGCTTAGAGCCAGAATTGTATGAGAAGTCAAACTGAAAGTGAGTAAAGACAATAAACAGAATGATAGATGTACTGGCACCTATTTGCATGTTATTTCAAGTCGTTGACAGGCTGGGATATGGCCTGTGCATACACAAATGTGCTTTTGGCCTCACGTTTTTGCCAGGCATTCTCTCTGCGAGCAGCAGTGTAACTCTGGCGCCTTACATTCAACAACAAAACAGCAGCTCATGAGAATGCTGTGCCAGAATCCTGCCCACAGCCTTCCTGCTTTCCCTCATCATCAGCTAATAGGGAATATTGATTGAAAAATTTCCAGTAGATTTAGTCATCAAGCAGACGGTCCCATCTTAGACAAGAAATTGAATAGCACTACAACGAACTGTGCTTTAAAAACACATCTTCAAGACAAAATTTTGGGGGGGGTGTTCCACTTCACAAGTATTCACACTACCACCGCTAAAACTATAGCATAAACATTCACCACTGTGAAGTGTTTCAAAACATGATTCATAACTAACATGAAAAAACTGATGGTTTTGGAAGGCAAAGCCATCTATCAAAAGTGTAACAAGACAGAATCTCCTCTGTTTCTCCACCAGCTAAAGACTGAGCTGACAAAGAAATAACCCTCTGTTACTAGAATTGGATATTTGATGTTCTGAGAAGAGAGAAAAAAACGTGTTATGATGTCAGGTAATATCTCAGCAGAGAGGAGGAGGACAGCTAAAATCTGGGCTGTAAGTCTGTCAAGTTTCTGGAATTTAAATCAAGTAACTCTGGGGCTATCACAGGTAATATGGTTATTAGTAAAAAGTCTCCCTTAAACTGTAGACCAAGAGTGGAATTTTTCCTGTTGCTCCATAAGCACTCTCAGATCATGAGGTTCCTGCCAATTTGTATCCTCCTTGCTCAGTAGGAGAAGCTGCTCTGATGACAAGTGGAGAAAGTTCCTTTTTCACTTTTTTAAGGACACACACCTTCTTACACACACTACTGCAAAGCTGCTCAGTAATGGGCTTTGTATTTAAACTTCCCCTTTAATTTTCATGTTCTTCTAGTTTTGTATCTGCTGACTACATCAAGGAGGGCATCAGGGAAGGGTTGTTCTGGGGGTTGGTTTTTTAACAGCACAGAATGGAACCCAGCTGAATGAAGCCATCTCAAAGATGGATGCTGCTTGAAACGTGAAATCAGCCCAGTAGATTCATAATAAAGAGACCAATTTAGGATAATCTGAGTGAGAGCTGTTGAAGGAATTCAAAACCACTAGCCAAGATTCCTTCTAAAATCCAAGCCCTGGCATCAGCCGCATGATAAAAAGCCATCATGTGTTGTCATGGTGGGATTCATTTTGCTTCATTTTTGATGTCTAAGCATCCAGGAGAACTCTCTCTGCAGCATCATAACACAGATGGGGGGCTAGACAGAATGAACTGCTCTGTGGGAATTCTGTAGGAGATGTTGGAAGTGCCCTGAGCTCACTGCTGACATGAGGCAGGTGGCTTCAGTACTTACTTTGGGTTAGAAACCTCTCTTCACATGATGTTTTCAGAGCTGAATCCTCCCCCTCGAGGTGCAACCGAGCTGCTGTTGCAGTGAATGATAGCTGAAGATGTCTGTGAAATTTAGGGACAACTCCACACTGAAATCTTTTAATGGTAGATTAATATTCTTTAGAGACATGACAGCATTTACCCTGGCAAGAGTCCTAATGTAAATAAAAATTGCCTGGCATAAAAAGTGAGGGTTTTTCATTGATTTTTTTCTGTTTTACTCAGGAAATTAGTGTAGGTTGTTTGGACACCCCTTCCAAGTACATGTCTCTTCAGTGCAGGAGAATGGCACCATCATTGGTGTGGTGGGAAACCCAAGAGCCAGCTCAGAGCAGGGGTTTTGACAAAATTGCTAAAGCAGTCTTCACCTGATATATATGAAATGGCATAAAAATGTCACCACACTCTCTCACAAACACAAAGAAATACCCAAAATAATTTTAACCTTCAGCCAGGAGTTTGAAACGTGGATGTGGCCAATGTCAACCAGCATACTTTTCAGAGAGTAAGTCTTGGTTTTGGTCTGTGTCTCCTTCTCCCTCCTGCGCATGAAGGTGCTTTACTTCACAGAGGGGCTGCAGTGACTCAGTTATTGCTGTTGTTTGTTAAATGTTTGCAAGATTAAATGCAGCCTGTGAGAAAGACCTGACAGAGGCATGGCTTGGGTCTGCAAGCTGGGTTCATCTGTGTTCTTCTTTGAAGAGCAAATACCCTTTGATACCAGAAATCACTCGTTATGAAATACTATTTTATTTATTTTATTTTACTTTATTGTATTGTCTTGTATTTTCTAAAACTGTTCTAGAGTAATGTGGAAAGCACAACCCCTCCGTGTTCCCTGCTTCTCCTTAGTCCCGACACATCAAAGCAGCAGCCACGGGGAGACATCTGTCACTAGTTAATGTCATGGTTGTGGAGGTAGAACCTCCTCTTCTGTTTGGGCCAATGTGGGCAGCCCTTTGATGGATGTGTTCAGCCTTCATCCAGTTTGATCACCCCGTGCAGCCTCTTGTTCAGATCTGCGTGTGAACAAGAATGTCCTGACCTGAGATCCTTTTTAATACAGCAGGGATCCGTGATAGAAACCATCAAAGGAAACCTTTGATCTTTTGACTATCTCTTAGTCATCTGCTGCACAATGCAAATAATAATGAAAACAAAGCTAAGGAGCAGAGCAGCTACATTAAAGAATCAGGCTTGTTGCCGGCAACGAAGCTAATCACTGAGGTTTTATCCTAGCCTCAGACTCAAAGAGACAGAGGGGGGAGGGAACAGAAAAAAGGGGAGGAAAAAAAGCGCTGTGCTCAGCAGTGAAACCTCTTTACTAAACTGAAATATTCCAGGAACACTGGTTATTTTATGTCAGAGGAGTTAATGAGAGACACAAACATGCAGCCACTTTTTACAGTAGAATTTAATAAATTATCCTTTTTCCAGTGTCCTTTTCTTGGTCTGACTTGCACAGAAACATGTATCAATGTACATCATCATTTAAGTATCACTCAGTTAATCAAACTAAATGAATACTACTGGAGCCTTCACTGCCTTTGCTCCTTTTTGCCCTCCCCTTGCCCGTCCCTCCACTCACCCACCCAACAGACCCTGGGGATGGAAAGCATCCTGATTCAGAAAGTGAATATATCATTCTAGGGAAAGAGTCTCTCAAAAATGTGAATCTCTTTGCTGTAATCTCGTTTGGTTTTGTAGCATTTTCTGAGACCCCTAAAACCTCAAACAAATGTGTGTGAGAGTTGGGACCTGAAGAAGTCTCTGTGTGTCCACACACACATGTGGATGTTTTTCCTCCTGTTTGTGATTTTGGGAACATACTGAGGGATTCTTTCAAGTCTTAATGTCAGGCATGTCTGTTTATAGAATTTCTTTCTCTTATATTCCTCTTGTACATAATTATTTAGGTGAAATTTTGATCTGAGAAAAGGCACCTTGATGTTTTAAGTAATTTATTAAGTGAACAAAAACAGACAGAAACACTAGCAGTTTTCCCCTTCTGTGTGTGTTATTGGTATCTCTGAGCTCTGCTCAAGATGTCAAGCTCTCTCAGAACCTGAAAATGTTGTACAATTTCTGCATCTCATCTGCAGGGCCAAAATGGGTCAATCTTCTGCCAAGGTGACTGAACTGGCCCAGTGGGCCAAAGAAATAAGTTACAGCTGTCAGGCAAAAATATCTCCATCATCTCTGTGATGATTAGCTCAGATATTTGATCCCTTGTAAGAAAGGAGATTTCATGGGTGAAGAGGCCAGATTAATTCAGAATATCTACTTCAGTGGACAGATATTATGAGTTAAAGTCATAACCTTAATTTCAGTTACTCTAAGATAGAGAGTTCCAAGGATAAAATGTAATCTGGAGCCACAAACACATTTAAGGTTGACATAAAGAAACTTTCAAAGGAGGCCAAAGGTAGAGTGGAGCAGACAGGTTTGCATCGGGGAAAGAAACCACTTTTGGGGAGGTAAAATTGCTGCAGGTTGTGGCAAAAAATCACTTGAATAGAAATTTAAGAACAGCCTCTAAGAATAGGGATATCAAATGCTATCTCTGCTTTTTTATGCTAAAATGATGCAGCAGGTTAGGCCAGGAGGAAAGCAGCAGCAAACAGCCTCAAGCAAAGAGGAAAACAAGCTGGCCAAAAAGCTTGCCCAGATTTTTCGAGTTTCTCTCCCCATCTTGACAAATCAAACATCCTCCATAAAAACCCTGCTCCACAGGAAAATGTGTTATCACCCCTGATCTGAACTGACAGATGTTGCCTGGTTTGTGTAGAGAAACTCCTCTGCCAGGGTGTGAGCCCAGGGAGTCGTTTCCTCACTGGAATTTCACATCAGGCAGCAGTGCTCTCCCAAACTGACCTCCCAGAAGGACTCCTGGGCTCTGAGCAAATCTGAGCACCCTGCAGCCAGAGGGAGGATCCCTGGAGAACGGGAGCTATGGAGGAGAAGGAAGATGCGGGAGAAAAAAAAATGTTAAAAATATCCAGGGCTCCAGCACGCTCAGGAAGTGGCGCGGCAGAGAGGAAGGCGAACGGAGCTGTTAGAAAAAGGAGCCCCAAACTTTGGATCAGACCTTTCCTGAAGAGGACAAGGGAGGGACATTACCTGCGACTTTCTGCTCAGATAATCAGCATAGCACAGATAACAGGCGTGTGGGCACTCAGAAGAGCTATTTGGCCACTGTTGCTCCACATGAGCATCAAAACACACCAGCCCTTTTACCTGCTGTTTTTTCCCAGACTAGTTGTGGGGTAGGATTAGAAACTACCATGAAAAAATAGCCTTGGTAGATGCAATTTCTAATAGGAGTGTCCTTTAAATTATTGTTTCCTTTCTTAGAGGGTACGAGGGAGACTTCAGTGACAGAGAGATAACTCTTGGATTTGCTGGATTTGTCAGTGTCACTGTTTAAAAGGGACACAGCAAGTTTTCTTCAGAGCTGGATGGACCTGGGCAGACGCTCAAAGTGGAGGTGCTTTGAATTTTTATGGTGGCAAATCTGCAAAAGCCAGAGCAGTTCAGAGGGGTTGACAACACCATCGGTTTTCTAAACTGTAGCTGAACTGGGAGACCTTCAAAAGACTTATTGTTGTACCAGCACTGAACCCTCAGACTGTACCCAACGGGCTTTAGGTTGGTTTTATTTTCATATAGGATCGCCTTCCTGATTTTGTTTTCCTGTCTTTTTTTAGCACTGGAGTTTTTCAGTCGTTATTGGCAAGGGAGTGGAAATTTTACTTAAATATGTCACTGGTGGTAATAGAAAGGAAAAAATAAAGATATTTTAAAAGTCCTGCTCAAATAACAAAGGATTTTCCTTTTCTTTTTTTTTTTTTATTAACATCCATGAGCTTTTTGTTGTCTCTTGTTCCTTTCTTTCTGGACTTAGACTAAGAGATTTTTTTTTGTGTTTACTCTTACTAGCTTTTGTGGCACTCTAATTTCTGTGTGTATTTTTAGCAAACCACCATCTGCACAATTAATGGAAAATCCCATTTTACAGAGGTTTTTAAAGTTATTGTTTCAATTGTGTTACAACACAAAGATAGCCCCTGTCCCAGGGAGCTTTCCAGTGTGAGACTTAAACAAAATGCAGCTTCTAACTAAACAGACTCTGAATCCTTCACAAAAATAAAACATTGCCTGTCAGGAATAATATATAGAACTCTAATATGAAAAATTGCAAATCTTCAACTGACCACATATCCTGCAGGAGTAATTATGTCATTTCAGAAGAAAATAAAACAGCCATGTTTTGTCAAATATAAGACATTTCACACACTATCAATTTTACAGATATAAATACCTAGGGGCATACACAAACCCTGTGATCACCAATGGCAAATTGCCAAGTGAGGACAGATTCATTAAACATTAGAAGTATCAGGCACCCACCCAAACCCATAAATTAAAATTTTAAGCCTTGAATGTTATGCCACTGCATACAAGTTAAATATGTTTGGAGACATTTTTATGCAGCCTAATTAGAACTGGATGGAAATCCCAGTTAAAGTATGATGTAGCTCTTCCTTAGCGTGGTTTTCTTGGCTAAATCCAGCCTTAAAAGAGTCATATGCCTTTCTGCAACTTGCTGCAGAAAAGAAGCTGGTGGTAAATCGGGTCCAGAGGACATTGGGAAACTGCTGGGACTGGATGGTTAAACCAGCCTGGCTTGTTTAGCTGGGACTGCCAGTAAACCTTTGTGATCTGCAGGCAGAAGGAGTGAGTCCTTAATTAATATTCGCAATAGCAGTGACTAAACTGCTTTGAAACCAGCTGCTGTCACCAGATGAAACTGTCAGCAGGCTTCTGCAGCTCCCGTCTGAGCAGCCAAACTCTCTGTTTCCAGTTTTTAAGAGCAATGTGCATCTCAGCAACCAGATACAATTAAAGCTGGAGTTTAAACAGCACAGCAAGCCTGAGCCTCCTCTCCTCATCTTGTCCCTGGGCTACCCCCACACACAGCAGCGGCCAGGGCAGACCTTTGTGCACTGGACATGACAAAGAGAACAGCTGAGACCAGGAGCTGCAGAGTTTGCTGTCCAAGCAAACTTTGGTCTGCAGTCGCAGGGACATTGGGGAGGTGAGGATGAAAAGCCATAATGGGCTCTTGCCCTCTTGCAGTGGGAGATATTTGCTTTCCCCTCAGCTGAGCTCATACTTGGCATTCCATTCAGCTCCAGATTTCTTACTCACCCTCAGCTGGCACTTCGCTGGGTACCATTGCACAAGGAGCTTGCAACGCTCTCAACTGTGACCCTTTTCTCCCTTTAATGGGGAAATTGGTGTGACTGACAAAGATGCCTTATTGTTGTGTCAAATCACGCCTAAGCTTTAAGACTGCAGCAATAATTTCACGATTATAAGCCGCACCTGATTATAAGCCGCACTTTGGGTTAGGACCAAAATTTTAGTCAAAATGGTGCGGCTTATCATCGTGAAATTACTGTACACGTTTTTCTTTCTGTTTTGTAATAAAATGTGATCCAAATGTTACCCTCTGGCGAAAGGATCTCAGTACATTAAACTTCAGTCTTTAAAAATAATTGGTCTCTATAATTTTGAAAAGTTAAGATTGAAATATTTAGAAATGTAAGAGAGACTATTCTTCATAATATTTCTTTCCACAAGAAGGCTTCCTCTTGTTCATAACTAGGAGGTAACTATGCAATTATGCAAAGCAGAGCACAGTCAGTGATGGGGATAAAGGCAGACCAAACAAATCTGTCATGGTTCAGTTGCAGAGAGCTGATTCCCTGCTCCCCAAATCCCAGCTATTTCCAGAAGAAGGTTCCTAGTCCAGACCAGAGCTGATGAAGGACAGTGCTGGGACTAAACCCAGGGGCCTCCCTCGGCTTTTTTTTCCCCCTTTCCTGGTAAACTTGAACTTAACAGAGCAACTATTAGGTAGCAATAATATTTTAGAAGTTACAAATGGTCTGAGCAATCCAGCGATGAGTGAAGTACTCTTTTGGTCAAGTCACAGAAGGGAATGACAGTTATAAATTAATGAAATTGCAGCAATTATGGTTTTCATCCTGATTCCCTTTTCAGAGATAATGATGAAAGGCTCTGGAGGTAGAGGACACAGGATGAATAATTGATTGTAAAGCATATTCAGAAGTAGGAAACAGCAACAAAAAATCTCCACTGACTGTGGCAAAGATCCTGTGGGGAATGCTGATTGTGGATCATTTCTGTGAAGGACTGGATATTAGTGCCTTTCATGGTAAATTAAGGTTGGGTTACTTGGCATTAGCTCTGTTTGAAGTTCATACAAAAGATAAAGGTCCCTTCAAAAATAACACAAGGAAATTTTTTTCATGTTTTGTTTTGGGATTTTTTTAAAATCAAATTAATAATGCTCATGTACTCCCTATTTGCCCTGCAGCTAAGATTCATGAGTGTGTATATGCATAAATGAGAGATACAGGCTCTCCGAATTTACCACAAAAATTAAAACAGGAAAGCAGATGGCAGTCTGTTATTCCATCTGCATTTCACTTAATCAGCTCCCCTTATCAGAAATGCTGCTTAGGGAATCAGTGGTTCTTGTTTGTCCTTTGCAAACCAGAGACACACAAGCTGCTTTTTTTGTAAATGTCCTGCTGGCTCACACAGGCAATATCTGTCTATATGTGAAAAAAGTGAAAGAAAGTAAGGTTACCTAAAAATATTTAGCATATATTAGCTAGGTTTAACAGAAAAGTTTTGCCTCAAGGTAAGTCTGGAGCATTATTTGTCCTCATTGAACTATTATAAAGGAAAAAATATTAGTGAGTCATGAATGGATGGAAGGTAGGAAAGAAAAAGAAAGGAAGGAAGGAAGGAAGGAAGGAAGGAAGGAAGGAAGGAAGGAAGGAAGGAAGGAAGGAAGGAAGGAAGGAAGGAAGGAAGGAAGGAAGGAAGAAAGAAAGAAAGAAAAAGATGTGGATGACTGGCAGGCTGGACATTGTCACAGCAGATTTGTAGAGTTAATTTACCTATTTTTTCAGGCATGTATTTTAATAAGATTTAATGAGCTGCTGAAAAGAGGACTGCTGGGTTTTTTTCAGCTGATGGCAGTAAGATGAAAACAAGAGACTGTTTAGAATAATGTTAACTTGCACTTTAAAAGTTAATAGAGCTCCTATGAATGTGTGTTGGCAGCACCTGGAAGAAGCAGGTGGAAATTCCACTGAGATAAATGGGAAACCAGGGGAAAAACAAAATAATAAAGTCTTCTTTTTAAGATGTGGATACAGCATCAGTCCTTCTGGCAAAAAGTTTTTCCAAAGCAGTAGAAGTCTGCAATGAAAGGTAAAAAAATACTTTGAGGAAAGTCTGGGACTAGTAAAATCTTCCTCTTTATTTCTCCTACCATTCATAAATCTTTAAATCAGGGGTCAGGTGATGTGCTTGGTATAGTAGTTGGGAGTACCAGAGGAAGCAGGAGGAGAATAGAGGGTATGATCAAAGGTTTTAGAGAAATGGCCTGCAAAGAAAAGTGACTCATCTCTAGTAATTTAGTCTGAAGAATGAAGGCTGAGAGAGGAGCCACCAGCCTGGAGGGGCTATGACACAGCAAAGACCCCTCCAGCCCCCCAAGGGCTGGTAGAGATGTACCTGACAGGAGGAGGAGTGTCACCAGGCAGGCTCTGGCTTCTCTGAGCTGCTAGGAACTGCACAAGAGTCTGCCTAAAATGCAAAGAAGAAGAGACTGAAAATAGAAAAATTCAGCTGTCTGTAGGGTGAGGTGCCAGATCTAGATGTTGGGCAAAGCTTTTCTCTGTCTCTTTCAGACTGCCTTATCTTCATCTTTCAGTTTGCTCTCCCTGCCTCTTTTATCCCTTAGGATAAATTAATTTTGACTGTTTTTGTGAACAAATAAAGATCAGTGTCTTGCGGTTTTCAGAACGAATCGCTTTGTGGTATGCCTTTGTCTGCACATCACAAATTCCAGTAGATAAGAAAACTGAATAAATATTTCATGTAAAAAAAATACCACAGAAAAGAGCTAATTAGCTGGATTGATATAAGTTGTTCTGTGACCTGTGAAAGTATGTTAGTCATAATGCTGTTCTTTATAAACACCATGCAAACTCATTCAGACATGCTGGCAAGCCGGGAAAGAGCGATGTGAACAACAAGGGGCACTCAAGGTGTTGCTAAAAGAAAATTCAGAAGAAATATTTTTGTCTTAAAGCAGTCCCCATCTAACTGGGTTCTCCCAAAAGCTGCTGGCAGCACTATAACCAGGGTGGGTGAGTAGCCTCCCAGAGTTATGAAACTGGAGTGGTGTGATTTGCTCTGCAGAGGGTGGAGTAAGAATGAGGGCAAGGCTTGAGGTGTAGTTTTCAAATGGTGCACTTGAGGTCATGGACTGACTGGCTCCAGTCAGATTATTGCCCTTCTGTCGGCAGACAAGCCTCTTAATGGTACACCCCGCCTTTAGAAAGTGCACAGAGGAAAAACAGTGCATCCACAGCATGGTGGAGAAGATTCAGCCACCCCCCTTAGCAGAGAGGACTCAGCAGCTTGGTCTCAGAATATAGCTCTTTACTGAAGTCATAAAAATGAGGACTTTTCTGTAAGTGAAATGAGAGGAGTGGTAATGTGTTTTCAGAGCAGAGAAGAGGGGTGTGTAAAGGTTCCTTGCAGAACATCTCTGGGAGTGTGCCTGCCTGTTTGTATATTTTCCCCTTCATTTAGCAACCAGCAACGTCAGGCTGTGCACAACATTTCCATCCTGGAAACCTCCTTTTAAGGCCAGGCAATCTGCCCTCCTGGAGCTCCTTCTTTCCTCCTCCTGGGAAGGGAGCCCTCGAGGCAGAGCAATGGGCAGGGACAAACTGTACTCCCATGGAAAGCAGGGTGGCTTTGGCTCTCTGTGGCACCCACTGCCACCAGCCTCTCCTGTAGAAGTGCTCCTTAGAAAAGGAACAGTGTCCCAGATTTTAAAAGGAAGCAAAATAAGCCATCATCTTTACTATCTCAAGCAATGAGATCCCAGGAATGAGAATGCTTCTGTCCATTTTTTCAGTAGTGTATCTCTGGCTCCAGCAGAGTAGAACTCACTTTCTCCTCTACAGTTTGACAGATTCCACAAGTGCAGTGGGCTAATTGCAACCACAAGACTCCTTCAGCCTTCTCCACTGCTGCATGATATCCCCAACTTCTCATTTCTACAAAAACCATTATTTTTCTGTGCATTTTAAAGTAGTTTAAGTAAATTGGTGGTGTCTTGAGGCTGTAATGGATTGGAAGTCCTGCGTTTGTTGTCAGAGTGACTGATGGGGGAACATCATGTGCCAATAGTAAATGTGGTTTCTGGATATCATCTGCTTTAAAATGCTTGCACGTGCATGCATACAAGTGCACACAGAAGATAACTCTTTAAAACTTTCAGACTGGTGCTTCCCCTCTTTAATTCAGTAATACCTGGATCTTAGCCTGAAGCTGCTCTTCTGGAAATGCTACTCAAACCTGGAATCACCTCAAATTTGGAATTCAGAGCTATTAGAGACACAGAGTTCATGTTGTCATTAGAAATTTCAGAGCAATTCCAGGCTCTGATTTTTAAATCCATTTTACATCTCTGGGCAGTAGACTAATTTTTTTTAGGAAAGACACACCTTAGGGTTCTTGGCAAATCCTGGCTGAGAGAGCAAGTGCAGTAACCTGCAGAAGGCTATAAACTGTGCCTTGGCCCTGTCACGTGTTTTGTTTCTGTTTAAATTTCCTCCATCCCTGTATTTCTACAATTTCACCCTGCCTTTTGAGCACGTGCAAAATAAATCCAAAAAAACAAACCCAAACCTTAAAACGGGGCATCGCTCCAAGAAAAGCAGCGATCAGGCTTTGAGGGCAGTAGGTTCCAGAGGGCAGGGTTTTGTTTTCAATTTAATTTGATATTCACGTTCAGCAGCACTCAGAGTTTCCCCCAAAACATACCTTTGGGGGAAACACTAGTCAGCATTTCCCTGATTCAGGGAAGGGCTTAGCTTAATGCACAGAGCAGTTTTCCACTCAGCACTGGCTCTGGATAGTGTCACGTTTGAGAGGACACCTCACATCATTCCATGTCCATTAAAGAGTGTTACTCAGATGAAAGTGAAGCCCAAAAAGCACCTAATTAATAACTGTAATTAACTAATTATTACAAATTAATACTGAATGATGCAATAAATAGATTTAATTACAGTCACAGTTAAATACGGTGTCAGCACCTTTATGTGGAATATGGCCAGCCCACAAGAGTTTTGAAATCACAAATTCCAGACCAACATTTTCACACCACTTACTTCAAATGCCTTTTTGGGGGTAACCCAAGCTCAAGAGGAAGTAATGCAGAGCACTTTTTTCCCAGAACAAGGATGGACTTTTGAAGCCAGGTACAAGTACCGTATCCTGAATTTCCCATTACAAAATGAGAGGTCACCAGTTCATCTCTGGGAATCCCAACCTACTGGACTGTGAGTGCATGTTGTTGATTGTTTTAAACAGACATAGACATGTTGAGAGTTGTCTTTTTAAGTCTGTAGGACACATCCATCCCGTTTTGAGCAACTGCAAAATTGCAAAGAATGAGTGCCTGTATTTGGTAGGTTAAAAATTCTGCCTGTGGTTAATTCGTGCCTCAGAGCTGAAAGCTCTAAAAGCGCTGGGTGGATCATTGTGGTTTTTCAAAATTAAGGTGTTTCATTCCCCATAGTTTCTCCTTCTTTGTGTGTCATCATTTTCAAAGCTTTTATGGCAGGCTTAAATTTAGAGTCCTTGTGGCTTTGTTGGGGCACCACCTTTACCCTATGTGGTCACAATTTCATGCTTCCTGCCTCAGAGAGACAGTGCCAAGATGGGTGGGGAGCTTCTCAGTGAGGTAACCAAGGATGGGCAAAATAGCATCACATATGATTTATTTTCCAGTTTCAGGGCAAGTACATAAGCAGGAACTGTGCTTAGGTAGGTCACTTCATGCAGAAAGAATGGGCCACAGTTAAGGGAAGACAGATGGGTCTCATGGTGCCAGGCCTGGGGGGAAAGTCAGGGATATATGGAGGAGTGGGTACAGTGACTGAGAGAGAGAGACAGCGATAAAATATAAAATACTGATTATTTCCTAGGAACTTTAATTGCACTGTCTGACCTGTAATCATTTTTACAGGCCACCAACATTTCCCAACCCTGATGTCTAAAGTCAGCTTTCTAATTTTACATCAAGGTTGCTAAAGGAAGAAGGCCTGAGCTTTTAATAAATCAGCAGGAACTTCTGCCTGGTCAGCCCTTCAGGAAAGCAAACCATTTCTACAGGCGCTCGGCTCTGATTATTTATTTTAGGAATCCAGCTTTTTGAAGAGTCATCTTTGGCTCGCCTGTAGACAGTTTGTCAGTGCACAGAGCACATTTCTATGTGGGCCTAGCCCTGAAAACCAGTTTCCTAGGAAAGGATTAAGGAGACAACTGTTCTGTGAAGCTGAAACAACTTTTTGACTGCAATGATCCTAGGACATCTTTCAAGGCATTGAACAGTTTCTATTTAAGCCGCAAAATACTCTTTATCCAATGGTTGTGTGCTTCCTTCAATGTTGCATTTCGCAGAGTGAGTCTCAATAGTATGTGTGAGAAGACTTTTTTCCTTTGAGTTTCTTTGGAGTATCATCTCTTTCTGTACTTCCAACCTTAGAAATGCCAGGATCTTCCAGCATGATCAGCGTTGTGTTTGCTGTGTAGAGTTCTCCTTTAAATTGATCTCTTTAAATATCCATTTTTGTGGGTTTTTGGAGTTTGTTTTGGATGTGGGGTTGTGGTTTGTTTGTTTTGTTTTTACAGGATTTCCAAAATAAGCAAAGCAGAAATGTCATTGGAAAGGGCCTGTGCTCTAAAATGGTCTCTTCATTGTTTTAACACCAGTGGTTTTCCAGTTGTTACATAGGACAGGAGAGCCACATCTCCCTTTTAAATGAATACATGGGAAATGTTTTTACAGTCTCTGAGGGATGAAAGCCTGAAAAGGGATTTGTATTACTGCTGCTTTTGGAAAGCAAAGCTCTGCCTTCATCAGCCATGCAAAACTATGGGAGGAAAGGGGGTTTTCACACATCAGGTTCTGTCCACGGTACAAATTAACCGAATGAGTAACAGAAGGAAGAAAAAGTATTTTCTTTCTAGATGCAATTACCTTGTTGACTTGAGTTCAACCCAGGGAAGCACTTTATTAATAAAACCTTGCCATGAATCTCAAGCAGGTGTCCTAATCTGATACAACTGTAACCTGGAGAGAGAGGTTGGGATTCAGTGGTAAATAAGGTAAGAGGTAGAATAAAATACAAGGCAAGCCCAGTGGCTCAGGCTTAGAGATCCCACATATAAAATAACCTTGTTATTGATAAAAACATATTTTTCTCCTCTCTGGATCTCTCTCTTGGTTTTCTCTCATGTCCTGTGGTAAGTCCCTTTTTTATTGGACACTTTCACCCCTGCCAAAGATCTCTTCAAACTCAGAGGTGAAAAAAACAAACAAACAAGCAACAAAAAAACCCCACCAGCCTGTAAACCTTTTTAACAGTCACTTTTGGGTTTAGAGGAAGCTAATGTTTAAAAAAACCTGCTTCTGGACAATGCTTATTTCTCTTGAGAGATCTACATATATCAGCCCATCCAATAAAAATATAATGAAAACCTACTATCAAATGGCAAATGATGCTCAAGCTATGTAAAAAGAAATCTACAATTCCAGTATCAAGCTTTTAAAAGCAGTCAGGTGTTTTGGGCACATATGTTTTTTGAGATTCTGCTCAAGACTTCCTATATGCACCTAATTTTCAGCACCTTCCAGTCATCCCATCCCCACTCACAGAAAATGTCCAAACACAGTACAGATATCTTTTTAAAATCAAGTACACAGGTGTCTAAATTATTTTCAAAGCTATATTATTATTTGGCCATAATTTCCAGCATTTTATTTGTTTCTGCTCTTTGCCTGTCTACTTAGACTGCAAGACTTGGAATTAAATCTCACATTGTCCTTTCTGCTTTATCCCATTCCCTGTACAATGCTAATTAATAAACAAAGCATGCAGAAAGAAATTAATGCCATTTAAAACATGCAGAATATTTGAGACTCAAAATATTTTTAATGTGGTTATGGAGGAGTGTGTTTTACAATGCATGTGGGTCAGCTACAAAATGAGAAAACAAGGGCCATATTTAGATTAATTTTGTGGCTCTGATCCATGCTTCTTTCATTAAAGCTACTTCCCTCCCCTGCTATCTCTCACATGAGGAGGAGACAGGACAACCTGGACAATTACAGAATAGTAAAATCCAAAGGGAGTTTGGGAGACAGAGGGAAGAATAAACAGACAGAAATATTGGGTTCTGCCAAGAGAACACCTGGAACAAATGTATTTTTCTATTATTGTATGCTAAAGGAGTTCACCTGAAGAATTGCCTGGAATTTAGTAGTGGCATTTCCTGAGGAACAGGTTTGAAATTATCTTAATCACAACCAAGTGATACTTTGCTAATTTTAAAAAGGCAGATAATTATCGGGCATTTTCCATGGGCTGATGAAGGGGTGTGGGTTTGGAGGGGCTCAGGGTTTCCTTCAGTGTAGAGGAGAGGGAAGGCTTGTGAACCAGATGTTTCTTCTCAGATTACAGATGTCTCTTCTCAGATTACAGCAACCTGCACGGTGTCCCTGTCCAGAATGGGGCTGGGCTGTCCCAGCACTGGGTGATGCCTCTGATTTACAGCATTACTGGGCTGAGTCTTTGTACAGCTGTGCTCTAGCCGGTCTCAGGCAGGCCCAGGCTCACCCTGCCATGCTGAATATCTGCAGCAGTGACCATGAGAGGGGCTCAAACTGTTCTCTGTGCTAAGAGAAAACCCTTTTGGATAACACTTGGGCTCGAAGTCTGTATTTCAGGGCAGTTTGTTACTTACAAGTTACAGCCTGAAAGGAGGAACTAGACAAAAAAGCAGGGGAAAAAATCAACAAGCAAGGCAATCTGGTTTTCTTTGTTTTCCACATCACTGCCCCTCGAAAGTGTCCCTGAAGAGAAGGACATCAGCTGCTCATACACAGAGCTACCATTCCAAGTGTTGGAAACCCATAAATTGGTCTGCATTTTTGTATGGTCTCTGCTCATCTTCTAAGCTGCAGCCAGACCTTCAGAAGTCACCCAAGAGCTGGCACTTCCAGCTCGCTGTCACATTTGCAGTGAGCATTCACCCAAGTGCTCACACTGGAGTTGCACTGTCTTAAAAAATTCAGTTTTCGTGGCTGCTTAGTGGTGGTCTAGGAAGTGTGGCTGGTGCTGGGTCTGTGTCCAGTGCTCTGAGTGGAGGTAACTTGGAAATTCAGAATCAGATTTTTCCCAGGCCAAACCTTTCTATGGATACTTGTTTTATCTTGTCAGTGCTTGTCCACATGGTACCTTATTTATGAAGCATTAAGATAAAATCAAGCCTATAAACATATATTTCATTTGTAGGAGTGGTTTATTTTCCGTGAATACATTCACACAGGCAATCGGGCTAAAGAAAGCCAGTTGTAAATGACTAATCAGTGTTAAAGCAACACCTTTATTTCATAAATTGAGAGGAAAACAGCTGAGTTATCAGCTTTGGGGGAGAAAAGACATCTTCCTTTTTTTCTGCAATATAACTATTATTTTTTCTTTTTTTATTTTTTCTTGCTGCAGGCTAGAAATTATTGTCCAGACTTTTAAATATCTATGTTGTCCTGTTTTGAGGAACATAAGCCATTTATTTAAATACAGGATATCCTTAAGGGAACAAAAATCATCCAGACTTTTTAGTACAGACCAGACTTTATTAATACAGATTGCAACTGACCAGTTACTGGATGAAGAAAAAGCAAAAATAGAAATAGTTGAGTTCTTGCTGCCTCTGAGTAAAAGGCATATTCTTAAATATGGAATTAGGAGACTGCCTGTAGGAACCTACTTTAATGAGGGAAAATGTGTCTAAATTTTTCTAGGTGTGAATCCCCTTAAAGAATTTAGACATCATTAGAAGTGACTGATTTATTAATAGGAATTGTTTTTGCAAGTGTTTTATCAACAAGTTGATATTTCTGATTGCCTAAAGTTCATATTCATCCATACAGACTGATTTTTTTTTTCTAGGAAGGAAAAGGAGTTTATCTTTAAAGATAAGAGAGGGAAAGAGAGTTTGCTGTTTTCTTTGTGATGAATTAGTTTAATTATGCTCTGAAGGGACATGGGAAGGGTAGTTCTAGGTCAGATCAAAGGTTCAAAGAGGCCACTGACCTGTCCCCAAACAGGGCCCAGGAACAGATGCCTGGAGGACAGTCAGTGCATGGCAAACAGGTAGTGAAATTCCCCACAGCATTTTCCCAGCCTTCAGCAATATGTTCCAGGGAACTTCCCAGGAAGGACAAGCTTTTAGAAACAAAGCTTGTCCTGGACCTCTCTTCCATGTCTTTGTCAAATCACCTTTTGAACCTGTGCTGAATTTTGGCATCCAGGGTGAGTTGTTGCAATGAGTCCACTCTGGGTGCCACCTGGAGAGCTCTTTTTGTGCTGCAAACATATAATTTCATTTCATAATTTTATTTTGTTTCATTATTTCATTTCACTTCCTGCCCCCTTGCTCTGGCATGGAGGGAGGCAGTGCCCAACCCTTCTCAAAGGCAGTGGGTTGAAGGGGGACCTATCCCAAACCTTCCAATTCTTGCTCAACCCTTCAAACACCATCAAGTTATATGAAAGGAGTCCCCCAAACAGGTCTGTGTTTTCAAAGATAGCAAGGAGTCCTGCTGAGACCTGAGGTGCTCTGCAGGAGAGGGGTATGAACCCCTCTGCAGATCTGGGGTATGAACCCAGCCAGGGGACAGAACTTAACTTAAGCTTGGGCCAACCAAAAGGCTTGGAACATTCAGCTCCTTACGGGAATCTGGGCATTGGTTTTCTACAATTTTTCTGAAGACAACTAGGAATGCACTGGCAGAAATCATTACCTTTCTTCTGTAAGGACAAGATTTCCCTGCCCTGTTCTCTGCTGTAGTGCTCAGCCTCCCTGGTGCCTGTGGTCTGTGTTACTCTATGTTATTTTAAGACAACATTATTTGAAGATGAAACATCATGTGAGCTTTGCCTACTGATGCTTTATTAACTCCGATGATCCATGAAAGCACCAAACTTTGAAAAGAGAGCAGTAGCTAGGAATTCCCACTCAGGCTGCAGTAGTAACAAAAAGTCAGATTTTCATAAAGGCACTCTTAACCCAGCCCTCTGAAGAGGCCAAAGGGTCACATGTTGGCTCTACTCTTTCCAGTCCTCCATCTCCATCTAAAGACAAAAGCTGGGAGGTACAGGGCACCTCTGGAAACCCAGCTGTTTTCAGTTCCTTGATGGAAGCTCAGCTTTTGGATAACCCATGGTTTTAACTGCTGAGCAGGTTTGGGAAAATGGCTGAACTCCTGAAGTTTCCACTAAAATAATGAGAGCTAAATATCCATAGAAAATCCATTTACATATTTAAACTCTTGAAAAGGAAATAAATAACATGACTTTCAAGTACTGCATGTTCTGCAAGAACTACATCCTCAATTCTTACAAGGGTAATCTCTGCCTCTAAAGGTTTTTTCCTCTCTTGTGGTTCACCACACAGTTGCATGAACACAAGAAATGTGTGAGACCAAAGGGGACTCAGTTCACCATGACATGAAATCTGCATCACTGAAGAGTCTGTGTGTTCATCCCACTTTGAATTCCTCTGTGAATACAACACTTCAAATTTTTCCAGGAAAATTTGTTCCTGCCCTCTCTGGTGATAGGAACACTTTCCTGTTTTGAGTGGAAATAGTTATCATGGGATTACAGCAATCTTTTTCATAGCTGCCTCACTGGAGTCACCCTGACTCCCAGTCATTGTGTGCTGACCAGCATTTTCAAGCTTCCCTGAGTTTTTGGTTTTTTCCCTGACCTTTTCCAGCTGCAGTTCCCAGCTTTTTCCAGAAACTGTTATCGTTAGTTCATAAGTGCATGACCTACTACACTTCTTTTATTCTAATCATTCAGTTCCTAATGTATGACAGTTTGATCCTTTGCTGCACTGGCAATATCCCAAATTCTCATCAAAAAAGTTTGATGAATGCGTTCCTGTGCATTCCTATTATTGTGCCAAGACCATTCATGAAAATAATTGAAGAGATCGGTCCAAAAGCTAATCCTTTCACTACAGCACAGGAATGTTTTTGCTTCCACCTCCAACATGGAAATCCCTGTTGTGTATTTGTGACAGAGACACATCTTTCTCTTGCCCCCAGCCCTGACAACAGCATGCTCTTCCATGGCCCCACTGGAGGCACCCAAATTGACTCAGATTCCCTCAAGACAGATCAGAATCATGTTGTATATGGACGAGATGACTTTTTCCCTGTGGATTTACATTTGCTGGTCATCTGGTAAAGAAACAGAGTTCCCAGGTGAGAAACTGTCTTGGAAGGGTCTTTATGTATCTGCCTTGAAAACCTCCAGAGTGTCAGCTTCTCTGTCTGAGCTCTTCTCTGCTTCTCCTCCTCCTTGTTTTTCAGGTGACTCCTTTCATCCATGCTCTGGGGACACCCTGTTGAAAGTTAATGCCAAATGCATGGTGCTGCCACTGTCTCTGAAGAAAAGTGTTTTCTATAAGGTTGTGTGCTGTTCAGTCCTGAAGGTTTGTCCCATTCCAAGAAAACCAAGGGGATCCAAATATCTCCAAACTTCTTGCCTCTCTGCCCAAGACAGGGTTTTAACCCACCCCTGGATGCAATACACCACACTGAAAGGAGGAACACAGCAAACATTAAAATATAGAAAATACCAGCACATGCTTTACTGTCTGCATTTGTGCTCCATTCCCCCTCCTGCTTTTGGCACTGCAGCCTGTGCAACTGTACTTATCGAAAAATATGGTAAAGTTCTTGTTCTGTTTTATACCTATTTTCCCTTTCCTCTTTTCCATTTATATGCCTGAGGAGCTCTTTGCCATTTCTTTTAAGGCAGTCGAATTTTCTGGAAGAAGTTGGCTGGGCAATTGTCATGACAGCCTTACAAATCCCCAGTTGTAAGACTGAGCTTTTCTTTGACAGATCTCTTCTGAAAATGTATCCTTTTCCCATATTAGGAGGATCTCATTATTTTTGCAATCCTGTTTTGAGATAGGATTAGCTGTGAAATCCTTCTTCAAACACCAGTCTGACACAAGTTTTCCGGATAAACTTGTGTACCTTAATTCAAAGATAGCCAAAGTTTCCTGAAACCACATTAAAATCCTAGAAATTCTCAGACCAATTTGTGTTGCTGTTGCCCTAAGTTCATTGAATTTTTTCCTTTAATTTTTTAATAGCTTTTGTTGTTTTTTCAGTCTCCTGAGTTCAAGGTGGATTGAGTCATAAGCATTCTAGCTAAGGTTCCTTTTCTGAACAGTTTGTCTGTCATTTCCTCAAGTACCTTCCAAACCCAGTTCAAAGAACACATCTCCTTTTGCCTCCTCCACAAGAGCTGCAGTGAAAAAAAACTGTCAGGAAGCCCTGACAGGAACTTCTGGTTTCTAATATGATTGGTAGAATTTGTTCTCCAACATATTTTTTCAAAGTTACAGTAATGTACAATGCTCAGAAATGTTTCTGTCTGGACTGGCATTCCACAGATCTTTTTTTCATACCAAAATGCATCTGCAGCCCAATTTTTTTTTTTATTTTATTTTTTCATTTAAAATGAGAGTAACCAGATAATCAGAGTTTAGTCTCTGTTTATCCATGTTCTCTCTCTGTGTTAATGTGCAGGATTACCAATGGTTTTTATCATTAGATGTGTTTTTGGGAACAGCAAAAACTGTTTTGGTCACAACCCCATCTCCCATCCCACCCATCGTCAGAGTGGTTTAGTTATTCCTTGAGTGATGTCCTGCACCAGATGTTCCAGTTTCTTCATTTTAAGATATATCCAGTCCTTTCTGTACCAAGTTTCATTTCTTCTCCCCACTGATTGAATCTGTCACTGTCACCTGCCTGGCTGCTGTTCCCATCCTTGTACTCTGTCCATGTGTTCTCCCCTGTTCTTCCAGCTGCTGTAATACCCTTTATTCTGTTGTTGGGGACTAGCACCAGGCTTGGAGACCACCCTAACCCTCCACCCCTCGCCTCTTAATTTATATAAAAAAAGTAAATTCATAGAGGTTTTCTTTTCCATTGTCACAGATGGTCAATTCCTCTTTCCTGTCCTCCTTTCCTCTACAGAATCTAAAGAAATCCAACTTTAAAAGATGCTTTTTTGTGTCTCATAACCCCCAGAATATTCCATCCAGACCTGAGTTAGTATATGCAGAGGTCAAAAAGGGAAGTAACTGTACTTGAACGAGTATAACTTATTATTTTTTAAAAATTCTTCTTTGTAGGGTTACATTAAATTAAGATATAATCTTCTAGTTTGTTTGTAAATGATCTTTTTAGATCATGTTACAAAGCCATGGTGGCTGCTGGTTCTGTATAAAGGATTGCACAGCTTGTCTTTGCTTTCTTTTCAGAAAGTCCTTCACTTAATTAGATTGATCTTTAATAATTTAAAGAATGGACAGCCAAACAAGCTGCCACGTGTGCACCACAGTTGCTGTAAGTTCACACCTGAATTTGTCTTATAATAGAAGCTTACCCCTCTTAACTCTTAGTGCCATATTGGGCATTTCAATGCACATCCTGGAAGGCCGTTCAAGTAGTCTTGGACTCTTGGAGCTGTAGGAACACAGCAAGATCAGTATTCATAGCAATTTTTAAATGGAATTATGTAGCAAGTGTCTGCCACCGGTGTCTCATTGATATGTGCCTGTAGTACTTTCATACATGGTTTTAACAGGTTTTGTTATGAGTAAAATAGTAAAAGCTCATTTGGAGACCTGAGAAGCTTTTCGAGTCAAACCCCTTTGCCCTGATCTTTCTTGGAGGCAAAAGATCTCTGATTCTTACTGGAAACTTCAGGTCTTCTGGCAACTCTTGTGGGTGGAACCTGCTGGAAAACCCATCTGTTACAAAGGGAAGTTACAGTGACCTCTGAGAGGTTTTGGAGACCCTGCTCATCTACCCAAACATCAGAACCAGCTTCGCCTGATTATTTGGAGTCATACCAGGAACTAAATTTTCTAGGCTTTAATTCTTATAGATATATATATATAAATTTTTAAAAATAATAATTAAAACAAACAAACAAACAAACAAACAAAACCACAAAACAAAAAACAAGCCTAACTTCTGATGATAAAGATGTCTTGAATTCTAAAAGCAGAGTATGTAAAAGTGAGATCAGTCCATCCTATGCCAGGTACCTGCTTCTATTCTGTTTAATCAGCCAAGTATTGAATTCATAGGAAACCATAAAAAAAGCTCTTATGAAGACCAAATTGTGTGAGGACAATTCACCCAGCAGACAGTGGATTCTGCCAGAACAAACTAAAATTCAATGTTGAATTTGCCACTGAAAAAGAAAAGCCCTAGAGAAGAAAGAGGGAAATCTGGCTTCAGTCTGTGTATATATTGTAAGTGGTGAGTTGATCTGAAGCTTTTAAGTTGTTTGCTCAGAAGGGAATTCTGTCTAAAAATATTGGGAAAAGGAGACAATGAGACCAAAAAGTAATACATTCAAAACTGATCAAGGGGAAACATTTTCTCAGAGGATATGTAATTAGATTACGGGTTTGTGGCTGCAGGAAGCTGCTAAGGTGAGACTTTGGCTCTGTTCTGAGAAGGAATGAGTGTATGCATGTGGCCAATTGCAATTTCTGCAGACAGAACTAAGAAGTGAAAGGAGTAGAAAATAAAGAGCACGACTTCCTCCTGCAGCATTTCTGGAGCTCTTCTCAGACAGCTTTGGTGCTGATTAGCATCAAGGGCAGCCCCAGAGCAACAGGACATGAGTGGGACAATCTGTCAGGCAGACCTTGCAGGGAAACCCCAAATACAGGTGGAGGAGAAGAAGGCATCAAGTCCACCTGAGTTTGCTTTTAATGAAGTTCCAAACTGGTTTCCAGTAAAATTGCATGCTTTGGGCCTGATCCTGTACCCTTGTGCTAGTGGGCACAGTGCTGTCTTGGGTTCAGCTTTTAACCCCGTGGGCTGCAGCGTTGGGTGCTGGATGCTGGACTTGGCTATGCCCACCCAGCTTCACATATTCCCCACAAGAGTTTCTATATTTTATAGATCTAAGTAACTCTGCGTCAGGACTTTTAGGAAACAATTACTTTTTCTTTCTTTTAGGTTTTTGTTTGGGTTTTTGGTTGTTTTTCTTTTTTTTTTTTTTTTTTTTTAGTCTTGCCTGAGTATTGCAGCCAGTAGCTTTCAATTAACTTCTTTTACTGCTCCCATCAGTTGCTGGCACCTAAACAGAAGGATATATAATTTTGCTGAAATGTGAATGACAATTTGGTAGGAATAAAAAGTCAAAGTGAAGCAAAGACTTTTCAGCCCCTGGCACATCAGCACTATTTTATTGATCCAAAGGGTCTCTGCATTCAGCTGTCAAGATGGTACAATGAGCATTTATGATCTTTTTGACCCAAACAAACACTGAGGACAGTTTGCAGGGCTCTGGAACATGCAGAGAGCAGGTAGGCTGGCAGCCCCACTGGATGCAGGCAGCTTCTTAAAGCCTTGCTGTGCACCAGAGGGTCTGTGAGGTTTTTAAATGAAAAGAATGCCTTGAAATTGCCTTCCACAGATGGTATTAAAGGACTTAATCATAAGTTCACTGCAGTCAGTAGAGAGACTCCTACTGCTTTCAGCATTCTCTGAACCAGCCCTGCTCCCAGTATCAAAAGCCAATTTTAGATGATGTCATCCCATACAACAAAAAATGTTAGTGGATTATATGGGGTGAGCTCAGTCCAGCCTATGACTACCTTCAAGAGTCTTTCATACTATGTCTTGAAACAAAAATCCCCACATGTTCAGGCATGCTCCTGAGCTAGCCCTGTGAAAAGAAAAGTTTGAAAAATCTTAATTTTGTTAAGACAGTTTCTCATGTACATTTGAAGCAGCCAAGAAAAGTTGGAGAGGGAGGAAATCAGAAAAGGCAGAGAAATAAAAAGATGATTATGAAAATTGAATGAAAAAAAAAGCATTACTCAGTTTCAAAGATCTCTCTTTATAATCTATAGTTAAGGTTTTTTTAAAAAAACACTAGTGCAGTGTTCAAGTAAAAGAATACCTTACAGAGTGTGAAATTATTTTATTTACAAGTGTATATATTAATATCTCATTACATTAAATATTACCTTCCTGTGTTATTCCTAATTGTTGGGAAGGGCAAGAGAATAAAAAAACGATACTGTGGTCAACTGGAAGCAGGTTTGGGATGATTATGGGTAGTGAGAAGTTGACTGGATTGATTTTGCAACTACAGGACTAAGTAAAAAACTACCATTAAAGAAACCCTGCAGTTTCTGTAGGAGAAATACCTTGCCTTTTTACTGAAAATTCTTTTCATAATCTTACCATTACCTGAGAGAAATATGATTAATGAATTATAAAATTAATCACTATCATTGAGAATTATTTTTCTTTTTTGCAAGGCTGCAAAAGTTGACAGTAGTCCTGCATATGAACTCCAGAAACAACCTGTTTTGAGTAACCTAATTCCAGTTTTCTTTCATCTAGTAGAAAAATTATTAAATGTAGTAGGAGTGGACAAAACAATTCTTTCTATTATTCCCTTGATGTCTGTGGAATTTTACCAAGAATTGAATTCTTCTTGGAAAACCCCAAAATTTGATTAGAATATGATATAAATTTAATTAATAATTAATTAAACAATAGTTTGATGGTACATGTAAAATACCTCTGATAATGTTACCAAAAAAAAGGTTCCTCATACTTCTTCGAATGTAAAGAGACTCTAAAAATGGGTGTAAATGAAACTGTAGTGTAAATGAGAGTCAAAATTACCATTTGTAATACCTCATGTCCCACTTGAGCTCTCTGAGTAACTTTGTGAATTGCCTGGAAATTTTGGCTCAGCTGTACAAATAACAGGAAGAATCATCAGAATAAGAAGAATAACAGAGGGGGCTGTTAAGCCAGACTCTTGGGAAGAAGTGGGGTTGTATTTTTAGCTTTTTAGCTGTAAAATTTTATTTCATGAGCCACTTCCTTTGAATGGGCTTGGCACACCTTTTCCAAGGGATGGCTCTCTGTGTTTTGAGGGCAATGAATGAGGCAGGTAGTCAAGAACTATTCTTAGTAGCCACTCACTCAGAGACAAGAATGTGTTGGGTCTTTTTCATCAGATTCAAAACCTCTTCTTTTATCCCAAAAAATGGAAAGTCAGATTAATTTTGCAGCATTTATTATGCTTTGTTTTACTGCCAGAAGGTACATCCTCAGCTCTTAGCTAATAGAGCAAGTGAAAATGTGAAATAAAGCTTTTGAAAGCTCTTCAGAAATATTCATTGGCCACAGTAAAAATAGACCTGTGATCTGTGTTACACTTTTTTGAAATCCCACTGTTTTGTTGTTGTTGTTGAAACAGGTTTTTCCCAGGAAACCCTTAACATCTCCTATTGCTTTAGGGAAGAGTCTTCACCATCTTCCTGTCCTGCTGCTGCCAGTGCTGCACATCTCAGCAGCCACAGCCCTCTGGGGTGGGCTGGGTGTCACAGTCTTCTCCAGGAATTTTCAAACCAGTGCTCACTCCACTCACTCCAGACTGGTGCAGACCTTTTCCTGAGCACAGTAATTCAGCAATCCTTCCTCTGCAAATGTAAATCCTTCGACTGTCTAAATGTATTGACACAGTGGAGTCAGGGAGACACTGAAACGGAGATGTGGTAGCTGATAGCACCAGGCAGTCCTGCTGGCCTGGGAGAAATCCTGGCTCTTCTCCAGGAGCTGGGGAATCAGCTTTTAGCCTCCAGGAAAAGATCTGCTTGCTCTCATTCTGGTGTTTTAAGCATTTCCACGTGATGCATGCAGGTACAAGGCGCTGCAGCTCTGAGCATCTCCATGTTTCCTTCTTTTTAAACACCCACCACCTGGAGGAGACCAGACCTTACCTGTGGTCATGGTGAAAAGGTGGACTCTGTTCCTGGCTGGGGCTTGCAGCCAGCATCACCCTGGGTCAGGTGCAGGTCCCCTGTGGCTCCCTGTGTACGTGGCCATCCCAATTTCATCTCTGTTTGCAGCAAGTGGAAACCTCAGCTGCTGCAGCAGCACTACTGCTCTTTCAGCCAAGCTTCCAGGGACTTCAGTGTTCTGTGGAATCTGGGCCCTCCTCCATGATGTGGCTGTAAATTAATTTTTCTATCCAATCAACTGGCCAAGCAGGGCATTGTCCAGGTCTTGAACTTGGTCCCTGGCGCAGCTCCCCAGGCTGGGAGAGGGATCACTGCACAGTGCTGCTCTCGAGCTTCCTCCGAACTGCAGAGCATTTCCAGATGGATGGAGGGCTGCCACAGTGCAGCAGGGAGAGATTGAGGGTGGGAGGGGAGCTCTGGAGTCCTCCCTGCTGCCCCAAAAGACACCTCTGCCTTTAGCCTTGACTGTTGCAGCTTTTCAAGAAGGGCAGCATTCCACGAGATTTAATTATGGGGGGGGTTGTTTGATTTATTATTCCTTCTATGTCAAATCAGCCTTGTCCTCCAAAGCTGGGCCAGCAGCTCTCTGGAACTTTCTGATGGTCTGGCAATTGCTAACAAGAGGCTGTTCTTTGTTGCCTTCTTTGCCTGCTGTGATAAACCCGAGGTCTGAGTGGTACAATAACGAAGGCTCAGGGAAAGTTGAGTGATCTGTTTTGAATGTGTTGATGCAGTGGGCAAATCCCAGTCTACCTTCAGTTATTCCCTGTTGTGCTTGGATACATCCAGCACAACTGGCATTGCATTTGGATCTTCTTGAGCATCCCCAGCATCCACCCTGAGTGTAGGAACACCAGGCTTTCTAAAATATAACCAGATAGTATTTAGAGAACAGCAGGGTTCTTGCTGATTTTTTTCTGGGAACCAGCTATATCACACTTAATTCATGAGCTCTAGGTTCTCTACAAAGTAAATTTCCTGTTCTTTATTTCTTTGATGGAACAAAAATGGGATAGATTCTCAGTTGCTGAAACTCATTTCAGCTCCACTCATTTAAGTGGAGTTTGCTTACCCCAGCCCTAAACCTGGCTTGCTGATTTCTGCCTTTTGAATATTTTGCTGAATTTTCTCTTTCCTTTCCACTTCTACACTTTTTCTTCTAGACATATTTTCCAGCATTTTGCATCCTTCTCTCTTTAGGTTCATTAAAACAACCTTCATCATTTTCTTGTTTTCCCTTCTACACTCTCCCCACAGCTCTTAATTTTTCCTTCCTTCCTTGTGGAGGGAGCCCAGAATTTCTTTGGTGAATAGAAAAACATCAAGGGAGAGTTTGGCTCAAGAGAGACTTTATCAAAAGAGGCTTTATGAATCACATTGTATGTGCAGGTGACATCATTGCACAAGAAAACTTGATTTATGTAAGATCCGGAGTCTTATAAAATCTTCAGTTTATGCCAGTATTTTCTGATGTTCCTGATTCCTTTTTTTTTTTTTTTTCTTTAATAGCAAAGGCTTTTTTTCACTTGTAGTTACTAAGAATGGAAGCTGATGATGGTGTGCATAAGAGCATATTTTTCCTGAAGTTAGTGCAGCTAAAGAGAAACATGTCAGACAGACAAGGAGAAGAGGTGGTTCTCCTCCTTAAAGCCGTGATGTTCAAAAAAAAAACCAGCAGGGGAAACTTGGAAATATCAGCGGAAAAATTACTTCAGGGGCAGTGGACAAGCTGATCTGTGTAATATCCTTACCCAATACATGCCCTATATTGTAGTTTTATTTCTTGAAGTCCCCCTTGAATCAGATTCAATAATATGACATGGATAAACTTAAGAAAGCATAAGGCAGGTGCAGAGACAGACAGACTCTCTCTCACTCTCTGCAAAGGCAAAGCCTTCATCTGAACCCAAAAGGAACGCCAAGTACTTGTGCAATTTTTTTTTGCTGGGGAAATACTATTAAAATGAGCAAAATTAGTTGCACAAATGAAGTCACACCATACTGTTGGGCAGCAACAGACAATGCTGAAACAGACAGAAGAATAAAATTGGAAAGGAGATGATCACTGAGGATTTTGACCCATTAAAAGGTTATTATTTCACCTAATAATTCCAGGGAAGATATTATGTGTTTTCTCCCTAAAACTTGTTGAAGGCAACAAGATGCTAAAGTCCACCAAATATTATTTTTCATTTGTATTTTCTTCCAATGCTTCTCTTTTGTCTCATTCTTAATTTTTTAGAAACTGTGGTGCTTAGACTGACTTTTCTCCAGTGATGCTTTTGCTCTGATGGAAAAAAACAAAGCTATCATTTTTTGCCCCCGGTCTGCCAGTAAATTGATTCCATGTGTGTTCCTCATTAGTCAGTTGTTTCCTAGTCAGGAAAGTTAGGGCTGCCCTGGTGTCATGGCTTGTCCCAAGGGTTGGTTTTCCCCGTGCTGTAACATCTCATGGAGAGATGACATTACACTCATCACTCCTCAGCATCACATGCCCAATGTCTGTGAGTGCCCTTATGAACCTGTATGAAAGGCAATTCTAAAATTATCCATAAAGGCAACCTTTTTTCCTTTTTCCCCCTCTTTAGTCTTCCTCAGAAGCTTGAAGGGAGAAGGAAGAGAATGTAATGGCAGAGAGGTTTTTATTCTCTATTCCTGCTGCAGTTCCTTCCTGTCATACCCAGGGCTCTGCCTATCCCCATATCTGGATTTAAGATATGATTTGCCCAGAGATCAGGCTGGCAAAGTTCCTGGCTGTTGTTTTGCTCTCAGTCTAGATTTCCTTGCCTCGTTGTATTTTATCTGGGGACTCTCCCCTCTTTCTTCATGACAGGGATGGATTTGTCTGCTGGTATCACCCGGACTTCTCTCAACTCTCTTATTCCTTGAGACTGCAGAGCTCTTGAGCACGATGACTTTTCGCCTCTCCCGTTTCCATCTGTGGCACGTGGTTTAATCCCCTGTGTATTTAAAAGTGCTGTAGTCTCAATTTCATTTGTGAGCTTAATATACTGGTGTCCGGGTGAAACTTAATGGGCTGTGCTGCACAGGAGGGCAGGGCAGATGATCGAGCTGTCCCTCCTGGCCCCCAGCTTTATGAAGCCTGCCTAACTGATATTATGCCATAAATCAGCAGCAACAAATTAAATGGGAGACCACAGTCTCTCCTACACACACACCTGCTGACCATAAAAACTGGGGAGGAGGGGCTGAGTGCTGAAGGGATACAGCAGTTGCCAGCTCAAATCCAGCCGTGGATGACTGAAGGGTTTTACTGACTGGAGGATTTGTAGCAGCCTTTGTGAAATGAGTTTGGTGGCCTCTGTCCATTTCCCGGTGAGCATAAAAAACTCAACACCCTTTTAATAGCTCCCATAAACTGGCACAGGCTCTCCTTTTTAGAAGCTTTGTTCATATCACTATATGGGTGCATTGGCTGAATATTTTTCTTGTGTTGTTGACTTCTTTGGGGGAAAAACAAGGAGTTTGTTTTTCATAGGTGACAGCTTCCCAAAACCCACCAATTCTTACTGAATTGAGCTGAGCTGCATTGCCAGGCAGAGAACACAGGAAATACAGACCCTCCAACAACACCTTGACATGTTAAGTTCAAGTTCCTTAGTTTTTTTTGTTTTTATTATATTTTAAAAATCACCAAGAAAACAGCTTCATGTACTGGAAATATTATAAATGGAACAAACCCAGCAAATATTTTCATTTTCAGGCCAACATGAGCATTTAGAAGCCCTACCAGTCAATTTCCCACCAGGAATAATAAGATAGCTGTGCTCAGATAGTCCAACTTATTTAAGAGTCTGAATCAACAGTACAAAAACCAGACAGTCCTGCACTGTCCAGTTGGCACTCATGGCACATAAGCAGTCACCAAGACAATTCATCCATCCCATGCCCTGTCTCTGGCTGTTTGCTGGGGCCCAAGAGGCCCTAACTTTTGTCACAACCAGCAAGATATCACAGGGTCCAGGGGAATGCTGGCAGGCCTCCAGCTTGTTCCTTGGATATTTTCAAGCATCCCTAAATTAGAAAAAAAAAAAAAAAAAAAAAAGGCTGATGGAATAAACTGATCTGAAGGTGATGACCTGTTTTGGCTGGTCAGAAGGAGTGGGAGCACTGAGCACAGCCCTCGAAGCAGTGAGACACACGTGCAGGTGTCAGGGTACACCCGGTAACACGAGGGAGGGAAGGAGTCTCTAAAGGACCTTCACACACACAGGGAATGCACTGAGTTGGGAGGGACCCACAAGGCTCATCCATCCCAGCTCCTGGCCCTGCACAGACACCCCAACAATCCCACCCTGTGCATCCCTGAGAGAGTTCTCCAAACACTCCTGGAGCTCTGGCAGCCTTGGGGCTGTGACCATTCCCTGGGGAGCCTGGGCAGTGCCCGACACCCTCTGGGGGAAGAACCTTTCCCTGATATCCAGCCTGACCCTCCCCTGACGCAGCTCCAGCCGTTCCCAGCTCCTGTCCCTGGTCCCAGAGAGCAGAGCTCAGTGCCTGCCCCTGCTCCTGCCCTCAGGAGGAAGTTCCTCAGCCAGCACTTAATTCTTCTGCACACAAGTGGTTTCCTCCACACACTGCACAGCTGTAGGAAACTCCCTCTGCACAGAAAGACTTTGCAGGGCATTTGAGTAAAATCAGGTTACAGAGCTCTGGCAACCCCCTTTTTCCCCCACTTGCAGTGGCTCCATCCCTGGCCTTGCATCATTCCCAGGAGCTCCAGTGGAGTGTGCAGGGCTTGCACAAGAGGAGCTCAGCCCTGGCACGCTCGGCTGGGCAGGTTTGGCCGCAGGTGCTCAGCCTGACATCCTCACAGCTGCAGCCAAACCTCTCCATTGCCTGGGAGTGGGGCTGGCCAGGGGCACTGGCATTGCTGCCCCAAGGAGGGGAGAGGGTGTTTGTGCCACTAATCCTTCCCAACCCAATCCATGGTAGGGGATGGCTTTCTGGGCACAGGTGCCATCGTGGTGCCGAGGCTTTCCCCACACAACACCTGCTGCAGGACCCCCACGGCTCACTCATAGATATGCAAACATGAATCTCATTGACCAAGAGCTGAACTCTTGTAAAAATCCCTTTATGGCCTTCTTTGTGATCATTGCAATGAGTCCAGATTTCATCGGGCTTTTTTTTTTTTTTTTTTTGCTCAGGCAAATAGGTCCCCAACAGCAAAACAAACACTTCTCTCCTCCTGAAACCCAGCTCTCAGCTCATGCAGTGTGAAAAACCACACTACAGAAGATCACTAAGTGGGTGACTGCCTCTCCCCCTGTGAGCTTAACAAGCCTGTGTTTGAGAAGAGCATGTTGTGGTAAGAGGCACTGAAGACATGCATTGAAAAGGGCTCATGAAGTCTGAATATAAATTCAAGACAGGGTAAAACAATTTCAAAATTATTATTTCTAGTACCCCTGGATTTCTACTTTTACCCCAGTACTTATCACAAGCCTCATTTAAGCTAGAAAACATACCTGGAATAGATTTGCTTTTCTTTTTTGTTTTTTTAAGAAAGCAAATCATAAGCAAAAAAATATTTTGGTACACTGGTTTCTCAAAACAACCTGAGTGATTTGCAAACCCTAGTCACCTATTACTTCACCCCTCTAATTACAACCAAATGAACTATGCCAGCCTTTCTTCCTTTCAGAATTAAATCGTTAATGAAATTAGGAGAAATGTTAACTGCTGTTACCAGTAAGATGGCTTTGTTGTTGTGCTTGTCTTTCCCCATCAAAACACGTTTTATAAAGACACCAAAGTTCCCACAGTTTTTTGATGGGTGTTTTGTCTCCCCACAACACTACTTATCTGCAAGTTATATTTCTTGCTTACAGTACAGACTGGGTGGAAAGCAGGCTGCAGCCATGAATAAACAGGCAGGCACACACTTGTAAAGCCACCACGACAAGTTGATGCACAAACAACCCTCAGGCTTACACCTCCCAGTTCCAAAATGAGCAGTACTTGCTTATTTTTATTGTTCACATGCAGATGATTCCTTAGCAGGCAGAATCCTTTTTTCCATACCTACCCTCTTCTCTCAATTATTTTTGGACTTTAAAAATTGCACTGTAAGACAGTATGGTCCACTCCTCTCAGAGCAGAGATGCTTCATTTTTCACATCCATTTTACCAGAGAGGAGTTTCTGAGCCTTTTAAGTGAGAACTGGCTGCCTGTGAGAGGTTAACAGTCTGAAAACTAAATCCACCTCCTTATCCATCTCCAAGGCTGGAGATTGGACTTGATGATCTTAAAAACCTCTTCCAACCTTGGCAATTCTATGATTTACAGAACTGGGCAAACAGATGCAGTGCCAGCTAGGAAAGCACATGTCTGTGCAAGTGTCTGGTCCAAGAGGGATTCTTAGGGATGACAATTTCACAGGGACATTTATTTTAGTAACACACTCTCAAGCAACACAGCACTCCTATGTACACTTAGGGTACATCCTCCAAGGATCCTTTCTTCATTTCTTTGCAGGAAACTCCACTAAGAAATTCACATCTTGAGGGTTTTTTTACAGCAGCATAGGAACATAGAAGGGTGCAGCTCTGTGAGTCCATGCAGGTACCTGCAGGCCAGGGCTGCAGCAGGAAAAGAGGAGGGAATTCACTGCCTGCCCATATTTCCCTCTGCAGAGCCTGAGGACTGCAGGGCAGGGCAGTGAAGAGGCAGGAGCAGATAAAGAATTGCTCAGCAAAAGATGTTTTGCTCAACAAAACACTGACTTGCCACAAACATGATCTTTCGTTGGAATTTGTCACTGGAAGCAACTTTGGTGCAGGGAAGGATTTCTGCTCAAGGCATCTCTGGGTCACTCCCTGTTCTGACATTGAGGGAGTGCCAGAGGAGGGAGAAATTGGTGCAGCATCTGCCTATGGTGTGGGAGACTCACATTCAAGTTCTTGCCTTAAGAAAGATGTGATTTCGTTTACAAAGGAGGGAGCTTTTAGCATCTTGGGTACCATCATTGAACAAAAACATTATTAAAGGCCTTAATAATAGAAGGCAATTCTGAGTGGAACTGGCTGGACAGAAAAGTTTTACATAAAGAGAACATACTGAAAAGTCCGGTTGCTCAGAGATCAGCCATATTTATAATTTAATTTGTAGTTCCCAGGAGCCACAAAGGAGTGCAGAAATCAGCCTATCACTTTGAACAATGAATTCAGGCAATCTGTATATCAGATAGTGCACGTGTAGGGTGAATGTATCATGCCTTAAACAGCCCAGGGGAACAGTGAAGTGCCCACAGCTGCATCCTAGGTGGAAGCTGGAGCTGTGATTGCAGCATCTGAGCTGCATTTACCTTTATCTGTGGCCTTGTCCAGGACTGAGTGGCTCTTCCTCTTGCACACCTTTGTACTTAGTGCCCCCTGGATTTCATGAGCCTGCAGCAGTGAGTGGGGCAGCTCTAGGGCAGCTTGGATATTGCAGTGCTACCTCCTCCTCTGGGGGCTCACAGCCTTTTACAAAGGTGCAGGATATCACCAAGAAAGCAAGGCCAGAAAAGAGAAAAAATTAATTATGATACCATGTGACAGTCACTTCCCTGTAGTGCTGCCAGGTGTAATGTGGGACAAATCTCTCTTCTGACATTTTCCTCACCTTTCCTGTCTGTGTGGTGATGGTGGAAGTGCCTCCCCTCAGAACAACCACCACCTTTGATTTTTAGGTTATGAAAAAATCATCTCAGAACTGTCTGGACTTAGAAATCCATCTGATGGATTAAGTATCTGTGTCACAGTGTGACCCAGGAGTGCAGTATCTCAGGGGGAATGAGGAGAATTTGGCTGGAATATAGATTGCAGGGATTCTGACAGAAAACTAACTCTGGTGTTCTAGTCTTTCCTTAGCTCTGCTTTGCATTCATTTCCCCAGAATATTTCTGAATTATGTAATACCTTCCACACTCAATGGTTTTTTCTACGCTATGATCTTAATTAGTGCACGGGGTTGCCAGTTTGCCATGTAGCAATTAATGTAATGAGGTAATCAGGGACGGATTAGATTTGTCTCTTACAGATATGGGTGGCAGACATGGAGGCCAGCAGCATCTCTGGGTGACCTCTCTGGGTGGCTTTTCACCCTGAAGGAAGCACAAGATACAGCAAAGAAGTGCAAGGGCAGCTCTGCCATCCTGCATCACCCCAGGGCTTTTGCTGGCTGTGACTATCAGGAAATCACGTCAATGTGTGTGTTAGATGCCCAGCCTATTTGGGCACCTTTTAAAATAAAAAACAGCTTGCCAAAGTGCCTTCAAAAATTTGGCCTTGGGTGAAGGCAGCTGGCAGAACCAGAGGGATGGCTGAGCCATGAGTCTGCTCTTCCACACGAGGGCTGACAGCACCACATGGCTCCAGTGCTCCACAGATAGTAAATCCAACCACAGAGTTCTGGAGAAATTAAAACAGCTCATGAATCCGCTTAAAAACTTAGAGATCTGTCCCACCAAAAGTAAGGATGGAAGGGTTTTGAAAGTATCAGGAAAGAACAGTTCAATATTTTCAAAAATGTGTTGCTTATGGAAAGCTGACATGTTGTGTTTCAACCATCCTAAAATTAAACTTTATTTTACTCCAAGATGACCTTTAAAAATTAAAAAAAAAAAAAATCATATTTCATTAAAAGAAGGGGAAGGGGAAGGGGGCTTTAAAGGAATAAACTTCCAAAAGCAGAATGATATATCAAGTAAACCAAAAAGAAAATTTTATAGTTCCTCTATTTCATTATAAAATTAATAAAATCTCAATACCTTTCAGATTGCACTCCCACCTTGGGTCTCTCCCTGTGGTATATCTGTGGGTATTTTTCAGGATATTTCCTTCTCTCCTGTCCCACTTCCCTGCAGGAATCCAGCCCTCTGCTCCTCACCCTCCCAGCTCTCCTGCCCTGGCATTCAGCTCGTTCCATGATGCATTTAAAAGCAGAGCAAGCTGCCAGTGAAGAGACCCACAGACAGAGAGGGACTGAATCAGCTCCCCTGGGATGCTGCAAGTCAGCAGACTTTGCTGCTCTGCTGCCACAAGGTTCAGCTGAGGCTGCCCAGGGAGGGGGGTGGAAATAAAGAGTAAAGAAAGAAAGGAGGAAAAAAAAAAAGAAAGATCAGAACTGAAGCTGGGTAAAGGCAGACTGGAAACACTTCAGACAATTCCTGGAAAGTAAACAAAGAAAAAAGGAGGCAAGAGAAAAAAAGATGTGAAGATGTAGGGAGACTGTCACTGTTGGAAGCCACACAGGGGCTCTCAGAGTGGCCCTGGTGGGTGTGTGCAGATCACACCATGGGCTGATATCCTGGCTTAAAAGAGGGTATTTTTCAGGTTTCCCACTAAGAGACAGACACTGAGGGCTCAGCTGTTGGATGAAGCTCATTTTCCTGAGGGCAGGGAAGTGTTGGGGTGCAAAGTCTCTGCAGTGTTTCAGCTGTACCAGGGAGGTGTGTGAGCTGTGAGAGGAGCTCTCTGCACAGCCATGGCAAATGCTCTGCTCTGCTCTGCTCTGCTCTGCTCTGCTCTGCTCTGCTCTGCTCTGCTCAGTGAGGCCATGGGACAGCAGAGGAGCAGCCCAAACAGCCCAGCCCAGTGGTGGTTGTGCAGCTTTGTCCATGAGATTTTGTGAAGAGCCTGCACACCGTGGTGAAGGGAAGAGCTGCCCACGGATGCTGCTGCATGTGCTTATGGATCTAAAGGACTCTTGGACCAGGACTCCTCACAGTGCTGCTATTATAACTTTAAATGTCACCAAAGACTGGCTTGGAAGCAAAAAAGTATCCCTCAAGAACCATTCATAAAAATCCATGTGTATGGATCATGAAAGTAATATTTCAGCTGCAAACAGAAATATCCCAGATAAACCAGGGCTCTAAAAATAACACCCCTTTCCACAGTATCCTGTTCTAAGTTAAGGCTGCAGTTTCACAGGAACTGCTCCTTAGAATTATCTCTGCCCAGCTACCTCCATCAGGATAGGAGCTTAGTGTTTAAAAACAGCAATAAGCAGTAGCAATGAATGTATTCTTTCTGGGTCATTGCTTCTCTGTACAAATGTGGCCTATTCAGAGAGAAAAATAAAATTAAAAAAAAAAAAAAAGAAGAAGAAAAGAAAGAAGTGGCAGGAGGAACTCCAATCTTAGCTCCTGGGAACCCTTCATATCTAGAACTTACATCACTGGTGGGCAGCCTGCACCTAGGAAAGTGGTTCCCCTGTGGCTGTGGCAGGGAAAGGGCTCCAGAAGTCCCAGGGAGGGCTGTTGGTAAAAGGATGGAGGCTCAGAGGGGAAGGAAAGCAGGGAATGAAAAATCAGGACAGTCTGTATCCTGGTGCCCTGTGTCACAAACAGCTCTGTCTTGTCATAAACTGCTCTTTCAGTGCTCTTTGGCTTCCTTCACAATGTGAGAAGCGACAGGACAAGAGGAAACAGCCTCAAGCTGCACCAGGAGAGGTTTTCAGGTTGGACATCAGGAAGAATTTCTTCACTGAAAAGGTGGTCACGAAGGGGCAGCCCAGGGAGGTAGAGGAGTCCCCACCCCTGGAGGTGTCCAAGGAATGGCTGGACTCAGTGCTGTGGTTGAATTGACAAAGTGGTGTTTGGTGGACGCTTGGAGGTTGGCTTTTCCAACCTTCAGGATCCTATGGTTCCATGATTATAGCCCTTGATAAAAAGTCTTTCTCCATCTTCCTTATAAGCCCCCTTTAATTATTGAAAGGCCACAGTTGGGTCACCCTCAAGCCTTCTCCAGGCTGATCAATCCCAATTCTCCCAGTTTTTCTTCCCAGCAGAGCTGCTCCATCCCTCTGATCATCTTTATGTCTCTCCTCTGGACTGGCTCCAGCAGCTCCCTGTCCTTTCTGTGCTGGGCCCCCACAGCTGGAGGATTGCAGGTGAGGGAGATAGAGGGGCAGAATCTCCCCCTCCCGTTGCCCTCACTGCTTTGGATGAATCCCTGGATTTCTGGGCTGCAAACAGCTCATACCCAATCTTACACACACCAATAGTCTCAAATCCTTCTCTAGAGAGCTGCTTTCAAACAATTAATCCCAGCAGGTTTGCAATGGCAGAATATAGGAACGGAATCATCCTCCTTTTCTCCTTCATTTGGCAGATATTTCCATTTGGTTCTCTTAAAGGGCACAGTAAGTGAGGAGCAACTTATTCCTTGGGGATTGTGGGTTTGGAGTGCAAAGTGGAGAATGTCCCCATGGAAATTTTTCTTGGAGCTGTTATTTTGGAAGATTTGCCACCAAATATCCTCTGCTTCAAAAGTTTGAAGAATATGTGCAGGTTTTGGAAACAAGGCTTTGGGGTTTTTTATGACACTATTAACTTCCAGCTTTCAGTATCATCGACTGCAGAATGGAAAAGAGATACATTAAGTGCTATAAATCAAAGTTGAGAAAAACCTTATGTTTATTGAAAAAGTGAGGATGCCTGCCAAAGGGGCTTTCTCTCTTGAGAATACTGAAAAGCTTAGAGTACATCTGTATGTTATCCTCACTGGATCTGACAAGGGAAAAATAGCCATGGAACATAAATACCTTTGCTTTTTGTCATATCCCATCAAGCTCTGAGAGATCTTTGGACCATTCACATAGTTCAGAATAGAGGCTGGCAACTCAAGGATCAGAATTTCTTCCAACCTGGAGACAAGCTGGCCTTCCTACGATTGCAGCATGAGGATTCTTCTTGGCTGAAGCCTCAGTAGCAAGCACTAAAATAGGAAAAATAGGTAAAATAGGACATCCTGCTCTAAGGCTGCTAGAAGCACTAGCAAAGCAGAGTGGACTAAGGTAAGAGAACTCTGCCTTTGAAAGCCAGTTTGGCCTTTTGTTTGAACAGCACTGTTCCAGAAACAAATCTGTTCCAGATT
Source organism: Catharus ustulatus (assembly GCF_009819885.2). Lineage (NCBI taxonomy): Eukaryota > Metazoa > Chordata > Aves > Passeriformes > Turdidae > Catharus > Catharus ustulatus. The sequence goes on from NC_046224.1 coordinate 63,573,870, forward strand.
GTGCAGGGAATGTTTTCTGTGCTTTCCTAACTGAGGAAGAGACATTTCTGCCTATGACAGGGAGAGAGTTACTTCCATACACCAGCATTCCCTGCTGGCTAGAAGGAAAACAGCAGTGGAGTGACAGGAGTTTCCAAGAAACAGACATCTGTAAATCCTGTAAGCAAGACAGGTACCAAAAATGAATGAATATAAAAACAATCTCACTGCATATAAGAGAAGGTAAAAACAAATTCTCTTGGTGCTGTGATTTACTTATCCACCCCAGATTCAAGATGTACTCAAGGCCCAGCAGCCAATTTGGAAGCAGAACTTGAGTGTCCAAAGCTCCCAAGTGGTTTGAGTTGAGATTTGTACAACTTGCCAAACTCATCTAGGTTTTGGCTTTGCTCCTTCCTCACCAGTCTTCCAAATTTTCAAGTATAGAATATGGATTTGAGCACATTCCTTTCTGCAGTTTCTGATTTCCCTCTGAATCAGGGTTAAATGAGTGTAGCTCTATCAACTTTTAGCTAATTTTGTTGGTACCAGAGAATGGATTCTTGGTTTTGGACTCATGGTTTTGTCCTTGCTTTTATGCAAGATGCATAAGGACTATGGTATGTGTACAAGTGAGACTATAAACTGTGCTAGATACAGGCTAGTATTTAGCATTTAAAGAAGATAATAATATCTACTAACCAGAAACTTCCAGGCTGAATAGATGATCTCAAGGATCCCAAGCTGAGCATCTGCCCTGTCATCCCATGAACATCGTACCTGAATAAGACTTTAAGGAGGCAGCCCTAATTTTGATATTATACTGTCTAAAATCTTCTAAAAACACACCTCACCTCTAACACTTTATTCATTCACTGAGCCCTTGGCAGGGCTTTTGCACCTTCATTCCTCTCTGACTGGGTGTTCTGTGAAATGCATTAAAACTCAAAGCCTTCTCAAGAGTCTTACGTTCATTTAATAATATTTTTTTAATAGCCAAGTGAAGGAGCATTTAAACATTTTGATAAATTATAAAATAACAGGCTGGAAAAAGGATTCTGGGTATTGTATTTGGGTTACCTTAACATCTGGTCAGTATTAGAGAATTCTTACATCCCCAAAGAAGTCTTGTTAGGGTTGGAGGCAAAGAAGTATTTCTGAGTAGTTTCCTTTTTTTTATTATTATTATTTTACTGCATATGGTGTCCTCCAGGTGCACAGGTCTGAAGGTCCCTTTTTTGGAAAAAGTAAGCAGCAAACCCAAGAAATTATGCCAGTCCTTGTGTATGTTTCACAGGAGGTTTCCAAATAGTGTCATGGCCGTTGGGAAGCAACAAAGGTTGAGACTGTTTTCAGTTTCTTCAGTGTTGTGTTATTCATTTTTCTAGATGTTGAGTAAATTTGCTCTGAAGAAATTGCTCTTTTACTGCCTCAGCTGTATCTTCATTATTTCCTATCCAGGGCGATGTGCAAACGTCAGCAGACAAAAGTTCTCTCTGTTTGTCAGCTTCTGCACTGCACACAGGAGTTCCCTTATAAATATGGGAATTTAACGTCCTATTTATTGTTCTACCCAAATCTGTACACATGTGTTGTGTACATTTGAAAACATTCTTCTGACTAAAAAGAATGTAAGTGGATTTCTTAGAATCATGGAATATCCTGAGTTGGAATGGACCCGCTAGGATCATCAAAGTCCAGCTCCTAGGCCAGCCTAATGGTTGATAAACTCTGGTTTGGTTCATGCTTGAGGTGTGTTATCCACTGCATTTTCATTAAGGTAATCTCCTCTAATCCTTCATGAAAACAATTATTTTGGAGGCATTTTGTAGCACTCATGTTCTACTTTTGAATGTCTCACACAATTCAAGCACAGGTTTGCTTCAGAAAGGCCACCAAGTCATACCTATGTTTGGATAACAAAAATCTCTTAAGGATTAATTATTTTATCTCTCAAAAATCTCTTAAGGATTAATTATTTTACTTTATGTACAGGGTACTGACTGTAGAGGGTCACAATTTTTAATTTTAATTTTTATTTTTATTTTTACTCAGTACAGTGCTAGCATCTAAGAAACACAATTCTGGTAGGATCTGGGTACCCGGGAGCTTCGTCTCAAAATAAAAGGACTTTTATTCAGTGCAACATAAAAGCAGACTAAGGAGCAAAGGACTAAACAAGAAGAGATGATTTTGGGAATTTCAGATATCTTCTCTTGAAAGAAAACTTCTGTGAATTTACACCTGAAGCCTGATTATTGTCACTCTGGTGATGGAGTCAGATGAGAGATTCCCCCGTATGAAGGTGTTCTCAGTCAGGGGAGATTCAAGGTCCCTGTTCCAGCTGATCCCTTGAGGATTTCTCACACAAAACTGGGAGGTGAGACTGTCTGACAGAAGAAACAACCACCAGTAATTTAATTTGAGATGTGGAGTTTATGGACCATAAATCACACAAGGTTCACAAACCTGAAAACTTCTTCTCTTCCAGCCTTTCTTATACAAATCTCTTTGAATCTTCCTAGATAGATGCCAACATACAGGTTACTATCCTGGTGTTTGGGCTCATTTAATAAAACTAAAAAGCAACTGAGATGGCAAACAAACACCCCTTCCAGCTACAAGTGTTCCAAGCCAAGGAAATGGTGGCTTTGATGGCTCCTGTTACATAAACCATGGCCCATTCCCATTCTGCTGCTCTGGTGACAACTTATTACATAGCTGCAGATTAAGAAAGTGGTGAGGAGCTAGGGCAATGCAGGATTTAACACTCTGCATTTAAAGGAAGATTCAGAGTATCCCTTTTCATTTTTGCCCCACTAAGTAGTTTCTGGTGCCTTTGGGCTGCTACAGAAGAGCTCTGCAGTGATGCCAAATGTGCATTTTCATTTTCAGATGTGTGTATTCATTTCCAGTAGGCTGCTAGCAAGAATCCAAACTTCTAAGAGGAACATTCTCAAGTGATCACCAGATGTTCTGTATTTTCCTCATAATTCCATCAGTGGATGAAGGAAGTAAGCTGGCACAAGAGAGCCCAGCTGATGTCATGGCTGGAGGCAGGGCAAGTGGAAAGGCTTGGAGAATAACGACCCCTTCTCCTGGAAAAGGCTCTGCCATTTGCCATAAGCTGGTTTCTGCATGCTGTGTGCATGTGCAAAGAGGATGATCCCTGTCCCACACAATTTACAGCTGGGCCATCACCTTCAGCCTATTTAACACCATGGAAGAGAAAATCCATTGTGTGGTGGTTGGGACTCCAGAAATACAATTACCCTGTTTTTAAAATGTCATTTAATGCACTCTGAAACCAAGGACTTGCTCTTTGGATGCATTCTGATGAGCCAGGAATAAACATCCCAGGGTGATTAATGGCAGTCACCGTGGCTGTGGATTTGCAGGCTCCAACACCCACACATTCCTACAAACCTGGGGGTTGTTTGTGTGTTTAGTTGCAGAATTTTTGGCATTTGGGCATTCTGCTGATTTTTCAAGCTGCAGATCCATTTGGGCCAGTTAGCAGAGGAGCCGAGGAGCCACATCTCTCTGAGCCCTGAGCCAGCAGTTCCTAGAGTTCCTTGGAGCTATCCAACATAAAATCCTCTTCCCGGGAAGCCAACAGCTACCCTGGGAGGAACAGTTCAGGACAAGAGACAAATGGATTGTAGAGCTGGGACTGAGGAGTTCAAAGTGCTAAGGAGTGAATCCAGGGAGTAGTGATTGCTAGTTAATCTTTCGTTTTCTTGGACATTAAATTCACTTCCAAGCACATCAGTAAGCTCTATTCATGCTGCAAAATGAGTCATCCACAAATAGACTAAAATTTCCAGTCATTTAAAAAAATTCTTGTGTCAGCCAGTCACTTAGTAAAATTACTGTTTAATTAATTTCTCAAAATATGGCATGATTTTTCTACACATGCATGTCTACAGAACCATGCAAACATTTACTTCCTCACTCAACACTATTTTATGAAATTATTTAAATTTTCAGTCATTCCACAAAAGAGTTGCATATCTCATAACTGTGAAATATATTCTGGGGCCTTTAAGGCTATCAGGGAGGATTATTACAGTTATTATGGGCACATCAACAGCATATTTCAGAGTATTCTAGTTACTGGAAATAATTTTTTTTCTCTAAATTCTCATTCATAGGCACAAGCAATGCTACCTTTTTAGTTTTAGGGGCAGAGCAGTTTCTCAAACTGGTCTGCCACATAAAACATCCCAGTCAGTCACAAGGGGTGAACAGAAGGTTTTTCCAGCCATCCAGATAAGTCTGGACATACTGAGCAAGTCTCCCTTACAGTCAATTAACAAAGTGGGCAAATGAAGTAATTTAGTATCTGAGATATTTAATTCAACTGATAATATTTTCATCTAAATTGTGCTGTCTGTGCTTCTCTTTAATTAATCAGAGTGTTGAAGGAAGGAGAGAGAAGGAGGAATTATTTTATACCTACTGAGCAACCATAATTACAAGCAGTTTTGCTTCTTCTGCTCTGCCTGTTTTCAGCATGAAGTTGTGAGTTGCACTGTTTTTTCCTCATGTGGGTTTTTGTCTGTAAGAAGGGAAGGGCTTTGTGTCTGATAAAAGGAAAATCTGATCTTTAAAGAGCAAAGGCACTTTGGGCATGGCTTTGTGGTGGGAAAGATACCCAAGTTACCTTTGCTAATGCAGACTTGGGTGGAAGGCACAATGTGCACCCTTTTGATTTGAGTCCTACAGGCTCCTGGAGACTTTCCATCAACTTCAGTGGGATTTAGTCAAGCCTCAGAACCCTCTTTGAAAATGAAATAATATAGCACCCAGGTTGTGCAGGCATTTCCATGTAAAAATGTGCTTCAGGTGTGGAACTCTCAGCTGTGCTTATGTCAGCAGGCAGCCCCAGAAATGCCACATAAAAACCTACAGGACTGGAGCTTTTGTGATGCTCAGCAGTAATTGCTTGCTTTTACTTGTGCTTTTAGTTTCTATTCGTCATGAGCTGCTTTCAAAACTGAAAATAAAAGTTTTGCATTTTCTTTCTGTTTGGAAGGGACGCAGGTTGTTCTTCCTTTGTTTTTTTCAACAGTGAGTAGGCATGAAAACAGAACTGTCCCTAAACATACTAGTATTCAACAAAAAAATCATGAAGGAAATGCATCTTTCAACAGTTGTCAGCGGATACATTTGGCTTTCTGTGACAGCAGAAGGATCATCTATCCCCATCAGCTGAAATTCCATTGTCTTACCCTTTTCCTTCTTCTGCCAAGATTCCCATTGAAAGGATTGGAAAATTTTCATTTAACTTTCCTGAGCTCTGTATCTGTCAGTGCTGTCCCTCTGTGACTATGAGGACATTTTGAAGTCTGCCAAAGAGACACAGTGCAGGTTGAAACGAGAAAAATGCCATATGTTATTTGGGAAGAGCAGTTTATTGTCTTCCAATAGTTAAAAAGAGTTATGATGGGGTTTTCCCCTGACATCATTTAAAAAAAGAAACAGCATTTGTTAGAGACAAGTCTCTGCCAACGTATACTTTCTAAACCATAAAAAATTCACATGGTTTTATCTTATTCCCATTGAAAATATTTTTTCCAAGCCAAGACAAGAGCATCCTGACAATGGAGTACAGAGCTCAGAGTAATTGTCCCGCTGCTCTTTGTGTTTTGGAGCCCTCCTAAATAAGCACTGACAGATGTTGCAAACAGTGGTCAGGAAGATAAGAAAGGGGGACTGCTTCAACAACTGAGAGTACTTCTCATCTATTTAACTGCAGAAAGGAATTAGAGGCAAACACCACACACAGCTCCTCTGCCATGTTTTCTGAGTGTGATCACTGAAGGATTGCCACAGTTCTGGAGTTAAAGGTTTATTTTCTGACACAATGGATAATGCACACGAAGAGTCCAGCAACCAGGCTTACAGATTAAGAAGGATTATTATGTTGTGGGAGATAAATCCTCATTAACTTCATTTGGGACAGCAGTTCTGTGTGCATGGACCAAAACAATGCCCTGGGGGCTGTGGAGGCATCAGGCTCCTCTGAACATTCAGGGAAGGCAGAGAAAGAGATCCCTGGAGTTCACTGACACTTCTGATACAGCTGACTTGCACCCTTGGTTCTTTTATAGTTTTGATTTCGTTTCACGCAGACTTGAGGTACAACAGACAAACCCCTTACAACAGTGCAGACATGTTTGGGGTTTGTGTATCTGTTCTTCTCTGCATCCTGTGAAGGTTGATTGAAACCACCCTTAATGTGGTAGACAGGTAAGACCAAAGTGTTAATGAGACCTGTGAGCAATGGCAGCAAAAGCCAGCCCTTTAGAAGTATTTAGGATTTAATGGATGGCAATCTTCTGTTACTATAAAATTATTCAAGGTATCACAACTCTAATGACTGTGAAAAGCTTCAGTCAACAGGGTGATAAAAAATATAGATGGTGGTCAGAGTCAGTAAATGCAAAGGAATAGATAATAAGAGGAGAAATAGCATAATTTCTGTACTGGGAAGGCCCTGCAGGAGCAGGTAGCACTCAGAGTCCTTTCCTGCAGTTCTCTCAGGCTAGCAGTGGAAAGGGCATTTGGGAATTGGCAAGAGAGAAATGAAAAGTGAGGAGAAGGTATATTGCATTTTACTTCAGCATAAATCCCTGGTGACCCCACTCTGTGGATCTCTGTGCGCAGCTCCTGAAAGGCTGTAAAACAGGACCAGAAAGGAGGTGTGTCTGGAGGGCAGAAATGGTCAGAAACATGTGAGCTTTCTGTACAATTTTAGATTGAGGAGACCAGGATTATTCAGCCCAGAAAAGAATCTCTGGAGAGTGTCCATCAGACCAAACATAACATGTGGGAGAAGAAGGAGCAATGGCCATTCCCTCCTTCCAGTTGCGCAAGAAACAAAGGGTAGCAAATGGGAACAGCAGTTACCAACTCAATCAAAGGAAATGCCACATTTGTGGCTCACGTTGAATGTACCTTGGCAGATTAGTTTAGATATGCATAAACAGGTCCAAAATAGTAACATAGATAAATTAACAAAACCAGGGTGCATCAAGTGCTCTGACAACGTGGTCGCAACCTTTGGCCACAGTTCACCAGGAAAATGAAATAAGGAAAAGCAAACTCTTTCACTGTCTCTTCCTGGATGCTGTCAGATACAGGATGTTATGTGTAGATAAACCTGGATATTCTTATATGGAGCAGGCAGTGTGCTGCTGTATTTTCTTGGATTTATCTCTTAGACCGAGACCTCTGGCAACTCTCATGGGGTTTTTTATCAGCAGTTCTAGGATTTGCAGGGTGGATGCTTGCTGAGTGGGCTGTATTAGCTTCTCTACCAGACATCTCCTTTCTTCCTCCTAAGCATATCTTGACCCTTATAATTAACAATATTTGACTCATATGCACTGCATGACTGATAAAGCACCCCTAGGCTTCTATAGACTTAGCATTCTTTTTCTCTTTCTTTTTGTTTTAAATTTTTTATGTTGCACATCCTACACAAGAAGTGTAGCACTCCTAACTCCAAAATTACTCTGCAGTCTCTTCCAGCCATTTGGCATCCTCTTCTCCAAATTAACATGGTAATAATACATTTTCCCCTGGTATCATAGGTAAAACATGGTCCCTCAGATGTTTTGTTTCATGGAAATATTCACAGCTCAGTTTAAGATGAAGCCCAACAAAACATGGGGAGCAGAATGAGGAGGATTCAGTCTGTGTATTTCATTAAAGGAGACTCATTTACAAGATGCATATTCACTTATCTTTTGTGGGTATGGTATTGATCAGGACATATTACACGGGTACTAAATGAAATTTCCTACAATTGCATGTCTGTTTCACAGATTCCAGAGTAGAGACTGCTCAGCAGGGATGTGGCTTCAGGTTTTCCAATGTTACACTGGTCATTCCTGCATCTACAAGAATAAATTCCCTTATTCTTGAATTATTAAAAACAAAACTTGGGTTTGGGAGAATCTACCAAATTCCCTGGCCTTCTTCACATGCAAGATTTTCCTGGCACAGCTCAGGGCATAGGAACAAGCAGGGTGCAGGCTTGGAATATCTGGCTTCACTGCTGCCACCAAATCATGTCTCCTGAGATTCCCCACTCCACTATTTGTTTCTAAAAGGGTCATCAAATCAAAGTCACCAAAGTAGACTTCTACAATTATAAAAGCTCAGGCATAATCTTCATCCTTACCTAGCAAGAAAATTCACTTAGTTCATCATTCAGGCTGGAAGCATCTGGAAGCAGCCTGTGCCAGAAAAGGAATCACCACATTTAAAGATTTTCTGATAGAAGTGTAGTTTTGGTGACTGCAGTGTGGGTCTGGCATTAAGGGAGATTCAGGACTCCTGTCTGAGCTTGGTAAAACTCTCAATTTTTTATTTCCAGTCGATAATAAGGCTGTTCATGTTTCCTTTTGCACTTCACTAATCTTGGCTCTGTAAAACATTTAGGACAAGTGAGTGTTTCCCCAGCAGCCAGCACAGCAGTCATGGATCACTGATTGCTGCCATAAAGAAAACTCTAATGCCATGACTTGCTAGGCCACTTGCTATATGACAGAATTACACAAAATGACTAGAAAGCAATGAGAAGTGGCTGAAAACTTCGGGGGGAAAAGAAACCAAACCAAACCAAAAAACAACAAAAAAAACCTAAAAAAAAAAACAACACTCTTTCTCTCTACTCCAAAAACTCCAAAATGAAACCTTACATTCAGACAGACATTTAAATAAGTTTTTAATGCAAAGTGAGGTGTGGGGGGAAACAGGGATAGATGGTCCTGTTTACTCATGCCAGGCTATGCTTTATGTGTCATTGGGTGGCTTTATTGCTTTATTGCTTTCCCCTAAAGCCACCCAAAATACTGCAAGGGACTTAAATGTGCAGCTCTAACCTGCCTGGAGCTACTCATTATTGTCCTGGTACCACATGGGGAACAGAGGTGGCAAATTGTATGGATGTGTGGTTAAAAAAAAACCAAAACAAACAATGGAGTGGAACTTGAGAACAGGACAATATTTGCCCTAACAATTATTCAGATTTCACCAGTACACGCTTCTCCTTCTATATCTGAAACTTGAGATGAAATTTAACATATTTTTTCCTTCAGTCTGGTAATCTGTGCTGGTATATGAATTTGAAACCATCCCAGAATTAAGGTCATGTCAATACATCTTTTTACAGTGTAACAACTTCATTGGTTCTGCAGGAAGAAGAGAGACCTGTGGAAAAATACTTCCAACTTCTGCACTATTTTTAGTTTTGTTATCTGTGAGGCACCTTTTACATTGGCCCATCACCTGCCTTTAGATGAACCAGGCATAATTACTACTTTTGATTAATGCAACTGGGAAGGTACACAATAAGCAATATGTCCTTCAGGAGAAGACTCATTAAGCATTTTGCAGCACAAATAAATATTCTTCTGCCTCCTGGGGGAAGTTTGTTTACTTACAGTGATGCACACAGATACATTTGCAGTTTGGGCTATCTAGAGGCCGGAGTAACTTGGTCCTGAACAAAAGGAGAAGAATATTTGATTTTATTCTTCTGCCAAAACTGATTTATCAAATATAGCGACTTTCTTGTCCTGAACTATTGCTAATTTTGACCCAAATCTGTGGAGATAAATGTCTTTGGAAAGAACTATAATGTGGATATAGATTTTAAAAGTGGAGAAGAGGGGGGAATGTGATGGATATAAAATAGCAGAGCATTCCTTTGCTGTAGTGAAGACATGGTGGTGGTACTTTGTGGGAAGGCTCATGGGGAGCATCTCCCTCCATAGACTGGCAAAGAGAAGGGGCAGTCTGTGACAGTGGTGACAATGGCAATAATGCACCAGTGGAGGACAGCTGCCTCAATCTCTTAGCTCTAGAGCCTTGATTTTTTTTTTCCCAAGTTTAGGGAAAGCCCTCCTCCTCCTGTGTTTTGAGATCAATTGTGGAAAAAACTTGGTTTTTACGACACACAGTTGCAGGTGGGATATGTGGGAACACAGTCCCTGCAAATTTGTGTATTGGTTAATTCTGTCTAGGTCTTTCTACAACTAAGAGTGCTTTAATAATTTAAATGCTGTTTAGCTTCAAGGTGTCCTTAAACAATAAAGTCAAAACAGCAGAAGGAAATTTCTTTTATTCTTCCAGCAAAGGAGATAGAGGGTTACTTGAATTCAGAAAGAAATACATTGTAATTCTTAATACAAATTAAACATTTTGAGAACACTTCCTACATTAGATAAGTCCTTTCTCAAGACCAGAGGGAGAGTTTGATTTCCTTGAGTTCCTTCTTTGGAATGATAGTTTCTGCCAAGCCAGATTTGCTCGGGCACACAACCGGCCTATTGCCTCTTTTTTTTTTTTATAAATCATGCTAAGTTCACATCAGGCAAATGTACAAATCTACTGCTTGGCATTGTATCCTGTACTTTGAGGGAGCCACGTGCCATGGGTGTGTTCAAGTGAAAAATACTGTGTTGATTTTGGACACTTTGTGCTTATATAGATGCATTTTGGCCTGTGTGGGCCGGAAGAGAAAGCAGTGACCTGAATAGCCAAGCACGAATCTCAGTTAAAACATTTACACAGCTGAGAGCAGGAATCTCTCCTGAGCATAGAGAAAACAGTTGGAGCTGTGAAATGCTTTCCAAAGAGCCGCTGCCCGAAGGAGCAGCGTGCAGCAGGGCTGGTCTGGAGATCACATTTGGAAGGAGCACAGAGGTGTTTCCATTGCCATCGCTGGCTGGTGCACAGCTCTGGTTTTCCTTCCTCCCTTTCCTTGGGGTTGCCACCTACCAAAGCAGAGCAAAAATAATAATAAAATATCCTGACTAAGCCACTCAGTATGACCTTACATAGAGTGATAGAATTTCTTCTGTAATCAACAGCCCCTCTTGCCTGAAGGGTTTGTGTGTGTCCATGCTTATGTGTACAAACACATGAATATATGTGTGTGCACAGATACACAGAAATTGTGAGGACAAGTGTCAGGGCACTGGAAATCACTGACCTGACCTGACCTGACCTTGGGAATCAACCCAAAGGAGGGAGAAGGCCTCATGACTGACAGCTCCTGTGCATCCCATAGCATTTCGGGAGCCCAGTATTTTTAAAAAAACTCAAGTGGCAACTAGGGCCTCAGTATTCTCTGGGGGCTCTTAGAGAAGCTGCAGGAGATTTTAGGAGAGCTTAAAATTCCCTCTCATTGGATTTTGATTCTTTGAGTGGGGGAAAGGTCACTGAAAACTTTGGTTCTTTTATTTAGTGAAGGGCCAACACCCTTTGCAGGGAAGCCCTGTCACTCACAGTCTCAGCAGCCACCCTTTGAGCTGTGCCTTTTACCAATATCCCTGCAGAGAGGCCTGGGGCAGGAGCAGCAGAATTTCTTCTCCAAAACTTTCTCTCTCTCTCTCTCTTATCTCCTGGCTCCCACTTTTCACTGTCATGCTGAGGTAAAGATTGTGCAAAGCAGTTCAAAATAAAGCCACTGCTCTCTTGCAATACTCTGTCCCTACAAACATGATAAACTACTGAAAACCTGAAGAGTCAGCACAGAAAATTATGATGAAAATAAGTCAAAATACATTGTGTGATTCTCTAACTCAAATGCAAGTGTCTTGCAAATTCTGTTGAAATGCATAAAGTTAAACTTCTATAACCATTAAAATGCTGGGGAATAAGAATCTAGCTAATTGCATGCTTTCAAAGTGAAGAGGAATATTGTGTTATTTTTTTCTAGGAAGTTCACATCTCAAACTGGCATTGTGGATCTTAAACAGCTGTCATGATGGATTGGGTGTATAGCAGCGAGGAGTGGGGAAACAGTGTGTCTGTCATGAGGCATTGTATAATTTCATCTGGATTTTCTAGCAGCTAGCATGTGTTACTGACAACACCTATTAGGGATTCACTGACAAAAGGGAAGGCAGTAAGAAAAACAGAAATTCAGTAGAACAGCACTTTTTTGTTATTTTGAATAACAATCATAACAGGAAAGTCAAAGAAACTTTACAAAGGAAAACTGAACTTCTCTCCTAGAAACATACACCAGAAAAAACACCAGAAATTACCTCTCTAGATCAACTTATTAGTCATTATACACCCAATTATGAGTTCTAAATGTGTATCAGGCCTTGTCAGCAATTAGCAAACCGTGTAATAGCACAGGCAGGTGTACCTGGCAAGGTGACATTACTACAGCTGCAAAGAATGCAGAGTATGCTTGGGATACAGTGACATGGAATACAGAATATTGACAGGCAGAGGGATGAAATATCCACAGCATCCCTGGCATTGCTCCCACTGTCCCTCTACAGCAGCTGTCGTGTCACCCTGCCCTGTTTGGCACATTTCCTCCTACCTGGGAAGTCCTATTAAGGAAGAAATGGCTGTGGCTGATGTGTGAGCTGTGCTGCTGTGCTGGCTGGATGGGCAGGATCAAAGGCCCAGAGGAGCAGGGACGGGAAGTTCACACGCTGCGTGTGACACAACACGACGCAAAGGCTCCTCCACTCCACGAACCACTAAAAATACCCCAGTGCTGCAAGGACTCCAGAGAGCAGCCAGCACACACATCTAAAAATATTGGCCCTATTCTCTCGCCACAGGATACCAGTAACGTCAGTGGGAGCCCACTGAAAGATAGTGGGAAGTCTCTGGGAGTTACTCACATCCTGCATGAGCCCACGTCTCCTCAAAATCCGCAGGACCTCCACTCGTTGTTATTGACGTGTCACACACAACCTGTTTATGTTTGCCCATTCTCCTTTAACCCGTGCTCTTCCTTGAGAGAAATCATCTGAGAGCGATCTAAGGTTTAGTTGAAGCACACTTCAAAGTGTGGGACCCCGTGGAAATAAAGCCTTAGGAATTGTGGCCTTTCTTTCCCATTTCTACCCAACACCTTCTTATCTCCAGTGCTGTTATTTAGTGTGTGTCCAAGGCTGGTTTCACTGAATTATTTCTCTTGAGAGGTCCCTAGAGCTTGGTCCTGAACCAGCTGACTTCTAAAGGAATTTGGGCATCCTTTGTCTTTCCTCTTTTAACCAGTCCTCAGTGCTAAAAACGGCTGTATAGAGAATAACACCTTACTTACCTCTGTGTGTGTGCTGCCTCATATTTCCAATGTTCAGACTCACAGTACCTTTTTTCCCTCTGCTCTGCTGTCTGCACTCCAAGAGGGCAAAGCTATTCTCTTTTCTCAGTGCTGAGGATCTGATCATGCACCTTCTAGGAAAGAACATCAACTAATGGTACGTCACTTCATTAAGGGGAAAAATCCCTTTATAAATGATTTGCACAAACTTTGTGTCCTACTCTTTTATGTTTCTGTGGAGCTCTCTGTTTCTGAGTGGTCTGCATTGCCGCATGGTTGCATAACCTTAAATTTGGGGGATATTATTCTTTTCCATTAGCATGGACTCAGTTTCTACCCTGCAATAATTTTCATGCAACGGTTGCTGAAGTCAATAAGGTCACATTGCTGCACAGAATGAGACACTATCTCATTTATAACATTGTTAAGATACCACCAATAGCCTTATAGTGCTTTTTTCATACCTTCTGAGCTATATCTACTGACTTAATCTGGATATTTTAACTTTCATGCCTTGGATGATTTGTGCCTTCCCAGGACTTTCTGTTTGAGATAAGATTTAGTGGGCAATAAGCCTTCTGCTCAGTGTTTTCTTATTGCTCTGAAATGATAAACTGTGATTAAAAAATTGTATAATGCTGATAAAATTCTGGATAACAGTGAATGAAACTTTGTTTCCATCTCTCCTCTCTATTTTTATGGAGAGCTAAAGCAAACAGTTGTAAAAAAGCACCTGAGAACTGGTCTCCCCCCATTAGTGTGACTCAGGTATCTGACTTAAACTGAAATAAGTGCCACAGATACCAGGTGTGCTACTCACCGACTCTGACATGGCTGTGTCCTTCATCAGAGCACCCATGTGCTCCATCAAAACACATAATTAAAATTATTATTACACAGAGAAAGTATTACATACCATCATAGCCCCTGAGGACAGGGAAACTCACTGAGATGTGGCTTTGTCCACTGATGTAACACTAGATTGTCTTTTTCTTTCACTCCAATCTTCATTTCTGCACAGAATGATTTCATTTCCAGAAACACGTTTTCTTGAGCAGCCCCAGCACAAGCACAACATGATGTGTATAAATAGAGAAGCCTGTTTATTTCAAGTTATTTTTTTCCACACTGCATCCGGTCAGTAGTTTAGATGAATATTTAGACAGTTGAATGAAAACAGGGCCAGGGCGCTGGATCAGCTGTAAAGGTTGAGGAAGGAGTGGTCTTCCTATTATTTGAATTATCTGCCTTCTTTACATAAATTAACAATGCTCCAAAGAGTAAAATGTCATGAGTGTTCAGCAGCCAGTGGATTATTTTTAAAACACCTAATTTAAAAATTATTATCTGTTTTTTTCAGAATGAATGTCTTACAGGTCTCTCCAGAATCACCCAAAGATTGGGTGATTTTGGGATTTTCAGATGTATGGGCTATGATTCCCCGTAGGTGATTTTTAACCCCAGCTCACATGAACACTTTCTTGAAACTAGAAACACCTTTGGGTATCGATTTTACCTGTTCATCCTTGGGAACATCATCTTAGTTTACAGAGAAAGGAAAGAATTTACCATAAGTAAGATGTATCAGAATGATCTGATTGAGGGGAGACATGTGGGAGATGTTTCCAAATTCATAGATGGGGAGACAGAGACAGGAGTTAACCATTGGTGACCAAGTGCTATAACAGGCAAAACCAGTGATATTAACAGCCTGGGGCAAAGAAGAGCTCCCTGTTTTATTGGGCAGCACGGGGTGACTGCAGAGTTTCTTGCCATGACACAGTGAGGAGGGTGAATTCCAGGAGGTTCCAGGAGACACTGGCCATATCCAGGCCAGGAAGGCTGGCGCAGAGGACACAGCTATCCATGCTGCACACCCACCTCAGGAAGCCCCTGAAGAGATGATTACTGAGGCCAGACAAGGAAATGAATAATGTTACACAACCTCAGCTTTATACTCTCCCATAAACATCTGCTGCTGGAAACAGAGGACATGCTTGGTGGCCATTTGATTTTCTGTGCTGCATTACACCTCCTCCTCTCTTCCTTGTGGCATTCTCCGCCTTTAAAAGGATCACCTTTAAAACTTGAAAAAGTCCTGTGATGATTTTTTGTTTTATTAAAAGAAACATAAAGGCTGTACAGATCTGGGTAAATTTAGACATCCTTCTTATCCACATTCTACTGCTTTTTCCTCATGGTTGGGTATTGTCTTCTCAACATTTCAGGTAACCTCAGATTTACGTGAATTATGTTGTCTGAGTCTTGCAATGAGGCTCTTGTAGCTCCAGCATGATCTTTCCCTATAATTGTGTGTCCATTTCCTCTTCCATCCTCCTCAGTACTTACATCTCCAGGTCTTTCTGAGGTTTGTGTGCTGACTCCTTTCCCTCCCTCCTGGGAGACACCTGCTTCCTGGAAACCTTGCTCTCCACAGAGAAGTTTCAGAAAAGTGACTCTAACCAGGGAGCAATTACTCCTTTGTCCTTCCCAAGCCTGCTACAACCCAAACACAAGCATCCATAAATCCCAGATCTATTCCTAGGCAGAGGCACCAGGAGCATTCACTCCTCCCTGAACCTCAGAGTGCCAGCTTAGAGCCTAATAAAAGGTTATCATAACACTTAGAGATAAAAGCAGCTCTGAAAAACAAACAAGTGTGTGTGTGTGTGTGTGTGTGTGTGTGTGTGTGTGTGTTCCCTACACAAAATTTAAAATAGAATCAGCAGCAGCAGCCTAAGGCTTGCCCCAACTTGCAGCAGCCATAGGTTGTATTTAGGCATAAGCACTTGCTATGGGCCTGATCCAGCTCCCACATAAGTCAGCAGGAGTCTTTAAATTCCCTTCAGTGGGAGTGAGACCTGGGCACTTGGATGTTTTGTGAACACTGACATTATAGGCTATAAAAAGCAATGCTTTAGTTTTTGATATAAAACCCAGTGATGTCAGGGACAGACTGGCTCTTGAACATGGGTCCTCAGTGCTATTGTATTGAAGATAATAAGTGCAATTCATTGCCAATCTCTTTGTTATTACTGGTGTAAAAATAGATCAGGTCAGGCAATGGGAATAACCACTCCTTTATTTCTTAGCTGTTTTTTTTTTTATTGTTGTTGTTTTTAAATAGTTTTCCTGTTGTGCTGTTACAGATGAGTTCCAGTAAATATTTATCCTTGCACTTGCTGTAAATGTATTCCTGTCCTGGTGAGGTACTACACAGCTCCAGATGTGCAGAACTGAACCTTTGCAAGAACAAAAAGGTCCCCTAGTGCAGCCACACAAAGGGGAGAGGGCAAAGGCCTCTGGCACCTCTAAGAAGTTGCTGCATGCAGCTTTGCTGATTTTAGGGGTGTTTGACTTAGCCACAGCTGGGAAGAGTCAGGATGAAGAATTACGAACGAGAAATGGGTAAAACTTTGCCATGTGTCATCCAAGTCATCCTGCACATTACCCAGCCATGTGCTGGTGGCATGGCATGTGAACAACTTCTGCATCACCAGGGTACCCAAAACTGCATTTCCATCAGCTCTCCTGGTTTGACAATGTGCCTGCTCCCCAGACCAGCATCCCATTGGAGAAATGGGTGCTGAATTGCATGTGCCCAGCATTTGGGCTGAAATTGTGTTTAACCCACTGAAGAAGATAAATTCTTCCTTTTGCCTTTTTTTTGGGACAAATTAGTGGCAGATTGACCATCAGCTGGTGCCTTGAAAAACAGCAAGGGCCTGGTGGAGTCACGCCTGCTCCAGGCAAATATCACACAAGTGTTACATGAGCAAAGTGGCTGACAAATGCACTTCCAAACACACCTAACCTGCTGTTTCCTACTGCACATCCACATGGAAGCAGGAAGCAGACTTGCAGAACATGAAAGGAAGATTTGCTTTCTTATCTCATAGTATTCTAATGTGACTTGAGGCAAACAAAATACAGCCATGGGCTTTGTTATTTTAATTATTCTGTGCAGCCAGTATAGAGCAGTATCGCAGTGCATGGTTAAACATAACTCTTACTGGCCTGAAAAATCTGCACATAATTCCAGAAATTGCACAGAATTCAGGAAATATTTTTCAGAATGGCCTGTCCTAACCAAGGACAGCTTTGTTCAGACCTCTGTCACATTATGGGATAAGAAGAGATCCACAGGTGACGGTCATCTGGCAGTCAGGAGCTGGTGTCAGTTCTGCACAGATTTCCTGTGTATCACTTGGCTGGGGGGGCTGGCACTGAACTGACTGTATAAATAACTGTATTTTATGATAGGCACTGAAATCAGGGTTCAGTGCAAAGCATGTGGGAGTCCTCCTAAAAGCCTGAATTTGTCCTATGTACTTAACTCTATTTGACACTTTTTAGAGGAGACAGCAGTGAAATACAGTGATACTGAATAGCTGGAGGAGGAGAACAGTTTGTGCCTTGACAGGCTGAAGTGTTTTAAAATATTTTTTGCAGCTATTGAGAGTTACAGTCTTTCATGTATTAGTTATGGGTCAACTAGAGTTTAGTTTCAGCTGAGATGGAGGAAGATGGGTGGTGAGTGGAGAAAAACTGAAAAAAAGTTGGGTGAATATTTGATTTTTGAAAATGTGAGAAAATTCAAATTAATCTGAGAAGATCTGCAAAGGAAAGATTAAATTCTGCCAGTGCCAGTCCTAGAAATAATCCTCTGTTAATGTACAAAACCAGTCACATGAGCTAAATTTTACTTGCAGACTCTTTCCTCAGATGTGTTCCCACCTTTCCGGTATTTCTTTTAAATATTATTTCCACTAAAAAGGTTAAAACACATTTGGCTATTCTGATTACACATACATGATGGTGTGATCCGTTTTGATGATGTTTTTCAATATTCATGACAGACAGTCCCACCCTTTAGGCTGAAACTCCCTTTGATTTCAGGTGAGGATTTTTGCCTAATGATCAGGCCCTGGGGTGTTTGGCTCATCAGTGGCTACATAATCAGCAAAGAAAAATTTGAATTGATAAAAAGCAGGAATAACGGCACAGATTGCTGGCAGAACAAGTACATTTCAGGCTGTATATGTAAGAAAAATCACCCCCCCAAAAAAAAGTAGAAATGCAGCTAATGTTGTGTGTGTTATTGTGTTGTACTGTGTTATACATTCACAACAGCAGACTCAAGGAAGGATTCAGACCATGCTGTCAAGTGTCAGATCAACCCAGCAAGTGTTTCAAGTTACTGAGAGCAATTGTTGAGAGAAAATTCTGAGAAAAACAGAGAATAAACTCCCACCATTCTGTGAGATTGAGAGCTCCAAGAGTTTGTGTCCATGCAGGAGTTGTGGAATCATAAAAGGGTTTGAGTTGAAAGGGACCTTAAAGCCCATCCAGTGCCACCCCCTGCCATGGGCAGGGACACCTTCCACTATCCCAGGTTGCTCAGAGCCCCATCCAACCTGGCCTTGGACACTGCCAGGGATGGGGCAGCCACAGCTTCTCTGGGAAACCTGTGCCAGGGCATCCCCACCATCACAGGGAACAATTCCTCCCCAATATCCAATCTAACCCTCTTCTCTGTCAGTGTGAAGCCATTGCCCCTTGTCCTGTCACTCCAGACCCTTGTCAAGAGTCTCTCTCCATCTTTCCTGTGGCTCCCTTCAGGCACTGCAAGGCCACAGTGAGGTCACCCCAAAGCCTTCTCCTCTCCAGGCTGCACAATCCCAATTCCCTCAGCCTTTGCTCCCAGCAGAGCTGCTCCATCCCTCTGATCCCTTGGTGTCCCTGCTCTGGCTCCAGCAGCTCCCTGTCCTTGCTGTGCTGGGATCCCAGGGCTGGAGGAGCTCTGCAGGTGGAGCTCACCTGAGCAGAGGAGCAGAATCCTGCTGGTTTTGATACATCTCAGAACACGAGTGGCTGACTCCTGTCCAGCCTCTCGTCCACCAGCATCCCAAGGAAGTCAAGCAGATCTAGCACAGAGCTCTGAAATCAGTTGCCAGCGCTTGGCTATCTGCAGCCTAACGTTGGTGGCCACCTGGGGCACCCACTGCTGTCATGTGGATGCCACATGGGCTTAAGGAGAGGCTGATAGGGGCACCACTGTAGTGGAGCTTCACAGACTATGGACCACCTAAAACAGTCAGAGCTGGAGACCAGGTGACCCAAAACTGGCCAGTGGAACCCTGTGGGAAAACTGTGATATTCCCAAGGTTTGAAGAGAAAGGAGCACTGTGAAAGCATTTTGCAAGCCACCATTAACTCATCAAAGTGCCTGAAGCCCCTGCTCTGGGGGAAAATACACATCTTTTATATCTCACATAATATTAGAGATTGCTCCCCACGTTTGTAATAAAATGTTTTCTATCCAAATGCTGGACAAAAAGCATCTAGTCTCTGAGGCTGTTTCCAGGTGGCTTTTAGCCACCAAAGCTCCTGGTGATTCTTTAGAGCATTTTCATTTTCTGAACAGCATAAATGATGTCACTTATCGATTGCCAAACCTATTTCATAATTTCAATAACCTCCAGGGGACTGATTAAATCTGAAATACTTTGGCCTATTTTAAAGGAAGTCTAATTGTGTTTTTAAGTCAGCCTTGGAACACATGATTCTTTATTAACCTAATAAGCCTCCATTATCCCATTCCCAAAGTTCTATTCAAGCCCTGTATTTAGTGTAAAGTACCGTGCACTGGTTAATTAGAGCATATTATCTTGGATGAAAATGCTGAATCTTATTCTGCAGAGTCAGGGCTTGGAGAATTTGTTAATACTCTGCGTGTACCCAGCTTGGTTCTTATCTGAGCCCTGGCATGTGTTAGCAGGGCAATTACCTACTTGCAATAGCTGCCTGCTACTTGGCAGAGGGGAGTGCTGAGCAGAGAGTTATTTCACCAAAGATAGAAAAGTGACTCATTTTGATTACTCAGTCATGTCCTCTCCTCCTTGTGCCTGCACAATGGGAAAGTCTGATGGAACCAGGGGAAAGAGGAGCAGTGTGTGTTGCAGTCATTTCTCTCATTCGCCGCTTTGCTGTGGCAAAAGTAAAAACCCAATAATTGTAACATAATAAGGCTGAACAGTAAAACATTCCACCTTCCCACATTTAGAAGGTGAACCTGAATTTAAAGGGAAATGACAAGTCAAAGATGTCAAGGAGTAAAGGATGGCAATAACTCAATTTCATTTTTGTTTACCACAGTTTCCAGTCTGCTTGGCCTTCTGGTCTCTGTCTTTGTTGCGAAAAAGGAGAAGTGTTCTCATCCAAACATCATGTAACATGAAAACATCATGTAACATGGTTTTTACATGAAAAGTGCATCTACAAAATACACTCTTCCTAATCTGGTCTGGGAAGATTGAGCAGTGTGTGTCAGGTAACATTTCTAAAGCCTCTCCCTGACTTGGTGACCCTATTCCCATATTTAAGTGATCCTATGAAAGTCTCCTGAGACTCACAGACTCTTAAAACCATCTTTTACAGACACATTCCATAATTTTAAAAGTTTTTTCATGAAACAGCTCACCAATTATGCTGATTTTCCTACTGAAAAAAATATTATTAAATTTTTTAAATTGCAGTACTAAGAACTATATCACTAAAAAGCCAGAATGAACCATTTGCCTCTACAATATTCTATTCTTTATCTGTTCAATAACACATTGTTATGCACTTTCTATGCTGGTTAATTTGGTAGTGGTCCCTTAACCTAATGCAACCTTGTTTCAAAAATTGGAAAACTGTTTTCATTAGGGCTTTCATGACAGCCCTGCAAGGTTTAGCCTAACAGTGCCATTTGAAACACATGCAGATTCGTGGTTGTACATCTGACAATGGCACAATAATGTAGCAGCAGCATTTAAAACACAGCATACAGTAGATCATTTTCATCTGGAGGACAGAATAATAAATCTTTTTTTTTCCTTCCTGATTTTCAATATAAAATCATCCTTTTTATTTCTCATGAGATCAGCAGAAGGACATCCAGTAAAACAGCAACAGTTTCAAAGGCATAAAGTAAAAACCTTCAAATGGTTTTCTAGAACTTTCTGAAACTAAGGACTTTCTTTAAAAAAATAAAAATAAAAAATAAAAAAAATAAAAACTGAGTTCTTGGGAAAGCCCTCTCAGATAGTGACCACACTGCTGACAGACACTTCTTGACCTTTCACCAATGCTCTGTGGCTCTCCTAAACTTTCTCCAGTGACCTTCACGCCTCCCACTTCTGAGACTGCTCTCCTCACTGAATCCCTACTTCTGATCACTGTTTCAATGAGATTTTAAATTTACATGGCTTCAAATATCCTTTTAGTACCCTTTCTTTATCTAAATACTAGTTCTCAGTGGAAAATTGTAATGGTTGTCTGCCAATAAGAACACTAATACATGATTTCAATTAAAATGATGCATAAAATTTTGCCCAAATGGATACAGTTGAACCTTTTAGAATGCAATAACTTCAATAATTCTATTTTTTTGTTCCACAAAAATGATTTCCCCATTTTTCAGCCATCTCTAATTTTAACAATAACTTGCAGGTGTTTCCTGTTAAGTTGGTAATAACTGTGTCCTGGGATAATAAAACTCATTGGGTTTGGCCCATTTATCATATTTAAATTATAACTTAAAGGTGCATCCTGTTTACAAGGTAATAATTATGTATGGGACTAAACAAACTCTCCTGGAGCCAGTCCAATCTATTGTGTTATGTTGGGCTTGAAGAAACCTTGGATAATGCCATAGGTAGTAAAAGCTGACTCTCCCATCTTAACAAAAAATGGGGAAAAGATACGGAAAAAAGGTTGGTGTGTTGCCCAAATTAGGAAATTAACTTTGGAAAACTAAACAGCCTCCGAAATGAGCATTCAAATAATCTCAAACCTTAGCTGATGGCCAGACAGTGAGAACACACCCATGTGAATTCCTGAGGGTGGACGTCAGCACAAGACGTAAATGCGCAGCCCTGCACCCCCTGCTCTGTCTCCCATGTCCTTCCAAGGGTCTCCTGCCCCTCTCTGGCTGTGTTCCCCTGGCTCTGAGGCAGCACTGCCAAGACCTCAGCCTCCCATATCCCTCCATGGCTTTGATTTTAAATCATGTCCCTTTTTGTCAGGAGAAAATACCCAGAAGGTTCAAAAAAACCCCAAAACCCCAGGGAAGGAGGTCAGCTCTTGAACTCACAAGTCCTCTAATAGACAGCTGCCTTACAGTGAGATTTGGGGTCCCAAGCAGAGCTCTCCCTTGCACTGATCCCAAATTTCCAGCCCCTGCCCCAGTGCCAGCCTCTCCACCTCCGTGGTTTTACAGCCTGCAGAACCTCGTGCAGTGGGACACAGTCACTCCTTTGTTGAGGTCAGGACTTAGGGGGCTGTGGAAGGAATTTGGGTTGTCCTGTGTGCAGAGGAAAGTAGCAACTGCAGAGTGAAGCACGGAGAGATACCAGCGTTCAAAAAAGCCACTAGAAAAATAAACTCCAGAAGCCATCAGTGCATTCCCTCACATTGTAACTTGGCTCCAGTGCTTCACTGTTATTTCTTAACAGCAAAATAAGCCCCAAACATTTTTCCTTTTTTTTTCTTTCTTTTCCTTTTTTTTTTTTTTTTTTTGCTACATACTGCACAGTATGAGTAATTCAAGGAGAGAATAAAGGCTGGCATTGTATAGCACACTTTCTCATGCGCACACAAACCTCCTTCCAGCTTACTGAAGGAATCAAAGGGTGGAGGGAGTGTCTCCAGCATTTCATGTAAATGACGTCTTTTTTTTTTTCTCCAGTTTTAATGCCACCATAAACTCAGGGTGATGAAGCATTGATGAATAATGA
Organism: Catharus ustulatus; assembly: GCF_009819885.2. NCBI lineage: Eukaryota > Metazoa > Chordata > Aves > Passeriformes > Turdidae > Catharus > Catharus ustulatus. Next base: position 63,596,727 of record NC_046224.1, read on the forward strand.
GCCTGTGACATTTCGTACTTTTAGAATAGCTCATGTATTTGGCACATGCCAGGCCCCCTTTGTGTCTTTTCTTTCTTTCCCCCCACCCCCCCAACTCGAGCACAGGTTCACAATCACCTTTGCCATGAGGAAGAAATGCAGGTTTGCTTTTTGTTCCTCCCTCATCTCCCACTAGGCATGGAGCTGTCACCTTCCCTGGAGCAGTGTCACAGCGGTCTGGAGTCAAGAAACCAGGTCATCCTTGTGAAAAAATTCAGCTTCTTATTCATCAAGTGACTTGGAGGAAGTTGGGGGTTAACTTGCATTTTACTGAGAAGGATGCCCTTTTTTAGCATTGTCCTGATTTCTTGGTAACAATTGAATTCCTGGACTTAAAACCACTAGGGAAGAACTCAGTAAGTCCTGTCACTGAGAGTGACCCAGCTGTCAGAGGGGGAGAGGGAGATACACTCATTAAAAATTAAAAGCCTTGGTGGTGAATCTCCAGTGGCACAAGTGTTTCCATCCACATGTGCCAGTCCTAACCCTGCAGCAAGCTCCATCCTTTTGCCACCTCTTCCTTACAAAGGGGAAGGTCAGGGATGATCTTTTGGCACAGAAGAGAATTTTACAGTGCTGGAGGCACAGCATGGGAGATGTTTTCCCAGGAAAGAAGGAGGCTGGACAAAATCAGCAGTTTTCAAGTTTGGCCAAAGAGCCCTTCATGTTAACTGGAAAGGTCTGCTTTCTTAATCATCACTGTGAGACTACCAGCAGCATAAAGTTCTGTCTTATAAAAATCCCCCCCAGTATCTAGTCCAGTGTGCAAAGAGTTTTCATTTCTCATTTGCCTTCATCACTTCGCCTATGTTGAGATACGGGACAATATTTTATTTTAGGCTTACTTTTTTCCAATATTTTTTCAAATATGGAAAAGGACTCATGTCTGCTCTCCAGAAAGGTCCATAATTTCTTTAGTGGAGGCTTTCAAAGCAACATCAAGGAACAGGACATAAGGAAACTACTTGAATCTTCATTGCTTTGAAAAACATGTAAACATGCCAGTTTTAAACCAACCAATTTTCCCCATTGTTGCCAAAAATCCTATAATGCTTTCCACATGGCTGTTTAAGCTGTAAGAGGTGACATCAGACACCCAGGCTGCCATGGAGAACATAAGGAAAGCTGGGTATTGCTGACAAACCATGGGCAGTTCCTTCATTTCCAAAGTTATCAGGACCACACATGGCACAAGCACAAGTTAATGCCATTTCTCAACTTGATTATGCTCATTTCCCTGGCTGACAATCTCTCCTGGACGAGATAAGCCCAGTGTTCCTGCTGGGAGTTGCTCCTGTCACTCAATTCAGAAAACAAGGTCAATCAACCCATTTTATTTCCCAAAAAAAAAAAAAAAAGTCATTACCGGCAATTTTCTCCATTTCGTAACAAAGCTCCAGAAGTAGCATGACCCCATTTCTGTCATCAGAACTGTTTCTTTTCTTTCCCCTCTTCTTCAGGCAGGCTGCAGGGCGGATTTGAAAGAAGGAGCTAAATGAGTTTCTTGAAATTGGCTTTTCGCAGCAGAGCTACAGGAACCACATTGATTGAAATTACAGTAATTTCACGAATACAAGCCGCACCAATTTGACTAAGATTTTGCTCCTAAACCGGAAATGCGGCTAATAATCAGGAGCGGCTAATACAACCTCAGAAGTGCCTGCCAGAGTGCTGAGCCGAGCAGCTGCAAAGTCGGCATTTTGCGATTGTTACAAATCGCTACTCTGTTGCACTGCGGGTGGAGCCTGGCTCCCTGTAGGCAGCACGGGGGGCGGGGAGAGAGGCGGGAGAGCTCTCTTTCCTCCTCTGCCACAGCCCAGGGGAGAGACGGGGGGGGCCCGGCGCCGCCATTGCTGCGGCCCGGGGAGGAGAGGGGGGACCCGGGCCGCCCCTACCGCGGCCCGGGGAGGGTGGGGGGGACCCGGGCCGCCCCTACCGCGGCCCGGGGAGGGTGGGGGGGACCCGGGCCGCCCCTACCGCGGCCCGGGGAGGGTGGAGGAAGCCCGCGCCGCCATTGCTGCGGCCCGGGGAGGGGGGGGAAGCGCGCGCCGCCATTGCTGTGGCCCGGGGAGCCGACGGGAGCCCCGCGCAGCCATTGCCGCGGCTCGGGGAGCCGACGGGGTGCTTTGTCCCCGCCCGCCGCCGCCGCGGCAGGAGCGGGGAAACTCCGTCCCTGCCCGCCGCCGGCGCCATGGGCGCGGGAAAGCTCCGTCCCCGCCCGCCGCCGCTGCTGTAGGAGCAGGGGAAGCTCCGTCCCTGCCTGCCACCGCGGGGCAGCGCCGACCCGGGGTGACCGAGCCCAGTGGCAGCGGCGGCCAGCCCCGAGCTGCAGCACCGTGCTGGACCACCTGGCCCCGTCAGCGGCCCCTAGCGGGCCGAGCCTGCACAGCCTTAGCTCAGCCAGTAAACCCCGCCCTCCCGCGGTTCTGTTAGTAATTGCACGCGGGTCCTCGCTGCGAACGACAAAGCGGCTTATATTCGGGTGCGGCTTATCTATGGACAAAAACCGAAATATTTGCCAACACCCAGAGATGCGGCTTATAGTCAGTGCGGCTTGTATTCGTGAATTTACTGTAAGTCCTCAGGGAATTAATTTCATCTGGCAAAAATAACAGTTCCTAAAACTTTTATCAGTCTTTTCACACCAATAATTTATATTTTAGAACTTATTTTAAGATGAGGTTGTGTCTGAGGCTAATTATTTGCTTCTAGAAACAGATAAAGCTAAAAGCATGCTGATAATCTGCTTCTAATCTCTCTGTACCAACCTCCTTTGGCCCCATACAAATCTTCTGGTCAATGATAAATTTGGCAGCCCTGTTTTCAGCATTGGCTCAAACTCAGCTGATCTGAAGGCTCTTTTTAAAACAAAACCAAAACCAGCTCCTCCTTTATGAAATACACAGCCACTGTTCACTCCAAGCTGCCGCTGGTTAGGCTGAAAAGGGGTTAAATCCCAGTTTTCCATGGCCACATTGAGTGCACCTATATTATTTTGCCTTCTTGATTTTTAAGTCAGCCACATGCCCACTGCTGAAACTACAATGCAGTCAGTGTCTGGATCTCTGACAAAGATCAGGCTTTCATCCCTGTTATTTGTGTTACTCCTCCGAGTTTTTTAATGGTTTTTAGCAGAGAAAAATAACAGTCATGGCTTGGAAGTGCTTCAGAATGACCCAGCACTTACCACCGAGCAGCCTTTTCAGGGATGCTTTGGGATCCAGGTTCTGGCTGCTGCTCCACGGGGATCTATGTCTTTTCAGGCAGGTTTCCAGTGACTGGCATGGGAAATATAATAATCTGTAATAATGAGGAGCAAAATTCTACATTCACCCCAGAGACTGGGGCTGGATACTTTCAGAGAAGCTGCACTCAAGTGGAAGAAGCATTCATTTGATCACATCAGGCAGATCATGTGAGATTTCAGCTCAGCACGGTGACAGGACAGTCATACCATTCCCTGTCACCTGCCAAAGGAGTTGTCCTTATTCACCACGGACATTAAGCTTTACCTGGATCCAAACCCAGACTACAGCAGATGCTTCTCCACTTTTTTCCTTAAAATCTCTTTCTGCAAAAGGCTCCTTCTAGAGCTGTCTTCAAGTCTCAGAGAGCATGCAGAGAGGTTTTTGTCTCCTTCTGTGCTCCAGCCCTGCATCACTCTGTGTCCTAAACACTTTAAATTAGGGGGACTGTGAACTTGCTCACATGGGGTATGTTACCACTGCACATTGCAGTAACAGTTTTTCCATCTCTGAGTATCTTTCTCCTTTGCCTTTAGCCATCATTCTCTGCTAGACAACATGGATGTTTCTTTCCTTGTGAAAGTGTCTGCTAAAAGTCACTCTTCTCCCACAGCTACCTGACATCACACACAGCATCACAAACAAACCTACTTTTCCTCATACTGGCAGTTTGGCAAGGAAACACATCAGATGCTTGATAAATGATCCTTCTGTAGGGGTGACAGAAGTGGCCTCAGAACTTACCGTGGGCCTCTTGTTTATGATGTAAACTTCTCATTTTCCCAGAAGATAAAGGAATTTGCACACATGGTGAACTTGCCGTTGTCATTTGTGTAAAGATTTGAAGATGAATTAGCAACTGTCTGATCCAAAGTCCACTGAAGCCAGTAAAGGCCATAAAGAATCAAAGACAATAAAGATACAACAGGGTACTGACAGCCAAGATATTATTATCCTTCTTTATTTTAATAAAAAACAGTTAAATCAATCTGCAGCATACAAATAAACGTATCATGACACATTTTTCTGCCTTGGCAAAAACAGCTTAACAGAATAACATCAAATCATCAGTATCAATCAAGCCATTAATTTCATAACTGAGTTATGTAAGGAATTAATTTTGTACTCAAAGACAGACTAATCTGAGACTGCAAAACAGTACCCTGTTACTAAATCACAGCTGCAGAGGGAGGGACTGGGCTTCTGATGGGCAAAATAAGAATTAGCTGCTCACAACTGTCCAATGTATCATGAACTCACTTGGATTTAACATACTTCCTCTGCCTCTACATGAGCCATACTCTGCCCACAACTCATACAAGATTACCTGCAGGCAAGAGCAAGGGGTATTAAACCAACAGGAGGTACAGCTGTCCCCCCTCCTGCTTCCCCCGGCTCTGAATCCAGTTTTCTGTCCAGAAACCTTGCCCAGCTGAAAAAGAAATCAGATTTAGTTGTTTGCCTGGAATAAGATTGCAAGTCTTTTATCCAAGACAGGGCTCCTGCTTGCAGATCACTGATGCAGGACATGCACAGGGTAAAGGCACACATGCCCACATCCCTCCAGGAAATCCTGGGGAGAGAGATGGAGTCCTGCCCTCAACCCTGTCCAAAGGGCCAGGGTTTAGCACTCCTCCAGAGCCTGACAAATAGATGGCCTTTGTCTGATGCCCCCGAGGGCAAATGCAAGCTAATAAAAACTTGAGTCCACACAGATAACATATAATTGTAACTGGGTTTTAGGTAATGGTCTTCCAGGCTATCTTATTATTCTCTTTGAACAGGCTTTGAATTACGCTTTTGCAATTTTAGATAAAAGTGAACCAGTGGTTTTGCAGCATTAGCAAACTAAGTTAGATTGAATAGTTAGAATTAATGGGTACTTTGATTTCATCTTTTCTCTTTAACCTTGAAACCAGCAATCGCACAGCAAAATCATTTTCCCCTGCTCATGTTTTCTTCCTTCAGTCATCTTTCTCTATTCTGCCCTCTCAGGCACTTGCTTCTGGTTCGTTTGACTTTGGCCAGGCTGCATTTCCAATTCATGGGTGCTCTCTGGAACACCAGTGTCTGTATCACCACATTTTCAGTATTATCCATGACTATTCGTAGTCAGGATGAAGTAAAAATCTTTCTGTTAGTGGTGACTCAACCAGTTCTGGCTCTGCCCTTTTTTTGTGTGTGTGTGTGTGTTTGCTCTTATTGAGTCCATTGTAATGGCCTTTAGTGTTGTGGAGTTTGCATGAATCACAACAAACTCCACTTACCTTTTGCTGCAGTGGCTTTTACAGAGCAGAAGAAATCCCTGAGGAGCTCTCCCAATGTTCTCCTTTACCCTCAAGCAGACATGGCCCCCCAACCAAGCTTAAATCAGCTATTACCAGCCATGATCCTCTGATATGAAATGAGCTCAGTTTTAGTCTTACACCTAAAACCAACAAGCACACAAGTCCTTAGTTGATGTGGCATCTCTGGGTAATGCACCCAGACTCAACCAGCAACAGCAGATTTCCTAAATTTCCACTGTAAAGGCCACAGATCTCCTGGTGGAGGGGGAGAACCCTCACATCTCCTCCAGACCTGCCTGATAGAGACAACTGGAATGTGCTTGCAGTCTGATGTCAACAACACTGCAAATAAAGCATGCAATAAATACACAGCTGATATGTACAACAGCCTTATCTGAGTAGAGTGTAGCAGCTAGATGTGCCTTTCCATTCATTTATTCCACAGTTCCCACAGGCCAGGCCACCTCCCAGACTTCCCTCTGCTTTGGACCAAAGAGGCCACACAAACAATAACAGTGGCAGAAGTTACCACAAGAGCATCGTGTCCCACAATCCCTCCTCTTTTCATTTTTTCTCCACAATATTTATTTGGGAAAAAAAAAAAAGTGTTTTTGCAGGATTTACAATCCACAAAGCCCTAAAGACTTGTAGAAGAAAAAAAAAACAAATCTCAGGTGCTACTTAAGAAATTCCTCATTCTAAACCTCAGTGGATTAAATGCCCTAATGATCCGTGTGAGTGCTTTTGTGTAAAACTTTGAATAACTTTATTGATTACATTCTGTATAGCACAAGTCTCTGGACTCTTATTCTTATTTTTCTCTTCTAAAAAGCTCCTATAAAGACATACAGTACCAGAATGGATTAGTGCATTAGCCCTTGCCTTTGCAGACTTACTTGCAATCCAGAAAGGATTTGGATGAAGGGAGTCTTACCAGGCGGGATCACACTTCTTAGTGGAAAATATTTCCATACTGAAAAAATGGGGAAAGTAACATTTAGCACAATTCAACCTGTTTTGTTGGCCTTTTCTGTGCTGAGGCACGGGGGTGGCTACAGAAGCAGCACCACCAGGCAGCACTGGGATGTCTCAGAGCTAGGAGAGTTTTCATAAAGAGCTTTCTCAGAAGATAAAAGAAAGCCCTTTGGTAAAGCTGAATGGGAGAGTCCAGCTGGCATAACAGAAGTTACAGGTGAAAAATGAGGTTTATTGGCAGAATGTTTGGGTCTGACTGAAAGAGCAGCAGCACAGTGCCCACAATTTTCTCTTTCCTCTGACAGGGTCTCTCTCCACAACTATTTTCCTCCTGGTGTTTTCCAACACAAAGCTCTTTCACATAAGAAAACAGATGACAAGGTGAACACAAGTTTTAGTTTTAAAATTACCTACAGGGCCTTCAGTCTGTTTTTAGAAAGGAAACAGGATTTCTGTCTAAAACCAGACTCCCCACCCTCTCTTTCTACCCTCCCTTGTCCTTTCCACCTGTTTAGATGTTTTCACAGTGGGATAACACATTCATTCCCTCCAGACCAGGGCTCAGCTGTTAGGAATGGAAAATAAAACCCAAGTTTGCAGAGTATTTTTAGCCCAGGGAAAATAAAGCGGTTGCAAATACCGTCCACCCAGCAGCTCCTCCGGCTTTGCAGATCCCTGCCCAGAAAGAAAGGAAACCACACGGCCAGGCTGAGCCCACTGGTTTTATACCCACGCCAAGTACTCCAGAGTGAATCACCCAACAATCCCACCCTTCTTTTTCTGCCCGTGTGGAGCTGCCCACATCAGCTGGTCCTTGCCATGGCTGTGGCACTGCTGCTGTCACTGGCACAGATGCACCCAGCCTGTGGCTCTCACCCTCAGCAGAGATAATCTGCTGGTGACTGGCTCGCCACCAGGTTGCAGATGGGTCTCCTGTTTCCCTCTGATCTCCCCAGCCTCGAGGGACCGGCCTTCTGAGAAGAGGCAGAGCGTAAGGGGATACAGCACTAAACAGATGACACATATTTCAGATCCACCTAATGGCTGACCCTGGTTTCCAGGCTCCCCAAGTGCCATTTGTCTTTAACAAATGGCCACACCGGCTGTGGAGATGATATTTTAGAAATGTCTTTGAAAGGGCTGACTTGCCTCTAATGGCATCTGCAGCGTGTGTGCCCCTGACAGTTGTCCTCTGTGCTGTCAGGCTGCTCCCACTGCAGGTAAAAACAAAGTATTCTCAAATAGAAATCGTGAACTGACAAGGAAATGTCTTTAGAAAAAGTGTGTCCTGAATGGAAGAGGCGGTTTTAAGAACCAAAGAGAGGAGGATCTGGAAGACACTATCATCTATGGATGGGTCTCAGCATCCCTGGGCTGTGAGCTGTAAATTGAGTTTATGCTCAAGTTCTAGCAAAGCAGTGATCTCTTCATTGCCACATTGACTTTGCAGCATCTTGTATGCAACAGAAACACTAGATGCTGGTAAAATTGTTCAAACATTGCTAAGAGGAAGATATAAATCCTGAAATAACCTTTATGCAAATTTTTCCAATTTTCTGTCTCTGTCTTGGGAAAATCTGGAGCTTTTGTACAACTCCCTGGAATATCCCCCTGTACACATCTCAGACAGTAAAGCAGCAAAAGGCATCCTATCTCAGCTCTGCAGCCTGTGCCCAGGGATCCTGTTTTTAACATGAAACACAACAGGCCCACTTCAGTTCCCACTCATCCCATTGCACCTCCCAACACAGAAGTGTTTCCATAGCCATGCATTGTCTGGGAGGGTAAGAGCTGGCCCAAGCAGAGCCAGCCCCATGCTGCTTTTCCCAGCAGGGCTGCTCTGGAGCCAGATCCCTGTGTGCAGGGCCAGCCCAAAATGCTCCCAGTGCCTTGGACACACTGCACACACCAAAATGCTGCAGCAGGGTGTGCATACCAGGTCTCACAAGGACCATACTTGTTATGAAGGCATCACAAACAGCTCAGACATATTCTCCTGTCCAAGAAATCCTGGAAAGAAATATGGCAAGTCCTTTGGGAACCATTCAACTCTGCTCCATCTCCATTTACTTAGTCATCAGCAGCACGCTGCTGTGGGCTCACTTAGTTGTGGGAGTATTCCCAACAGACTTCCTTAAAAAGCACTTTCTATTTAAGACCAAAAAACAGCTGCTGATAATGCTGCCTTAAGCTGACCATTTTGCTTCTGGCTTCTATAGATTCCACATTTTTCCTATCCAGCCAGCACAACAGGCAGTTTAGCATCCATTGCCTGGGATTTCTGAAAACACTCGGCACTGACCTGACTGATCTCACTGTAACCAACACCAAGTGTGCTTTGTTTTCCTCTTCCTTTTATTCTTGAAAAGATGGAGCACCCACAAATAGCAGATCATCTGCAAAGTTAAGGCACAGTTATTCCAGTAGCTGACACACTGCTCCATGAACGCTGGCTATTTACAGTAAACGTAATCCCAGTTTATCTTCTACAAAATCTTTAGCACTTTATTTCTGGGAGTTCAAGTTATAACTGCTATGATTTGTGAGTGTATAATTCAAGGAAACTGTTCTGTTATTCCATCCAATTTGGAGACTTGGAGGAAAAACATCTTCCTGAAACTTTTAATTTTTCTACAGAGAAGTAAGTAACATAAGCCTGGTGTTATCTATTAGCAAGTATTTTAACCCTGCCCAGGTCTGGCAATATTGCTGCTGGTATATAGGATAAATTCCTTGGAAATTGGGCTTTTTTTTATCTTTTATTAGATGTCAGCTGAGGCACCCCCATCAACCCAGCCAGCTTTACCCACCTTGGCTTCAGGGTGCCAGTGAAGACCCATCTACACAATTCTGTCTCAGAACTCCCAGCCTCTCCTTGGAGATCACCAAAAGAAAACAAGATTTTAAGAGCAGTGAAAACATTAACAACACAAGTCAGATTTTTAAATGGCAGAATCTTTGTTTACCAAAAGGTATCTTTTGATTTTAAGCAAGGATTCTCTTAAATGCTGGCTTTCAGACTTTTTCCCAATTCCATGGACCCAGGGGGGCAGTGTCCACTGAAGACTATGCTACAGCAAATTCAAGCACACAAGGCCAAAACAAGAAGTCCTGTTTTTCTCCTTTTGAGCTCCAGAGAGGCCAATAAGAAGTCCACAGACCTCAAGTGATTCTGCTAACCACAGCAGAAAATATCTACTGTGGAGTAACATTAGCAAAAGTCTGCCTACAGGTCATGAGTTTCTTCAAGAATGACTTTTTTCCCAGATGCTCTTTTCAAGCAGTCTCACAAAACCTTTGGTATAATTTCCTGCTATTTGCAGGATGTAAGGCAAAAAAAAAAAAAAATGGGCATGTTAGTCAAGGCACACATAGCCAAAGCCCCCTATTTAGAGTCTAGCCCAACTGAAATTGTTGTTAAACTCATAGTGATGTGACCAGGCTCCAGCATACACCAAGTGCTTCTGAAAAGTCCAGTTTCCATGGCAGGGAACCTGGAGAAGCAGTAAATCTTGTCATTTCTGACAGGAGCGCTCTGGATGCTGACTGGAACTTGGGTGTTGCATTTTTGCTACACAGCATGAGGATACACTTCACAGATGAGCACAAACAACCTCCATACATCTCCTCAGCAAGATGCGCACTTAAACACTTATTTACAGCTGTTAAAAGTCTCATTTTCCAAATGCTCTCAAAAGAAGTTGAAAGGCTCCTCAGCTGTGACTCGGATGTCAAAAATGGTATTTGGAAGAGTCTCAGTTGTTCTCTGAGGGAGAACAGATTTTTTTTACTGGCTTACCCTACGTAGATGATTGAATCAGAGGACTAAAAGTAGATTTTTGCTTTCTCAGAAGCCGGGCAGTGGTTGCCTTGGCTCACACTAACAGCTTCTGGCTACCTGGTCCCACATGTGAGCAGGTGAATAATTGACAGATGGTTTTCTTTATGCAGCTAAGTAATAACTTTCAACATTATGTCAGGAGAGATTAGGAAGCAGGAGGAAAATGCACTGAAGAAAGCTGGGGCTTAAGCTTGTTACCCGGCATCCTCCGTGCCAACCACGGCCAGGGGCGCCCAAAGGTGCTCGTTACAGAGGGTGTTTACAGGTGAGCCATTATCGGGTACTGATATAAAATACTGCTCTGCAAAAACACTTTTAATAAGCTCCAGCTGCCTGGGAAATTAAAAGCAAAATTCCTGCAGCAAATAGTCGATGTGAAAAACAAGCAGTAGTAGGGCTGAAACAAAGGAGCTGAGCTTGAAAAACAGAGCTATGGCTGGGTCAAGCTGCAGTTTGGAAAGGATAGCAGATGGATGTTTTCCTAGCCTTGCTCTTATGCAGAGATTTGCTCCTGCCAGCACAAGGAGCTGCTGAAACCACAGCCTGTCTTCTTTTGCCTTTGTATTCCTATGTGTGCCCTCAGTCTCTGCTGCCCTGAGATCCTAGGCTGTGTTTCTGGGCTGGCTTAGAAAATGCAACAGTTTGCAGAGGTGTAATAATGCGTTTTATTTCAAAACAGAACTTAAAACAGAAATAGAAACACCAGCAGCAAGGCCTGGCAGCCCCTCTCTGCTCCCACTCCCGATAGGTTGTCTCCTGCTTCCCCTCACAATTCTCTGTTGGCTCAGTGCCTCCCTAGCTGGCAAAAAATGGGGGTGATTAAACCTTTCTTCCTAAGGCCAAATGGCAACAAGACCCTGCTGGCTTCCCTCTGATGGCACAAAACACCCCCAGGGCTGCAGGGCTGGTGCTGCCCTGGGACAGGCACCCATTGCCTTCATCCTCTGCTTGCAGAATAGCCCCTGCCCTGTGCTTCAATAAAATAAAATATAAAATAGCAAAATAAATGCGGCTTGCCTGACCTCAACAGCTCTATCTTTTCACCTCGTGGATTGAGAACCTCGAGACAGATTTCCTTGTTCATTTAAGGAGGACCCAAAGGGACAGTCAGGGGCAGAGGAGGGCAGAGAGAGCCACACTGGCTTTAAGTGAACTGGTTTGGGTACCAGAAGCAGCACAGCTCTGTTCAGGATCATTCACTCTAGTGCTTTCCAGCCTAATGGAAACAGAACATGCCTTCTCTCATATTTTCTTTTCAGGAGGTCTAGAGCATCTGGGGCTATCATAAGCTCAGACTTCATCTGTTTGATGACAGGATTCCAGTAAGTGTTCCCCATGGAGAGTAAGCTTTCTTAAAGTGCTTTCCCAGGGCAGGAGAGGGATTTTAGATATGTACCTTCATTTTCCATTCTTATGGCTGCATAAAAAATTTTAGACCAGAGGTTTTTTTAGTTTAGAGGGCCAGTGGTGCTCAGAAAGGTTGCTGGTGATCCTTCCCCATCTGAGAAAAAGGCTTTTTGTTACTCTCACTAAATCCACTAGAGTAACAGACTTGCATCTTCCATCAAAGCTGATTAATGATGTTTCATTGTGGTTGTACACCAGCAAATCATTAATGCCATTTCCATCCTATCACCCATGAACACAGCTTTTCAGTAGGTCATGACCCTCATGACCAAATTTTACAGGATCAAAATTGTCCTTTCTGTTTATTTTCGAGTATCAGGAAAACTGGCATGGCTTACTTGTGCTTCTGAAAGCAAACAAGCAAATGCATAACTGGGCCCTAGATCCAACAACAACACTGCATGTTTATTGTGATAGCTGGACATACAGGCAATACATTTGGAGTATACTGGTGAAATGCTAAAAACAGATTTAGTATGCAAAAAAACTGGTTGAGTAGCTTTGAAGTTGTGACAATAACCATTTTCAAACACAGTCAAAATTTCCATTACGTTTCTTGGCTTAGTCTCACTTCAGGAGGCTGGATCTTGCACACTTGGTAGAACTTGCTAATCAGTTTTTTCTGTTTTATCTGAAATGCTTTTCACTTTGGGGGCAATTGTGAAGCAAAATAGAAACAAGGAACAGCACAGTCCAAAGACATTTAAGGTAGCCAGGAATAATGCACTCTTGGAGGGAAGGTATCCTGAGACAGGAGCAGAGATGACTTTTTTGTTTCCCTGTTTGCACCAAGGCTAAATAATACTTTCTAAAATGCTCTCTAGGATTTTACAAGCTTGTTTAGTCTGTCACTCCTCAAGGTGGTCCTCTCATTGTCAAACCCAACATGATGGAAATTTTAGGTGTTGAAAATTTTGCTGAATCTCTGCAATGTGTTCTAGCTAATCTTTTTTTATATATATTTCACTAAAATTTCCTATGCCATTCAGACACTTGCATCTTCTCCCCCATTTTTCCCCTGGCAGCAGGGGCAGAGCTGGGACTGCCAGCAGTAGTGAGGCTTTTTGGGATTAAAACCCCCTTTGAGACTGCAGAGAGCTAAGGGTGGCATGGACTACAAATTACTTTTTTTTTTCTTCCTGATTCACAGTTTGAAAATTGATAGAGCTCAGGGTTTCCAGAAACTTGACCTAAACTGAGTCTATCTAAGTTATTTCTTCATCCTGCATCCTGCCCCATGGTTTCTTCAGTAACTGGGCATTCTCTTCCAGCCAAGGGGGTAAAGAAAGAGGAAAATTTCACGATTATAAGCCGCACTTGATTATAAGCCGCACATTACAATACAGAGTGTGATAAAAGGTATCTATTCTATCACCATCTGTTGAGGGTGGGGGCAGTGATCCTTATCTCAATGGCAGATATTCTGCTAATGGGCCATCCATTGAAACCAGGCAGGGCATTGTTCTTTATCTTTTCACAACCCATCCTTCCTCCAGCCAGTCATTTTCTGCTCATGGCCATTGAGTCCCACTGTGGGACTGATAAAATTACTGCATCCCATTGGGAGTTGCTCCAGCCAGGGGGAAGAGCCCAACATTTCTTACCAAGATAAAAACAGAGGTTTTGGGACACTGAGGGAGCCCCTTTCTCCACTGGACTCCAGAGGAAAACCGGATTTCTCCACATCACCACTGGACCTCCGGAGGGAAACTGCACCTTGTACAGGAGCACTGCTCCAACTGAGCCACATCTGTCACTGCAGGAGGATGCAGCCACCATGGGATGGGACTGCTACCAACACCCTGCCTGACGGGGTGTCAGGTTGTACTCTGACTTTGTCAGGGTTTGGAGTTTGTTTTTTTGTAGTACTGTATTTCTATTTTAATTTCCCTAGAAAAGAACTGTTATTCCTAATTCCCATATCTTTGCCTGAAAGCTCCTTGATTTCAAAATTCTAATAATTTGGAGGGAGGGGGTTTACATTCTCCATTTCAAAGAGAAGTTCCTGCCTTTGTCAGCAGACACCTGTCCTCCAAACTAAAACAGCAACTTTTCATTCTTTGTCCATATATAAGCCACACCTGATTACAAGCCGCACTTCAGGTTCAGACCAAACTTTTAGTCAAAATGATGTGGCTTATAATCGTGAAATTACTGTACATTTCCCCTTTCAGTGTGTAGGAGGGAAGGAGTGGAACTGCCCAGCAGCAGCAGCACATGGCCACCCAAACCCTCAGGTCCATGTGATGGCACAGCTGACGGTGGGACAGAGGCAGAGGCTATCCCAGCCTCTCCTGAGCCCAAGGCTTCAGGAGCAGAACGGTTCAAAAGCTCCCCCGTGCCACTTCCCCAGACAGCCTGGCCAAAGGGCAGGTCAGGCTGAGACAGTTCATTCCTTTCTCCTTGATCTTTCCCTTTTCCTTGATCTCCCAGACTTCACAGGAAGCCTTTGAAGCAGTGCAAACAAGGGCAGGAGCTGCTGCCTTAGGTTTAGATCCTCACAAATTACATCCATCTTTCACCCAGCCCGAGATGTTCTGCTGAACAATAGATGCAGATACTGGAGGCTCATTAAGGCCCTTCTCTCCAACCCCAAGCTGGAGCATATCCAGGTTTTCAAAGGCTGGACATCATTTAGCCAATGTGCATCCTCCAGAGCATCTCTGAGGCAGACATTCAGCCTGTTAGCCTTAATACCCCTTGAAGATTTCAGACATATGATTCTTGCTCATTTTTCAAATGTGCTTCAGATTTAGTCTGAAGGGAAAAAAATCCGAATTATTCCATTGTCCAGGAAAATGTTACAAAACTAGTTGCCCTTTAAGACCCATTTCATGTTTCTTTGCAGTTTTTTGTTAAAAGTGGGAGAAAACAGACTGTAAGAGAACAGGGCTGCATCTGATTTCCATTTGTCTGAGAGTGTAGGTTTCAAATGTTGCACAGCATTTTCTAACACAATTAATAGAACAAACTGATTTTTTTTGCATTCATCTTAAGAATTTATTGCAAGTGTCAAGTGATAACTTGGACATAGATTAGGCCATCAGCAAATTCAAAAGTCCAAGTGGGAGATTTTGAAGGGCAATTGAGATTTATTATATGTGATTTATAAATTGTGATTTATTCTCTGCAATTTATGAACTGTGATTTACAATTTATTTACTGTTCTTTTACTGCAACTATTCCTTTATTTTGTACTTTTTTTTTTCTCAGGTGTCTTCATCTTGTTCGGTTTGAATTTAATACATGTCATGAAGCCATTTGTTTAATTGCAAAATTTGCTGAAAACCTTTAAGTTAAGTGGAAACAGCATTATGGTATTTATGAATTATGACATTAGACCTTCAGAGCTCATGCAGTAGAAATACAAACTGAAATTAAAAGAAAACATGGCAAAAGCACAAGCACAGTTCTCTGTGTGCTGAGTTTCACTTTTGCAGTGCTTACCTGGAGCTGCACCGAGTGCTGAGACTCACCTTCATCCTGTGCCTGAGCTCCTGACTGTCCATGTTCTGATCAAGCAAAAGGCTGTTCTTGGGGCACTCTGGGGGATGGAAGGGGCTCCTTAAAAGATGTCCCAGCCTAGAGAGGGGATCACTGCAGCAGAGCTCACCTGCTCCTGCACTGCCTGGGCTGAGGTGGGAAGGGGGTGGGAGATGCTGAGAGACCACGGTGACTCCCAGGCAACAGGACAAGAGGAAAAAGCCTCAAGCTGCTCCTGGGGAGGTTCAGGCTGGAGATCAGGAGGAATTTCTTCACTGAAAGGGTGATTGGGCATTGGCATGAGCTGCCAGGGAGACAGTGGAGTCACTGTGCCTGGAGGTGCTGCAGGAAAGATGGGAGATGGCACTCAGTGCTGTCAGTGGGTGCCCAGGTGGGGTCATAGGCTGGACTCAATGATCTCAAAGTTTTTTCCAACCCAGTTACAGTAATTTCACAACCATAAGGCGCACCGGACTATAAGGCGCACTTCCGAGTTCGGACCAAAATTTTAGTCAAAAGGGTGCGCCTTGTAGTCGTGAAATTACTGTAATTCTGCGATTCTGTGATTCTGACTCTGCTCTCGTTCCCAGCAGCAGCATCTCCTCGCAGCCCAGCCTCACTCTACACCTGAGGGATTCAGGAGGGAACCCAGCCCCTCCACAGCCATTACACACACTCCAAACACAACAGCAACTCATGGCATGAAACTTGTCTCCCCAAATGATTTTGTTTGGGTGTACAACACAGTGCTGGCCAGGGTGCAACTGCTGCCAAGCCCTGGCCCTCCCCTTCCACCCTCAGCCTCCAACCAAACTAATGCCAGTGCTGTAGGAAGTAGGATGTCATAGTGCAGCACACACATACACAGGATCCCTTTAGATTCTGGTTTATATCTGCAGTGAGAACCTTGGCAGCTGTAAAAATATATTTTGGTCTGGTCACTAAGCTAAAGATTTTTTTCCCCTCTAATTTCATACACAGTTACTAAAAGAGTCAGGGCTTTTGGCAGTGATATTGCACAGTTCTGTCAGCTAATCCCTCCCCCCCATACACAACTTTAAAAATGATTAATGAAAATCCACCCTGGCCTGTATGATTAATATATTTAAACAATTTGAAAATGGACATGCTTTTCATTGTTGTCTGCTTTACAATGGGACGCTTCATCAGAATGGAAGAAAGTGGAATGTTAACAGGGCCAGAACATTAATTACTTACATCTGAGCCCCCCAAGCTCAGTAACCAGCTACAAGCACGAGCATCTGGAAGTGACAAACAGATTTTTACAAGGCATTACACCGAATTTATCCCATACTAATGGCTGGATATATCAGCGTGTCTGCAGCAGCTCCTTAATTTTGGTTGAACACAGTGCTCTGCATTTACTGCCTGCGCTTCTGGACAAGTTCTGCTTGGATAGCAAGTAGGGTTTGATCCTGGGGTGATCCCACAGGATCATCAGTGTGGAAGAGACCTTCAAAATCACCTCACTCAACCATTAACCAGCATCACCATAACCACGCTGAAACCATGTCCCCAGGTGCCACATCCAGACACATCTGTGGCTCCACCACCCCTCTGGGCAGCTCATTCCAATGCCTGACCACTCTTCCAGGGCTTGACAGCCCTTTCAGTGAACAGCTTTTTCAATATCCAATCTAAACCTCTCCTGCTGTTACTTCCTGTCCTGTCACTTGTAACCTGGGAGAAAAGCCCAACCCCACCTCTCCTTAGGTAGTTCAGAGAGTGAGATGTCCCCTGCTGGTGACAGACAGGGCCCATCTGCCCTAAAGAGGGAAAAGGATCTTTGTGCAGGAGTTAGCAGGGCCCACAGAAAAAAGAGCTTTGCAATAGATTTGAAGGGAGGAAGGGATAAAACCAGACCTGCTAGAGATATGCCAGGGCATGGCCACCATGATCTGAGGGGTCTCGTCCAACTTAAATAATTCTGTTATTCTACAATCAAAAAACCCAAAATTCTGCCCCTGACACCAGGCTCAAAGCAAGGTATTGATCTGCAGGGTCTTCCTGTTTCTTCTCTCATTCCTTGCCACCATAAGGGCAGAGAGGAGCACTATTTACACTCCAGATTCCTTAACCAGTCATCCCAAGACCCTGAAGTCTTTTGACTGACCTCAGATTTATTGTAGGAACTTCATTGTTGTCCAGCTGAAATATCAGCAATGAATCTGAGGTCTGCAGCAGGGTTGGGAAGATTTATCTTCACTATCTCCAAATTTTCAACCTGGGCCCCAGGGAGACAGCACACATCCCCACCAAGTGGGTCCAGTTTGCATAAGGGACAGAGTTGTATAAGTTTCCCTCAGGAACAGAGTCTCCCATGACCAATAACCAGTTTTTTTCCTTTCTGGAAGCAGTTTTGAGGCTGCTACCTCCATAGGAGAGAGCTACTGCCATTGTCACTGCTCAGTTCCACTGTCACCTACTGTCCCAGGGCAGCTTGTGTTTGCCTCTGTCATCCAAGGGAGCAGACAGGAGCACTTTGAAGTAACTCAAGTGTGAACACACCAGCAGTTGAAAAGTATTAATGAAACCAAGCCTTTCCTCTGCAACGCACACACACACACAAAACGTTCTGTCCTGTTACTTGAATAGGAGACCATCAATTACCTTTGGGTTTTGGGACGTGTTAAGTGGGGAGGTGGGACAGTCACCAAGGAGACATGTCTGCTGTGCTGGGCACGGACTTGTCACCCCTGTTGCTCTCCATTAAGTGTGTTCAGCCAGGTGGAGACAGACTGGAGAACTCTGTGTGCTCCATGTGCTCTTGGGAGCGTCCCAGGGAAGGAGGGAGTGTCGTTCCAGTCCTCTCTCCAGGGCTCCTTCCTCTGACACAGAGCACTCTGGCCCCAGGCCTGCTCAGTGCAGCACTGGCAGCCTCTCCTTGTCACTACAAAGGCATTTCTGTGCACGTAAATGGGCTTTTTGTAGGCACATCTAGAACTACATGAGGCTTTGGGCGCCCAAAAAAAGACTTCAGCAGCTCGCACTCAACACTCATCCCCAGCACCCACAGCTCTGTGCACAGAAGGGCACAAATGTACCCAAGTCTGTGCTTCAGGGTGTGACCAGCAGTGCCCTGCACTGTGCTGCTCAGTGCCTGCCCCAGTCCTAGGCCCTATCATGACCACAGATGTGGCATTTTCCTACACATTTCACACAAATGGCTCGATTCATTCAGGAGTCTCTGAGCAGCCCCTTGAATGATGCTCTGTGTGATACGCTGTGGTCATGGTGGCTTTGTGGCTTTCCTGCCCAGCCCAGGGGGTGACAGGGTGGTGTGACTCCTGCTCCAACAATGCCTGCATTCCTCTGGGACTACAGGGGCTCTCACTGCAGCTTCTGGGGCTAGGGGGCCAGACACAGATTTCTCCCTCTGAGTGTGGAACTCCCTGAGCTGTCCTGAGAGAGGAAGGTCATTCCCAGCCTTCCTCCTCAGCCCACTGCACATGACTGCCAGCAATGAAAGATGCATTTAGCTGGAGTCAGAGCGGGTACAGTTCCTTTCCCAGCTGTGAGAGCAGTCACCACTAGGGATGTGAGTCTGCATCCCTTGGAAAAAGGAGAAAACTGACCTCTCCTCAGCCCCTGGGGTTTGCACAACCAGCCTGTTGCTGCACTCCTGGGTAGCTGCTTCTGGTGAGAGACATGGTCCTAGTGAGGTCCTTCAGATGTGAAAATATTGGCAGCTGATTTCAGAAGACTCACAGGCTCTAATGAAATAAATAATAAAAATATATAATAATTTAAAATTATAATAATTAATAACAATGAATTATGAAAAAAAATAGATTGAATTATAAAAGATAATTTAAAAGTACAAATGCTTAACATTTTAAACATAAACCATATTAAGATGCATAACTTAAAGTTTCCCTTTCCTGACTTCTTGTAGTTTTAAGACAGCAGAGGGATGGCTGAAGCTTTAAGGAATCTGTATTTTTTAACTTTAATGTATTAAAGATACATTCATATGTCAATGCAGCATTAAGGATATGAGCATTTTAAAAGTCATGCATTGGTCCTGTTCAATTAAACCTGCTGTGTGACAGCAGAAACCTTTTCTTCCTCCTCTGACAGTTGTCAGTTTAGTGACACTCCTAAAAACCCTTCAGGACACAAAAGTACAAAAACTTGAACACACCAGCTCAGTAGAAATTGAGCAGCTCAATCAAGGGCTGAAATCGTTGTTATGATTTTCATTATTTTGCATTGGGTACTTTTCAGTAGTGTGAAGAATCAGCACTGAAGTGACCCAAGCTGTGGAGTGTGAATGGCAGTGTGTGAATCCATGGGAGTGCTGGGAGGTTGGCTCCAGCAAGGATGGATATTCTGCAGCTTGGGGCAGCCACTCCACCAGACAGCTGGAGGCTGTAGGTCAACTTTGAGCTCTGTTTGTTGTTCTTCAGAAAAGACAAATGTCTCTTCCACTAGTGTTTTCCTCCTTTAATATCCAGCCATCTGGTACCACAAAAAATAAAGTACTATTCAGAGCAGTATCTGTGCAAACAACAGATAAAGCAAATGCCAAGCCAAGAAGCTTTAACAGTGCCGACATCTCCAGATCAGAAAGGGAGGACGAGGCCAGAGGCAAGAAAATCTGTCTCGTCTTCTCACCACATGACATTCAGGGAAGTAAATGAATCTAGGCACTTTAATGTCATCAGGTCTCTAGGTTTTGAGCATTTGTTACAGGATGTGCTCTCAGGAAATGCAAAAAACTGGACAAAAGCCCCACAAGATGAAGCTCTCTCTAGACTTACACAGATATGTACATCAGAATGTCCTTGTATTTAGAAATGGTCTTGCAGGGAACACAGTTCCTTTTTTCACAGCTAGCTTGCCTGAAATCAAATTGATCCCAAGTGAACTGTCTGAAGGATGAGCTCTGACACATGGTGCCAATTGCTCCTCCTGACTTTGGCATTACTATGAATACTCATCACTTAAGGATACTCTGGAATTTGCAAAGGAACATACAGTGCCCTCAAACCCTTGCATTCTTTGGACTACATATACAAATCATGTCTACAGTGTGTGAGGACAAGATACAACAAGAAAAGTCTCATCATTTGGGGCCTGTAGAGTGGAAGTCACTTAAACTTTCTTTTCATTAAAGAGGAAGCTTGAAGCTAGGAATATAGGTAAATTTATCAGTCCTGCTTCTCCATTCCCTGGAGCTGAACTGGGCTCTGACATGTTCTGACTCCATACTTTGCCTAAAGATCTCCTGCAATTATCAAAGGGCCATTCCACAAGAAGCAGAGTTTAGTCTTGGTTTTGCATGTGTAATCTTGGCACTGTGGGAAGGCACAGGACAAGAAGTTAGAGTAGTGGTGTGCTAGAGCAGGTTTTGTGGTTTGCTTTGGGGTCAGTCTGCAGTACCTGGCTTTCTGGCAGAGCTCTGGAGAGAGGTGGCTGTGGTAGTGACCTCTGTGGCATGGGATAGAGGAAGTCACACACTCTTTGATTTCTCTAATCACTTTATTGGCTATAAAAGCCAAGCCAAACAGTACATGCCCATGGAGCATACAGCATTCATCTGCATGAGATATTGGGGCCCTGGTAAAAAATACAAAGCTGCATCAGAGTGGAAACAAAACACTCCCCTAGCAATCCTCTGAACACCAAGATTCCTCTGCAGTGCAGCCAGCCAGCTAAAGGGTGGAGTTCAGGGCGTCTGCCTGGAGGCTCCCACCTCTTGTATGCTTGAGGGATGCAGGGACAGGGTGCAGAGAGGTGAGGTTTGTTGGAGACAGACTTTGGATTGGCCTCTGTATGGGATTGCTTAAAACTACTGCACCCAATTCCCATCTACCAACAGAGGAGATGCTAAGGACAGCAGAGCTGCAGGTTCTGGGTGTGTCACCCGGCAGTGCTGGACTCCACTGCCAGGTGCCTTGCTCAAAACAGGTCTTGTGGTCAGCAATGACAGTGACAGGACACTCAGCAGTGGCTTTATCAATAGCTGACTCCACTGGCTTAGGCTGCAGGCAAAGTAGCAGCACTGTCAGGGTGCAGCACCTAGGTTCTAGGGAGGTCTTGGGCTGTCCCCCAAGAAACATGCCTAGTTAGATATTTCATCCAAATAGTGGAAAGCACAGCAAGGAAAGCACAAGAATAAAGGAGAGCAGCAGCTGTAAAGCCCTGACCTGCAGTGGCTGTGACAGAGCCTGCAGTTCACATCACTGTGGATCCCATGGCAAAGAGAAAGCCCCACTCTGTGTCAGAGATCAACACAAACCTTTGACTCTTCCTGACACCTTTCCAGAGGGGCTCAGCCAAAACCGCTCGCCCCATTTGCACCCAGCCCAACAAGCTGTGCCAAATGCCAGCCAGTGGCAAAGGCAGTGATGCTGCTGAGCAGCTACAAGGAGCCCATTGTCCCCGTGGCCACTTCCCCTTGAGCAACTGAGCCGGCTCTTACCCGGCTGGGAGGCACTGGGGGGTGAGCTGGGGCAGGACAGCTTTGCAGCAGGTGGTGCAGCCACCTGTGCTGCCTAATCCCAGCCGAGCTCAGAGCCACCACCCTGCTGCAGGGCAGTGAGTCAGAGCACAGGGGAGCTGCAGCGCTGGCTCCCAGCACAGCCTTTGCACACTGGAGCTGTGCCTCTCAGGCTGCTGCTGAATGTCAGGGTGAGACAGATGCCTGTCCTGTTAGTCCTTCTCTCGTTGGGAAATGCAGTTGGGATGCTGCTGGCAGGCAAGGAGCTGACGTTTGGGAACATGGAGCTCCCTACTGAGTCACCCACAGCAGGGACTCCATGCCAGCTTCCACACAGAGACTGGGCTTGGAAGGAGGCTTCCTTGGAGAAAGTCCATGCTGCAAACTGTCAAGCAAACAGGCATAGCAGACACAAATCCTTTGAAGAGGAAGCACTTTTAAGCAATATTATCTCTGTGTGTGTGCAGTTCAAACTAATTCTCCAACAGCTTCCTGCATTGCAACCTGACTATGGATTGTATGGGCAAGGGCCCAGTGGCCAAAAGGCTGGGGCAGCACTACACTCCTTTGGTGAGTTAGGAATCACTGGAAAAGGTGTTGTCATTTAGCAGCTGTAAGAACTATTAAGACACCAGTATCTCCCACAAACAGCTCTGAAATGGTGCTGTAGTCTCCTGCCAGATGCATTGATTGCTCAGGGCCAGAATAAGAAAAGGTGCAGTTTTAAATAACTGGCCATAGAGACATTTCAAGGGGCACAGTAAAGGAGTGCCTCTGGAGGAACTGAACATAGGACTCCCCATGATGGATATCAGTATTTGTCCCTCTCACTGAACAGTATCCAGCTCAGGGAGGTCTGTGTGCCACTTCTGAAGGCTCAACAAAGGATAAGTGAGAGAAGCAAACTATTCTCACTACTTCACTGGGAGGGAGTCTTCACTTCCACTGGGAAAATTTAGATAAGCTTGAAAACTCCTGCTCTTCCAGGAGAAAACAGAATAGTTTAGATGGGTGAGAAAGAGCTTTTCCATCCTGCCAAGTTTTTTCAAGCTTCCACAAATTTCTCTCATTCATGTTGAGTTGAAACTGAGACTTTTTGAAATGTTATTTATCAAAAAAGAAAGCCAGACCCCAGAATAGCCAGCAGGTCTGAAATAAGGGCTGTCAGCTGGGACATGGGAGGCCCAGTGCAGATCCCCATGTTCCCAGCCTGGGGAATTGAGGTTCCCCAGTTCTTGGCTGGCAACCTTGGGGGGAGCTTGTTTTTCAGAGCAAACTGCCAAAAAGCTTGGATTTCAGAGCAACTGGTTCTGCCAATGGAGCTGCAAGGAAACCCATTGTACCCCCTTGTACCCAATAATGTACACCATTATGTCTAGGAAATTTTATTATAAATGAAGTCAGCTCTAAGACTGGGATCCACCTCTGATTCCTGGATTAGAAAAGGGAAATCTCAAAAAGAAAAGTTGGTAAAATGTTCTGACCACTTGGAAACAATTTCTATCTTTAAGACACAGGAGGTTTGAAAGAACTGTCTTTGTTGCTGGTCTTTCAGTTCATGGCATAAAATATTGATGGGTCCAAGTGCAGGGGAATTAGTAGAGTCTAAACACAATAGTGAGAAAATAATAGAAAAAAAAGTATGCAGCTCATTTATTTAATGGGATTTCAGCAAGCAAAGTGAACATCAAAATCAGATGTGAGCATTTTACCCTGTCCCAGGACATGCACCTGCAAGAAGCATTCACAGGAATGCATATGTCACGGGTGGGGGTTGGTATATTGTTTCCCAGTGGTCTGGAACATCTTCCATTCCAGGCCAGTGCCTCTGCCTTTTAATTTCATCATAAATGAAAGCACAGACATTCACCAGGGCCACGTAGGCTCCAAAGGAGGATAGAGGAAATCCTTTGATATTCAAATTATTCAAGAATAAATCAAATAGATTTTGCTAAATTAATGATGACTTATGAATAGAAATTGTAAGAGTTAGCTTTTCTGGAGGCCTGTGATGCTAGTAAAACTGGTATCACAAAAGAATAAAACTTAAAAGAGGTCCCACTTGCTCCTTCAAAACATTGCCCCCCTCAGTGGGTTTGAGGGACATTCACCCCATTTGAGTCTGCCCCATTTCCATGCCCAGCGTTGAGTCCATGCTCATTGAGTCCTAATCCATCCCAGCCGCACACATGGCTGAGAGGTCTTTCAGATTCCAGCGTCTGGCTTCCAAGGTGCTGCATGACTTTCCCATTAAGGAGTGGGGATCGGTCCAGCTCATCTGCTGGGAGGGCCTGGCCTTTGCTGGCCACTCCCTGGCAGAGCGAGACAAGCCGTGTCTTGCCTTCTTTGGAAAGCCCAGCCATCCTCAGGCACAACAGGGTGAAATAAGGACACTTTGCTTTATCTTTAAATTTCCTTGTTTTCTTGGGCAGCAGCCAGACCCTTTGTTTTTTGAATATAGTTGTTTGTGGTTTAATTTCCTTTGGGTTTTGTTTTTTTGGGTTTGGGTTGGTTTTGTTGGGTTTTTTTAAGTATTACGATACGAGCAAAAACTCAGCTGCTCCCTGGAATTGTATAAGAAGAGGGACAAGATGCAGCATAAAATGTGGATTGAACTACATGGTTTTCCCATCACATCTTGCAAGGTTGTACAGCAGATCTCACACATCTACTGGGAAGTTACTGTGTGCCACCACTACAGCCTGTCCTTAATGGCACTGATGGTTTCAGCCGTACAAGCCAAAGCCAGAGGAAACAGGCTGCTCTTTGTTTGCCCTTGTTCTGGCAGGGCCCAGAACACCCTGAGGACTGCCTGAGCTGCAGCCTCAGGCATGTCCAGGTGAGTCCATGCTTGCTTCTGACCCTCTGTTAAGTCATTGAGGGTGAGATGTTTCCTTGGAAAAAGCCCTGCAAACAGATCATCATAAATAAATCGTGGGAGTATCTGAGAAGGAAACCAGGCTGCAGCTGCTTCAGTCGTATCAATGTCTGTCAGTACCTGCAGGGAGGGGTCAGAGGATGGACCAGGTTCTTTTTACAGGTGCCAAGAAGTAGGACAAGAAGAATAGGTAGAAACAGATGTACAGAAGGTTCCACGTGAAGGAAGAACTTTTAACAGATTGTCCAGAGAGGGTGTGGAGTCTCACTCACAGGAGATATTCCAGAACAGTGTGGACACAATGCTGTGCCCTGTGCTCTGACCCTGCTGGAGCAGGGGAGTGGCACCAGATGAACCACTGTGATGCCTTCCAACCTGGCCCATCCTGGGATTCTGTGAAACCTTGATCCCCTTGTTCCATGCTTGTACCACCTCCTGCACTGTGCCAGCACAACTCTTCGTGGGGCAGTGCAGTGGAGCAGGTCAGGGAATAGATCCTGCTGAATAATAACCATTTTTGTTTTCTGAACTATCTTTAACTTGCATCAGTTTCCTCTATCCGTTTCCTGTGGAGCCACACAGCTATGTGGGCCCACAGTGTGACAAGCAGAAAAAAGTGCCCACAAATGCAGGAGCAGGGAAAAAAGAGTTGCTGATGTTGGTTCATGAAGTCTTCGTGCTGAATGTTCACCTCAGCCTTGGAAAGGATCTGATTTTAAATGGCACATCTCATTAGCAGGCAAAGTCATTGTCATTTACACAAGATAATCATGATAAAACAGTCACTTGCATCTGCACATGTATCAAAAACACTCTTCACTGACATAACTGTACAAGTGAGTTGTATCCTGTTGAGGACAGAGAGTTTTGAAAAAGATTTAAGTGTGACATGCAAAAGTCAACTCTGATTATCTCAAGAGAAATGAAACAGAAGGACAAAAAGCAAACCTCTGACAAACAAACTCATTAGAGCATTCCTCTCAGTTGGTTTTACAAACTGATGGTCCTGCACCACAGGCCTACAGAAGGCAAAAACTCCCATGGATCTCAAAGAGAAGTGTTACAGAAGTTCAGTTTACAAGAACCATGCCAGAACAATATGAAAATCACTTTTCCCACCACTGAAATGCAGCCACCTCCAGCATGGGATCTGCCAGATTTTTAAAGCTCACAACTTGGGCCAGAGAAGACATTTCCTTTCCACAGCTGAGATTACTGTGCAAATAAGACATTATTATACAAAGTAGGAACACTGTGCCCTCTCCATCTGTGCAGATGTGAAGCAGAGAGGGAGCCCAAGTCCTTCAGCTCTGGGAATGGAAGCTGCTCCAGTGACACGGGGCTGCCCCTCCTGTATAAAGGCAAATCACTCTGGCTTTTGGGATTGAAAAGGTTTGCAGGTTTGTTGTCCCCACTGAACCAAGGTGTTGCCATTGTGCAACCCCTTTCCCACAGGTCTGCTCCTTCTAGGAAGGAAGCCAAGTTGTATTTGGAGGTGTTAAGATCTAAATCCTGGGGGGAAAGTTGAGAGCAGAGAAGGGGGCCAGACTTTGTGGATGGACAGCATCCAGACAAAAAAAAAAAAGAAAAAAAAGAAAAAAAAGAAAAAAAAAAAGCCAGGTATTGCTGAGAAAGAAAAAGCCTGGGTTTGGCAATCCTCCCTGTCCTCTGGATGTCTGTGCCTCCATTAAACACAGCTGCATTGCTGCACCCGGGGCAGCAAATGACTTTTGTTTCCCATTGGGATCAAAATGTTCCTGAGCTGGAGATGGGCCTCTATCCCTGAGGGTCCCATGGTTCTCCAGGAGACACATTCTCCTGCTGACAGCCCTCCAAAGTCTACACCTGAGGGGTCAGTGGGGCTGCCTGGCAGTGACACAGCAACCCCCCTCTCTCCCAGGGCAGATCTCTGCTCCTTCAGCCTTCGCCAGCCCCGCTCCCAAAGGCTGGATTGTGGAATTTTCACTTCCAGTGAAATAACACCAAGTCCTTGTGCTAAGATTTCACCAGAAAATAATGCCCACCCTCCTTTTCTCCTTTCTTTTTTCTCCTCTCCTCTTCCTCCCCAACTATCTAAAAGGAACTTCTGCTCATTTTCCTGGGAAGCAGCAAAGAAATCAAACGCCTGTGAGTGTCAGCAGGCAGCGCATCATGAATCATTTTTCCCAAGAGATAAAAGCTCCACCAGACTTATCCAGCAACCAGGCATTTTCTCAATGCACCCATGTGTCTGCCTACATGTGCTGATGTGCATTTCCTGATAAGTGCCTGCAAAGAGGCAGATGCCCTTTGGGGCATAACCCTCTGTGCCTTTACCCTGTTGGGTTAGTACAGAAGCCAGATGAATCTGTGTGTTCCCCACTGAAGCAATTGGAAATTGAACCCAAGGGATACTGAAAGTGCCTTTTGGTGGAAAAACACAGGCTTTTGAAGCTTCCCAGCCTGGAAAATCCCCTGGCCACTGGGAGAGCTGCTATGAGCACTGCAAAGTCATCATCCCCTTGCAGGAAATATGTTATTTTCTTTCCGGGGAGGGGAAAGGGGAAGTGTGTGCTGTGGTCAGGATTAACCCTGCCCCTGCTGCCCAAGCGTGACTGGGCCTGGCAGGGCCCTGCCTTGTGCCTGGTGTGGTGCCTCCCAGAGCTGCTTGGGGTGCCCTCCCCAAAACCCTCTCTCCCCACAGCAGTGTGGCATCAGGATGGATGACTGAGTCTCAGAAACTCTGAGATGTCACATCCCAGCAGGGCAAGGCAGGGCAGGGCAGGGCAGGGCTGCTCTCCTGTTGCTGGTGATTGTAACCAAACCTGACAAGTTTCACAGCAACCCTGCCCTGGAATAGAAGCCTGTCCTGTGTCCCTGCCTTGCAGTTTGGAAGAGGAGAAGCCCAGACCAAGAGGGGCAGAGGCTGCCTGCAGCCAGGTTCCATTCTTTTGGTGTCTCATGCAAGCACAGAGCAGGGGTTGCACTGGGGCAGAAGGCACAGGGCAGTGCAGAACATCTCCTCTGTGCTCAGTGGCATCTTCTTCACTCACAGGGTAAAAGCTGGAACTGAGCCTCTTCTCCCAGGGTTTCCTTCCCCACGCTTCCCAGGCTTCTTTGTTTTAAACCAAAGATTCCAAAGAGTCAAAGTTAATATTTGCCCAGCATTTCCACTATATGAAGTACCCACATAAAGCATCCATGTAAGTATGGTAATGCAAAGGTGCAATGCTCTTGCCTTGTTTGGACACCATATAACTTCCCACTAGGAAGGTGGAAGAAGAAAGGTGATAGTTGGGGATGTTTCTTGATTTGCTAGGGATTTCTCCAGCTGCCCTGACATTTTTAATCTCCTTTTTTTCCCAAGCTATATATCTCTTTCATCCCTTCACATTCTATCTCTCTTTTTTCCTTCTTCAGTGACCCGTAAACGTATTGGTAAACACTGGGTCAATTGCAAAGCTATTAGGAAAGGTGAAAATTAGACGAGTGACTTGTTAATCATCTGCAGGGGTTTAGTACCCTGTGGAAAACTGTTGCTTCTGCTTAGAAAGCTGGCAAGTGGAGACCCAATTTCAGGTTTTCAGAGATGCCCAATTTCCTTTGTGAGGAAACAGGCAGTAAGAAACCCAGAGAGAGATGAGTCCTTGCTTGAGTTTAATTATCAGGAAAGCATACTCCATTGCTGGCCTTCAGGAGGCTGTTTGGTTTTTTCTCATCCCCACAGCACTGACTAAGCCGTGTTTTGTGGGCAGCCTCCCCACACTGGGTTTGTTTTCTTTTGGCAGTCCCGATCCTGTTGGCTGACTAGGGAGCCTGGGCCCCTTTATTTGTACTAAAATGGCAGAGGGGGAAGGGAGGGGAGGGAATTTGCATCAATGGTAAATCATGATAAACCCTCCCTGCTACTGCCCGCTATTCTTGCCTGATGCACATTGTCCTGCAAACCTTTGCAGCATGGGGGGCTGAACCCCAAGGAGCCACCAGGCTCCACAAAGACCCAACTTTGCAAAGCCACCATCCCTGAGCCCAGCCTGCTCCCACAGGTGGCCAGATCCAATTTTAGCTGCATCCAGGAGATGGCCAGGCAGCTCTGAGGAGTTGGCAAAGCTGCAAAAAAGCAAAACAGCTTCAAACATTTTTTTTTCTGCAGAACTCGGCTGTTTTGGTCTTAACTTTGAGTCCATTCAGCAGAGCTCAGTGCCCAGCAGAATCAGGCCTATCTTTTCAAAAGCAGTGTGTTTTGCCAGCATTTCATGGTCAGTGTATACAGAGAGAAAAAAGGGGAAATCCTGCACTGGGGTGAAATGCAAAGAGAGGCTATTACCAAAATATGTAGTAGGTTTTTGCAGGGGGGAAGCTGTGCATTGATTTTTGTTTTGAATGTTGAAGAAATAAACTGAGCAAGCTGTTTACCACATGAAACAAAGCCGGACAGGGATATTTTCAGGCCACTAAACTTGGATTTCAGACAGCCAACTTGGATTGACATACTGGATGAGCTACAGCCGATTGGCATGGAGAAGGGAGCAAAATATGCATCTGTCCTGGTGCCAACTTAGGCTAGGCTGCCGTTTTGTTTGGTGTCTAGAGAGCTGGTTTTCGTAATTAAACCAGCCTTCAAACCCTTTTTAAATAAAGCTGAAGAAAAGAGGAACTGAAAGGGATTCCTCTCGAGCGTATGCACACTGCTCTAGCAACTCCTGCAGCGGTTTCTGTGCAGTCCCTGAAAATGTTTCTTTTTTTCTTTTTTTTTTTTTTTCTTTTTTTTTTAATACTTCCCTGGAAATACACACACAGACACACACACAGAGCATGCACAGCATGGCAGGACAGGGACAGAGAGGAGCTGTCACCCTGGGCTGACCCAGGGAAACGCATCCATTCACTCTACCTCAGGGAATTTCATCCCCAAAATCCCAGGGGATTGCTGACTGCTTAGCAGCAGCA